>NC_134849.1:38754862-39437362 GCF_965363235.1 Mytilus galloprovincialis | reverse complement strand
CTCAAGGTCACTTCCGGTAGTCATTTTTCAAGGTCATTTGTCACCTAATCTTTTGTACAAGGTCAAATGCCTTTATAATGAAAATAGTTGAAGTCATAATCAAATAACCTCATATCAAGACATTTGAGGGGCAATAACTCCTATAAGATGCCATTAAATTGTATAAGACTAAATGTAGCATATCTTCATTACAATAAAGCTGACATTTCGCACTTGTTCTTTAGTATGTATCTTTCAAAGTGTCGGAGAAAATGCAAAAACAAGCAAAAGTCACAATTGAGAACTTGACCTTGACCTTTGACCTTGACCTCATTTTCTAAGTTAGGACCCAGGGGACTCAAATAAAAACATTCCAGGGTTATACGGTTAACTGTTTATGAGTTAAATGAACATACTGACAAATTTATTTTGTAAAGGTAGATAACTCCTATAAAATTTCATTGAATCGCTTCGATCCAAATTAGCCAAAAATTCCTGAGGATGTAACGAACAGTTTGTAAAAAGAATTTTGTCGCTATCTTTTTTTGTTACGAAGGAGATGCACACAGAGGGTAAACAGTGAAAAGGGAGATAACTCTTACATAGAAAATGGATCGGCTTAGCAGGGTGAAATTTAAAAGCGCATAAACTATACGATACCATATGGGAAATATCTAAGCGACATATTGCTAAACAAACATTTTGCGCAAGAACAAAATTTGGCGGAAGAAAAAAAAAAAAAAAAATAATAATAATAATAATTAAAAACCAATTGTTCAGAGAACAATTGAAAGTCTTTCCACACCAAAGAAATATGGATAAGAAGGTAGTTTCTTCATACTGATGCGATAAATAATGGTTTAATTATCTTTTTCAGTGATATAAGGGAGATAATATGCTACTTCCGGTGAAATGAATGTCACATCCGGTTTCATATGATAGCTTCTTTCACACTGATTCCAAAAATATATAGTTTCTATATACTTTTGAATGTAGAATGGGAGATAATTGGCCACTTCCGGTTTGTTGGAAGTCATTTTTAGTCTTCAGTTATCTGTTCATGTATCTTTATGACAAAATATATGGATTCTGAGTACTTTTATGTGAAAAAATTGCAAAAAAAGCTACTTCCGGTTTTCCAAAGGTCACTTCCGGTAGCCATTTTTCAAGGTCATTTGTCACTTAACCTTTTGTACTAGGTCAAATGTCTTTATAATGAACTTAATTGAAGTTATAATCAAATAACCTCATATCAAGACATTTCAGGGGCACCAACTCCTTTAAGATGACATTTAATTGTATAAGACTAAATGTAGCATATCTTCATTACAATAAAGCAGACATTTTGCACTTGTTCTTTAGTATGTATCTTTCAAATTGTCGGAGAAAATGCAAAAACAAGCAAAAGTCACAATTGAGAACTTGACCTTGACCTTTGACCTTGACCTCATTTTCTAAGTTAGGACCCAGGGGCCTCAAATAAAAACATTCCAGGGTTATACGGTTAACTGTTTATAAGTTTAATGAACATACTGACAAATTTATTTTGTAAAGATAGATAACTCCTATAAAATTTCATCGAATCGCTTCGATCAAAATTAGCCAAAAATTCCTGAGGATGTAACGAACAATTTGTAAAAAGAATTTTGTCGCTATCTTTTTTTGTTATGATGGAGATGCACACAGAGGGTAAACAGTGAAAAGGGAGATAACTCTTACATAGAAAATGGATCGTCTTAGCAGGGTGAAATTTAAAAGCGCATAAACTATACGATACAATATGAGAAATATCTAAGCGACATATTGCGAAACAAACATTTATCGCAAGAACAAAATTTGGCGGAAGAAAAAAAAAAAAAAATAATAATAATAATAATAATAATAATAATAATCAGAACAAATACAATAAGTCTTTTCACAAAAAAGTGAAAAGACTTAATAACACCTAACTTATGGTTCTTTTCATACGATGTGATAAAAGGTGTTATATTTTCTTTTACGATAAAAAGGGGAAGGTCTTACCTAATTTCAAATTGACACTGTCTATTTTATAATATAACCTCGTGGAGTTACACTGCGCTAGCATATGGAAAGAATTCAGATAATGTAAGTAGTTTTTAGAATGTATTCGAAACAACGAAAAAGCACAAAATGTGAAATGATGGACCTTTGATGAAGCAGAATTTATCAAAGGGTTTGTACAGAAAGGGGAAAAGACATTAACCGAGTATATTTATTTCACCTTTCTGTATATTGAAGATGTACTGTCTCCTAAAAGAATAATAGATTCAGTGATCACTGACATCTAATATATTCAAGTGAAATTGAAATTTAAGATACTACGGACACAGATAAATCTGCTTCATACTGATGGGTGCAGTCCTAACCTGTACAGCAAGTTAACTTGATAACCAGTCATTTGGACTGGTCAAAGTTAACCTGTGACCAAATTTAGGACTGCTCTGACAAGTCCTAGGACCAAAATCTAGTTCACTTGAAAAGCGGACTTGGTCCTAGGACTGTTTTTATGTCTGCCAAAAAGTTAACTTCGAAACAGGTCCGCTATTGATATAACCAGTCCTGTCGTAAGGTTAACATAAGTTAACTTCGAAACCAGTCCTGCCATAAAGTTAACATAAGTTAACTTCGAGACAAGTCCTGCCACAAAGTTAACTTTTGCTTTGACAAATCCGATCGAAACCAGACCTGTTCCCAAATTAACTTTTGACTGGTCTGCTCAACACTAAGTTAACTTGTAACCAGGACCGCTCTACATCGATTTTTTCAAAATATTTTTTAATATCTTTGTTTCGTAGTATAAACATCGAAAATAAAGTAAAACTTATACTTCCGTTATATAAACAGGATTTAATACAAATATTTGAAAATAAAGTTCGCATGAAACGTTGCTTGAAACACAAATTTATCTGTGATCTGCTAATCTATAAATTAAAAAAATTTGCACTTTATTTATATGTATATCTATGAAAGGACGTATTTTAGAGGAAAGCATCATTTTAACACATGACTACAAATTTTTGTTCGCATAAATTTAGGGTGCCAGCATGTCCTCCTTTTATTCAAAATAGTGATGCATAAAAAAATTTAGCTACGTTTTGATACCTCATCCTGACTTGTGCAACAAAATTATTTGACCGCGTTGACCAAAACTGACCATATGTGCACTTTTATTCATAAATCTATATACATGCATAGTAAATCAGCCATATTTTTTCAAATTTTTGTTCGCATAAATTTAGGGTACCAGCATGTCCTCCTTTTATTCTAAATTTTGATACGTAACAAAATTTCAGTAGTTTTGATACCTCATACTGACTTGTACAACAAAATTATTTGACTGTATCAACTAAAAGTGACCATATGTGCACTTTAATTTGTAAATCTATATTCCAGCATAGTAAATGAGTCATATTTGTTATGTCAGGATTCAATGTATATTACAATGGACAGCAATATTGCTATACAATAACAACAATTTTTTGTTTGCATAAATTTAGGGTGCCAGCATATGTCGACGTATCCTCCTTTTATTCAAAATATTGATAGGTAACAAAATTTCAGTAGTTTTGATACCTCTTGCTGACTTGTGCAACAAAATTATTTGACCGTGTTGACCAAAACTGACCATGTGTGCACTTTTTTTATAAATCTATATACCCGCATAGTAAATCAGCCATATGTTTTCAAATTTTTGTTCGCATCAATTTAGGGTGCCAGCATGTCCTCCTTTTATTCAAAATTTTGATACGTAACAAAATTTCAGTAGTTTTGATACCTCATATTGACTTGTACAACAAAATTATTTGACTGCATCAACTAAAACTGACCATATGTGCACTTTAATTTGTAAATCTATATACCAGCATAGTAAATCAGCCATATTTGTTATGTCAGGATTCAATGTATATTACAATGGACAGCAATATTGCTATACAATAACAACAATTTTTTGTTTGCATAAATTTAGGGTGCCAGCATATGTCCTCCTTTTATTCAAAATATTGATACATAACAAAATTTTAGTAGTTTTGATACCTCATGCTGACCATGCTGACTTGAACAACAAAATTATTTGACTGCATCAACTAAAACTGACCATATGTACACTTTAGTTTGTAAAGTTATATACCTGTATAGTAAATCAGCCATATTTTTTGTGTTAGGATTCAATGTACAATACAATGGACAGCAATATTGCAATACAATAACAACACATTTGTGTTCGCATACATTTAGGGTGCTAGAATGTCCTCCTTTTATTCAAAATATTGATACGTATCAAAATTACAGTGTTTTGATACCTCATGCTGACTTGTAAAACAAAATATTTTGAGCGCTTCCACCAAAACTGACCATATGTACACTTAAATTTGTAAATCTATATACCATAAATACACCCGCATAGTAATTCAGCCATATTATGTATGTCTATTCTGTGTTAAACTTTAATAGCATTATGTATTCGGGTTTAGTTTTCTGTAATTAGTTAATACTTCAGTTTCATTATGTATATCTCTTTCATATTCATTTGTTAAAATTTACTGTTTGCAATAGCATGAATTGTTCTATATAATAAGGATGTTCTTATCCCGGGCATAAAAACAATGCCGTATTTGGCAAAACCTTTTCAACTTTTGATCTTCAGTGCTGTACAACTTTGTACCTTTTTCACTTTCGATCTTTTATATCTGGGCGTTATGTTTTCGGGTTTAGTTTTCTGTAATTAGTTGATACTTCAGTTTCTTTATGTATATCTCTTTCATATTCATTTGATAAAATTTACTGTTTGCAATAGCATGAATTGTTCTATATAATAATAATGTTCTTATCCCGGGCATAAAAACAATGCCGTATTTGGCGAAACCTTTTCAACTTTTTATCTCCAGTGCTGTACAACTTTGTACTTTTTTCACTTTTGATCTTTTATATCTGGGCGTCACTTGTAAGTCCTGTGTGGACAAGGCGCGTTTTTGGCGTATTGAATTTTAAACCTGATGCTTTTTGTTATCTATTAATCATGTTTTTCTTTGTCTAATATGTTCTCCTATTTATTTGTATTGTAGTCCTGTAATATTATGTTGTCATTTCAATGTCATATTTAACTTTGCCATTAAAGAGCGAGGTATGGCATGCCACAAAACCAGGTTCAACCCACCACTTTTATTCCCCTTTAAAAGTGTCCTTACCAAGTCAGGAAGATGGCCATTGTTATATTATTGTTCGTTTCTGTGTGTGTTGCATTTTAACGTTGAGTCGTTTGTGTTTTCTCTTATTTTTGAGAAATTGAGATAAGACGTGGCACGGTACTTGTCTATCCCAAATTCATGTATTTGGTTTTCATGTTATATTTGTTATTCTCGTGGTGTTTTGTCTGATGCTTGGTCTGTTTCTGTGTGTGTTACGTTTCGGTGTTATGTCGTTGTTCTCCTCTTATATTTAATGCGTTCCCTCGGTTTTAGTTTGTTACCCCGATTTTGTTTTTTGTCCATGGATTTATGAGTTTTGAACAGCGGTATACTACTGTTGCCTTTATTTATGTCAGGATTCAATGTATAATACAATGGATTGCAATATTGCAATACAATAACCAGCTGATAACAACACATTTTTGTTTCGCATAAATTTAGGGTGCCAGCATGTCCTCCTTATATTCAAAATATTGATACATAACACAATTTCAATAGTTTTGATACCTCATGCTGACTTGTACAATGAAATAATTTGACCGCATTGAGCAAGACCACAACTGACCATATGTGCACTCAAATTTGTAAATCTATATGCCAGCATAGTATATCAGCCATATTTTTTTATGTCAGGATTCAATGTATAATACAATGGACAGCAAAATTTCAATACAATAACAACATGAACAACACATTTTTGTTCGCATACATTTAGGGTGCCAGCATGTCCTCCTTGTATTCAAAATATTGATATGTAACAAAATTTCAGTAGTTTTGATACCTCATGCTGACTTGTACAACAAAATGATTTGACCGCACTGACCAAAACTGACCATATGTGCACTTTAATTTGTAAATCGATATACCATGTATACCTGCATAGTAAATAAGACATATTTTTTATGCCAGGATTCAATGTATAATACAATGGACAGTAATATTGCAATATAATAACAACAAATTTGTGTTCGCATTAATTTCGGATGTCAGCATGTCCTATTTTTATTCAAAATATTGATACGTAACAAAATTTCAGTAGATTTGATACCTCATGCTGACTTATACAACAAAATTATTTGACTGCATCGACCAAAAACTCAGAACTGCATATGTGCACTTTAATTTAAAAATCTATATATATCCGCATAGTAAATCAGCCATATTTTTGATGTCTGGATTCAATGTATAAAATAAATGACCGCTGTTAGGATGGCGGCTAATTATGTCTTATCCTGGCACTCCTGTGAACATGTTAGTAGGACGGCAAATGTAAGCAATAAGGAAAACAATTAATGCAATTTTTTTTCCGCATACATTGAGAATGTCAGCGTTTCATCTCTGTATTCATAATATTGAACAGTCACTAGGGTGTGTAAAACGAAACTATTAGGCCGAATCATCCAAGTACATGTACCAACACGGACATGTCTGAATTCATTTGTGATTTTTAATAAAAAATGTATTTGATGTTCACTTCTGATAATAGTATACTGTTAATCTATCATGTCGGTTGATTGATTTTGTTTGTAGTTAAACGTGAAGTGCCAACTATTTCATTCATGTGCACAAATCTCTCGACAAATCTAACGAATTTGACGAGATTGTTGGTAGTTTTACCACCTCGTACATATCCGGACACTGTACAACTATACAATTTTCGTTAGAATATTCTACGGAAAAAAGAATAGTAAATCCAATCCAAATCAGTAGAATAACAATGAAATATCCATGCATGTAAAAATGCGTAAAGTAAAAATTTTGAAGGAACTAAAAAAACGGGGAACTAAGTAACGTCGACAAAGATGTTGATATTCCATGATATACGAATGTTGTTCCGATGCGTTTGATAACCCTAATTTCTATCCGCCTTCTAATTAAAAAAATATGATAGCTCTATGTAATTGACTAATGTTTATAAGAATATATAAAAAGAAAAAAAGAAAGAATTGTGTTGTTATTAATAATGTCTAGAAGAGTATAGCGAGTAAAGAAATTTGCTATCAGAGGCCTTCTTGGGAAGAACAATGCGAATGTTGTTTATACATATTTTAATAAAGCTCAAGTCTGATATGAAAAGTCGCAATAACGATAACACTTCATAAGCAGACATGTCCCCAAGTCTGGTCAATAGCAGACTTGTCCACAGGTCTGGTCAGAAGCAGACCTGTCCACAGGTTTGGTCAGAAGCAGACCTGTCCACAGGACTGGTCAAAAGGAGACTTTTGACAGGTCTGGTCTGGAACAGACCCGTCAAAAGTCTGCAGCAGTCATAAAAAAGCGGACCGTAGGTCTGGTCCACCGTAGACGAAGTTAACTTGCTGGTCTGCTTAAAAATTCTCAAGTTAACTTAAAAAGCAGTCAACAAGTTAACTCTAAGTTAAATTTTGTCAAGGTTAGGACAGCACTCATCTGTATTTAGACCCTTTTTTTCTCGAAATGACTTCTGATTATAGGTTGAATACCAAAATTTATGACAAACGCGATGATTTTAATTTTCCTTTAGCCAACTCTCCATTTCTGTATAGCAACATCCCAGCGGCACCAACATATAGAGTATAAGTGTTTCAATTGATACGTTACTCTGGAGCTAACTCAAAGTACGTTGATTTTGTTGAATGAGGAATATACTGCTTTTTTCAAAAATTGCTAAGACAGGGCTATGAATCATTCAAATTAATCACTCAAGAAATTTTACGGTCGCCATCATGAGTTAATTGGCCATTATGACAAAAGTGTGTCAGACATGTCAGAGATCATATCTGATATTCTTCCTTAGTCATAATAACCTGCCATCATTACCGAACTGAACAAAGGAATAACACGACGGGTACCGTATATGGTGCAGGAAATGCTTACCCTTCCGGAGCACCTGAGGTCACTCCCGGTTTTTAGTTGAGTTCGTGTTGTTTCTTATTTATTAATTATAACTGTTGATGTACATCTTCTTTGGTTTTGTGAGTCTTCGTTTACTCCTTGGTTTGATTGTTATTGTCTTTCTTTAAATTATCGTTAGGTACAACACTCTGCCATGATTTTTTTTAATGAACTTGAGATCATAACCTATTCAAAGATGTCTTCAGCGATATATTCAAACCTCAATATGCCCTTTTTCTACTACAATCTATGTGTCAGCGTATTACTTTCGATTTCGAATTATTTTACTTTTCCCTGGGTTTAAAAATCGATTCTGAGGTGTTCTTTTTTTCTTTCAAAAACTACATCTAAAGTCCTTATACACACTAACTATACTAGGAGTGGAGACATCTTCTAATTAAGAGCATATGTTACAGTTACAGGGGAGGTTTTTACGTAAAATGTTATTTTAGCGACGTCAAACTGTGACATATCGGAGGATAATGCATGTTTAGACCGATTTTTATCACTCAAACTAATTTAACTTTAGAACGAGATCAGCGACCCATCTTGGTAAAAAAAAACCGTCGATTTGAATACGTATGAAGATTATGTGCACCAAATCTCATTTAAAAGACATCTTTTGAATTTAAAAAAAAAATTGATTAATATACAGCAGAAAAGGACGTTGTTTCAAAATTCATGAACATTTGATAGATTTTATTTATTATTTAACAACATATTTCATAAATTTATAGGCTACTTATATAAAAGAGAACGTATACACATTATACCAAAAACAGCTTTTGTTTATCTTTTAAAACTAAAAAAATATGATTTTCTGTCGGGAGGAAAATACGTCCACAATTCATTATGCGCAAATATTTGAAAATTCGACCTGATTTAACTCAAAAAGTAGCACATGAAGGTATATTTTTTATAACATATTTGATTTAAGCAGATAAAAAGAGCCTACAGATTTAAAAGGGAAAAATGTTCACCGTAAGAAATAAACTGTTGCATATGCCCTTAATCGGACAACTGATTTTTTCACGTGGCGAACATCTTGCATCACTGCGTACTCTCAAATCGTACTTTCCAACTATACATTTTCAAATAGGCCAAGTTTAAAATAATTAGCTTTTCAAATTGATCTTCAAATGTGTAACGACACTTTCATGGATATGCATCAAGTTCAAATATTTTTTGTTATTTACTTTGATATTAAATCTCATTAAAAGGGGGACAAACGATACCAGAGGGACATTCAAACTAATTAATAGAAAATAAACTGACAACGCCTTGCTTACAATGAAAGAAGACACACAGACAAACAATAGAACACATGACACAACATAGAAAACTAGAGAATCAGCAACACAAACCCACCACAAACTAGGTGTGATCTCAGGTGCCCCGGAAGGGTAAGCAGATCCTGATTCAGATGTGGCACCCGTTGCGTCGTTTATGTTATAACAATTTCGTTAAGTAGTCTAATGAGGTAGGTCACACTAATGAAAGGGAAGGGGAGTAGCCACGACATAAGGAAAATATATGATATCATTTGTGAAACGGTTTTTCCATAATTAGAACTAAAGTATAAGCTGTGTTCTATTCCAAAATTCCTTCGTATATACAGTGTTTCGTCGGTTCAAATATGTTGTTTTTTATAATAATGCATCATATCATCGCAGGTTGATCAAGGATAAGATTAGATGAAAAGTAAGACACACATGTTCTTCCAAAGTAAACATTTTGTTTTTTTCAATTTTACATGATCGTTACTAGAAGTGTTGTTTTATCTGGTAGAAAGTTAGAACAAATACAAACAACTGTTTTTTTTTACTCACAAAACTTTGCTTTCAGTAATCTTTTAAAACATATGAACAAAGCAACTTATCTCATTAAGCGCGAGAAAACATATAACGGTCTATAGGAGACAACTAGAAGAAACTAATTTCAATCTAATCAGTTCGTTCAAACGATTGAAATTACATTAAAGATACATGTATATACCACGTTAATTTAACATGTTTACTGTTATAGTTAGCATATAATGAAATGTTTTGAATATTTGAACACGCATTTAACATGTTTAATATAATGTCTTTAAATAGTAATAGCAATTAAAAATCATTGATTATCTTATTCATTCATCTGTAGGTGGGTAGCATACATATACTAAACTTACAATACATATAATGTTGTTGAGAACATTGTTTACATTTAAATAAACAATGTACATAGTTTGGTAAATAGCAGGTGATTTCCTGTATAATACGCACTTCGATTACTAAACGGTTTATATATTACACGTTCAACAGATAAAATGTCCGTTATCATTATATATGTGTTTATTCTATAAAAAGTTCACGTCAACTAAAAATAACAAAAAAAATGAATTGTTAAAATAGGATCTCTTTAATAATAAACACTATGTATCGTCCTTGATTTAAATTTAGAATTTATTGTCATGTGATACTATAATTTGTTTACCTGTGATTTTGATTAAATCCAAAATGGCTCAAACTGCGTCTAAAACCTGCGAAGTTTGTGTGAGTGCCCCTGGATCACAATATTGTATAGACTGTGAAGAATACTATTGTGAAAATTGTAAGTTTTTACATAATAGGCAGAAGTTATCGAGAAACCATCAATTTCAGAAAGCGTCCGACCTGATCCCGGAAGGTAAATCGAAGTGTACTGAACACAAAGAAGAATTAACGTTATTTTGTAATACATGCAATGTACCAGTTTGTACCCGTTGTGTGGCAGCAAATCACAATGGGCATACATTTTCCGAATTTGTCGATGTAGTCGCGAAATTACAAGGGGGAAATGAAACAAAAATTCGAAACAAAACAGAGAAGGCAAATCAAAATGTACAGAAGATTAAGGAAAGTTTGAGATCATTTGATAATTCACTGGAGTCAGTTATTAAAGCAATCAAGGATGAAGGCAACATGATTAAAATAATGGTTGATAAAAACGTGGCTCAGATGGTTGCCTTGGTGAGAGAACAATCCAAGCAGGAGAAAGACAAGCTGATGAATATGTTGTCTGATGCTAAATCCGTGCTTGTTGCTGGACAGACCTTAGACAAACATAGAAAAGAACTAGATAAAACCCGACAAGATGGACGTTTGGTACAAAAGATCAATAATCTGAAAGAAGAAATTGACAAACTACATATAAATTCCCTTCCAGAGTTCCCCAATATATCCTTTAGTCGTAAATCTGTAGCTGAAGATGACATTAGACAACTGATAGGGACATATAATATTAGGTAAATAAAAAAAATATACGATGTCTTTTAAACTGATACATTTTTCATCATTAACCTTGCAAAAATTCAATATATACACGATATAGGGTGAAATAATTTCTAAAGTTAATATATTCATTGTAGCAAGAAATGATTGACAAATACACATATCACAACTTAAGGTAGAAAGCTTGAAACATACCTACTATTTTTAATAGATCTTCAATAAACACGTTCTTTTGTATAAGTAATATAAACTATATTGGTAACTACTGACGTTGACAGTGTTTTCCGATTAATGAAGTGCTACAAGAAATGGAAAAACATCGTCCACAGGTAAAAACAAATAAAATTAGATAATATTTCTCTTTTCTCATGCATATTATTCGTACGTATCACATGTATCAGACGATATAACTTAAAGGTTCCATCTGTTTTGAAAAAACTAGGTGAGTAATATTGCAAAGGTCATCACTGACTAAAATTCGAAAAAAAACTGATGTTTTTTTAATAATTTTAGTGCTTATGGTATGGAAGCATGAACAAGTTTACGAAAAACATTAATTTGAAATGCAAAAAGAGACGTCCTAGTAGTAACTGTTGTATTATACAAACTTTATATTTTAAAATATCACACGTCACACGTAATCATAATACTATTTGCATAGATGACAGATGTAATCATGTAAGTAGTATGTTTTATAAGAATAAGCAGAGTCGGGGACGAAACGTCCACCAGCAGTGGCATCGACTCAGTGGGGTAAATAGTTATCAAAAGTACCGGGATGACTACTCATGAGACATATCTCAATAAGAAACCAATCACACCGCTATAGGTCACGGTCTGCAACAATGAGCAAAACCCACGTCAAATAGTTAGGTATACAAGGTCCCAACATGACAATAACAGAATATATAAACAGTCTGTGAAGCAGTCGAAGAATTCTTGAATCATATTATTAAAACTGTATTGAACAGGCCGACATAATGATGTCAGTTATACAAAACATATGATAAGCACTGCATTGATTATATTGATAACATAATTAATCATAACAGTATATGCATTGATAATACAAGTAATCACTTATCATTGATTATTAGGAACAAATATTATTATCTACAAAAGAGTGTTTTTTGAAGTTAACATCATTATCAAATATTGAAGAATATTTCAATCATCCAAATGTACATTTGATATAATGTGAGCATACTGTTAAATGATAAGACATATAATGAAACTATAACAGTTTCGTATTTCATTATACTTTTTTGAAAAAATGACAACAACAGTCATGACAGTTTGGTACATTAGTGTGTTCACCTGTACTTTTATCTTTAATATCAAACAGTTTACAAAAAAAAACCTAGATTTTACATAGAACTTTTACATAAAATTAAATAATTTCAGAATGAATTATTTATTTAAACATGTATAAATAACATAAATCTTTTTAATAGCAATTGTGCACCAGTCCATGGATACTTTTACAGATGTGCTTGTGGGTAAGTTCTTAGAATAAGCTCATCCTTTGGATTATTAATCATACAAAATAAATACATACAACATAACAAGATACAACTATTCATTATAGTAACAAATGATTAAAATGAACTAGACATAAATAAAACATGCACAATCTACAACTTAGGATAGTGTAATATGAATATACTTGTATATACCTTTGTTCGAAGTAGTATTGTTCAGTTAAATACATTAATGAAATGAACAATCTGACCTTAGATGAATTCAGTTACTTCCTAGCAGACCGTGCATTCAAAATATTGTGCTTTAGCTGTTAAAATTTATATGCCGTGTAATCGAATTAAGACATGCGCGTTACATTGACCTGTGCATGAACTGTCGCAAGTCTTGCCTTCCTCTGATAACGCGATTTAACGGTCAAGCCCTTTAAATCGAATTATATATTGAATATATACATTATACATTTTGTTGTTTACTTTAATCATGTTAATTGTTACAAAAAAATATGTATCGACGTTGTGATAATTGTACGTCTCGATGTATAAAAATGTTGCTATGACAATGTGATTGTTTCCCTGACTATGTTATATCATTAACAATGGTTAAGGTTTCAGTAAAAATTACTTAATTGTATAATGTATCATTTAAGGCATGACAAAATTCAACCATTCAGCCACAAGTAAGTACTTATATTTCAACTTGCATAGTAGAACATACATGTAAACTTAATGTTTATTAAACCAAAATTCGAAACAGTTGTGTCTATTTTATATGAGCCTCACTTATACCTGTGCATCTTAATACTTAAAAAGTTCATTGTCGCTGCTAGTTTTTATGTTGTTGTGTTTTTATTTCGTTATGAAGTAAAAAAAACTTGTAGTATGCCTTCACTTCTTATAGACATACAGACACCTGCTTTTTACCGGTGTATGCAATTCCTATATCCACTAAGGACGTTCACATCTTAAAAAAAGATAGCGAATACATGTTTAGATGATCATTTTCATGGAAGATCAGGGTTGTCTCTAAGATTTGAAGTAGCAGGTTAATTATAAAAAGTAGGAGGGGATGTAATGCGGACGGCGAAGCCGTTCGCGGCGACAAGCTTGCTCGTCGTGCTACGGCCGAGGGTATGGGGCCCATTTAAGGGCCCCAAAAAATTTTGAAAAAATGGTGCAAAATCCTGCACTTTGGGGGTCTCCTGGACCCTCATTCACTCCTCGCAAAACATCATTTTTTACTGGTGATTATGTAAATTGTTTATTAAAATTTGTAACATGGGTCAACTTTTCTGTAAATTTGATCACATTTATTTGATTATCCAGACTTTCAACTTACAGCTATATATTTGAAGATGTTTGAGAATAGCAATATCATGGTTAAATTTTATTTACTATAGTAAAACATCGACCCAAGTGTGACAGGATTAAACTATCCCCTTTTTGTGTGAAAATGAATGTCCAACTTTTTTTAATTTCAACAAGGTTTGGCAGAAATTAAAATCCCTTTATTCTGTAACCTTTTATACCTCTGGATATAAAGTTGAAGGACAAACTGATCAGACAGGGTCAATTAACTGGGGGCACAAAACTATGGGGTTTATCTATAGTCCTATTTATTGAGTCTTCATTTCTTTATTAAGTATTCATGAGGCCAGGCAGGCTTTGGACTTGTTGAGAGAGAGAAAGATAGGATACTTGGGCAAACAACATTTATAGAAGATGTTGTCATTTATCCTATCTTAAAAGATGTTGGCCTTCAGCTATATTTAGTATTTGTTTTGAATACCAATGTTCTGATTGAAGCACTGAAACAGTTAAACACCCGACAGGTGACACTGTCACTGGTTGTAGACATC
This sequence comes from Mytilus galloprovincialis, assembly GCF_965363235.1. Taxonomy (NCBI): domain Eukaryota; kingdom Metazoa; phylum Mollusca; class Bivalvia; order Mytilida; family Mytilidae; genus Mytilus; species Mytilus galloprovincialis. Next base: position 39,422,714 of record NC_134849.1, on the reverse strand, counting down.
GATCTTCTTTTTGTGTGATCCATTTGGTTGAAAACTTATGTAGCTTGTCCAACGTATGTTAAAATAATCGTTGACCATCCTCATTTCTGAATTTAAATACTTAAAACACCTGATAAACAAATAAATTACTTATTAAATCCAAAGAAAAACCGTCGCTGCATGGTGAAAAGATCGGTCACATTTTAGAACGGAAGTGACAAAATCATCCGAGCGCTTTAAAAACTCGCAGCGTCGTAGGAAAGCTTTAACCTGTAAAAATGGCCTAAACACTCGGATTTACTTGGATTACTCGATGTCTCTTGTTCACAATTAAAATCACGGAACAAAAACTTGTAACGGAGAAATATTGATCTCTGTATGTTTTTTTTTCAAACAGTCAGGTCATACTTGCCGCTAGAGTAGCCGGGTCCACAAGGGGAAGTTGCCGGGGGAAATCCCCGGCCCCCGGGCCTTAAAGACAACCCTGTTCAAAGATACAATTTTAAACAAATGCTGAGTTACATTTATATGTTAGTGACAAGCCTGTCAATTTTTGCATAGTTTTAGCAGCATACCCAAAGACATCATCATTTACTTGTCTGCATTTATTTCTAAGTACATATTAACCTGTTTATTTCTGAAAAGAATTAAAAAAGAATGAATTATTAGTATATACTGAATAGCAGACAGGTTTTGAAATTATTGCAACCGTTATTATTTACCCGTCGGCCGTTGTCCTCGAGCATACGGAAATAAATTATAAAATCAACCATGGTAAAATTCTAAGGTTTCAGATTGTAAGTAGCAAGTTCAAGCTTGAATTATTTGTTATATAAACTCCAATGCAATACCTGAAATTATATATGTTCGGTTAAAAAAATGAACTATTTACAAATTAAGAATTACAATCCTACTTATTAACTCAATAGCCGCTGCACACAACGAAAATACACAAATAATTTACACCATATTTGAAGCATAAAAACAGTCTTGTCAAGCCTACATAAGAGCAACAACTATGATGATAATAGTGTATGGCTCAATATGATTTTTCTCAAATTGACAATATATGTATGATGCTGTTCACGCCTTCAGGGCAACACAAATGACTGCTTCGTCAAGACACTATATTGTTTCAATATAATAAAAAAGCTTGACTTTTATAAAAAAAACATATCGAAATCCTTATATCACATCAACATTTCAAAAGAAAGTTTCATTCTGACAAACTGTATAATATGGCTATAATGTTATCAATGAAAATACCTTTAACATTGCATACATTTAAATACAGATATTAATTATCCTATACAGATCTCAAGCCTTCTTGACTTATCAGCCATTGACCACGAGCATAACGAACTTAAAATTGACGCCATATGTAAACAGTCGCAATTTATGTCTTTGTCAAGCAGACATTACAGCAGACATTATCATGCTTATCGTTATTGGTTCGTTATCATTCGCCTAAACACGAAATATATGTTGTTGTTCCAGTCGAAAATCCAAGCCAACACAAATGATTGCTTCATCAGAACATCAAATTTCTTTTGTTGCATATATGATGTGTTTAGAGTTCATTAAAGACATATCGAAATCTCTATTACAAACATGAATAAGTTATCTAATAGAATATACCCTTCTGACAAACTGTGTTATATAGCTCAATGTCAAAAATTACTAATAACTAATGTAACATTCGTTTTTTTTTCCAATCTGTAAGTAGCAAGTTTAAGTTTGAATAGAGAAGCATTTATAATTAAAAGTAACTTAATCAATGGACGATTCAATTCTAAACAATTATTCTGTATAGCTTTAATGGAAATATAAATAAATACCGATTTTGAAATTCCTTACATGGCAATACATAACAATTATACGTTCCTTTTTTTTCAGGACGTAAGTAGCAAGTTCAAGTTCGATTAGAGAAGTAATTAAAATTCAAACTGCAAAACAATACACGTAATAGCTGTTAGAACAAGAAATTGTTTTCCCTTTCTAATATTACAATAACCATTATTTACTAATTGGCCGATGACCACGAGGACAATAAACAAATAACTGACACCATATTTGAAGAATAAAACCAGTCTTGTCAAGCTTTATATAGCTTAATATATATTTATCTATATATGTGTTGCTGTTAAGTCTTCAAAGCAACATCAATGACTGCTTCGTCAAAACAATGTTTTAAAGCTCATAGAAATAGCTTAAAGACATTTAAAGACATTTTTTTTTAAAGTTAGTTGTATTTATTACAAACGTCCTAGATAATAGCAGTTTTAAAGAGTACAATGTCATACCGGAATACGGTACGTTTCTTAACCTAAACTGTATTTGACATTTCTTAATCCTGAACACACATCAACATTTCTATTTAAAAAAAACTTAATTTCGATAATTGCATAATATATAATTTATTTGTAGTTCATTACAGACATACCAGAATTTTTTATACAAAAAAGCGTAACTTTTTCAATGGAAGATTCATTTCTGATCAAGTATTCTATATAGCTTTTACTGAAAAAAAGTAATACCCATTTTGCTATTCAAGACATTACAAACAACACAATCATAAAATATATTAATGGTGGTGAAAAAAAACTAATGTTACACAATTCTAAAATATGACATATACATGTACGTTGCTGCTCATGCCCTAAAGACAACAAAAAATACTGATACATTAAAGCACCATATTAGTCTAATGCAAATAGAAATAGGACATTTATTACAGATTCTTATAAAATCCTTATTACACATCAACATTACTATTTCAAAAGAAAAAATAATTTCGATGAACTGTATAATATGACCATAATGTTAATTTGTATTTGAAAGGGAATACCTGTAATTGTTTACGTTAAAACAGAAATTCCCCATTAAAGATCAAAAGCTTTCTTATTTACTCATTGACCGTTGACCATGAATAAAACGAATTGAATACGAACGACATATTTGAAGCATAACACATATCTTTTTCCAGCATACATCAGACCATCAATGGTTGAGTATGGTGTTTCTTCACACAACACGTGTTACTGTTTCATTGGTCAATTCAAGCCAACCCAAATTATGGCTTCATCAAGTCATCATAATCATGTCATAGCAAATATAAAATGCTTGCTGTTCATTATATAAATCTTGGAATCTGTATAACTAACACGCATAACTTATACACTTAAAAATTCAAATCTGATAAACTGTTCTAAATAGCTTTAATTTCATAGGTTAAATATCTATTTTGAAAATTATGACATGGCACATGTGGTAATACAACAAACTTTTAAAATTTTTCAATGATGATGTAACAATTTTTGTTATTGATGCAATGGCCGTTGCCCACCACCAAAACGAACAGAAAATGGACACCTTATTTGAAGAATAACACATGTCATCTCAAGCATATAAAAGATAAATAATCATGCTGTTTAACGTCTTTGGTTGATGATGATATTTAATTCCATGACACACATGTTGCTCTTCCAGCCGTCAATTCAAGCCAACACAAATAATTGATTCATAAATGCATCATAATTTTTTGAATTAAATATATAAAATGTTTGGAGTTCATTAAAGACGGAATAATCTGATTAACTATTTTATATAGATTTAATGTAAAAAATCAAGTTTCTATTTTGCAATTTATGTCATTGACATTTATAAAATTTAAAAAAAAATAGTTTAATGATGGTGAAACATTATTGTTACAACTGTTTTTTTCAGTGTGTAAGTATCAAATTGAAGTTTAATTAGAGACGTATTTATAATTAAAACTGAAATACAATACACTGAATTAACCTTAAATAGAAAAAAATAATTTCTATAGATTGCAACCATTATTATTTACTCATTGACCATTGACAAAGCGCAAAACAAAGTGAAATGGTAACCATAATTGAAGCATGCAACATGTCTTTGTCAAGCAATTATGAGTCCGAAAATCGTCATTTATTGATTATGAGTTTGCTTAATACGACTGTATGTTGCTGTTCAAATCCAATAGCCAAGCCAACACAATTGATTGCTTCATTAAAACATCGTATTTCTTGTATTGCATATATTCATGATTGAATTTTGATAAAGACGTTTTTGAATTTATATTACAAACAAGCATAACGTATTTAATATATAGTCTATATAGCTTTTATGTCAATAATTATTAACCCGTTTTCAATCCATTTCATGGCAATACACACAATTATAGAACTCATCTAGAAATTGTACAACTAATTTACCAATTTTCTTCTTCAGAAAATTGACACCATAGTTGAAGCAGCATGAAAACCTGCCTTGTCAAGCAAAGATAAAAGCAATAACTATTTAATAAATAATTGATGCAAAAGACACAAGAGGGACAGTCAAATTCATGATTCAAAAAAGTAAACTGACAACACCATGGCTAAAACTGAAAAAGACAAACAAACAAACAAACAATAGTACACATGACAAAACATAGAAAATGCAAGATATACTTTATTGTGGTTTAAACATTGGTAGACATTATATTTGGGATTATTAAAAAAAAAAAAAAAATCTTACTAGATAAATGGGAAATTTAAGTTACTTTGTGGTGTATAAATATGTCATATTGTTTTGTTTTTGTTTTATAAGCATATTTGATTTAAATTTTTGCACACATCATAAAACTGAACTGGTCAGAATCTAAATATTTAAGTATACATTCATTTTGCAAGAACAAGCTTATTTTAAATGACCCAATTTCTTTGAATTCTAGCTGGTGTATATGCGACAAGTGCGAGAGGTAAGTGCTTTAAATATTCACAGGAAATATGTTTCATCAACTAAAAAAGGACTATACCATCATATTTCTAAGATATGATCGTTCTTTGCGAAAACACACAAAGTAAACAATTTGTTAAACAAATATTCTACCGAGATGCAATGACTCTGCAATATAACGATATCAAGTATAAAGAAGAGTAATATAAACTTTCAAAAAAATGATAGGAATTAACTACTTTTTGGTACATAGGCATTTAAATGTTTTCTGTGTGATATATATCACCTGGAAAAATATGTTCCTAAGTCATGATAACCACATCACACGAAGCAATTTTCATATTTTGTTAAATAATATGTTTCAACTATTTTTCATCTTTCATCATTATGTCCTGAATTCTTTTCTAAAAGTGTTTAAACAGGAAGTGCTACAATCAATATGCTAAAACAAAAACAAAAATATTGCAGAGCTTTGTTGTCTGAATTGAGATAAAAGAATACAACTCTAATTTTTTTTTCAAAAATAACGTCAGTTTATAAAACGATTATATTTATGTATTACAGAAGTATGAGCTATATCAAAGAAGTTTAGAGGAGGCTAGTCAACAGCTCTGTCTCCAGAATAAAATCAATATTTCATCAAAAATGATTTGAACTAGTGAAGTAACTGATGAGAAAATAATAATTTTAATGATAACGAACTTATCTGTTAGTAAATGTAACTTTTAATTACTATGTGTTAGATATAATAGATATTTTCAAGTCGTTCCGTTGGTTATTGTTTGATTTTGTCAATCTATTTAATATACCTTGAACGTAATATTTATGTTGTACTTTTTTGTTTACGTCTCAACATTGATTGTAGTGCTAAATATAAACTGATATTTGCTTTAATTACCATGTATGTTTCTAATTGCTATATAAATTGATTTTTTTTATATAATATAAAATCTTAATATTTCTTTAACAAAAGAACGTGATTAAATTGTTAAGCAGATGTTTCATTTGATATATTCTAACGCGTTTCAGATTCATCAATGATAAATAAGAGTGAACATTTCATTTGTTTTTTACAAATCTACTAGTACAAAACGAGCAAACTGATAAAATAAAGAATGTCGTTACTGAACTTCTAATTTAACTGCATTTACTTCGAGTCGCTCCCCATGGCGTGTATAATTCGAAATTGGAATAACTCTCCATATTTTTTGTTTTAGCAACAATCATTAAAATCCTAATAATTGCATTAGCACGCAGTTTACATGACCACAGACCTTTGGTATGCTTTCAAGTTATAAATTAGTCATTAACAAGTTGTCCGTAAATACTTGTTTGTCCTGAATTAAGAAAATATTACACCGTATATGTAGCAAATTAACCTGACGATATCGGGAAATGGGTATTTAGTCGGATCTTAACACGTACTTGTGATTTGTTTAAAACCGGTTTTAACGAAGAAATGTCGAAATGTTCAGAACTTAATTAAATCTGTTTTTGGGTAAGATTGTGCAAGCATACGATTTTTATTGCGTCTTACACTTTGAGAAGTGAATACTCTTTAGTTACTTTATTTAAATGTTGTGTAAAAACGTTAATTATGAGCTATGAAAGTCAAGTGGCTCAAACATTTTACTGAGGAAATAAAAAAAAAAATGCAAAGAAATATTTTAACAGTGGGTTAGATTGCATTAGTCTTTACTATCTATAGATTAACAACTTTTGGTTATATTTATAATTTAGAATCATCATTGAAGGTGGAGCGCGATTGCACAGTTCATTAATATATTGATGTGCCATTTGTATACAAGAGTGACATTCCGTTGTATTATGTGCCAATTCGAAAAAGTTATGCGAGTATTGTCTCCCTTTAACATGTTCATTATTTTATAATCAAGTTTAGGTTTCTGATATCAATTTGAATAGTTACAAAATGTATCGATTCAATATATTTCAGTTTTTGTTATTGGTGTATCAAAAACATTGATGTACGAATATAATTTCATAAATTTGAAACGTTTAAAATGATTACATACCAATATAAAGAACCGTTCATCATTTTTAAAAAAGACTATGATTAAAATATGTATTATTTATCTACCCTTCATGATAGCTTGATTGGGAAATGAACCAAAGTTCTCTAAAGGTAATCACAGAGAGGGACTAGCAAGCATTTTTTAATTGTAACTTATTTAACGTTAACACAACTTTCCACTATAAACAAATGTTATTTTATACAAATATAAGGACCTTGTTAGCTAAATCTACAAATTGTATTAAATATTATGAATTTTTTTTACAATAGATTAATATGCTAGTATATGTTATCCTTTCTGAATTGCAGTGTCGTTACTTGAATAAAAAAAATAAATGATTATATAGAGAGTGACATTCAAACCCAAAATTCGAAAATTAAACGATAGTGTAAAACAAAACCCACAGAAAAAGACTGAGCAACACGAAAAAACTCAATATTGTGGTTGACAAATTAAGTCGTATTATAAAAAAAAATACCAAATTCTCAGGAATAGAATATGCAAATATTGAATGTGTCTACTTTGTTGGACTTTATATTCAAATATTTGTGATTTAATTGGTTCGTAAACACGTACACAAACAATACTTGCTGTAATAATCAGTTTTAGAAATGGCGGACGGTAATTATTTTTTTAATTGTCACAAAAATAACAGAGGACCAAGCTATATAAAAAAGAAGATGTGGTATGATTTCAAGTGAGACTACTATCCACAAAAGACCAAAATGACACAGAAATTAACAACTATAGGTCACCGTACGGCCTTCAACATTGAACAAAGCCCATACCGCATAGTCAGCTATAAAAGGCCCCGATAAGACAATGTAAAACAACTCAAACGAGAAAACTAACGGACTTATTTATGTTTGTTGTACGTTTATCTTTTCGTTATTATGTTTATGAAAGGTAAGGTTGTTTTTGTGAATAAGTTTGTGACACGTAGTTGACTGCTTAACACTTATTTTGACTTGTTTACCTAGATTGTCTGCTAAATTCTAATCACGCAACGTTGTCAATATAATCGAATCATACTAGTGAGAGGTTTAGTGTTATACAACCAAGTTCAATCAACAACTTTCTAAATAAGGAAATGACTGTACCAAGTTTTTGTTCATTCGTTTGATGTGTTTGTGCGTTTGATTTTGCCATTCATAAGGAGCGTTTTCCGTTTGAATTTTTCTCGGAGTTCAATTTTGTGATTTAGCTTGTTCATGCAAATATAAAATGATTTGACATTTATTCGAGACGTTTATTTTTTTCCTTATCTTACACTAACTTTACTATTTTAATAGATAATTCAATTCCTACAAACTATAAAATATGACAACAATGTTATAACTTTAAATGGTAATTTCCATTAACTGCATGAGCAATGTGCATATATCTCTCATTTTATTAAAAAAAAACATAGGCCGTCTTCACATTAAAAACCATAAACAGTAAACATGTTTCAATAAATTTTATGCAATGTTCACTGTGTTCGCATTAAATATATCCACATCTAATCAAACACCTGGTATAATTACCTGTGCCTAAGGTTTGTTAAAACTTGTATAACTTTTGTCATTTAAAAAACCATTACAGTGAATCGTTTCAGATTTCTCAGACAACGTTTCTAGCTCCAAGGGAACGACCATTTGAAAGAGCGGGGAGGGGGTATGGTTTTGTTGTTTCCTTTTAAATAATGACCCCTAATTTGATAAAAACAATATGAAAATTTGATTGATACAATGTAACGTCGAAAAAATTGAATGAAAAAACTCACATTAAAACATTTCTGACTCAGAAAAAAACAGTTACATCCTTTTGAAGTTAAATGGTTGCTCCTTATCGACGAATAAACGGTTTTTGTGGGGAAAGTTTGCATGAATACGGATACATTCGCATAGACGCAATATTTGTTAAGAAATATATTATAGCAAGTTGATGATTAAGTGTAACATATTTATGTTTGTTTTTCTCTGTTTTATAAGTTTTGCTTGAATAAAACAGTCACGACTGGACCAAGAGCAATTATCAAATACTACCATGCAGATACCTCTTACAAACTACGACTGTGGCTTAAAAATAAATAGTTTGCAAACTTATTATTACATTTTTTATTACTGAGAGCTTTTTAACGGATCTGATTTTTTTGCCAAGTAATACGATTTAACGCACAGCCTTTTTATATTTGGACGTTTTCAACAGATCTCACACCATCAATTGTTTAACTGAACTATAAGTTACCACAGACGTTGACAGTGTTTTCCAAATAACACAGACACAATCTGAAAGACAGTATTCCATGTTCTGCTTATATAGCTATGAAAATACCTGAATTGCTTTTAATTTTGCTTATAAATTGATACATTTCCATGTTTTTTTTTTCTCATTCTGATAAAATTGTGAAAGATATTACACATTTTCGTTTTCAATATGTTTTGAAATGTTTCACTCTTCACAGAAATCACGTCAATCAGACAAATCAAACAATGCCAAAAAGTCACCAAGCTAAATTCGCGAAAGTCATACATGGAATGATCTTGCCGCTATAAAATAATTCTTTCGCATTTTTTTCTTTATTTTCATGATGAATCAATTGAACGTCTAATGCAATATGTTTGGTTTTTTCTAAAATGTTTTATACCATGCTTAGAATATTTTCTGTTATGGGAACACGGGATATGAATACGACGTAAGTTCATTATAATGAATTTACATGTTATATTTATATTTCATTTCCTGTGATAATCTAAGTTATTTTTTAAAACAATCCTGCTTTTGTTTTTATATTGTTGTTAACTTGAGTAGTTTAAGTTTATCAAGTCCTATATTATTCGTCAGTAGATTCAAATGTCACTTTTTTAATGAAGTTGGTAGGTTTGTTTCGTTTTTAGGCATTGTAGTAAACTAATGACACCAGAAGCTGCGTTTAGCTTAAAAGTAAGTTTTTCTATATTGAAATGATTTGATAACAGTACAATCATCAGTTTACCGTAGATTTATTTTAATATCAATAAGAAACATTGTGAAACTGAATGCAGAGTATATATCTCCCAGTAGATATTCCCGAACATACTTTCTATCATGATTTACTTGCAGAGGACTGCTGCTTATAAGGGAAATATCAAACCAAGAGTTCCAGGTGGTGAAGTTGAAATCATCTCTTCCAAAATTGTATGGACCAATCACGAGTTGGTTGATCTTTCAGGAATATCTGTTTCGCAGACGACGACGAATGTGCTCGTGATGATAATGCCATGCCCTTTTCACCAAATATCACCAACCGAATTTGACTAAAAACGTGTTTGGACCAATTTGAGCAACACAACATGTGTAATATGTAGAGCAAGATCCGCTTTCCTTCCAAAGCACATAAGTTGTTATATTTGATAAACTGTTGATTGTCTGTGATTTTTGTCTGTTTTCACCATGGCATTGTCAGTTTATTTTTTACTTATTAGTTTGGATGTCCCTTTATTATCTTTTGTCTCTTTTTGAGTGTAACGCATGTCCTGATGTGGGTATAAAAGAGTACATTATATGTTAATATAACACGTATAGTATATAATCGAATGTGTAATTATGTGTGCTTGTCTGTTCGTTCTGTATCAGGTTGACAACTTTGTTTGAGGATGTTTTGCTCACATCAACTAAAAACATGAACATTTTGAGGTTAATTGCTCAACATTAATGTGCATATACATATAGGGTTTGACTTTAGGATGTTTGCTTTTCGGAATCCTCTGATTTTATCCGTTCGAAGGCTTTGACCAATTTTGACCATTGATCTCCATTTTCCATTTATTATTGTGTTTGTAAATCTTATTACTTTTGAACGGAGAAGCGAACATCTTTAAATTTAATGTTCCATAAAACATATGACATATGAAGTTTTGGTTCTAAATATGGCATGCACTTGGATTAATGTATGTAGTTTGTGATCGCATTACATAAAATTGTTGAGGTTTAAAATGCGAAAAAGGGGGTTTAATTGACAATGAGACAACTTTTTTCCTTTGTAGACCACCAGACGTCGAAGATGTATTTAAAAACAACTAGTACTTTTAACAGTGTTTACCGTTCATACTACGTACCATTCGCAGATGCAAATATATTTTCAGCTGTCAAACTTGCAAAAATCAAGCAAATCTGCTGTAGAAAAATCTGAAGCAAAAAAAGAATCGTAAAAACTCCGATGCAAGTAAGAAACAAAATAAACGGAAATTATCTAGTTTGTTTACCTATGATTAATAGTTAATGTAGAACGACTTTTATTCCTAGTTTGTTCTCGAGAGTAAAACAACCACATAGAAAATTGTCCTTGTCATGTTAATGGAAGGAGATTTATGAAAATAGTCGATTGACTATGCTTTTACATTTCCTCAAATCCATGTGCATTTTTATCAAATGGTTCTATTTTCTTTGTTTTGAAATAGACACACGAGGATTAAAATCAAAGCAACGTCATAAGCTATACATATAAATTTCTCATGTAATAATGTCAACTTACAAATATTTGTTTCTTATTTTGTGTGTCCAAACTGAGTTTGTTTAACGTGAGAATTATTGTATTTGTTTTTTTGGTTATTTGTTTTGTCCACGTACGTGTTGTGTCCTTGTATATGTTTGTTATTGGAACGCGGGATGTGCTTAAGGCGGAAGTTCATTATTAATGATCGAATTTAGTTTGCATCATACATGTTCCGAGATATTTAAAATATGTAATAATTATTTTACTGCTTTTGATTTACAGTATGGACAGTTAAAGTAGTCCTTATTTTTTGTAAGTTGACTCGAATTTTTATTATAACTTCAACAAAAATACAATGTGAATTAAGTTTTCAAGCACCAAACTACTACAAATAGGAAATTACTGATGACCGAGGTTGCCACCAACTTCTGTACTAAAATTGTGTGATATCAGTAAACCCTTAAATTGACCGTTGATAAATTGTAAATATCAATATTAAACTCATGTCCCAACTACATCTTGCAAAGTTGACCTCGGATTTATTTGGCTACGTTGTATGTTCCATCTTGACACAATATTCCCATTTACTATAGTACTTACGCGTCCTTGATGCTACTTCCTTTTTGGTATATGAAACGCAAATAAAGAAAAGCGCATCGAACGTTTAAATTCATGAATGTATATAATAAAGACAGCCGTAGTATACCGCTGTTCGAAAGACATTAATATATTGAAAGATCACACATTCGAGTTCAAAGGCAGTGGCTTGGTTGTTTATTTTTAGGTTTTTACGATGCCCCTGGTATCGATCTTTATTAAAAGAAAGTGTATGCTTCACGAATGGAACATTTAGAACTTGCTCAAAACAAAATGTCAACTTACTTAACGTAAATAAGAATAATTCAAACTTTACCACTGTCAGATTGAGTTCTCCTTATTAGGTCTTTCCACTTTTCTGTGGAAAGACCTATTGTTTTTCTTCTGATTATTTATTTTTTTTTTTTCTTCCGCCTAATTTTGTTCTTGCGATAAACATTTGTTTCGCAATATGTCGCTTAGATATTTGGTATATGATATCGAACAGTTTATGCACTTTTGAAATTTACCCTGCGTAAACGAATACTTTTCTTTGTAGGAGTTATCTCCCCAAACACTGTTTTCCTTGTTAGCGCATCTCCTTCGCAACCGTAAAAGATTATGACAAATTTATTTTACAAAATTGCTCGTTATATCCTTCGCATGATTTGTCCTATTTTGACCGAAGCGATATGACCGCTCCATATGAGAGTTATTTCCCCTTATGCATCTGATATAAGTGATATGAATTTCTATCTTATAAATCATAAGTGATAGAGACCTAGGATCTTTTGATTTGAGGTCCTTGGTCCCAAAAAATGAAAATTAGGTCAAGGTCAAAGGTCAAGGTCATATTCTAATATTTGAATTTGGCTTATTTTCACTTATATCCAAAGACTGTATAAGATATCAACAAATTATTTTTACTAAATTGTTAGTTGCGACATGTCGTAAGATGTAAATTTTGATTGCAAGCGTACGTTGAATGTAAAAGGGAGTTTTCTCCCCTCTTGTATTTAAAAATACGCGTTTGGTGATATAACTCATTAACTAAATATAATAAAGACCTATGGTCTTTTGATTTGAGGTCCTTGGTTTATGACCTTGAAACTGATCTCAAGGTCATAGCTTAATTTGACGTTCTAGATTTTGACCTTTGCTTTTATTCTATATGTATACATGATAAAGATATACAACTTTTAGAAAAAGATATCAAACCATTTAACCTTGTAAAAAACAACCGGAAGTGACCTTTTGTAAACCGGAAATAGCTATTTTTTTGTACTTTTTAATATAAAAGTATATAGAACCAGATATTTTTGGAATCAGTGTCAAGTAAATATTCAAATATAATCGGAAGTAACATTTTTCAAACCGGAAGTAACAAATTATCTCCCTTATTTAATTTTAAAAAAAATGTATGGAAACAATATATTTTTGGAATCAGCTTACTAGGAGCTATCATTTGACGATTGAAATGACATTTTAAACTTAGTTTCACAACTTTTCATATCAAAATACATTGTTTTGATGGAAAGACCTTCAATTGTTCTCTGAACAATTGGTTTTTAATTATTATCTGATTTTGTAATTCAATCAATAAAAAAGTAAAAAAAGTGTTTAAAAGAAAGTTCGGTTACTCTACTATCAACATAAACATTTTTTACAACTTTTGTTGTTGACATGACCTTCAGTGATCCTGTGCAGACGTTTTTGTAATATTTGTAATATTATTTACTGTAAAGTGTAACAAAACTATGATAGCTTTTGTGACACTTGACAGTAAATAATATTACAAAAACGTATACACAGGATCAATAATTGACTTCTACCTAAAGATTAAAACGACAAGAGGAACAAAAATCGGTCAAAAGTTTACATTGGAAAGTTTGAAAAAATAATTATCAATGTTAGACAAAGCCGGAAGTATATTCATGTATACTTGATGCGTACGCGATTACACAGCTATATTTTAGATTGTGTTACTACCATACAATTATTCGCAGCAATCACTTGATGATATTCAGGAAAATAAAAATTCCAATGATAGCGCAAGCTGGTATTATTTCTTGTTTAAAACAACGCTTCTCAGAAACTTGAGGTATATTTTCCTTTATGTCTATCCAAGTACTTAATTCAAATTACTGGGTAAATTATTTTGCCCAATAACGTTTTTTCTGTTTATATAAGAATTTAATAGCTCATAAAAGGTCATTTACATAACTAAAATCAGTTTCTTGATTATTTTTGTTCGATTTTTCGGGGAAATAAACGTTATTTTTTTAAGGCATTATTTTCAAATATCCAAAATTCATATGTGTTTATTCTATTGAAATGATATACTGACATTTACGATGAGTAATCATTTTATATCATTTTTAGAGCATCTTTGGAAAATTTATTTGAATGTCGCGATAAACACCGTCTTAGCACTCATCGGGTTTGAAAAATGAATCATACATCTGACTGATTTGTAACGTGAGTTAGAATGTGATCTTGACTGATCGGTGACTGATCGATGACCACTGATTGATCGCTAAAATAGACGGATAAGGTTGAAAGTACTGTACTTTTCTGTCTTCTCTCTTTAGCTATATCTATATTGCGATATAGAGAGCTGGATTCCAATTAAATTTCAACATTTGAAAATAAAAATAATCTTTCAATCAAGACATGTCAATTGACTAAATCTGCTAGTGTAACACATCTGAACAAATTGTATTGACTATAACTTGTGTAATGTCATTTTGGTCTCTTATAAATAGATATGTCATTGGCAATGAAATTTCTCATTTCATATGAAAACAAAACTATATATTCATGAAAAAATACAGTCGACCCATTGCTTGTATTTTGGATTTACGAAATAGCCCAAAAATCATGAACATTATCTTGATCTTTACATGCGGTTTTGATGAACAGTGAAATAATAAAATATCTTAACCCTATTCAAGTCTGAATTAATGTCGTCCTTTTATCTCTTATGTGACATCTTCAAATGTATGACTTATGCTTTTTTTGTTATGTTGAACTCAGAGCAAAACAATACCGGTTATACATGCGATTGCGGTCTGTACATGCATGTAAATTATGATAATATAGTCATTGAAGAACATAATATATACAGTACCTTTCATGGAACCAATGTTCAGAACGACAACGTCAGTACAAAACTGATTTTGTTTTTAAATTCAGACTTCACACACATACTAATCTTTACTAATGATGCCTTAGTGGTTCCTTGTGTTACAACACATCTGTTTATTGATTTGACATATGTATTGGTAACAATATGTCGTTGTATTTTTTAGAAAAATATATCTGCGAAAATAAAATTGAATATCAAAAATAATACAGAGTATATATATTGAAGGCACCAACATTTTTCATTGCAATAATCAATTAATTAAAGATACATGCATTAAATAGACCCGTTTAAGGCTATGATTGTTAGTGAATTATATAATGTTATTTGAATAAACATTTGATATAATGTCTTAAAATGTTAAAAGCAGTTATAAAATCAATAATTACCTTCAATATAAAATCTAATCTTAATATTTGTTTATCTTTTGGTGGAAAATAATCAGACGATACACAATATTTATAATGTTATCGAGTACAATATCTACATTAAAATACACATTTTTGTAAATATTAGGTGATATCCTGTTTAAAACACACTACGATTATTTAAACGTTAGCTATATTGGTGTACTCATATTACAAGTAAAATATACAAATGTCCGTTAACATTATACATGTATTTATTGTATTTATTGTAAGCTAAAGTATTTTTAACATAAAATAGCACATAATGTTTAAATTGTTCAAATACAATCTCGTCAAACATTTACATACACTAGTTATCGTACTTGATTTAAGATTAGAAATCTCTGTCATGTGCTACAATCCCCTGTCTTACCTGTGATTTTGATTAAATCCACAATGGCTCAAGCTGCGTCTAAAACCTGCGAGGTTTGCGTGAGTGCCCCTGGGTCACACTATTGTATAGACTGTGAAGAATACTATTGTGAAAACTGTAAGTTTGTACATAATAGGCAAAAGTTATCGAAAAACCATCAATTTCAAAAAGCGTCCGACCTGATCCCGGAAGGTAAATCGAAATGTACTGAACACAAAGAAGAATTAACGTTATTTTGTAATACATGCAATGTACCAGTTTGTACCCGTTGTGTGGCAGGAAATCACAATGGGCATACATTTTCCGAATTTGTCGATGCAGTAGCGAAATTACAAGGGGAAAATGAAACAAAAATTCGAAACAAAACAGAGAAGGCAAATCAAAATGTAAAGAAGATTAAGGAAAGCTTGAGATCATTTGATAATTCACTTGAGTCAGTTATTAAAGCAATCAATGATGAAGGCAGCATGATTAAAATAATGGTTGATAAAAACGTAGCTCAGATGATTGCCTTGGTGAGAGAACAATCCAAGAAGGAAAAAGAAAAGCTGATGAATATGTTGTCTGATGCTAAATCCGTGCTTGTTGCTGGACAGACCTTAGACAAACAGAGAAAAGAACTAGATAAAACCCGACAAGATGGAAGTTTGGTACAAAAGATCAATAATCTGAAAGGAGAAATTGACAAACTACATATAAATGCTCTTCCAGAGTTTCCCAATATATCCTTTAGTCGTAAATATGTAGCTGAAGATGACATTAAAAAACTAATAGGAACATATAATATTAGGTATTAAATAAAAAAATAAATATTTGATGTCTTTTTTACTTATACATTTTTCATCATTAACCTTGCAAAAATTTAAAATATAGGGTGAACATATTTTTCAAGTTAATATATACATTGTAACAAGAAATGATTGACAAATACACATATCACAACTTAAGATTGAAAGCTTGAAACATACATACCCTAGATCTTCATTAAACACGTGAAATAAACTATATTGGTAACTACTGACGCTGCCAGTGTTTTCCGATTAATGAAGCGCTTAAAGAAATGGAAAAACACCGTCCACAAGTAATAAAAAATATAATAAGATAGTTACTCTCACTGCTCATGCATATCATCCGTACGTATCACATGTATCAGACGATATAACTTGGAGGTAACATTTTTTTTTTTAAAAAATTAGGTGCCTAATATTGCAAAGGTCATCACTGACTAAAATTCGAAAATAAAACTTGATGTTTTTCTAATAATTTTAGTGCTTTTGGTATGGAACCATGAATAAGTTTACGAAAAACATTAATTTGAAATGCAAATAGAGAAGTCCTTGTAGTAACAATTGTATTATACAAACTTTATATTTTAAAAATCACACGTCACACGTAATCATAATACTATTTGCATAGATGACAGATGTAATCATGTAAGTAGTATGTTTTATAATAATAAGCAGAGTCAGGATGATTGCTCATGACACATATCTCAATAAGAAACAAAATAACACAGCTATAGGTGACATACGGTCTTCAACAATGAGCAAAACCCACCTCACATAGTCCAAACATGACACTAGCGGAATATATAAACAGTCTGTTAAGCAGTCGAAGAGTTCTTAATTATATTATTAAAACTGTAATGAACAGGCCGACATATTGGTAACACAATTAATCATAACAGTATATGCATTGATTATAAAAGTAATCAGTTTACATTGATTAATATGAAAAAATACTATCTACAAAAGAGTGGTTTTTTTTTAAAGTTAAAAGCATTATCAAATATTAAAGAATGTTTCAAATTTCCAAATGTTCAAATATCCAAATGTATATTTTATATAATGTTAGCATACTGTTAAATCATAAGACATATTATGAAACTATAACAGTTTCGTATTTCATTATACTTTATTGAAAAATGACAACAACAGTTGTGTAAATTAGTGTGTTTACCTGTACCTTTATTTTTAATATCAAACAGTTTACAAAAACAACCTCAGATTTTACATGGTACTGTTAAATAGAATTAAATAATTTCAAAATGAATTAGTTATTTAAACCTTAAAAAAAAACATAAAGAAATCATTTTTATTTATATAGAAATTGTGCACCAGTCATAGAAAAAAAGGAGCAACGCCATGGATACGTATACAGATGTTCTGATTGTGGGTAAGTTCTTAGAATGAGCTCATTCTTTAGATTATTAATCAAACAAAATAAATACATACAACATAACAAGATACAACTCTTCATTAAAGTAACAAATGATTGAATTGAACTAGACATTAAATGAAACATGCACAATCTACAACTTAGTATAGTGAAATATGTATCTACTTTTATATACCTTTGTTCGACGTAGTTGTTCAGGTAAATACATCAATCAAGTGTTAAACTGTCAATAGTTTTAAAAGCAACTGATTTGTAAGGGAGTTCGCTTTTTATTTCCAAAGTAATAAACTTTGAAAAAAACCAGTTTATATAGATAGGGAATTCAAGCAAAAAAATAAATAAAAAAATATATATCTATATAACTCACCGTGCTTGTTTTCAAGATATTTTCCATTTGAATTTTTTGCGGGGAAATATTCTCTCTTGACTTTTCATAGCTTTATCATTGACCAGTTGAAGTTCTCAAAAACTGTTAAAAAGTAATTAAAACTTTATAAGACTTTTACAGATGGCTTATCATTATACATGTTAAATATTTACAAGAAGAAAAATGGGGGTCACCGGGCAAAGTTTTTCAAGGCAATCAAATGGATAAAACCAGCGGATTCCGGAAATCTGACAAAACAATCTGAAATATGACAAGCCAGCTTCCTTAAAATTCTGTCTCATAATTGTACTGTAACACAACTGTCCCAGGTAAGGAAGAAGGGTTGGGTTACACGAACACATTTAACATTGTCACAGTCTGTATGTATGTGTCTGTCCCAAGTCAGGAGCCTGTTATTTAGTGGTTGCCGTTTGTAGGTATGTTACACATTGGATTTTCGTTCATTTGTTTCTAATAATTAGGCCGTTAGTTTTGTAGTTTGAATTGTCTTACATTTCATGCATTTGTGCTGTTGAAATTTTTTTATAGATGACTATGCGTAATGTGTTTGATCGTTGTTCAATGCCAATTTGGTGACCAATAGCTGTTCATTTCTGTGTTATTTTGTTTTTTGTGGAAAGTTGTCTTATGGGCATACACAACGCATCTGCTTTTGAATATTAGTTTTTCAAGACAATTTCTGGCATTTTTTTTTTGGTTCTAAGAGGTTAAATAACCCTGGTATCGCATATGGAACCTTTTCAGCGATCGAACGATACCTTGTAACTTTCTGTTTCTTATT
Organism: Mytilus galloprovincialis; assembly: GCF_965363235.1. Classification (NCBI taxonomy): domain Eukaryota; kingdom Metazoa; phylum Mollusca; class Bivalvia; order Mytilida; family Mytilidae; genus Mytilus; species Mytilus galloprovincialis. Next base: position 39,403,655 of record NC_134849.1, on the reverse strand, counting down.
TCTTGTAACACTTGTATTGTATTTTAACGTTTGAAAACATTTCTCGATTGTATTCTTTTCTTTGGTGTTAGCTATTGATTATCAAAGTTGAAATCACGTAAATAGCGTGTAAGGAAATTATTCAACAATCGACTGATACCATGTTACTTACATTGATTCACTATTGGATATGTATACTTTCTTAGTTATTTATTTAAATATAGGGCTAATTAGAATTGCTCAAATAAGAACAAAATAAACATTTAAAGATTTGAAATGCTGCACTGTTTGAAAAAGAATTAATTTCAGAATTGTAAATACATTGGGGCGTAAATTCGTTGACCGCAGTAGATTTTCCGCGCTCATTCTAAAATTGTGCGCACGGTCACATTTTGATAACCCAATGAGATTGAAAAAAGAAGCATTAAATACTTATTATTACAGTTTGTGTATAGCTAGGATAATGAAAACACGATTTCTATCAAATTCTGTATCGATGTTATGATGATTGACAATCTGGATTTAAAAAAAGTTGCAATGACAAGGTGATGATTCTTAATTTCAAAGAGAGGACATCGAAGTAACGTTCCTTACTAAATTGTTTTAGTTGTCAATCTTCTAGGGCATTGCCTGCTGCAGCCGTTTGTTGATGGTAATTTACATACGGTCTGAGAAAAATGTCAGAATTTGTGCACCATAATAAATAAACATGAACATATTAACTAACTGCAAATTAGACAATAGACGTGATAAATTTTGACCATATTCTTCTTCAAGTATTTAAGACAACCTAAGCTGTCAATTTTTGGTGTACGTTTTCTGGAAGATTGGTAATAACAAAATGAGTCGAACATAAACAATTTATGAAATGTTAATAATGTTTTATTTTGAGGAACTCTCAGACATAATTCATTTTAGTATAAAATGGAGAATGGATATGGGGAATGTGTTAACGAGACAAAAACAACCCGACCATATAACAGACAACAGCGGAAAGTCATCACTGCAGCGAGAAACTCCCGCACTTGAAGGCATCCTTCAACTGGCCCCTACACAAATATATATACTAGATCTGATCAGTGATAATGGACGTCATACTAAATTCAGGATTATACACAAGAAACTAAAATTAAAAATCATACACGACTAACAAAGCCAGAGTTCTCTGACTAGGGAAAGGCGCAAAAAATGCGGCGGGTTAAAACAAAGAAAAAATTAAAAAAAAATCTACAATGATCAGAAATAGAGTAGTTTACAGATTTTCAATTTTTGATTTTTCCACCTGAATATAAAATATCGTTCAGGTTTAAGTATAAATCAATTATTTGTATAATTTATCTTTTAAGGCGTGAGGAAATTTTACCATTCGAAGACATGTAAGTATTTTGATTTCTACTTGCATATATGAATATAAAGGTAAACTTCATTTTTCTTAAAACAAATCGCAAAACACTTAATTATGTCTATTTTTTATGAGCCTCACTTTTACCTGTGTATCTTAATAGTTAAAAAATTCATTGCCGCTGTTACTTTTTATGTTGTTCTGTTTTTATTTAGTTATAACATTGTGCATTTGTAATCTGCTTTACACCAGAAGAAAAAGGAAAAGTCACATAGCTTGTAGTAGGTCTTTACTCTTATAGAAACACCTGCTTTTACCGGTGTATGTAATTCCTACACCGATGAACGATGACCGATGCCGATGACCACGAGGACAATAACACTACAAACTCCTCAGAGTCTGAATTGACCAGTTTATGTGCTCGACCAGTAAAATCGAGCACACATTTTACTCGACTAGTCTCGACATTGTCTCGACTGTACTTAACTGTACTTAAGTGTACTCGACTAGGTCTCGACTAGGTCTCGACTTTACTTAATTAGTCTGATTCAGTACTTGATGATCTTTGTGTAGTCTAAAATGGTCTTGACCAAGGCTCGACCTGTCTCGACCTGTCTCAACTAGTCTCGACCTGTCTCGACTAGTCTCGACTTAGTCTCAACCAGTCTCGACCTGTCTCGACTAGTCTTGACCTTCAAATTTAGTTTTGACTGGTGTAAATCAGCCTATCTAACTAAATTAAATATTAATCTTAAAAAATTCAAGCTTATTAGGTAGTTTGATTTATTGCTGTGAAATGAAAGAATTTAATTTTACAATATGTAAAAAAAAAGTTATTATATAAAAATTCAGATAGTACACTTTAATTTTTTTAATAACTTTTTCAAATCAACTTGGATTTTCATCAAACTATGCAGCTATCTTACATATATATCAAGCTTACTGAATCCCATTTCATTTAGTTTTTTGTTGTATTGCTGTAAAATTTAAGAATTAAAGTAATCTTGGTATAAAAAGCTAGGATTTGCAATTCGGACAAAATAGAGATAGTACACTTTAATTTAAAGATGCCTATCTGAATTTTTATATAATAATTTTTTTTTACATATTGTCAAATTTAATTCTTTCATTTCACAGCAATAAATCAAACTACCTAATAAGCTTGAATTTTTTAAGATCAATATTTAATTTAGTTAGATGGGCTGATTTACACCAGTCAAAACTAAATTTGAAGGTCAAGACTAGTCGAGACAGGTCGAGACTGGTTGAGACTGAGTCGAGACTAGTCGAGACAGGTCGAGACTAGTCGAGACAGGTCGAGACAGGTCGAGCCTTGGTCAAGACCATTTCAGACTACACAAAGATCATCAAGTACTGAATCAGACTAATTAAGTAAAGTCGAGACCTAGTCGAGACCTAGTCGATTACACTTAAGTACAGTTAAGTACAGTCGAGACAATGTCGAGACTAGTCGAGTAAAATGTATGCTGGATTTTACTGGTCGAGCACAAAAACTGGTCAATTCAGACTCTGAGGAGTTTGTAGTGTAAGCAAATAACTGACACCATATTTGAAGCATAACACCAGTCTTGTCAAGCTTACATAAGCACATCAACTTGATGTCTGCCGTATATAACTCAATATAGATTTTCTCTACATTACACATACATGTATGTTGCTGTTTAAGTCTTCAAAGCAACATAAATGACTGCTTCATCAAAACACCAAATTTTGAAAAGCTCATAGAAATAGCTTATAGACATTTAATGACTTTTCTTAATCCTGATCACACATCAACATTACTATTTCAAAAGAAACCTTAATTCCGATAATTGCATAACATATAATTGTTTGAAGTTCATTAGAGACATATCGGAATCTTTACTGCAAACTAGCGTAACTTTTTCAATGGACGATTCAATTTTAAACAATTATTCTATATAGCTTGAATGGAAAATAAATTAATATCCATTTTGAAATTCATTACATAGCAATACATGAAAATTATAAAATAGTCAATGATGCTGAAACAGACTAATGTAACATTCCTTTTTTTCAGTTGGTAAGTAGCAAGTTCAAGTTTGATTAGAGAAGTATTTGTAATTCAAACTGCATTGCAATACACGTAATAGCTGTTTGAACATGAAATTGTTTTCCCTTTCAAATATTACAATAACTTTAATTTTATTCATTGGCCGATTACCACGAGGATAAAAAACGAATAACTGACATCATATTTGAAGAATCAAACCAGTCTTTTCAAGCTGACATAAGAACACCAACTTGATGTCTGCAGTATATAGCTCAATATAGATTGTCTCTACTTTACACATACATGTACGTTGCTGTTTAAGTCTTCAAAGCAACATTAATGACTGCTTCATCACAACACCACATTTTGTAAAGCTCATAAAAATAGTTTAAAGACATTAAAAGACATTTCTTAATCCTGATCACACATCAACATTACTATTTCAAAAGAAAACTTAATTCCGATAATTGCATAATATATAAATTGTTTGAAGTTCATTAGAAACACATCTGAATCTTTACTGCAAACAAGCGTAACTTATTTAATGGACGATTTAATTCTGATCAATTATTCTTTATAGCTTTAATGGAAAAATAAATTAAAATCCATATAGAAATTCATTACATGGCAATACATAAACATTATAAAATAATCAATGATGCTAAAACAGACTAATGTAACATTCCTTTTTTTCAGTTGGTAAGTAGCAAGTTCAAGTTTGATTAGAGAAGTATTTATAATTCAAACTGCAATGCAATACACGCAATAGCTGTTAGAACAAGAACTTGTCTTCCCCTTCAAATATTACAATAACCATTATTTACTAATTGGCCGATGACCACGATGACAATAAACAAATAACTGACACCATATTTGAAGCATAAAACCAGTCTTGTCAAGCTGACATAAGAACACCAACTTGATGTCTGCAGTATATAGTTTAATATATATTTTCTATTCTTTACACATACATGTAAGTTGCTGTTTAAGTCTTCAAAGCAACATAAATGACTGCTTCATCAAAACACAAAATTTTGTAAAGCTCATAGAAATAGCTTAAAGACATTTAAAGACATTTCTTAATCCTGATTACACATCAGCCTTACTATTTCAAAAGAAAACTTAATTCCGATAATTGTATAATATATAAATTGTTTGAAGTTCATTAGAAACACATCGGAATCTTTACTTCAAAAAAGCTTAACTTACTCAAAGGACGATGCAAATCTGATCAATTATTCTATATAGCTTTAATGGAAAAATAAATTAATACTCATTTTGCAATTGAAGACATTACAATACACACAATCATAAAATATATCAACGATTTGAAAAAAAATCTAATGTTATACATTTATAGAATATTGTTTTTCCTACATGACACATATATGTACGTTGCTGCTCAAGCCCCAAAGACAACTCAAATTACTGATACATCAAAACACCATAATATTTTAATGCAAATTAAAATAGTTGGACATTTATTACAGATTCTTATAAAATCCTTATTACACATAAATATTACTATTTCAAAAGAAACAAATAATTAAGATGAACTGTATAATATGACCATAATGTTAATTTGCATTTGGAAGGCAATACCTGTGATATTGTATAGGTTAAAACGGAAATAAATCCCCAAATAAAGATCGAAAGCTTTCTTATTTGCTCATTGACCGTTGACCATGAGCAAAACGAATTGAATATGGACGACATATTTGAATCATAACACATATCTTTTTCCAGCATACACCAGACCATCATTGGTTGAGTATGGTGTTTCTTCACACAACACGTGTTGCTGTTTCAGTCGTCAATGCAAGTCAACCCAAATTATAGCTTCATCAAGTCACCATAGGCATGTCATTGCAAATATAACATGTTTGCTGTTCATTATATAAATTTTGGAATCTGTATAACTAACACGCATAACTTATACACTTGAAAATTCAAATCTTGTAAACTGTTCTATATAGCTTTAATTTCATATGTTAAATATCTATTTTGAAATTTATGACATGGCACATGTGACAATACACATACTTTTAAAATTCTTCAATGATGATGTAACAAATTGTTTTATTGATTTATTGGCCGTTGCCCACAACCAAAACGAACAGAAAATGGACACCGTATTTGAAGCATAACACATGTCATTTTCAAGCATAACAAAGATAAATAATCATAACGTCTTTGGTTAATGATGATATTTAATTCCATGACATATGTACACATGTTGCTCTTCCAGCCGTCAATTCAAGCCAACACAAATAATTGATTCATTAATGCATCATAGTGTCTTAATTTACATATATATAAAATGTTTGAAGTTCATTAAAGACGGGAGAATCTGTTTATCTATTCTATACAGATTTAATTTTGCAATTTATGTCATTGACATTTATAAAATTATTAAAAATAGTTGAATGATGGTGAAACATTAATTTAACAACTCATTTTTCAGTGTGTAAGTATCAAGTTCAAGTTTAATTAGTATTTATGATTAAAACTGCAATGCAATACACTGAATTAACCTTACATAGAAAAAAAGTCCTTTCTATAGATTACAACCATTATTATTACTCATTGACCATAGACAAAGCGCAAAACGAAGTGAAAACTGTAACCATATTGGAAGCATGCAACATGTCTTTGTCAAGCAATCATGAGTCCGAAAATCGTGAGGTTTTACGTCATTGGTTGATTATGAGTTTGCTTTTCAAGACTGCATGTTGCTGTTCAAATCAAACATCCAAGCCGACACAATTGATTGCTTCTTCAAAACATCATGTTTCTTGTATTGCATATATTCGTGTTTGAAGTTAAATAAAGACGTTTTTGAATTTTTATAACAAACACGCACAACGTATTTATAAGAAGATTAAACTCTGATACACCATTATATAAAGCTTTAATGTCAATAATTAAATACCCGTTTTGCAATTCATTTCATGGCAAAACACACAATTATTGAACTCATCAAGAAGGTGTACAACTAATGTAACAATTTTCTTCTTCAGTGTGTGAGTAACAATTTACATATGATTGAGAGAAGTATTTATGATTTAGATTCAATGAAATGCAAAAACATAGCTGTTAAATATAGAAGTTAAATAGTACAGTCATTATTAGTTACATAATCGCCGATGACCATTAGCAAAACGAACAGAAAGTTGACACCATAGTTGAAGCAGCATGAAAACCTGCCTTGTCAAGCATACATATAACCAATAACTATTTAAGAAATAACTGATGCAAAAGAGAGACAACAGATACCATAGGAACAGTCAAACTCATGAATCGAAAATAAACTGACAAAAATATGGCTAAAAATGAAAAAGACAAACAGACAAACAATAGTACACATGACACAACATAGAAATTGCAAGCTATACTTTAGTGTAGTTCAAACATTGGTTGGCATTATATTCGTGATAATGTTTGCCCTAGCGAAAGAGAAGGCTAAAATAACACGAATATAATGCCTACCCATGTTTAAACTACAATTAAGTATAGCTTGCATCAATTATTTCGATTCTGAAATAGGACAATTAAGGTAATTTCTATCTCCGATAACTATAAGTTTAAAAGCGTTCGTATGGACTTCTTTCTTTTTGTGTAAAGAAGCAAATGGCTGGAACTGTGGTTTTTCAGATGGAGGAGTTGGAACAGCCAGCAGGAACGGTTGTCGTATCTAGGTCAAATATGTCAATTTCGGAATGCTACATGTTACATTCATAATAAATGAATTAGTAACATCATTTGCACCATTTAAGAGTTTGAAAGTGTTTTAAAGTTAAAGAAACATAATTAGTGAATGACAATTTGATCAAATTCATTATTCTGAAGTAGTCAATATATGCATGTGCAAAAACATTTGTTTTGGGATTAGTTAGAGCATTGGTTTGTTCAAAAGACGAAAGAACCACGTTATATTAAAATTTTATGTAAATCATATTGCTCAATATGGATTGTATCTACTTAACAGAAAATAATGTATTTGGTTGTTCTATCAAGGCAATACAAACGATTGATCCAGCAACATATCCCCTATCATCTATGCTAATAGAAAGTTATTCTGGACGTAGATAAAGAGCTGATTTTGTTTTCTCATTTGTGTGTCATTTTTGTGAATAAGATCTAACATTTCAAAAACAAAAGCACAAACAACAGACCGTAGCTTTCACCAGGTCAAATTGCGTTTTCTGTATAGTAAGATGAATATGCTCATGATTTAGTTTTATCCCTAAAATTGATTACAAAAAAGTATCTCCATGAGTTAAACAGATGGTGCACACACTATTACAAAACGTAATGTTTTAAAGGTCACTTCTAATGAGATAAAATTGTAAATATTTAGATTTGCCCTACAAAGGGCAGTTTCACAAAGTAAAAATAAATGGTTTGGTATCACTTGGAGTATGATGTGTTAGGTTTTTTTCTATGTTTTGTCTTCTGCACTATTATTTGTCTGTTTGACTTTTTATTTTGTAGCCATGGCGCTGTCAGTGTATTTTCTATCTATGAGTTTGACTCTCTGGTATCTTTCGTCCCTCTTTCAACTTGTAAGAACATTCTTGTTTTAATATTTCTTTTTTTTTCAGTGAAATAATTAAGTGCGAGATTTGCAGTGGGTAGGTACTATAGTCTTTTAATATATAAAGCCAAGATTTTGCATAAAAATCAGGAATGTATTATCATATTTCATTCGTTGTGAAAATATATCAGTTAACATTTGTTTGAACCAATGTTCTATTGAGGATCAGTGAATACCTTATAAAACTATATCAAATATAAAGAAATATTCATCTTTAAAATAACATTAAGTAGATAACTACAATGTTTTTTGTATATCCGTAGGCATTTTTTTTGGCTATCAAATGAAGCCAGCATACAGTGTTCATATTGTTTTGTTGAGTAATACGTTTTAACAATCTTTCACATTGCACAATACTTTCCTGAAGTATTTGCTAAACGTTTATAAACGAAAAGTGCTTTATTTAATATGTTTAAACAATATAAAAAAAAAAACGCAAATGCGTGTTTTTATTTTACATTTTTTAGTATGACTACAACACATAAAAAAAATCAACTATTTCCATCACATATAATTTTATTAAACGAGTATGTTAATGTATTGCAGACGCATGCCCTATATCGGAAGGGTGTGAATGAGTCAAAGAAAATGTGTAATCAGTCTCCAAAATATAATCAAGATGTTTTGAATGCTGTTTTGAAATAGTGCAGTAACTGACGAGGAACGTATGATTCAAATGACAACAAACTTATCTTTCAGTAAATGTAACTTTTTATTGTATGTTGAATATAATAATTTTCCTTGTTTCTGTTAGTTTTAATTTATCAATCTATTTAAGATAATGTGGATTCATTATTATTCGTTGGATACAAATCTTCGTGGATTTTGTGAGTACAGGTAGACCACGAAATTAAATGTTCAACCAATGATACATTTTCCATAAGCGCATATGCATACTTCTGCAAAACCGCGAAATTAAATATCAACAAAAATCAACGAAAATTGATATCATCGAAAATAAATGAATCCACAGTACCTTAAACTTGATATTGCTGTCAGTTGTATATTTGTTTCGTTTAGATTTTAACATTAAACGAAATGCCATCTATAAATTTCTATTCATACTACTTTAGTTGTAATGTTTATGTAGAACTGAAACATTTTTCGCCCAATTCAAGAGTCTAAAAAACTCATGAAATGGCAATTCGTGGTATTGCAATGCATGTGCTTAGCTTTTATTTCATGTTTTATGTTTTATGTTACAGCTTTAATTCATAATAATACTGATTTTTTTTATTAGGTTTTTTTTGTGATCACTCTGCTTTAGTTTTTATGTTGTTTTTAGCTTAGTGCTTATGCATGTGTATAATATATAGTTTTAAATTAGTGCAACCCAAATGTGCATGACATGTATGTTATATGTCTTTTATATTTTAATATTATTATTGTGTATGATTATTATGTAAATGTATTTTCTGTGTCGGTTCTAAAAGCACAGAGAACTTATTGTTTATTTGTTATGTAACTAAATTGATTGTATAATTTTTTTGATGCTGTAGATATTAAATTATTGAGTTGTTTTAATAATCTATTTTAAAACAATAGATAACTAAAATAAAAGTATTGCACGTAAAATAAACAGATGTATCTTATTTATTCTGAATTTCTACCAAATAAAACAACATCTTATCATACATGTATGCTCGATGAATATAAGAAGGAATAAAACATTTTCGTGAAAACAATAAATTTTAACCGACGAAACAATTTGTTTGTTATTTAATAAGGAATTGCGGCGAAACTGCAGTTTATATATCCTAACATTAGCAGAAAGTGTACAGGATTTCAGGTACATGCAATGCATCTTATAACATGTTATCACATTCTGTGATATAAAAAAGTAAGTTTGTTGCATTGTTAGACCATACAATTTGATAATTTTGTGTGTTTATGCAATTTCTTTGACGCAATTAATGAGAACCAGTTTGCTTTAAAACTGGTTTAATCCGTCATTTTTTCACATACGAAAACGCCTGTATCAAGTCAAGAATATGACGGTTTTATCCATTCGTTTGAAGAGTTTGAATTTTTGATTTTGCAATTAGATAAAGGGATATCCTTTTTTCATTTTTTTTTATAGATCGGAGTTCAGTATTTTGTGATTTGGATTTTTTTTTTGGTGAAAATCGGGTAATTAAATGTTATTTAAAAAAAAAAAAGATGCGATATGATTGCCAATAAGACAAATGTCCACAAGAGACCAAAATGACACATACATTAACAACTATAGGTCACCGTATGGCCTTCAACAATGAGCAACGGCCCTGATATGACAATAAAAAAACAATTCAAAGGAGAAAACAAACGGCCTTATTTATATATAAAAAAATGAACGAACAATAAATATGTAACAAATAAACGACAACCACTGAATTATTTATTCTTTTTTAGACGCAATGACGGATCATTTCAACTATTAAAAATGCACACTACATAACCCTAAACGTGCAATTAAAAATGAAAGTAATGAAGTATGATACCAATTACAACAATAGCCTTTGTTAAGCGAACAAAGTTTGGTGTACCATATTCCTAAATGCGTATAATGGTATGATTTTCATGTTCATATAGCCAACACATGTATTTTTTTATTAAACGGTGTAACATCAAATGACGTAGTCATATCACCAGTTATCGGTGCTGTTAATGTTATTATTGTTACTGTAGTCTTGATATGTATATGCTGGCGTAGACGACGAAGACCTCTCCATAAAATGAAACAACCCTTTGAAAAAGCATATAAACGATTATCAACAATTCCAATATATCTAATAGATATGACACCATTGAAGAACAGATGTCGCTAACTACTAACATGTACAAACCACGTCAGACTATGTGGATGCATAAAATGGCTTAAGATCCTCTAGAAGGGATCCCACATATATTTACAGCGATCTTATGCGTAAACATCGAGATGTTCAAATGCAAGAATCAATAGTGGCGAGAAATAAAAATACGGATAGCGATAATGATAAAATGCCACCATCACGAATGATGAGAGTGGACTGCCGGCGTTTTTAAACCCATTCGGAACTGGAGTCGTCGACATTTTTTCGTACAGGTCGAAACAGTGACACAAGTGACTATTTTAACCCGACTAACTTCAACAGGCAATATGGTAGTTTTTTTTTACTTAAACAGCTTCCTTATTTGAAAAGCTGCAGTGAAACGGTATACACGTATGTTCCGTTAGAAAAGAAACTTATGGTTTAGTATTCTTAATTTATCTTTTAAATATTATAAGATATCTATCCATGAAAGTATCGTCACACGTTTGAATTTTGAAAAGCTCTATATTGTATATGTTGCTAATGAAATCACGTAGCCATGTTATACATTTGTTGATTATAAAGCTCGAACACAAAGCGATACGTCAACTGTCAAAACGTATTTGGTTGATCTATTATGTTTTTTTTGTATTTTTAAAATGTTTTGGTCTTTGTATTTCAGTTTGCAAATCATAAATACTCACTGTTGAACATCATATATACTAAGTACTAACAGTTCAGCGACGCATATGGACAACGATAAGTTGAAATGAAAACAACAGTTCGCACTATAACAACTAAATAGTCATTCTAACAAAAAAAATAAAGATACATTGTAAATAGTAATTTAAGTAATAATGCAGTGTCATTGTGAAAACTAATTCAGCAACTTTTATTTGAATTTCGATTTAAGTAGTTACTGCTCAACTTTTTATTCCAGTAAAGGTTAGGTCGATATACATGTTAGATGTAAAAAATATTCAGAAAGACAATCTTTACTTTAAAAAATGTAGCCATTAAAAGGTTAACAGGTATATAAACAATCATTTCGTCGTACAGAATATATGGGGTACGGATATATTTTCAATTACACAATATGTTTTTGTTGTTCATAATACGAGAACAGAAGTGATTATGTATCGTCACAATTCATTGATCATTCTATCAACAGGGAAATTACCAAGAAATCTGAATTGAGAGTACTTGCAGTTACTGAAATCTTGTAAAAAGCCAAATACAATGTATACTAAATGAATATTTAACAAAGGATAAAACCAAGCAAAACATTAAAAACTAAAAACAGATTGAAGTTTGAAGGATTGCATGATCATACTTACATCTGCCTATATAGTTGCTTTATAATATGTCCAGGTCAATAGAAATAATGCTAGGTTTTTGAAATTTAAAAACTTGCTTACACTGACCCAGGACCTACATGCATAGTTAAATGAAGTTCTGTTGATACAATATTTAAAACACATTTGACTAGAGGATGTATGATAACTGTTTACGTGTTATGCTATATTTCAAAAACATAACACATCTAGTGCATATATATCATGTGTATTTTACCATGTAAACAGTGAATACACATTTCTTTACAAATCATATAACCTTGGTGTAATTTTTTTCATATTTGTTCTACACCTAACTTACCTATAAGCTTTATGGGTCCTTTAGATGTTTTTTTTTTGCCCAGTCAAAGTGTTCAGAAATACTGACGTACGTTGGATACACAAAACAACTTATTATCCGGAAAGTAAATACTGCCTAGCTTACAAAAATATGAACCAATAATGACAGCTATCGTGAATAGATTTTGTATAACGAAACTTATTACAATGCAAAATACTATTCTTCACTTATTTCTTATATACGCATTCATTAACACCTTAAATAAGTCTACACTTGCTGTCCGATTTTTACTGTTTTTTTAAAGAAGTCAACTGCACACACATATACAAGGTTTCAATCCAGCACAAAGGTAGAATTTGATGATTCAAGAGGAATAACTAGATTGCCTACTATATTTCCAGATAATCTTACTGATGCATGTGAAAGAAACATTCTACGTACCATGTTATGAAACAAGAAGGTAAATACCAATTCATAGTTTAAAACTTACTTTACATTCTTTTCAACGATGCTAGGTTGTGAATAAACTTGTCATAAATATCAGGGGGTTGAAATTTCATATTTACACCAGACGCGCGTTTTGTCTACAAAAGACTCGTCAGTGACGCTCGAATCAAAAAATGTTGAAAATGTCGAATAAAGAACAAGGTTGAAGAGCATTGAGGACCAAAAAGTCCTAAAAGTTGTGCCAAATACAGCTAAGGTAATTTATTCCTCAGGTAGAACATCCTTAGTATTTCAAAAATGGGAAGTTTTGTTAACAGTAAATTTATAATTTGGAACATAGCAATGATAACATGACATGTTTATAATATACCAGTTGAATATTATTTTAAAATCTGTTGACAATACATGTAATATAATTCTACTCTAAGTTTGCTTTTTAATAAATGCTTTCAGTTAAAGTATGTCCCTGTACTGAATCAACTTATTGTGTTGTGTTCTCCAGATTTAGATAATTTAAAAATATATATATTTTTTTCTAGGATGCACTTTTTGAATACAGCTGTACCACAAACCACATCTCTTTTGGGGAGATATATACTACTCATAGATATGTTAATTTTTAACGTACTGGTTCCCTGATATGATCTCTGTGTTTCACCTCAAAGAGACATAACTTGGACAAATTACTTGAATAGAAAAACATAAATGCGTCTCAAATTTATTTCTAAAAAGGTCCAAAAGAGGAGTTAGCGGTATTTTAGACTTTTAGTTAGTTTAAACTCTAAGAAGTTCAGGGCATATACATGTTGAACATATGCCACAGAGTCCAATGTTTTGACCTTTGAATACATTAGAAGTGCATATCATCTTTCCATTTCTTGGATAAGAATGAACTACTTGTTACATTCATTGGTATTTCACATTTTCTCTGTCTTCTATATGTTTGTCCTTCATTCCAGGTAACTGTATCACACGTAGCCGGTATACAGTTTTTGACAGTCTATTTTTGAATGAGATCATGTTTCACATTGATTTCCGGAATTATAAATTGCTAAAAATTTGTAAACAGGAAGTACTACAATTACCATTCAGGGGCATTACTTAAAAAAAGTAACATGTCAAATTACCTATACAAGTAATATTGAAAACGAGGCTTTTTATATATTACTTATTTAAGTAATTTTTCTAAATATTATTTTTAAATGTGTCCAACTATACAAAGTTTTACTAGCTTTAACAAATTTTCACGGTCATCTGGTTATTTTTCCCATGAAATATAAAATCTTTCTGAAACACTAATTGCCTTTCTGACGCACTTATGTTTCATATCGACGTTTTCGGGTCAAAGATTGGTCTCTTGGGACTATTAAAATATTATTTTCCTCAAAAATCTTGAAGGTAGACAGATATAAATAGATATAAACTTGTGAATTAATTAGGACTTGAAGTTATTTATAATTTGTAACCCAAAACAATTACATATGTTCCTTAAATAAGTGTTATTATTAATTCTTTCTAAGATGAATAAAATAACTTATTCAAGTAAAATTTTTGTCATTATTTTTAAAGTAACCCTTTATCTCTATACTCCTCTAAAATCTAATGAATTATGCATTTTATGATATAAAATGATGTAAAAATTCATGAAAACTACATTTGGTCCATGCTTCTATTGAAATTTAAAATAACGCTATTGAGTAATTTTTTAAAACAAAAATTACCTAAATAAATAACTTAAAAAAAATACTTGTTTAAGTAATGCCCCTGACTGATTACATTTAACATGTTTAACCAATAGAAATACAAATAATTTAGAGTTTTGTAGAATTCATTTAGATTACAGACAAAATGTATAAAACGAGTTTCTTTATATATTACAGATGGATGAAACATATCGAAGATGTGTAAAGCCGCGAAAACAACTGTACCCTCTTTCTCAAACGTATTAATGTAACATTTTTAAATTGTTGTTTTGTGTAGTGTTGGAACTGATAAGTAATGTATAACTCCAATGACAACATAATTATCTGTTTGTAAATGTAACTGATTTTCTATTTTGATTATACAAGTTGTTAACAACTTGTTTTGAGGGTTGAGGACGTTTAATTTGAGTTATTTTAATTAATTTTTTTATTTACCATGAACTTGATATGTCTATTCATACCGCGATCTTACTACGCTCTCAGCATTAACATCAGCATCGTGTTCAATACACCAATAATATGTAGATTTCAAGGAAACAACTAAGTCATGCCACCAAAATCTACCATAACTCGTGTGCATGGTAGTAGGGAAAGAGGTAGAGAAAGAGGGTCCTCTGAAACGAATCATGATCCAGTAGTAATATCGGACCGATCATTCCAACCTTAATTATATTGCTGGTCCATCAAGAACGAATCAATTGGAAACTCGTTCATCAACTTATCATTTTTCCAAACCGGAGTCTGCTTTCGTTCGATAACATTAGATGAACTTATTGGGACCCACGATGTCTAAAATTTCTTCTTATTTTTCTTCTTCGCTTTTTCAATAACAATATCAGTGCCTGTTTGTATCTATGTTAATGATTAAAGAAGCATTTCTACATCTTCGTGGTCTTGTGTTTCCATGGTTCATTTGAACTTAATATATCAAACAAAACCTAAGCTTTCATAAATTTTATGTGACAATCACAATGCAAACGACTAGAAATCGGAATGGTCGTAGTATGAACGTAGTTAAGTCATAAGGAGTGAGTGATCGTGCAAAAATCGTACTTTGGTCTTGGACATCGTGGTAAAATACGTGATACAGTCGTAGTAGAAGCGTGGTTGTATCGCGTGGAAAAGGTAATGATCGTAGTGAGGTCGTAGCATCGTCGCTATGAGATCGTAGCATCGTCGCTATGAGATCGTAGCGCATTAGAATCGCAATTTTGCTACGCTCTCGCTACGATGACACAGCGACCTTTGCGATCTACTACGAACTTAAAGCGCTCTACATGATTGCAATGTGATCGTCAAAATTTTCATTTTTTTTAGAGATCATAGTGCGATCGTAGTATAGTGTGACTGCGGTATTACATATGAATTTTATATCTAATTATATGCTTGATTAATATTTAATGATACAATACGTTATTATAAAAGTCACGTTATCAGTGTTATAAGTTATTAAGATCTCAGACAGGGTTTAAACAGGGACATTCCCGGCTCCCGTGAGTTGAAGGACAAGCCTAGTTTTATCTGTGAACATAAAAGTTAAATTGTATATTAGGAGTAACAGTGTAATATTTATGTGCATAAAACAACGTAAAATAATAAAAATCCCGAGGAAAATTTAAACAGAAATTTCATTGTCAAATGACTATATCAAACGCTTAAAAAATGGTGGATTAAAACTGGTTTTATAAAAAAAACCATATGTATGTGCATTTAAAAAAAAATGATTATCTGACAAACACATGACTATATATACTAATATATTCATGTTTTATATTTTCCGACAAACGAACATGCATAACATGTTTATGTGTAGCCACTCAATCAAAATAACTTGTTTTGTAAGTGTTTATTTATTCGCTCAAACAAATGAACACGTATACGAAATTATTGTGTATTTGAACAAACAAATAAATGTAATATCGGTTTTAATAGCTAGCGAAATATCTCACGTGTATGGCAGTCGCATAAATTACCATTTTAGTTGCAACGATGTAAGAATATAACAAACAGTCAAAATTGGCAAAAATGTCAAAAACAGGGGTATACAAGTCAATAAAGTGATATAATCTTAATCGCTATAACACATACAAATAAGTTACAGAGAATGAAAACAAATTAGGCATATAAACAAAGCAAAAAAACTAAATAAAAAGACCCGAATACGAAAATTTACTGTAATACTGACGGAATAAACAAGTACAGTACCTACATGCTACCTCGGATGGTCGTGCGTCTTTCAGATGATTAATAGTCTTACTCTTTTAAATACCAGATAAAGGAAAATTAATGTTGTACCGAACAACTCGACTTAAATTATTTGACTCTATGAAACGTTGCCAAGATATCTACTTAAAATTGAGAATGGAAATGGGGAATGGGTCAAAGAGACAACAACCTGACCAAGGAGCAGACACCATCTGAAGACAAACAATTGGTTTTCAATGCAACAGGACACTTCCTCACCCGGAGGCGTGCTTCAGCTGCTGCCCTAACAAATATATATACTAGTTCAGTGATAATGGACGTCATACTAAACTCCAAATTATACACAAGAAACTAAAATTAAAAATCATACAAGACAACAAAGGCAAAAGGCTCCTGACTTGGGACAGGATAAAAAAGCGGCGGGTTAAAAAAAATGATTTTAAATATCAACCCCCCCCCTAACTCCAGCCGATGTAGAAAAGAAACCAAACACATAAGAATACGCAAAGTAAAACCCAGTTCAAAATATATCCGAGTACGATGTCAGAATAGGGAAAAAAAGAAACTAAACAAGATGACATTGATACATAAATATAAATTAACAAAGGACTACTAGCAGTATCTGACATGCCATCCTATAACCCAAATTTAACTGATTGAAATAGTGTATCTGCATCATATGAATATTAAGTACAATCCTTCCCGTTAGGGGTTAAAAATTTTACCATCATAAAATATATGAGAAGAACAAACCCGTGTCATGTCAACAACTTGTTTTAGAATAAATGTGTTTATCTCCGATGCAAATAGATATACCATATATTAAGTGAATCAATAACAAAATAAACTCGATTTTGGCAATTGCATATATGAGTAATCCATCAAATATATGCTTGGTATACTTCTTATCAATAAACAAATTATCGGCATCAATGATCCTGAATATTGTCCACTTTTAACCAAAATTTAAAGGCACAGAGCTAGGACATACATGTAGGTGCATATATCAAATACCGTTTTTCTCATCACCAGTACTTCGTCAGGACAATTTCGTTTGGCGAATATGCCACACTTTTTCACAAAAAAATCGTTGTTTAATCCTCGTATGGCGTAGTAGAGAAGTAAAAAAGCAACAAAACGAAACTTAGATGACATCTTGATTTTGTGAAATAAAAGACAAAGTAACTTTAGACTGTTCTGCTTCGATTTCTGAAACAAGTCCAAACTATTTATGAAACAGATACGTATGTCGTCAATTTCTTTCGCCACAGCATGATCAAATCAAAAAGACAAAAGAAAACAACCATTGGAGCGAGTTATACAAGATATTATGTGCCGATCGAAATATAATTGAACATGACCTAATTATTTTTTATTGACATTTCTAACAATATTCTAGAATCTTTACCAGTATTAATGATTATGTTTCGAGGTAAAGGTCTGATGGAAACCTGATTAAAGGACGATTTTAACACGCACATTATGTTTGTGCCTCTCACAAATGAGAAGCCTGTAATTATGTTTTTGTCGTTTTTGTATATAACATATTTGTTATCCTTCATCATGTTTATTATCTTGTTAATAATTCTCGAAATTTTTTTTCTAGGTTAAATTATTTTACATATGTCGTTTTGGGATCATTATGTCTATGTTTATGATTTTTGCGTTTTCATGATTGCCGTATGATGAGAGTTATCTGTTAATGTCTCTGTCATTTTTGAAGAGTTGTGTCACTGACGATTACATTTTCTGATTCTTTATCAACACACAACTATAATGTAATGACCATATTAAATCGACCTATGATTAAAGTATGTGTTTACAAAAGAGCCCATAATCATGAACAATGATTTCAAGGTCAGATGTCTGCAAATTTGAACTTAAAACAATCATTCTGGTCCTCAGTACTTTCTGTACTTTATTTGACCTTTTCAACTTGTTTTGTTAACGTCACTGATGAAAGTTTTGTAGATGAAACGCGCGTCTGGAGAAAATATAAAATGTCAATTATGGTATACATGATGAGTTTACCTAAACCAAATCTTACCTATAGTTAAACACT
Source organism: Mytilus galloprovincialis (assembly GCF_965363235.1). Classification (NCBI taxonomy): domain Eukaryota; kingdom Metazoa; phylum Mollusca; class Bivalvia; order Mytilida; family Mytilidae; genus Mytilus; species Mytilus galloprovincialis. The sequence continues at coordinate 39,384,882 of NC_134849.1, read as the reverse complement.
TGCTAAGTCAAGAAAATGCGATCATAGTCTTCTTTGTTTGATCCCAAGAGTAAGCTACCGTGTTATCTCTATTGAGTATTGGTACGAATTCATCCAGAGCAATGATGTCAGCGATCCAGAAGGGGTATCAGTCAGGTATGTTAAACTTATAATATTTATTTGGTTTTATTTGTTGAGTTGTAAACATGGAGTTTTGATTAAGCATTGGTATGATATTGTCTCTACAAATGTTTTTTGGTTGCAATAATAATTTCATACTTTTATTGCTTAAATGACATCTTCAAATGAGTGACTTATACTTCGGTTGTTATCCTGAACTCAAAGTGAACCTGCAATGAGAGGAATACATGCATTAGTGGTCAGTCCATGTGTATGATGATGATATATCCAGAAAGGAACATTGTAATACAGTACCTTTATAAAAACCCATTTTCTGAACAACAACGGTTGTACAAACCAAGTAATATTTTAGATATTGCAACATCACATACATTCTTACCCTTTCCACACCTCTTCTTTTCATTAATGAAGCCTCGATTGTATCTTGTTTTACAACACATCTATTTAGTGATCTGACATACGTTTTGCTCATAATGGGATTCTTATTGTATTTTTTTAGAAGTGTGTATATGCGAAAATCAATTTAATTATTGAAAATAATACAGAGTTAATTAAAGATATATGTATGTATTATATATCACATTTATAGTATACAAATAGTTTAAACTTTGAATACACCTCTTAAAGCTATGCTTTATTTTTTTTAATAATTATAGAATGATTTTTTAATGAACATTTGATATATCGTCTTAACATTTTAAAAGCAATTTTAAAATCATTCATTATTTTCATTATACACATGTAATATCTTATCTTATTCGTTCATCTTTTGGTGGAAACTATACACATGCTAACCAAAATAAAGGATGTTATTTAGTACAATGTTTACATTTAAATACATAGTTTGGTAAATAACAGGTGATATCATATATAATATTCACTTCGACTATTTAAACGGTTGATAAGTTGGTATGTTCATATTACACGTCCAATAACTAAATGTACGTTAATATAATACATGTATTTATTTTAAATATAAGTTTTTTTCAAAATAAAAAAAGACATAATGTTTGAATTTTTCAAATACAATCTCTTCAATCATTTACATTCACTAGTTTTCGTCCTTGATTTAAATTTAGAATTATCTGTCATGTGATACTATCACCTTTTAACCTGTGATTTTGATTGAGTGCACAATGGCTCAAGCTGCGTCTAAAACATGCGAGGTTTGCGTGAGTGCCCCTGGATCAGAATATTGCATAGACTGTGAGGAATACTATTGTGAAAATTGCAAGTTGCTACATAATAGGCAGAAGTTATCGAGAAACCACCAGTTTCAAAAAGCGTCCGACCTAATCCCGGAAGGAAAATCCAAATGTAGTGAACACAAAGAAGAATTTACGTTATTTTGTAATACATGCAATGTACCGGCATGTACCAGTTGTGTGACAGGAAATCACAAAGGGCATACATTTTCCAAATTTGTTGATGTAGTCGCGAAATTACAAGTGGAAAATGAAACAAAAATTCGTGCCAAAACAAACGAGGCAAATCAAAATTTAAAGAAGATTGAAGAAAGCTTGAAGTCGTTTGATAATTCTGTTGAATCCGTTATTAAAACCATAACTGACGAAGGCAGTATGATTAAACGTATGGTTGATAAAACCGTAGCACAGATGATTACCTTAGTTAAAGAACAATCCAAGAAGGAGAAAGACAAGCTGATGAAGATGTTGTCTGATGCTAAATCCGTGCTTGTTGCCGGACAGGCCTTAGACAGAAAGAGAAATGAACTAGATAAGACCCGACAAGATGAAAGTTTGGTACAAAAGATCAATAATCTGAAAGAAGAAATTAGCAAACTCACTATCAATTCTCTTCCAAAGTTTCCCAATATATCCTTCAAAAGGAAGTCTGTAGCTGAAGATGACATCAGACAACTGATAGGTACATACAATATAAGGTAAATATAGAAATATGCGTTGTCTTCTGAACTAATACAGTTGTCTATAGAATCAGGCAAAACTGTAAAATATCGAGGAAAACTGTTTTTAAAGTAAATATATAGCAACAAATGATTGAAAAATATATATACGACAGGTCAAGATTTACAGCTTGAAACAGACCTACTCTTTTTAAAGATCTCCAATCAACACGTTCTTTTTTATAAGTAAAATGAACTATAAATAACCGCTGGCATGGACAGTGTTTTCCGATTAACGAAGCGCTGAAAGGCAGAAATTATACTGTCCATAAAACAATATAGATTGCTTTCACTTCTCATGCATATACCCGAACGTATCGGACGATATTACTTGAATTAACATTGGATTCACAAAATAGGTACATAATCTAGCTACGCTCATTACTCAGTAGAGGTAGAAAATAAATATTGCGTTTCCAATAATTTTAGTGCTTTTGTATAGAAGCCTGTAGTTTAAGAGAAAACAATGTATATAAAGACGTCATATTGGTCACAGTTGTTTAATACAAGCTTTGTATTTTCCCAATAAGTTACATGTAATCATAATACTTTTTACTTTGATAACATCTTTAATCATGTATAATTTATAATAACATGTAGTGGTGGGAAGTATGCATGTGTGACAACGTTCCGTAAAAAACAAAATGACACCGTGAGATCTTCAACAAAACCAAACCTACAGCGCATAGTCAGATGAAAAAGGTCCCGGAATGACAATAGCTGAATTAATGAACAATTCTTAAAACATATGTTAAACTATATTGACAGAATGATTTTAGTATCACAAAACATATGATATACACTGCATTGATCATGTTAATCATAACATTATTTGCATTTATGATACACGTAATCATTCTATCATTTGCATTGATGAATTACACAAAATGTATTTTTAACAAGGGTATGATTTATTTTACATCAACATTTAATATTGAACATATATTTCATATTTCCAAATGTACATGTTATATTTACTTGTAAGCGCTAGTATAATGTAAAATGATGAGACATATAATTAAACTATAATATTTTCGTATTTCATTATATTTTGTTGTAATCATAATATTTTTTTGCATTGCCAAATGACATAAACAGTTTTGTACATACTTGTGTGGATCTTAACTAGAGTAACACATATCTTTAATACTACATAATTGACATGTGAAAAAAAAAATGTACAAAGTAATTTTACACGGAAACAAAGAATGTCAAAGGCAATTAGTATAATTGTTCATGTAACATTTAAACAAAAAATAAGGAAATACTGTTTTAAAGCAAATGTGCACCAGTCTTAGAAGAAGAGAAGCCACGCCATGGATGGTTATACAAATGTACTGGTTGTGGGTAAGTTCTTTTGAGTATTATTCGTACAAAATAAAAACATACAAAATAACAAGAAACAGCTATGTGTTCATTTTACAAATGATTGACATGAATGAGAAAATAAACACAACATTCACAAAAGAGAATAAAGTATGATGTAATATATAACAGTAGTCATTATGTTACTTAGATCGACGTAGTATTGTTCCGTAAATACACCAATCAAGCGAATAGTTTTAAAATCGACGTTTTTAAGACAATTTTTGGTTTGTATTTTGAACTTTGGGCCGATTTTATTGCTGTTAAATTGCAATATTTTTTTCAATTTAAAAACTGTGTATTTATTCAAGAGAGGATTTACGTGTAACATTTTCTGAAAGATTGATATTTACGGGTTTTTTTCACCCTAGAGATTTGTTTGCTAGTCAAAATATGGTAGTTAGCAGAATTTCAAAATATATCTAGTATAAATCACCATGCAGAAAAAAAAAGAAAACTGTATGCAATTTTTATAAAATTGAGAATGGAAATGGGGAATATGTCAAAGAGACAACAACCCAACCAAATAAAAAACAACAGCAGAGGGTCACCAACAGGTCTTCAATGTAGCGAGAAATTCCCGCACCCGGAGGCGTCCTTCAGCTGGCCCCTAAACAAATATATACTAGTCCAGTGATAATGAACGCCATACTAATTTCCAAATTGTACAATCATGTACATGTCAGTCTGTTTTTCTTATTTTATTCGAAAAGTGAAAAAAAGGGGTGGGGTTAATACCGAATCAGGAGAAGCCGACAATGGTCGTCTTATTAAAGTTATTGTAAAATCTAAAAAAGTAAGATTTGCAATAATGTTTCTATGTCAATTCTTCATTAAAATGCACAGATTCTAATGCATCCTTTCATTCGTTCATCCATCTTTATTTTCTAAATATTAGATAGTTTGCATTGCATTGCTTTACTGTTGGACATGAATACTTACCAAATCATATATATCAATAAACGGATAATTTTTGCTACTTGTTATTAACGTTTGTAGAAGACTTGTATTGAACATTTAATATAAGCATCCCATTCTTTCTTGTACAATTGGGAATGTATAGAAGGGACACATCTTAGAAGATTTAAAATGCTGAACTGTTTCGAAAGTATTAATTTTGAAAGATAGTTTACATTGAAGTTGTCTTCTTTAATATCTTCACGAAATTCAGAATCGACGTTGTGATAATTATAAGTCTCGATTTAAAATGAAGTTGCTATGACAACGTGATTATTCTTTATTTCTAAGACAAAAAATCAAGGAAACGTCTCGGACTCAGGAAATACGTAAATTATCTTTTTGATTTCTAGCATTTGTTATATTCCTTTTTTGGTTAATTTTTAATCTTCTGGGGCATCACCAGCTGCAGCCGTTGGTTTATGGTTATTGACATACGGTCTAAGATACATGTCGGAATTTCCGCACATAATAAAAATAAATAAAAATATGGAACTACATGTATACACTAACTGCAAAAAAGACATAAGACGCATTGAACTAGAACTAATCTGTTTGCATAAATTTCGTACATATTATATTTCAAGTATTGAAAAGTGAATCAAACCTAAGCTTTCAGATTTGGGTGTCAGTTTTCTAGAATATTGATTATAAAAACGTCAGTCGGACATGAACAATTTATGATATGTTAATTATGTTTTATTTTGCGATCTCTCAGTTGTTAGTAATTGTAATATGTTTTATTTCTTTTTTTAACAAAAACAATGATTCATGACATGATTCACTAAGTATTAAGACAGAAGTAAAAAATATGCAAAAAAGGCGATGATAAGACAACGAGTAGTATACAGATTCTCGAAATGGTTTCCTGAATATGTCATATCGTGCAGGTATCAGTCAAAATTAATTTATTGTATACATTATCGTTTAAGGTGTGAGATAATTGTACCAGTCAATCACTAGTAAGTATTCGTATTTCTTCTTGCATATACCATGTATATTCTGTTTCATTATTCTTTAAAACAAATTGCGAAACATATGTGTTCTATTCATACAAGCCTCACTTTTACATTTGCATCTTACTATTTGAAATGAACATTTACGTCATTTAAATTTTTTGGCTGCACTACACGACACCCATGTCTCTGTTCCAGTTGTAGAGTTAACAAAGCTGATTTATTCATTACAAAATCTATTTTTTTTATTGCATAAAGTTTGAAATAGTTTAAAGGTCAATAAAACATTTAAAAATTCTTTTTTATACGCCAGCATTATTGATGCAATAACATTCATTTCTGAAACACTTCTACCATGTCTATAAAGATTGAATAAAGTTGAGAATAGAAATGGAGAATATCTCAAAGAAACAACAACCCGAACAAAGAGCTGATAACGGCCAAAGGCCGCCAATAGCTCTTCAATGAAGCGAGAAAATTCCACACCCGGAAGTGGTACTCAGCTGAGCCCTAAATAAAAATTGGTACAAATTCAGTAAAATGGACGTCAGACTTAACTCCGAAACATATAGATGAACTAAAATTAAAAACATACAAGACCAACAAAGGACAGAGGCTCCTGACTAGGGACAAGCGCAAATGTCAAATGCAATTAATGACAAAGCATTGCATTACAATTATGAAATTGATAAATGTTGGTGCACAAATAATGGTATAATTCTATTTTTTCAGTAAGTAAGTAGCAAGTTCAAGTTTAATTCAGAGAAGTATTCATAATTTAATTTGCAATATGATACACGGAATAGCTGTTAAATAAATACAAATATTGTTTTTAACATTATAATCCTTATTATTTAATCATTGGGTTATGACCATGAGCAAAAGGATTATAGAAATTTGACACCATACTTGCAACATAAAACCTTTCTTGTCAAGCATACATATTGCAACAACTATGATGTCTAAAGTTAATGGCTAAATATGTGTTTTTCACTACATGACACATGCATGTATAGTGCTGTTCAAGAAGTCAAGCCAATAAAAATTATTTATTCATCAAAATTCATTTTTTTTTAATTCAAATACCAAAAGTTTGACATTTATTTAACACATTCCGTAATCCTTAATACACATCAACATTACTTTTTTCAAAAGAACATAATGATTAACTATATAATAGGGCGATTATGTTAAAACTTAAACTGCGAGGCAATACCTTCAAAATTGTATAAGGTTAAATACAGATATGAATTTACCTATACAGATCACACGCCAACTTATTGACTCATCGGCTGTTGACCACAAGCAAAACGAACTGAAATTTGACAATACATTTGAAGCATTACACATTTCCCTGTGAAGCATACATAAAACTAAAAATCGTGATGTTAAACGTCATTGTATGATTATGGTGCTTCTTTACAATACTCACAACTCACTATCCCAGTCGTCATTTCAAGCAAACACAAATGATTGCTTCAGAAAAAAAACATCATAATTTTTTTATTGCATATATACATTATTTGAAGTTCATTGAAGACATTGCGGAATCTTTATAACAAACAAGCAGAAACTGTACTATAAAGCTGTTATGTCAAACATTAAAAAAACATTTCGAAATTCATGATTCGGCAATACCCAACATTAAAAAAAATCATGAATGAGGGTGAACAAACTAATATAACAATTCTTTTTTTCAGTCTGTAAGTAGCTTGTTCAAGTTTGATTGAGAGAAGTATTTATTATTGAAATTGCAATACAATACACAGACGAGCTGTAAAATAAAGAAATTGTTTTCGCTTTAGATACTACAATAATTATCATTTACTAATTGGCCGTTGACGAAACTTAACATTGACACTTTATTTGAACACAAAACCTGTATTGTCAAGATATAAGACCAGCAACTTTGATGTCTTAACTATATGGCCTATTATGGGTTCTCTCTACGTGACTCATACATGTGTGTTGCTGTTCAAGGCGTCAAGGCAACACGAATGACTGCTTCATCAAAACACAATGCTTTTTAATGCAAATGTAAATATTTTGACATCTATTTAAGACATTTTGTAACCCTAATAACACATCAACATTACTATTTCCGATAAATTGTAAAATATGGCCATAATATTGTAACTTAAACTGCGAGGCAATACCTGTAAAATTGTACTGATGAAAAATAGAAATATATTCCTCCTATAAAGATCTGAAGCCTTCTTATTGATTCATCGGCCGTTGACCACAAGCAAAACGAACATAAAACGGACACCATATTTGAAGCATAACACATGTCTTCATCAAGCAAACAAAAGACCACATAACGTGATATGTAACGTCATTGGTTGATTATTCTATTTATTTACACGACAAATATGTTGCTGTTCATGCCACCAATTTAAGCCAACACAAATTATTGCTTCATCAAAACATTATATTTATTGTAATGCATACATTAATTGTTTGAAGTTCATTTACGGCCTTTCAGAATCTGTATCACAAGCAATGGAAGATTCAATTCTGAAAAACTGTTCTATAACGATTTAATGTCAAACCATAACTACCCGTTTTGTAATTCATGACATTGCTATGCACAAAACTAAAAAATATTTCAATGATGGTGCAAAATTATAATGTTACATTTTTTTTCAGCCGGTAGGTAGCCAGTTCAAGTTTAATTGAGAGAAGTATTTATCATTTAAAATGCAATGCAATACACGGAATAGCTGTTAAATAGAAAAATAACCAAATATTTCCCTTTTAAAGATTACCCCATAATTATTTACTCATCGACCGTTGACAATGATCAAAACGAACAGAAAATTGACACTATATTTGTATCATAGAACCTGTTTTGTCAAGCAAACATAAGAGCAACAACTGTGATGGCTACAGTATATGACCCAATAGGTTGGTTTCTTTACATGACACATACATGTATGTCACTGTTCAACCCGTAAATAAAAAAAACCTGATTCATCAAAACACCATAGTTTAGTGCAAATAGAAAAAGCATTACATTTACCGGTATTAATACATTTCGTAATCTGTATCACACATCAACATTACTATTTCAAAAGAAAATGTAATTCCGATAAACTGTACAAGGCCATAGTGTTATAATTAAGCTGCAAGGCAGTACATTTTATACGGGTAAATACAGAAATACATTCCCCTATAAACATCGCAACCCTTCATAATGACTCCTCGGCCGTTGCCCACGAACAAAACGAACTGAAATGTGACACAATATTTGAAGCTTCTCAAATGTCTCTGTCAAGCATGCAAAAGACCAAACACTTTAATGTTTAACGTCATTGGTTGATAATGTTTTTTCTTTACATGACACATCTGTTACTGTTCAAGCCGACAATGCAAGCCAAGACAAATAATTGCTTCATCAAAACATCATATTTATTTTATTGCATATATAAATTATCTGAAGTGCATGAAAAACATTTCGGATTTTTTATGACAAACAAGCATAACTTTTTCAAAAGAAGATTTAATTCTGATCAATTGTTATATATACTTTAATGTCAAAAATCAAATACCAATTTTGCAATTCATGACATGGCAATACACAAAATTATAAAAATCCTCAACGATGGTGAAAAAACTAATGTAGCTACATTTTTTTCAGAAAGTAAGTAGCCAGTGCACGTTTGATTAGAGAAGTATTTGTTATTTAAACTGCAATGCAATACACGGTTTAGCTGTTAGATAAATAGAGAATATCATATGGCTTTTTCAATATCGCATCCGTATCAACCCGATACACCAATATAATCCCAAGAGCTCTGCTCGAGGGATTATATTGGTTGAGGGTTGATACGGTGTGTAATATTGAAAAAAGCCATATCATATACACTTTATTATAAACATATACCTCAATAGATGTTTTTTTTATGCAACATGACCTCATACAGATAAGGAGATTTGAAATGACGTCATACAGATTAAAGGGTTGACATGACGTCATACAGCTTAGGGATTTGATAGCATAAAGCCTTTGCAACAGTGATTGCAATCGATGACGTGACGTCATACAGATTAAAGGTGTGATAAAGCTTTTGCAACTGTGCTGATATCGATATCATCACGGATGGCTGATACAACACGCTTGCCACTGATTGTATTACACATACAATTTATCTGTATTTACTTCTAAGTATATAATAAAGGAATTATTTCCCCTTTTAATATCACAATCAATAAAAGTACAGTAGCAACACAAAGTGTCAAACTCTAAGGAAGAATACAAAAGCCGTTAAGTGCGTCCTGTTTAAGTTGGTATTTAAAAATACAAAATGTCAAATGAACTGTAGGAAACAAAGCCATATCTATTTTACATAATTTGAAACTTTTTATATCTTAAAATGAAGGTTCAATTTTTTAAATCGAAAATTATAACATGCAAGCATACACGTTAATATAAACGGAATTTCATAAAATGGAGATTGCCGTGCATCAACAATGTAAACTAATTTACTTTTCCTGACAAAGGCTGTATACAAATACCGCTAGAGTCTTAATAGTTGTTAAATGTTCGTAGTCAAATGTGAAAAATGCATGCTAAGCGAATATTTTAAACGATACGAATAGTTTAAATTATTGTTGATTGATTGATTCAATTATATAAACAAATTTTCTTATTTATATTTTACTGTTGTTTTCATTTCTTATAAATTTTTGTTCAACCATTTAGAAAATTGTCTACATGTTTGGGAGACATGAGGAAAATTTCGATTTTAAAGTTTGTAATAACATTATATTTTGCTATGTTAACAATGCACATGGTTTATGCTTTCCTTCCAAATACTGCACGACTGAACACATAACTTGAACCTATAATACATTCAGCGAAATACACAGATAGATTATTGTTGAACCAACATATGATTTTGAAATGTAACTATAGAGATGGGTACGAAGTTACTCTGTGGTCTACACATATGTCATATTGTTTTGTTTCATTAAGACATTTTGTAGCAATTTTTGCACACGTCATAATATTAAACTGGTTAGAATCTACATATCTTGGTATACATTTAATTTGCAAGAACAAGCTTGTTTTAATGTTCATAATTTCTTTTACTTTTAGCGAGTATGCGTGCGGCAAGTGCAGTGGGTAAGTGCCATTTAAAATGCAACGCAATTTGTTTGCATCAAATGAAAACAAACGATAATATTATTATATAATTTGGATGTAATCGTTCGTTGTGAAAAGCTTACACAAACAAAGTTTTAGGAAAAATGTTCTATCGAGGTTCATGGAGCGCCCGATAAAACGATATCAAATATAAAGGAGAGTAATTTAAAAAGAAAACGTTTTCGTTCATTTCCATTTTAATATTTTCAATGTTGAATATATCATCAAGTCCTGATTACTATATCACTCGACGTCTGCATACAGTTTTCATATTTCGTTATTGAATAATAAGTTGTTGTTTGTTCAACTACTTTTCATAATTTATCATTATTGCAAAGGTATTTGCTGAACGTTTGTAAACAGACAGTGCTACAATGAACATGCTAAAACAATCAAAAACCGAATATTATAGAGTTTTGTAGTATACATTAAAAATAAAGAATGAAACATTTAAATACTTCCTACATAATTTCATTTCATAAAACGTGGATATTTATGTATTACAGATGGCTGCGCTATATCAAAGATGTTTAAAGAAGTCAAGGCAACAATGATTTTTTTCTGCAAAATGTAATCAGTATTTGTTTTTCTGTTGTAAGAAATAGTGTTGCAACTGATGGGGAAATGGTAATTTCAATGACAACAAACTTTTCTTTCAGTAAATGTTACTTTTTTTTGTATATTAAATATAATAGTTATGTTCAAATCATTCAGTTGGTTATCGTTTGACTTTGTCTAACATTATATTGCTGTCATACTTTTCGTTTACGTCTAAACATAAAAAATGAATGTAATTCTATAGATAAACTTCTATTTAAAGTACTTAACAGTACTTAAGTTAACATGTATGTTAATAATTGCTGTAGATATTGAAGTTGTTTTATCTATTTATTAAAAAATATAGATTACTGAAATCGAATATTGTACATAAATAAACACATACTTTTCATATTTACTCTGACTTTCTAACAAATTTAACGATTTTTCTAGCATTCTTTTTTTAGATGAAAAAAATGTTCTGTACTTTTTTTTTTAAATCTAATCATATGCTCGATGATTATAAGAAGACATCAAACTGTAATTTTAGTATAAAAGTAACATAGTAACAAATTACAAGGTACAATATTAAATGTATTGAATTTCATAATTTCAATAGACTAAATATAGAAGCTTAGAAAAATGACATTTTTTTTGTAATAATCATTTGTTGGTTGACTAGCAACATTTTTAAAATCTGATAACTATACGTTATTTAAACCTTATTTATCAAAATATGTGTATTTTTTTTATAGGAATCAAAATATATCATTGTATAAAACATATATGGAAATCTCATACAGTAATGTCCCATTTATCTCAATGATTTATACGAGTATTTATCAACATCTTAGCCACCAGAATGATCCTGAGCAACAACACTGTATACCTAGCACAGCCTTTAATATTTCTTCAAGGTTTATGCAATCAATAATGTGTCAACCAAATCTAGGTTTCTATTGTAATGTGATTACATGATAATTGTAAATATCTTACATTTTGTTATTTTTTTAATTCTTAGAAACTACCTAGCAATCGTATTCATTGCATAGCATAGACCTGTATATGATTTACGTTGATATTGTACTTTTCTGATGGTATTTTGTCATCTATACAGTATTGATATTTTGTAGATTTTGTACTATCCCGCTATGGATAGAAGAAGCTTGATGTTCAAAAAATCAAACCCTCCCCCTACCCCCAAAAGAATAAACTGGTCTAAGGAAACAGTATTTACCCAAAATTTAAAATTATAATGACCTTCAATGCCCTTTCATCATGACAGCATACTCATTATGTTTAGCCCTTGTCCCATAGCAGTTAAGTTTAAAAAAAAATAGAATTCATAACTTGAACTGTTGTTTTTTTTCAATGATCAAACAACAATTAGATTAACAATGAAATAAAAACCAGTTTTATTTGACAAATAGGATATAAAATTACACGATGTTCTGTAAATTTTCATGAAACCAATGAGAATCATTCTTCGTAAACAGTTCCACTGCATGCATAAAACTTCACCTCAATCATATCATAAAGATGAAAGTAAGAATTAAAATGGGGAATGTGTCAAAGAGACAACAATCTGACCAAAGAGTATAAACTGCCAAGTTAAGTATATATTACATAGAAATGTGTAAAAAGCATATTAAGATATAGTCTAATATGGACAACAAAATGAACGCCATAGGTAAAAAAATGTGAAAAATATTGCTAAAAAACAAAACTTAAAGTCTGAATCGAAAACTTTGGATGTCCATATATATGATAAAAATGTTGATACTATTGAAATTAAATTAAAATAAAATAAAATAATCAAGTTCGTTGTTTAGCAGGAAGATTTGAATTCTCTTTATACAAATGTTTAGTCATTATTTTCTTCCATAAAAGGGGGTGTGCTTGTCAAAATTTTTTAATTCATCTAATTCATTTTAAGTTGAAAACTAATATATGAGTTTATTTATCCATACTATGTGAGAATCTTTTTCTATGTTACCGGCTTTTTTTTTCGTGAATTGAAGTTCAAAGTTGAATTTTGACTTCTTCAGTTATACACAAGATAGGCTACAGGTCAAGATTTTGCAATTTTCGTTTGATATATTTTTTTCTGATACCTGCTATAAAATGGTTCCTCTAGAGTTTTAATATTCCTAAAATGTTTGTATTCAAATGGATGCCATGCAATATTTTAAACGGTACGAAAAGTAAAATTACTGTTGATTGGGTTATTTAGTATTTATTTTAATATATATGATTTTGTTCTGTTGTTGTCATTTCTAATGATGTATCTAGAATTAGAAAACTGGCTGCATGTCTGGGACACATAGGGAGAAATTCGATACCAAAGTGTGTTCTAACATTAAATTTTGCCTTGTAAACTATGCGCAATGTTTAATCCTTCCTTCCGTCAAAACACTGCACGACGAAACCAAACATCTGAACCTATTAGTACGGCGGCTTTGTGAAAAATTGTGCACATCCTGCTACAAGCATGAAATTTTGCATTGACGTTCCTTAACTATTTCTCTTTCATTTCAGATAGGGAGGCATTTGAAAAAAATGTCCCACTTCCGGTAAAATTCAAAATGGCGGACATCATACTTAAATTAGCCCAATATCGAAGACTAGTATGTGAAAAGGTGTTATTAACATGCTACTATCATAATATTTGGTATAAACCTTTGTTTTGTACTACTTTTGGATATATGATATAGATAAGATGTCTTCAAAAACCCTACTTCCGGTAAAATCAAACATGGCGAATATAGTACTAGAATAAGCTTATTTTTAGGGAGGGTAATTGAAATGTGTTTTAAAGTATTGCTGCTATCATTATACTGTGCAGGAACCTTTCTTTGATGCTTCTCATGGATACAATGTATACGACATTTGTCTTTAAAAGCCTTACTTCCGGTGATATCCACTACGGCTGACAAAGAAACATTGATAATTTTTCATTTTGATATTCAACTTTTTTTCAAAATGTGAATAAAATGTTTTTTTTGCTGATCATTAAATTTTTTGCTTCTAGTTATCCTCAAAACCACTAATTCTATTCTGCTTTATATGTTTAAATACAAAATTAACACTTCCGGTAAAAAAAACAATATTCCGTAAATTATAAAGATGAGTCCATATCATCGATGTAGAGTTTTGGATAGATTGATTAAAACAAAATAAAATCACTAAAGTTCTTAAACATCTTAAGAATGACTTATGTATGGCCGCAAATACATGTTTATTCACAATCGGAGAGCTTATTTTCCAAATTTACAAAGTTCGTGGTATTGTTTCTTACATCTATAATGTACATGCTCCTGATAAAATGAAGAAGCCTCATAAAGAGTTGTCCAAAAGGGTTCCCATTGATCATGTTTTTCTCTTCGTCATTCATAAGCGAGGGACTAGTTAGCAATTCCAATACCAAGCTTGTTACTCAGTCGAACCCGCCATGGTATATTGCACGTTTTACTTGTTGAAAAAGACTAGACCGAGTCGTGGGAATAGCCTCAATAAGTATTTCCTCTTCCAAAAACACATTTTTTCTTGCTTCGCTAATCCCATCTGATAAGATTTTCGATCTTACAACAAAACCACGTATCGTTCTATCAATGAAATTGTCAAATCCATATCTGGTGATGTTGACTGATCAATCATCATTTTAAATGAAAGAGTAACATCTTTAAACACCATCCATGTCACCAACGCAGTTCATTTTCCAGCAAACGTGTAATCTCTCTAGTGTATTTGAAAGGTCATGGATAGATATATATCTGAAGCTTTTCCCATTTCCAAATGGAAGCCAAAGTTTGTCTGCCCCTATGTCACTGAAAAGCGAAACAGCAATGACAGCAACATAATTATCGACTGTTCGAGTCATGACTCAGTTAAGTCTGTGTTTCACTGCATCAGACACATGCATCTTGGTTCAAGTGTCAGCCTCTTCAAGTGAACATGATGATAAGCTTTAAACATTACTATGTTGTGGATAACACAGAACATCCTGAGCAATTGTTGCTACAACTACTTTTTTCTCAAAATTTATTGAGCAAGCGAATGAAAACTTAAAAGTTCTTTCTTATTGTCGTAATCTTGTTTTGACTCTGGATTCGTCTGTGTATTCCCTTTCCCCTAAATGTAGTGCTCGTTTCTTATAACAAATGCTCAGGATATTCTATCTAAGGCATAGATTACCTTAGCCGTATTTGGCACAGCTTTTGGGAATTTCAAGTTTATCACAATGTTCACATTAAGAGACGACAATAGAATCATGGTGCATGTGTCTGATGCAATGAAACACGAACCTGCACGAGTCATCATTCGAATAGTCGTTACTGTTTCGCTATTCCGTGACAGGGGTAGACGAACCTATAAATTGTGTTTTGGAGGGCAAAAAGCTTTGGTTAAATATATATCAATGAATTTTCAAATGCACCTGGCAATGCGTGATTACACACACTTGTGATCCATGTCTTTAACAGTTGTGATATCATGTATATGGTTCTCTGATTGCTTGAAAAGGAAACAAAGACTGCGTGGGAGACATTGATGGCATTTATAGATGTGACATTGACATAAAGAATGATGATTGATCAGCCTAAATCTCCGAGGTTTAACTGTAAGATCACACAAACTTATCAGATGGGGTTAACATGGTTAACGAATCAAGAAAATAACTATTTGCGCAAAAGGGAAGACTAACTGAGGGTATTCTCTCAACTTGGTCTAGTTTTTTCCAGCATGTCAAACTTGCAATATACTAAGGCAGGTGTTTAGGGGGACAAATTTCGGAAGACCTCAAATTGACCACCCACATATTAAACGTGGCAAAGAAAACAAATTCAGCACTAGGCTTTCAAAGAAGAAACATGAAATACTGCCCAGAAGATTGCAAAAAACAGCTTATATCTCGCTCGTTGATCAACGATGGAATATGGAGCCATAGTATGGGACCCTTACACGGTAACAAACATAAATAAGCTAGAAATGATACAACGTCAAGCCGCAAGATTTATCTACATAGATTACAAGTCAAGAGAGGACGGGTGTGTCTCCAATATGCTTGCCCAACTGGAACTACAAGACCTCCAGACAATTGCAAGCTAGAAAATGTAATTTATGTACAAAGTGGTTTAGGGGCTGATTCCCGCTATTGAACAAGACGAATTTCTAAAAAAAAGCACGTTCTAAGAGAAACATTACTGCCAAGAAAATCGAAGAATACCTCGCAACAAATATTGTGCAAAAGCAAGTAAAGAATCACTCTAAGTGTTTTGACATTCCACTAAGCAAAACACCACAATACTCAAACTCATTCTTTGTAAAGACAATGATCGCATCGAATCAGCTAGACGACACTGTAGTGCGCGCTTCAAGCATAGAGAGCGTCAAATCTGCGTTACGTCTCGTCAATAAATCGGCGGCGCTCTCTCAAACCGTTATATTAAAGCCAGAATTGGTATCGACAACTTATTCATACAGATACAGATACAGAGGATGTCGCGGTCGTTGATAATGTGGAAAATCGGGTCTCCCGTGCACTGCTGTGTTTGCATGTGGTGGTGACTGTAAATAAACATGTATTTCTAACCAAATAGTAGTAATTTAAAAAATGTTTTAATACTTCAGTAATTTTATTTTGTTTTAAATAATCTATCTAAAACTCTTAATCAAAGATATGGATTGAGGACTCATTTTTGAAATTTGATGCTGTCTGTTTTCGACTTTTTTTTTGATAAATTTTGCACCTGGAAGTTCGGAATTTCTGATGTACTTTTACGTTTAAACATAAAACATAAAATATATTACGTAGAAATTTACATTAATTAACAATGATAAACATAATGGTTTATAACTGCTGTAATATTTGAATAAACACATTGATCAGTTATTTTTAAATATAAAATCAATAGCAATAGATAACTGCATATTTAGCTGTAAACTGTCGGTTTGATGTTGATATTTCCTAAATATTATGTCATATATGTTTCGTGTAAAACTGTTTGTCTGATAGTGGATTTTTGTGTTGGGTGTTACATCATGCGCATGTACATTGTCAGTTTATAATCGACTAATGCATTTGAATGTTCCTTTGGCATATTTTCCATTGTTTTATATACAAATCATTAAATGAAAAGTAAAAAGCAAAGCGACACCTGAAAACTTTTGAATTAAAGGCCCATTTAAATGTACGATTACGCCAAATCCATCCGTTGCATGGTGTTGAGGTAGAACAGCTTAATATTATATTACTTGTAAAATCAATTCAAAATGGTCCAACCCGTCAGATTGAAAAAAAGAACAAAGCGCACGCAGAATTAAAAATGTTTTAAACATAAAACCACCGATGTTATTGGTTATGCATTGTTCGTTTTTTTTCGGTCAATACAGTACAAAGACAAATCCAATGCATCTTTGTATATTTATATAGCTATAAACAAAGTTTATACTTTCATAGTCTTTGCCATGATCATGTTGGATGTTTTTCAACTAGTGAAAATGCATTTGGTTCCGTTTTAATTACTTTTGGATATCAAAACAACGACGACTGCCTTACGAAACACATTTCTGTGTCTTCCGAACGCCTCAGAAAACGTACCGAATAATCAAAATGCATCATGATGAATATACTATTGTTTTATTGCTGTTTCTTTAATCAGTTTTTTTTTTAAATCCTGCATTACATTGATACCAATTTTTAAGCTAATACAGCTCAAAGAAATGAAACGAATACATGCCGGTTATGTGGTTTGCGTTATGGCGATGTTGTCACATTTACGGGATCAACTAACTAGGTCATGCTTTATATTTTACCTGAACTCAACATGTATTACTGCAGCCGACATAGTTTAGCCCGATAGTCAACATTTATTAATTTATTAGCAGTAGTAAAGTATTAGGTGTTGACATGAATATCAATTATTTGATCATTTTTATAAATTCCCTATTCCCTAAACTCAAACGTTTTCGAAAAACAGAGGATGTTCTAATCACAGGCATATATTACCTTAGTCGTATAAGGCACAACCTTTTTGAAATTTGGGTGCTCAATGCTCTTTTTGTACTTGTTTGGTGTATAGCTATTTTGATCTGAGCGCCACTTATAAGTCTTGTACACCACTGGGTCGATGTCACTGCTGGTGGGCGATTCGTCCCTGAGGATATCACCAGCTCAGTAGTCAGTACAGTGACATGAATATCAATTATAATTATTGTTATTTGTATAAATTTCCTTTTCAAAAAACTTTGAATTTTCCGAAAAAGTACGGATTTTCTTATTTCAGGCAAACCTCAGCCGTATTTTGCACAACTTGTTTTGGAATTATGGGTCCTTATTTCTCTTCATTGTTTTACTTGTTAGCTTTATAACTATTTTGATATGCTCTTCACTTATGGGTCTTATGTATATGAACAACATGTCCGATGTATTAAATTATAATCCCGATACATTTGATAACTATTAAGCCTTGTTAACACGGTACCTACCATAATTAGCAATTAACATGTGTATCGCATTTTAAGAGTTGTAAAACCTGCTTCTTAATATTCCGTTTACAAAGGTTTTTAGAACATTCAATTACAAGGGAAAATCTTTTATAACAAATTACTCTTTGAAATGTAGATCATCAAATGACTAACTTCAAAAGTAAATATATGTTCATGTTGAAAACATACTCGGTCGTTTTTCACGATCACTATTTGTTAAATATTTATACTGGTATTTTCAACGTATTGAAATAGACTGTCGTTTACGAATCACCAATACGCTTTCCGTTAATTACATTTGGAAGATCCAAGACATTTTTAGAATGTTACTGACGTTCGTATGTAGTCGGTGTTTACAAAGTCAGATTTCCTTGATGTATTGAATTCAGTTTTTAATATCTAGTGTCATTATAATCATTATTATTTTAGTATTACTATTTTTATTACTTAAAGCAGATTGAGTGGGATATATGATTGTCTATATATCATGTATATGATTAAACGTAATCACATACGTGGCGCCAGAATAGTTATTCTTCGAAAATACTTTATATACCAAGGCAGTACATTGTGTTATCAATGTATATTAAGATTGACATTTTCAAACCAGAGTCGATGAAACCAAATTTGCTGCTACTCCGAACAAGATATTACAGAGTGATGTATTTTCTAACGAACAAATTTACTTATGTACACCCGGTAATACATTACTACTGATCTAAACATGTTAAATGAAAGAGTAAGTTTGTGTACGGTTCGGGTCTGTATACATCAATGTATCATACAATACATTCAAAGTACAGACCAACCTTGGTACCTGGCTGAACGTTCTTACTCCTAGTATTGAAGAAAAAAATGTGTGGTCTTCGACCATTGGGATTGTGGAGTGTTAAGACACTGTTTTCAAGTAAAGCACGTTAACAAAATGAACAGTAACAATCATCTTTAAAGCAATCTTTTTAAATTTGTATTAACAGTGTCATACGTACATAATTAACCCCAAGTATGAACCGGTACATACACCTCTCTTAAAACGTCAAGCGTCAATTATGGTATAAGTTGCGGGAGATAAAGGTAACAAGGTTAACTATATTAGTCCTCTGGTTTCGAACTGCAACCTTAGAACCAGAACAGCCGAACATTGTTTTGTTGTACTTATTATGCACAACCCACATCATCATGGTTTAAGTGGGCTATTCCATGATACTTGATAGGTTGATTTCCCAGGTAGTTATAGGTGGTGTTTATGTTCAATATCGACGACTAGCACATGCGCAGTTAATGCTTATAAATAGATGCCCATAGTAGACGAATGAAAAGTTGTGAAGCATAGGGAAATGAGACAAAATAATGTGATGTGTCCTGTTACAATGTATGATACCTATATAAAGAAACTATCATGGCGGGAACCAGGAAATTGACAATGCAAAGAGACTGAAAGAAAAGAACATGTCAGGGTTCGCGTTTGGTCAACAGCAACACGAATTCATACTTATATTTTCTTATTACAAAACAATAAACAAATACCAACGATTGAAATAAGATGGCAGTGTCTGTATAACAAGAAAATTTTTGCATATCACTTAACACGATGATGACTGCTGTACCCATATTTTGACTATTTACTATGTCTGTTTGGTTCACGCATCATTGTAAATATAACGGAATTTGATGAGACTGTCATCAAAGTGAGAGGTTAAGCGCTTTAAAACCAGGTTTGATCCACCATTTTCTACGCTTGAAAATATCTGTACCTAGTCAGGAATATGACAGTTCTTGTCCATTCGTTTTTGATGTGTTTTGTCATTTGATTTTGCCATATGATAATGGACTTTCCGATTAGATTTTCCTCTGAGATCAGTATTTTTTGTGATTTTACTTTTGATTAACAAGATTATTATAAAAATTTAGTACAAGTTCTAAGACAGTTGCAGTTCCAAAAGCAACTTCAGTTATAATTCAGCTTTCAATTAGACAAGCACACCCAGTCAGTTTTGAACGTACAAATTAATAGAGGGACAGTCTAGACGAAGAACATAAGTCGAAGGATACTATTAACGGGGTAATTGAAATCATTTATCAACGGTATTCCTAATAAAAAGACCAAAAAAAAAAAGAACTGAATAATGTTCTCCGAGTATGAAAAATCAAAATTTTTTACTATATTCAGATTTAAAATTATCAGGACGTTTGTAAACGCAAACAATATTGTAAGCAACAAATTTGTTTTGAAAATAAATCTTGTTTAATACTTACTGTGAGTACGATTTTTTGGTGGATAGAAAAGAACGTACGTCTTCGCGAATACTTGCGTGCTTTTGTCAAATTCTTTGTTTTCCTTTATAGATTGATTGTATTTCATGGAACACATACTTATTTGGTTCACCTGTATATAAGATATCTTACGTATTTTAATGAATCAACAGTAACTTTTTCACTTAAATTCAAGTCAAAGGACATAAGTAGATACTTGTCTCATGGACAATACAAATTAAGTTTTGTTTTATCACTACACATGTAGATAAGAAAATAATAACAACTTAAGTTTGTTAAACTAACAAAAGTGGAAGTAGTATGAGCGTAGACATAACACATAATGACTGTTTGTGCTATGTTGTTGTCATCTATATCATGTATTCTATTTTCAAGAGGCAACAGGAACATACCCCTGTTCAAAAGTATTCAATCAATGAAGAAAAAACAAATTTGTGTTGCAAAATAAAACAGAGGGTAACACATCAAATATAAGAGAAAAAACAACGGGACCACAGAAACACTAAACTGCAACAAGAGCAAACAACACAAACATTTGAAGAAACGGACTATTTGATAACAACTGCCATATTATTGACTTTAAAAGAAAAAATGGTTTGCTGAATCTCGTGTTTTGGCTATTCAAACCTCTCCTTATATAAGAAGTTAGCAATACCCTTTAACTCTACTTTCCGCTATATAGATGACGTTCTTTCACTAAACAATTCAAAATTTGGCGACTATGTGGAACGCATCTATCCCATCGAATTGGAGATAAAGGATACTACAGATACAGTTAAGTCGGCTTCATATCTTGACTTACATCTAGAAACTGACAATGAGGGTTGGTTGAAAACAAAACTTTACGACAAAAGAGATGATTTCAGCTTTCCAATTGTGAACTTTCCATTTCTAAGTAGCAACATTCCAGCAGCACCTGCATACGGGGTATATATCTCCCAATTGATACGATATTCCCGTGCTTGCATTTCCTAGCATGATTTTCTTGATAGAGGGTTACTGCTCACAAGGAAGCTATTAAACCAAGAGTTCCAAATGGTGAAGTTGAAATCATCCCTTCGTAAATTTTACGGACACCATCACGAGTTGGTTGACCGTTATGGAATAACCGTTTCACAAATGATATCGGATATGTTCCTTACGTCGTAACTACAACCCCCTTCCCTTTCATGAATGTGACCTACCGAATTAGACTATTTACCGGATTTGTAATCACATAAGCAACACGACGTGTGCCACATGTGGAGCAGGATCTGCTTACCCTTCCGGAACACCTGAGATCACCCCTAGTTTTTTGGTGGGGTTCGTGTTGTTTATTCTTTATTTTTCTATGTTGTGTCATGTGTACTATTGTTTTTCTGTTTGTTTTTTTTTAATTTTTAGCCATGGCGTTGTCAGTTTGTTTTAGATTTATGAGTTTGACTGTCCCTTTGGTATCTTTCGTCCCTCTCTTATATATAATTTTTTTAGATATCACTAAAAGGACAATACTATGTGACATAAATACAGTACAAATAAAGGCAAGAATACACTACTATTCTGACATTAGCTTAATCGGACAAATAGGTATTAACCATCTTGGAAAATGGTTACTGGAAAATGAATCAGATTAACGAAAATTACAAAAAAATGGTTTTCTATCTTATTTCATCCATTTCAAATTATTTCAATACCAGACAAATAGATTCCCTTGCGGTCGGTCATTCAAGATAGTTCAAGACCGGGTTAGCCTCCGTCAAACTTATAAGCCATGCTCCCGTTAAAATACTTCAAACTGATATTAATTCCTTTAGAACGTGAAAGTGTCTGTCCCCTTGTAAGGTAAATCACGTAAGCAGGAAAGCAACCCGATATATATATATATATATATATATATTTATCTTCAATCCATGTCATACATGTACAGTCCGTGTAACGTAAAAGTTAACAATACGAACGATGCCCGAACCATGTACGGACGATGCCCGAACGATGTACGTACGCTTCCCGAACGATGTACGAATGCAAACGAAACGCTGACCGAACGTTGTACGGACGCTGAACGAATGATGTACGAACGAAACCATGTACCATAAACCATACCATAAACGATAACATAAGCGCCCTTCTATCGTACATCGTATGATTTTGCGTACATCGTTTCATTTAGCGTATACCGTATCGTTTAGCGTACATCGTTTCGTTTAGCGTATATCGTATCGTTTAAGCGTACATCGTTTCTTGGCGTGCATAGTTTAGCGGTTTTTTTTTAAATATAAAACAAAAATTGTGTTCTGTTTAATCTTTTGATATAGGTGATAATATGTGTAAAATGTAGATTGGATACATGTTTTAGTTTTTAATTAAAAATTTAATAGATAATAATTTAATCTGACTCGATCTTGATCCAACATTATTTACATAAAAAGTTTGAAAAATAAACACTGAAATAAATTTTAACAAATTAAAAGATACAATTATGATTTGTTTTAGCCGTAGAAATACGTACTTGATAAATGTGCGAGTAAACTACAGTCTGCAGAGAATTCGGTCATTTTCTTTTTTAAATAGCCTAAGGAATCACCATTTTTTTTCTTTAAATGAACAATATTTTAGATGGAATTCGGAATTAATCTAATGTTCTTACAAAAGTATATTCGGGGTCTTAAGGTTGACTATTTGTTTAAATTTGTTAAGTATTTTTATGTATTCTCTTTTATAGTATGTATTTTATAATCGACTGAATAGCAGTTTTATCTATGTGTCGTAATTAAACCATATGTTTTTAGATTAAAGATATTTTTTATTCATTTTAAAATCAGATGAGAAAAAAAAACAATTATTCGAAAAATGTACAAACGATTGTGTATTATTTATCCTATAAATGCACTTGACTTTAAATAATCATCAACATTTGTCCGACAAAAAACTAGACCACTCCCTCTATTCTTTAATTTTCTTATACCATTTTCCTCTGATCTTTATTTTGCCCGTTATACACTATTCTAAATTTTTTTTTTCTTTATTTTCCTGTATCTATATCTCTTTTATTCGGAGCAACCCACCCTAAATATACATATGATATACACGGTCTATAGGTGATCTCTTGTGCCGTGATACACATGTTTGCTTAACACAGGATGTCCTTGTTTATATTTATTTATTGAATGCTTCTCTTTGTAACTTCATTGGAGTGTAAAAGCGTTGACCGAAGTACATTTTGTATGAAGCGCGGAAGCGCTTCATTCTAAAAAATTGCGCACGGTCAACGCTTTTACAACCCTATGAGGTTACAAAAAGAAGCATTCAATACTTATAAATACATTGTTTAGCTAGGATCATGAAAACACGATTTCTACCAAGTTTTTATTTACCTCTGCACTATATTGTGGGACCTCGTGTCATCATGAATGGTAGATTTTATTGTGTAATGAAATTGATTAAGGAATAAGGCAATATTGCAGTGTAGCCAATCAGAATAACGTATTATAATGAAGCATACATCTAATTTTATTATATTAACATTGTAAATGTCCTCCTAATGATACATCTAATAGTTGCCACTGGACATTAAACATCTAACTATAAATTCATCCGTTAGTTTTGTTATAATGTGAAAATCAAACAACATGATGATACAATAATTATTGCAGATTTTCACTAGGGAAATAATGGGAAATAATTGTAAACAAAACCACTCAGTCACATCCCTACGGCAAAAATTAAAGTCTAGCCTTTTCACATTAAACTACGTTATTTCCATCTATTTCAATCTATTCTAAATAATTTTAAACAATTTTAAATCAAACGGTCATTTTTCTTATTTGCCATAAAAAAAAACAACAATTATTTTCATTTCTTATTTTAAACATTCGATTGTTTTTCAATGGTCGGTGCCTTTCAGCATTTATAAAACCGTGTTTGCCAGAAAGAAAGCTACATACATGTAGTAGTTATCAAAAGGTATACCAGGATTATAATTTAGTACGCCAGACGCGCGTTTCGTCTACATAAGGCTCATCAGTGACGCTCAAATCGAAATATTTATAAAGCCAACAGGAACATAACAATGTCTGAGAAATACTTCGAGGCTCTACATGTATTTTCTAATTTCTGTTGTAATGGGGTGTAATGAAAAGTGGTAATTCAACCCATCAAGCATCTGGGGTTAATAACAAATGTATGGTAGTGTCTTTTTCTTTACTCGCAAAGTATTCACCGCAATCATGTTTTATTTATGAAAATTGCTCATTGCTGGCGAATGTTAAACATTGATATCTAGGTTTTGAATTGTTTAGTTGTAAGGTTACTGTCTGATCTCGCAAACCTGACATTTTATGGTCATTATTGTTTGCATCTAATTGCACCAATGCATTAAAAAGATATAAACGCGACACCGTACGAGAGTCGTTATTTTACATAAACTATTAGTATTTTTTTTCTTTAACCAAAACGAAATACGAAACCACTTTTCGCAATTCGCTTTGGAGTTATTGTGCTTGTCTTTGGACAAAATATAGCCTTGTTTCAAAAACAAAACGTATAAGAGTAATATATAAAACTGAACTAGAGTGAAGAGTTGGGAAGTAAGAATTCCGAATTTTAATTGAATGTTCTAAATCTTAGTGCAAATCTGATATTATACAAATATAGCCTTTGTATGAGGTCGATACAAGGATATATTGACCTGAAAGAAGTATATTGACTGAGGACGAAGTCCGAGGTCCATATACTTCTTTGGGTCGATATATCCTATATTGAAAGCTCTGTGCAATATGCTTTTTGCTATCCGCCGTTTTCTCTCTACCTTCGAAAATATAGTTTATCGTGTGACTATCCCTAAACGAATCAAATTTGTTAAAATATACGAATTAATAACATATGATTTTACAGACTCAAAAATGTCTTTGTTTTGCTGAAATGAAAGGTCACCGTCACCAGCCAATAAAAGCAAAATGGATATAGTAGATCTTTCTAATTTTGAAAACAATATTTCTCTTGCTTCGTTGATAAAAGGGCACTTAAAAATAGTGAATACTATCCTCAACAGAATGACCACAGCTGCTTGCGGGATTGGGTTTAATATTGACAAGGTTTACATCTGCATTTGAATAACTGCACCATATTTCTCAACTACACTGGTATTAAACTGATAACCGTAAACTGGAATTACGACTATCCCAATATGGCGACGGCAGATATAGGTAAAATCTTAACAGCCATTTTTCTAAAATGTAACATGTTTTTGTCAACAGTTACAAAACTGCAAGGTTTTTCTATACCATTACATCATATTTGAATCGTAACGGTGCACTGGAATTGTCTAAGCACTTTGAAAATTGCCGTTGGAAAATACTGCCAAGATCTGTTACAGAATAAGGTTGTCAAAGTTGAGAAAAACGCTTGGTACTTTTATATACTTTGTGGAAAGATAGAAAAACACTATAATTTTCGTCAGAACTCAAAGATTCTTCGATATGTCCCATTGTCCTCTGAATATTTTTAAAGATGAATAATTAAAAATTTGTATACCAAACATTTTAAATTTTACTCGGCGTTTATAAATAGCATTGAAAGTACAACAGCTCAAAAACGATAATCATTGATGAAATTAATGTAAATGAGCCACTCTTTCTCAGGTTGAGATGGAATATGTTCGTTATTTGATTTAACGAGTTTAACAATCGAAACCCCGGAAATATCGTCTTATGACAAACACGAAAAATAGCGAAACTGAACTTCCAAAAGCGGACAATGATTTCTAATTATACAATGTTCTTTCAATGGATGTTTTAAATCGATGTAGAACTTATCAATTAAGACATTTCTTATCCCTTTTGAAATATATATATATATGAAGTCACATGCACGAAGAGGTTTGTCTGACGTATGAAAATTGAAAAGAAAAAAAGGCATGACAGGAGTTAAGAGAAAAAAGGCAGTATGGCAATCTTGCCAAAAAGAAAAGTCATGATGAACTTATGAAAAACAAGTCAGGATACATTAATAACTAAGAAAGGCAGGACAGAATAGAGTGTAAAATAAAAAAAAAACAGGACTACATTTACATTGAGATTACATTGAAAGAAAAATGCAGGACAACATTTTTCATCCTGGCCACAACTCCCCCACCCCTACCCTGTAAAAATTTTATGGTATCTCCCTAGTGTTGATTTCGACAACGATCTTTAATTGTAACCGCAGAGAAAAGTCAATTGTAAGTCGGTGTGACTCTATCCACCACCAACACATAACCACAAACTGAGTTAGGAGACTTTCTTGCTATTAGACCTCTAGAACTATTTCCGACCTTGTCGTCTTATTTTTTAAATTACGTCATTGATGATCTGATCCCTACAACGTTTTAACAAAATATTCGTTCCCGTGAAAACTAAGATTTGTTTAACTTTCAAATTTCATCGTGGTCTCTTCTTAGGATATAGCGGCTATCTTTATGTTGGCTTTACAGCTAATTTCCTAATGCATGTAAAGCGAGACTTTGGATAGCTTGATTGCTTAGTTTGTATCATTTACAATTGTAATTTAGATAGTTTCCAATCAAATTTAAATATAATATATACAGATTAAAATATGCCTCTATATTGTTTGAAGATATCAATGTTATTTACAAAGCTTGAATTCATGTTTATACAAACAGAGCAAGCAAGTCTACCAAAGTTTTACTCTACAAGCATTAGGAAATTAGCTGTAAAGTCGACAAGATAACAGGTTAATGTATTCAAGTGAATTTAAGATTTGTTGCAATTCTAATGTACAATGGTTAAATCAATCTTAACTTTGATATGCCACATGGGCATCCCTAAAAAATAAGACAGTCAATGCGTGACAAATGGCATTAGATATTATGCATGTCAGTGGATATTTTCTTTGTAAAGCTAGCATTATAACCTATATTATTTAAGTGTCTGAAATATTTTGAAAAGTGAAACTAAACTCTTGAACAGACCATTCATGAACGTCGTTTGTGTGAATTCTGGATTTACACGTATGAAAAACTCTTCACTTTTCGGGATTCGAGGAAAACAAATTTAGCAAACACTGTTGAGGAACACAAATAAAAAAATAATTCTGTATCATAAATTTAATTTGTTAATATTTGCAACTCTTAAAACCAGCTGATAATTTTTTATTCATCATGTTGAATAACTTAACAATTGGGGATACATGTAAACACGACTTCCCAAATTTAATCTAAAATTCAACTACGTTACCCAACACTTTTAATATTGAAACAATACAAGATATAAATATTTTTTTTTTATCAAATTCGAATACTGGGAGCTATCTGAAGTCGGTTCATAGGATCTCATTTTTAATATAGGCGTGGCAATCCATCACTTTATTCCAATCAACTGTCCTTAATTATAAAGATTGACGTGCAATTGTGTCTGTGTCAAGTTAGATAAATATATTCATATTTCTGGACGTACATATGTCAGGGTTTAGGCTATTTCATTCGATAGTAGTATATGAAAAAAAAAGGATTTTCTGATATTCTATCTTTAACTGAACAAAATGGCATTAAACCGTAGAGGCAGTCCCACTTTATGTGAAGAATAGAACATATTGAGCTTTTTTGTATTTTATTTGTCCACTAGCAAATGTCTGCCTGTACCACTGATTATATATATAACTTCCGGACTAGCAAACACAGGCAACCCAGTTACTAATCTTCCTGCTTCCAACTGAACGACATGCTCCAGATTGTTGGAATCTTGTTTAGTACAGTCATGGAATATTACTTCCATGGTACAGTCATTTCATAACTCACGTGCATATTACATAATTGATCTTATAAGTGTATGCGAATAAGATAATTCCTAGTCAATACATATTTCAATTTTTTTAGAAATTTAATCTTGTGCTTGCACACTTTAAAACGTTTTCTATATTGTATAGAATTAACATTGAAATCAAAAGTAATACTTAAATGTTTAGGACAGGAGACAATTCTACCGGTGTGTAGAAATAAGAAGTGCACTAAGAAGAAAGCTTTTGCACTAAGGACATTAAAACGATGTTTTGAGACCCCAAAGAACAATGGATATAAGAGGATATGAGTATATAACTCATATTTATAAAGTTTGGTTTCAAAAGATATTGTAATTTTGAAGTAAAATGCTTTTTAATCGGCGCGTGCCACTCGGCAATCATCATGTTCAATAAACCTTATCCAATAAACAATTGTCTTGTCACCCACCAATCATCATGTTCAATCAACCTTATCCAATAAAAAATTGTCTTCTGATCGTTACGAATCGATTAATTAATGGTTGTTGAATGCACATAACGATTTAGCATGGTATAATTACAAGTTGATGAAAGAAAAATTAAAAATTGAATTTTGTATTTACTTTGCCTTTGTTAAAATTTGTTTTTAAGGAAACTGAATATGTAAGCTTCTTTTTTTTTTAAAGAGGCCAATTTTGAGATACAAATTGAGAAAAAAAAATGCTTCGGAGCTTTCATTTCCTATACATATTTTCATTATACCTTGAAAGACATATGAAAGTATGTGGCGTCCGTAGGGTTCTTCAAAACTCGATTACAAAAGTATTATAGAAATTTTAAAACTTCAAGCGGTAAATACTATTTTATGTTTTAAAAAGAGAATATAAATCATAACTGAGTGTCATCTATGAACGATAAAGGAGTAGGTTCAGTAAGACCCCTTTTTGGCCCCAAAATATAGCAGTTTTATAAAATTGTTAAAATGTAAACCTTTAGTTATTTATTGGACAGTAGAATGCTTCTGCTACATAAATATGGGCTGTTTTTATCAATACAATGCACATATATCCGGTACTAGCACCATTAAGTCATGCTAAATTACTGAAATCCTCATAATTCTAGCATTTTAGTTAAATTTTAGACGGTTTTTGTGTAAAACGAAAGTGGCCGCATTCGTGTTCATCCTTAATATTGAAATGTAAGTTGTATTTTATGATATAACATAACATATATAAAGGTTGAGGATGAACACGGATGCGGCCACTTTCATTTTTACCAAAAACCCTCTGAAAAGTGACATTTTCCGGCATATTAGGTAGATTTTTCATATTTGAGCTTGAATAGGACCGATTTTAATGACTAAATCTCTTAAAATCTTTCACATAAACTAATTAATTCAAATAAAATAGACACTCAAGTGTTTAAAAAGTGGTCAAAATCTTCCGTCAGATGAACCTGAAATTTGAGGCCAAAATCGGTCCTTACCGGACCTACTCCTTTATTACTGAATAAAAAAAATTTCATCTTTATTTTAACAATTGAAGATGAATACCATTTTCATTTATAATGTAATAAGCATAGTGATGTAAGAAATATAATGCACAATGTGGGAGAACTTAATAATTTAGTTAACTTAATCATATGACTCTAGAGCCCGTTCTGCCATGATTATTAATTTAAGAGACGCTAAAGAAATGGACAAATGTGGAAATAAATGATTTTAAGATTTGAAAATAAATGAAAGTGGTGTATGAATATATGAATATATACAACAAAAATAAGCGAAAGGAGATGTGGTATGGTTTTCCACAAAAGTTAAAATGAAGTAGATGGAAATAAATAGTCATATTTACACTCTTAAGATGTGTTTAGGGCCTAAACATCAAGCTATACATATTTTTACTTGTAATGCATTTGTAAATAAGTTCTTATCCTCAATATGTTCCTCTCCTAAACACGTGAAGGAAAGTGTTTAAATTTAAACATGTTTAACCCTATATGTATTTAACCTGACAACATGTTAAAGATAAACATGTTTTGGTACTGCCTCTTATCAACAGAAATGATACATTCTCAGTAAATCACATCAGAAATTAGATTAGACTAAAACCTCATTAAAACTGAATATATTTGTTTTTGTAGAACATGAGTTTAGTCTCCCTTAAAACATAATAAATCATCATATAGAGACCAAGGCAGCAAAGATAGTCAAAATAATCTTTTTGCATTTGCCAGTATTCTATCCTTTTAAAATCCTTGCTGTGAGGTTTGGTTGACATCAGAAAAATGAATGAAATATTGGCCACTGGACCTTAAGCAACCAAATATCATCCTCACCCTTTCCGTGAAGAGTTCACAATTATTTGTCTTTTTAAAACTAAAAGGATAAAAAAAAATATATGAGTTGAAAATACGCCATTACATTAGAAGTAAAAAAAATATAACAGACAGAAATACAGAATAAACACGGCAGGAACAAACAAACGAAAAAAAAAACCCAGAACAATTTGACATACCATATACATGTTTAATCAGTATACAAGCGAATTATAAACGGGTCAAGGTTGGGCGAACATGAACTTCTACCGATTACACATGTGACAATGAACTGATTGAGGCACGTGTCGAGAAAACCTTAAATAACTCTCTAATAAAAAAAGATATAATTATGAAATTTTTACAAAGTCTATTTCTTGATGCCATGTCACTTGTGACAGTTGTATCATTCCATCAGGTCCTTAATGCATATTTTTGTTCTTAGTGCACTAAGGAGGTCCTTTGCGGTATTTCTACGGACCCCAATTCTACTACTTGATTTTGAAGTTCTTATTTTAATATCATCTGGAGAAGAATTACAGGAGAATATCATAGTAATTGTCTTGTTTCGATTAAAATCAATAAACCAATCCTTAGACCATGCTAAAATTTGTTCTAAATCGCTATTTAAGACATTCGCTATTGTGTGAGGACTAGTTCTTGAATAAGAGAGGGATGTTTCATCAGCACACAATCGAGTTAGACTTATCAAATTACCAGCTATGTCATATACATGAATAAGGGATAGTAGGGAACCTAATACAGAGCCTTGTGGAACTCCTGCATTAGTATTCTCAAAAGGCAAATATGAAACAGAAACGCATTTTGTTTATTTGAAATATAACTAATTAAGTGATTAAATACATTTTTAAATTCAATTTCTTTTCAAATACTTTGCCCACTGCTGAAAATAATGAGATTGGTCTAAAATTGAGAAATCAGTGATTTGTCCCTGGTTTTAAAAATAAACATATGCTCAAAGTCAACTCATTTTAAAAAAGTTTTGAAAATAAAATGGCTAAATGCATTTTTTTTTACATAAAGCACAAATAAATTTACATGTTACATTATGAGATCAAAATATCTTAAATTCCCCAGTCCAGAGATACCATGTATATTCGCCTGAATATACCATATCGAGAATTTTACATTCATACTTGTTACGTAATAAGATATTTGCCCAGGTAAAAAGATCCAGCAGGTGGTGTATATTCTAAAGTGTTTATAGCCTTCCATTATACATGCTGACGATGACATTTAGCTCTGGGGCCATTTTTTTTTCGCAAAGAAAAACAAAAATTAAACAGTTTTATATATATAATATTCTGTTGAAAAATCATTTTTAAAATTAAAGGTAAACAGATAAGCATAACGTCTTCGCAATATCTTGTTCAGATCCATGGACACAGATGTCAGAATGAATAAGAAAACACTAAACTCTTAAACAATATTTCGTTAAATGGACACCAAACACATTTTGATAGAATAGTGTACTGATAGATTTTCTTGTGTATTTTCTATGTTCTGAAAACTTCAACATCCAATCAACAATACTTAAATTAAAGTCCTAAGTTTTATAAAGTAAATATATTTTTTTTAAATATCATTTGCAAGGCTGCATGTACATTGAACTATCGTTTTCATATATTTCTTTTCCGCCATGCATAAGTTTAATCTTTACTTTGACTTAATTCTCATGATATAACTTTTTTATGTATAATTTGTTTCAGAGATCGATTTATAATCGTTATGCTTAAAATATTTAACCCACACAGAGCGATAGCACAGACAGATGTAGTAGTCTCAGCCGAAAACAATACGTACTATTGATAATATAAGCAAGTGTGACAAACCAATCACAAATTTGTTGTTTTGGATTATTCATGGTTGACTACATGTAGTTCTATATTAACCAGTGACACGTGTCCTAATTTTTAAGAAAAGGGACAGAAAAAGTATTTAACAAAAATAACCGGTTTTTCAAAACTATATTTTCAAAATGCACTGCATAATTTAAACAGCTTTAAAGTGTTTGATTTGATTTTATGTTTGTGTCAATGTTCATGACTTACGAGTAGTATATGTCTTGTGAAATTGATAGACGAGCGTTTTTTTACAACTACCGAACAAAAGAATATAGCGTAAACGTCAATTAATGGACAAGCAACCCAACGAGAAAAATAAAATTTAAGAGGCATCTACATGTACATGTATAACTAGTTTGGAGTTAGAGAAATCATTCAATGCAATATGATTCTATTCAGATTTTATGCGTTTTCGATTTACGAATAAGTCAATAAGATAAAAAAGTAATTGAAGCCAAAAAAACAAAGGTACATGAAATAACGTAATAACATAAGTTTACATATACATATGTACCTAGTAGCATTTAATAAAACAACTTTTGAACTTATTATTACCATTTTTTTCAATTGTAATTTTATGTTTATGTATATTTAATGTTACCCGATATGGAGTTCTTCTGAAAATAAAAATCATTTGAATGGGTATTTCTGGTGTATATACATGTATCACACGTGCTATCTACATGTACAATATACGGAAATGACACGGCTGGGTATTGTAAAGTTACTGAAGGAAGATTAATGTCAGGTGTATATCCCAGGACGAAGAATTTACTGGTGTGTCAAAACGTTTAAGTGTAATTTGTCATATTGTAAAGGTTTGAATCGCGCTCGTCTCTTCTTTTTTTATAATATGAATTGCGCCAATAAATGGAATTTGACACATTCCCCATTTCCATTCTCTATTTTATTAATTGTGTTATAATAACCTCGAAACGATTAACCTATTTACACCTTCACATTAGAATACTGACTTCAACTGTTAAATAACTTTATAATTGATAAAATTACTAAAATTTGAAATTATGTACTTTAAGAAAGTCTCCTTCTGTATGCCATGTTTTTTGTGTCAATTCTATCATTCAATCAGGTTCTTAATGCACTATTTTATTCTAAGTGCATGCACTAAGGAGGCGCTTTGCGGTATTTCTTCTTGTACCTTTAAATACCGGAAAGGACCTCCTCGGTGCACTAAGAACAAACATTTGGAAACAAGTCTATAATATTTGCACAATTAAATGATTGTTTTATTGGCGCAAATGAATGCTGCAGTTTTTACAATAAAGTGATGCAAAAAAAGAATTGGCGTAATTAAGTTGTGGCGCAAATTAATTCTTTTTTTTTCAGCGAAACTGGATATCGACCTTCAAAACATTGTGTGTACACAAACGAAACAGTATTCATCTTTTACGCAGTCTAGCCGGAGAATAAAAGTTTTTGCAATTTGTGTAGGATTTCAATTTTAGAATGTAATGAACAAGTAAGAAGATCGTTAGAAACCTTAAGAGAATCGGAAAATGAGCTATGCATGCACGATGAAAGGTAAACGTTTGGTGCGTCGATAAAAAATTTCATAGATGCATGTGATAATTTTAAAATTTCAAGTCTTTAAATAACATCCATTTGTAGAACTGATTATTTCCATCCTTCAAATATGTGTAAAATAATAATAAAAAAATATATTATTTAGTCTCTTTCATGTAAATACTGTAGATTTGTATTTGATCATCGATTGCAAACATAACGCCCAGTGACAAATATTTCATGTATTCGTACAAAGAACAAATCAACTTCTTTTAGAATACAATTGATTGGTTATTTAAGGTAAATGATTTGCGACAGAATATTAAGACAAACTTGGCCAGAAGCTTACCTCTATGATAAAGAAATATAAAAAAGGTAGAGTTATTTTTTAATTCCGATTTTACTCATACATGGACTTAAGCACTTTTAACAGTAAAAAAAAACCAGTTTTAACACCGACAGCAGGAATCACAAGCGACGCTAGTTCCATAGATATCTTTAACGAATTTTTATATATCCCTGGCAATTTTCAGTATATATCAGACTCTGACATTGAGGAGAACAAATACCATGGATATGTTGTCTTTTTTTCTAATACATTTAGATATAAAACGTTTACTTCATATAAAGCCTCATTTATATAATATTATACCAGTATATAATTTATTGTGTCAAGGAAATATTTGGATCAGAGAAATATTTGGCGGAGGAGCGAGAGAGAGAGATATAGACTTATATCGCGGTATTTGGTCTCTTGTTGTTCATATCAAACTAATAATTGTTTTTTTTTATCTTGCATCTTTTTATATTAAACCATTTTAACTCAAAACTATAATAATTGAAATAACTTTGTGAAATAAAACCCTAACATACTTGTATATCAGACGCTTAACAAAACGATATACCATACGATTGATGAAACGCTAAACGATATTACATACCATACGATAAACGAAACGCTAAACGCTAAACGCTAAACGATACCATAAACCATACGACAAATAAAACGATTAACGATACCATGAAGCATACGTTATACAAAACCCTCAACGGTGACATTTACCATACGATGAACGAACGATGAACGAACGCTGACCGAACGTTGTACGGACGCTATACGAGCGATGTACGGACGATGACCGATCTCTATACGAACGATTACCGAACGCTGTACGTACGATTCCCGAACGAAAAAAGTGTTAACTTTTACGTTACAGGGACTGTACGTAATCGATTTTCGTAAAAAATATTCACAATTTAAATTACTTAATGACAAATACGTAAGAAAATGAATAAATTATTCAATACATTTTTAAAACCACTTAAAAGAAAGTTTTTCGTGTTGTGGTTTTAGAAATATGAAAATACTTGAATTGATTTTAGTTGATGCATTTCCATGCTTTTTTTCTCTCATTCTGATGAAATTGTGTTTGTTATTACACATTTTTATTTCGATATGCTTTGAAATGTTTCAATCTTCACAGAAATCACGTCAATCAGAAAAAATCAAACTAAGTCAGAATGTAAAAAGGCTAATTTCGCATATAATAAAGTCATATAGAGAATGATTTTGCCGATATCAAATAATTCTTTCTTACTGTTGTCTTTATATTTTCAAGATGAATCAATTGAATGTATATTTCAATATATTTGATTTTTTTTTAATGTTTTATGCCATGTTTAGGATGTTTTCTGTTATTGGAACCCGGGATATGAATGCGACATAAGTTCAGTATAATACATTTAAATGTTTTATGTATATATATAATTTCCTGTCATAATCTAAGTTCGTTTTTTAAAACTTCCGGCTTTTGTTTTTATAATGTTGGAATCTTGACTAGTCTTCAGTTTAACAAGTAATGTATGATTTTAAAGTATATTCAAATGTTATTATTATTTTTTAATGACGTTGAAAGGTTTGTTTCGTTTTTTAGGCATTGACGTTAACTGATGACCCTCGAAGCTGCCTTTAAATTATAAGTCAGTTCTTCTATGTTGAAATGATTTGATAACAGAATAATCAGCAATTTACCGTTGATTATTTTTAATATCAATATGAAACTGCATGCAGAGTATATATCTCCCAGTAGATATTCCCGAACATATTTCCTATCATGATTTCCATGATAGAGGACTGCTGGTGATAAGGAAAACATCAATCCAAGAGTTCAAGGTGGTGAAGTTGAAATCATCTCTTTCATAAGTTGATGAACCAATCACGAGTTAGTTGACCGTTCAGGAATATTTGTTTCGCAGATGACGACGGATATGTACTATAATACCATACCCTTTTCACCAAAGGTCACCTACGTAATTGGACTTATAAATTGTGTTTGAACCAACTTGAGCAACACAGCAGGTGTAATATGTAGATTAAGATCTGCTTTTCCTTCCAGAGCACCTGCGATCACTCCAGTTTTTGAAAACATCCATGTTGCTAAGTCTTTTGTTTTCTATGTTCTATTTTATATACATTGTACTGTTGTTTGTCTGTGATCGTTTTCTTTTATAGCCATGGTGTTGTCATTTTACTTTTGACTTATAACATGTAGTTTGAATGTCCCTTTGATACCTTTCTTTTAAGTGTTATGTATATACTGATGTCGGTATAAGAGAGTAAATTAAATGTGTATTTTACCCGAATAGTATATAACCGAATTTCTAAATCTGTGCGTACTTCTGTTTGCTTTTTATCAGCTTAACAACCTTTTTAGATTTGTTTTTTACATCAACAAAACACATGCACATTGTGAGGTGAACTGCTCAGGATTTATGTGTATGTACTCTGATTTTATTTTTTTAAAGGCCTTGAAAAATCTTGCCAACTGACCCCCATTTTCTTTTTATAAATCTTGAACATGTATAGTCATAAGCCATCTGTAAAGTCTTATACATTTTTTATACATTATTGTTTTTAATATTTTTTTTAGAACTTTAGCATGTCAATGATAAAGCTATGAAAAGTCAAGAGAGAACATTTTCCCGCCAACATTTCAATGGTTAATGGTTAATATCCCCAAAAGCTAGCACATTAACCTCTATATTGTATTGGCTCTTTGAATAATTCCCTATCAATATATACTAGACAGTGTTATGAAAATCTTGTTGTTTTTAACGGAGAAGCGAACTACTTTAACCTTAATGTTCTAATTACCTTAGCTGTTTTTTTCAAAACTTTTAGGAATTTTCGGTCTTCAATGCTCTTCAACTTCATACTTTATTTGTCTTTTTTAACATTTTTAAAACACCTCTCCTCAAAAACATGAGGAATAATTTCCTTTATGTCTATTCAAGTACTTAAGAAAGTACTAAGTTCAAATTACTGGGTAAAATACTTTGCCCCATAACACTAATTTGTCTTGTCACATAATAATTCAATAGCTCATTAAAGATCATTTACCAAAATTTAATCAGTTTTTTTATGTGTTTTCTTTCGATATGTAGGGAAAATAAACTTAATATTGCATGGCATTAATTTAAAGTATCCAACATTGATATTTCTTAATTTTATCGAGTTTGTTTCAGAAAATTTATTTTACTGTCGCCATAAACACCGTTTAATCACTCATCGGGTTTGGAAAATGTATTACAATTCTGGCTGATTGATAATGTGAGTTTGGCGTGAACTTGACTGATCGGTGACTGATCGATGACCGCTGAGTGATCGCTAAAAATAGATGCTTAAGGTTGAACGTACCGTACTTGTCTGTCTTCTCGCTTTAGCTATAACTATATTGAGATATTGAAAACGCGATTCTTTTTATTGATATTTTCCTATTAAATGTCAACATTTGAAAAAAAAAAAAATCTTTCAATCAAAACATGCCATTTGAATAAACCTGCTAATGCAACACATCATAACAAATTGTATTGACTTTAACTTTTGCAATGCCATTTTGGTCTATTATAATATTATATTTCATAAACAAATACAGTCAACCTATTGCTTATATACTGAGTGCCAATGAAAACGCAACACTTGGTTTTTCAAAAATAAAATTTATATAAGAAATGATAATCTCTCAAAATAAATTGTTCTTGAAAATTAACTATTTTAACAATAGATCGATAGCAAACAAAAACGTTTAATTTGTCATCTTTCGGGCGCAATAGGTAAACGAAACATCCAATGTCGAATCATCAACTAACAGTCCTAACAAAAAATGTTACATCCCCGTGGTGCAGCGCAATCTCGACAGCGCCGTGGAATTTATCATCCCGGACGTTTAATGTGATCCCGAGGAATGTTATTCCACTTGTCCCGCAAAGCAAACTCAAGCTGACTTTATGATATTGGAGGTGGTTTTCATCGTCTAAAACATGTCAAATCTGATGCAAAATTTGGTCGATCGGACCAAAATCCGGCGAAAAGCATGACTTTTAGCCAAGGCGGGTGCCAAATGTCTATGTAACCTCCATTGACGTTTTTTGTACATAATGAATGATTTTTGGTCTACAGAATTCGATATTTACGCCAGACGGCCGTTTAAATGTCACTAAGGAAAGACTGTGGTGCTCTTAAACAATTTCTGCGCATATGGTGCTGTCAACTGAATTGCTCCAAAGGTTCTACCGTGACCACCTTTGAACTCTTTGACATTTGGACAGCCATCATAGTCGATATCGGATATGTGAAAGACCAAATGTATCGGTCTTGCTGAGCATTTCTTGCTTTTTGTACCCCGGGATGTGGCTTATCATTAAATGATCCATTTTGGTTGAATTTGTGGATGATTTGGGTTATTGTAGAGGCTACAACTTCAGTCTTCTCGTAATTGTTTGCCGTGAAAGGCTTCATTAGATCATGCCCAAAACTGCATTTCGCTGGTTGTCGGAAAGTCCTGGCATTTACTCAGATGTTTATTGCTGTTTCCTAACAATAGGGGCGGGAAAATTCATGACATTAGCCAAGCTTTAAATGACAAAGTCGTGAAAATGGTGCGTATGATGAAAAGCGATGAACTCGGTTTTTGTTCGTTCAAAATAACCCTTACTTCGCATTTGTTCCAAAAATCACTCAACCGTAAAGTTGTCAAAAATTGTCTGAAAAGACATTTTCATCCAACTATACAAAGTTCTCATATAAATAAAATAAAAATGATAAGATTTTTTGAAAAAAACAAAAGTGTTGCGTTTTCATTGGCACTCAGTATATTTGGGGTCTACGAAATAGCCCAAAATCAAGAACATGATGTCAAGGTCAGTAGACGGCAAGTTTGATATTTACACGTACGATATATTTGGGTTTATTTGTTTGATAGTATACAGGAAGTTCTGATATTGGAAATCTTTCTGACCCCCCTCCCCGTCGCTCATATCAACAGCTGTGTCATGGACGTTTCTGTGATGTACGTTATCCTGATCTTTTCAATCGGTTTTGAAGAACAATGAGATGATAATATCTTATTCATATTCAAGTCTGAAGTAATTTCGTCCTTTTATCTCTAATGTGACATCTTCAAATGTATGACTTATGATTTTTTTGTTATTTTGAACTCAGAGTAAATATGTTTATAAGAGCAAAAAAATTCCGGTTATACATGCGATTGCGGTTTGTACATGCATGTAAATTATTATAATATAGTCATTGAAGAAAATAATATATACAGTACCTTTAATGAACCAATGTTCAGAACGACAACGGCAGTACAAACCTGATTTATTTATAATTCAGACGTCACACACATACTATTCCTTACTAATGATGCTTTAGTGGTTCCTTGTGTAACAACACATCTGTTTATTGATTTGACATGTGTATTGGTAACAATTTATGTCCGTGTATTTTTTAGAAGAATATTTCCGCGAAAATAAATTTGAATATCAAAAAAAAATACAGAGTATATATATTGAAGGCACCAACATATTTCATTGCAATAATGAATTAATTAAAGATACATGCATTGAATAGACCCGTTTAAGGCTATGATTGTTAGTGAATTATATAATGTTATTTAATACACATTTGAATTAATGTCTCTAATTTTAAAAGCAGTTATAAAATCAATCTTTATTTTCAATATAAAATCTAATCTTAATATTTGTTTATCTTTTGGTGGAAAATAATCAGACGATACACAATATTTATAATGCTATCGAGTACAATATCTACATTAAGATACACATTTTTGTAAATATTAGGTGATATCCTGTTTAAAACACACTACGAATATAAACGTTAGCTATATAGTGAACTAATATTACACGTAAAATATACAAATGTCCGTTACCATTATACATGTATTTATTGTATTTATTGTAAACTAAAGTATTTTTAACATAAAATAACACATAATGTTTAAATTGTTCAAATACAATCTCGTCAAACATTTACATACACTAGTTATCGTACCTGATTTAACATTAGAAATCTCTGTCATGTGATACAATCACCTGTCTTACCTGTGATTTTGATTAAATCCACAATGGCTCAAGCTGCGTCTGAAACCTGCGAGGTTTGCGTGAGTGCCACTGTGTCACACTATTGCATAGACTGTGAAGATTACTATTGTGAAAACTGTAAGTTTATACATAACAGGCAGAAGTTATCGAGAAACCATAAATTTCAGAAAGCCTCCGACCGTATCCCGACAGGTAAATCTAGATGTAGTGAACACAAAGAAGAATTATCCTTAATTTGTAATACATGTAATGCACAGATATGCACACTTTGTGTTATAGGAAAACACAATGGGCATACATTTTCCCAGATTTTTGATGTCATCGTTAAACTACGTGGAGATAATGAAACGAAACTTCGTGGCAAGACAAATGAAGCAAATCAAAACATAAAGAAGATGGAGGAAAGCTTGAATATGTTTGATTGTTCCGTTGAGTCTGTTATAAAAGCCATCAACGATGAAGGCAACATGATTAAACGCATGGTTGATAAATCTGTAGCTCAGATGATTGCATTGGTGAAAGAACAATCCAAAAAGGAGAAAGACAAACTGATGAATATGTTGTCAGATGCTAAATCCGTGCTTGTTGGTGTACACACCTTAGACAGAAATAGAAATGAACTAGATAAGACCCGACAGGATGGAAGTTTGGTACAAAAGATCAATAATCTGAAAGAAGAAATTGACAAACTACGTATAAATTCTCTTCCAGAGTTTCCCAATATATCATTTAGTCGTAAAGCTGTAGCTGAAGATGACATCAGACAACTGATAGGGACATTTACCATTAGGTAAATATAACATTATTGGTGTCTTTTCAATTGATACAGTTTTCCTCATTAACCTTGCAAAACAATTCTAGAGTGAAATGATTTAAAGTTCAGATATAGCAAGAAATGATTGACAAATACACATACCACAACTTAAGATTGAAGGCTTGAAATATACCTACTCTTTTTA
This sequence comes from Mytilus galloprovincialis, assembly GCF_965363235.1. Classification (NCBI taxonomy): domain Eukaryota; kingdom Metazoa; phylum Mollusca; class Bivalvia; order Mytilida; family Mytilidae; genus Mytilus; species Mytilus galloprovincialis. Next base: position 39,343,318 of record NC_134849.1, on the reverse strand, counting down.
AATACATCCCAAAGAAACACATTCGTAAAATAAACTAGTTTATCGATTAATGAAACGCTTTAAGTAACGGAATAACACCCTCCAAAAGTAATAAAAAATTAGAACTAGCTAGATAGCTCTCACTTTACATGCATATCACTCGTACGTATTAGGCGATATAACTTGAAGGTAACATCTAATTGAAAAATTAGATGCCTAATATTACAAAGATTATCACTGACTAAAATTCGAAAACAAAACCTGATGTCTTTCAATAATTTAAGAGTTTTTGGTATAGAAGCGTGAACAGGTTTACGAACAACGTCATAGTCGTAACTCTTGTGTTATACCAACTTTATATTTTAAAACATCACACGTCACAGGTAATCATAATACTATCTGTATTGATGACACATGAAGTTATGTATGTTTTATAGGAGCAGAGTCGGGATGATTGCTCATGTGACAAATCTCAATAAGACATCAAATGACACAACTATAGGTCACTGTATGGTCTGCAACAAAGAGCAAAACCCACGTCACATAGTTAGGTATAAAGGTCTAAACATGACAATAGCGGAATATATAAACAGTCTGTTAACATGGTTAAGCAGTCGAAAAATTCTTAAATTATATTATTAAAACTGTATTGAACAGGCTGACATAATGATGTCAGTTATACAAAACATATGATAAGCACTGAATTGATCATGTTGATAACACAATTAATCATAACAGTATATGTATTCATAATACAAGTTATTATTGTACATTGATTAAGGGGGCTCCTGGGTATAAATTAATGTTTTTTTTCTAATATAGGATTTGGCTATATTTTTTTATATATGAACTTTATCATATACTTAAAAGAAAACTGAAAAAATGGGGTCACCGTTCATTTAAGCTCACAATCTGCCTCCGGAAGAAGCATACATTTTTGTTAATGTCCTTTCTTTCTGTTGAACTAATAGGAGAAATAGAGGTAATATCGAAATAAAAAAATAACCTAATTACAGAAATCGCTTAAATTTTACAATTATTTAGTTTATGTACAGCTTATATGAAAACAATAACAATAAATATAGGTTACCGTTGAGTTAAAAAAGATATTTCAAATTTTATGCCAAAAAAATGGCATTTTTGCACCAAAGGGAAATAATTTGGAGCTTTTTCAATGATATAAACATTTTAAAAGTCATCTGGGGCCAAACCGAATCGATTTTTTGGGTTGATTTTTTACCATCTTATAAAGTAATAACTAATAGTGTCATAAATAAAATTTGTAAAGAAAAAATAAAGGTTCAATTTTTTGCTGAAATTTTTGTACCCACGAGCAACCTTAATATGAAAAAAATATTATCTACAAAAGAGTTTTTTTTTAAGTTAATATCATTATCAAATATTGAAGAATATTTTTAATAACCAAATGTACATTTTATATACTGTTAGCAATGGTAAGCATACTGTTAAATGCTAAGACATATTATGAAACTATAACAGTTTCGTATTTCATTATACTTTATTGAAAAATGACAACAACAGCTTTGTACATTAGTGTGTTTACCTGTACTTTTATCCTGAAGGGGGTACCTAACACTACAGGGAGACAACTCTGTAAAGTCAGCTTAACGTTTTAATTGTGTTGAAAGGGAATATTAACCTTCTCAATGATCAAATTTGGTGTTTGTCAAACTGCTATATAACCAGTGTAATTTTTCTGACAAAACGGTTGGTTCAAAATTTTCGAAATTTTTATATATGTGTTAAAGGGTCAAAGTAAATACTTTGACAAAATTTTATGAAAATTAAACGAGTCAAATAAATTTTAGTGACAGTGTTGGGTACCACCTTAATATCAAACAGTTTACAAAAAAAAAAAAAAAAAAAAAACCAGATATTACATAGAACTTTTACATAGAATTAAATAATTTCAAAATGAATAAATTATTTAAACATTCATAAAAAAACATTAAGAAATCAAATCTTTTTGATAGCAAGTGTGCACCAGTCCTTGAAAAAAAGGAGCAACGCCATGGATACTTATACAGATGTTCTACTTGTGGGTAAGTTCTTAGAATCAGCTCATTCTTTAGATGATTAATCATACAAAATAAATACATACAACATAACGAGATACAGCTCTTCATTCAAGTAAGACATGATTAAAATGAACTAGACATTAAATAAAACATGCACAATCTGCTTTTATATACCTTTGTTCGAAGTAGTATTGTTCAGGTAAATACATTATTCAAATGTTTCACTGACAATAGTTTTAATACCAACTGATTTTTAAAGTTCTGTCTTGTAATTGTACTGTAACACAACTGTCCCAGATAAGGAAGAGGGTTTGGGTTCCGCAAACATATTGAACATTGCCACAATCTGTATGTATGTGCCTGTCCAAAGTCAGGAGCCTGTCATTCAGTGGTTACCGTTTGTAGGTACGTTACATATTGGATTTTCATTCATTTGTTTCTATAATAATTAGGCCGTTAGTTTTCTGGTTTGAATTGTCTTACATTTCATGCATTTGTGATGTCGGGACATTTTGTAGATGACTATGCGGTATGTATTTGATTGTTTTTCAATGCCGTTTCGGTTACTAAGAGCTGTTCACTTCTGCGTCGTTTGGTCACAACGCATCTGCCTTTGTATATTCGTTTTCAAGACAATTTCTGTTTGTATTTTGAACTTTTTAGCCGGTTTTAAGGAGGTTTAACTGCAATATTTTAATGAGTTTAGAATTGTATTTCATCAAAGAAAAGATTAATGTGTACAATGTTCTGAAAGATTGATATTAACGTTTTGTTTTCCCACTCTAGACATGTTTTTGCTAGTCAAATTATTGTAGTAAACACTACTTCAAAATATAACTAGTATAATCCACCACACAGAAAAAAAAGAGCCACGTCAGTCTTTTTTTATTTTCTTGTGAAAAGGGGGGAAGGAGGAGTGTCGTCAAGTTCGTTACTTATTCATTATTCATTCGCCACTTATTCCTTATGTATTCGTTATTATTTCTTGTCCCTTATTTGTTTCTTATTCTTTTTTCCTTATTCGTTACATATTCCTTACTTATTTGTTTCCTATGTGTTGCCTATCCCGTGTGCATTGCTTATTCGAATTCAGTATGTGTCCCTCTTTTTGTACGTTACTGCCTTATCGTTGGTAATTGTTCTTGGTTTCAAGAGATTAAATGACACTTTAAGAACGAATGTACCCGTTGCAATGCCCGACTGGTGCCTTTCAAATTAGTATTTCCTTATTTGCTTGTAACACGTGTAATATGTTGCATATTTAAAAAACAATATTTTCAATTTTAACTTTGTCTCTGGTGTTATTACATGATTCCGACCACTTGTCTTGGCGGGGTTTAACCGGTTCGCTTATTTAAGACCAGTCCATCTTACAACAGGTGTGTCAGGATAAACTCATTAATGAAGTATCCAGTTTTTCGTCCCATATCATACCCTCAGTTCAATTATTTATCCGTTTTGTGACACTGATAGGTGACTAAACATCAATTATAATTTTAATGGCTTTCATAATTATCAGACACATCTTCAAATAGACTGTCCTTGTGCAAATTAACGTAAGATGCGCCCAATCAGTTGAAATAAAATTGGTTATACATGTACATGTAGCTATTGTTTTAGAGATGAAATAACCCTTTCACATGTTTTGGTGCTTAAACAATGTCCTGTTACTTATTCGTTCCTTATTCACTTATAATTCGTGAATTATTTGTATTTTTGTCTATGGTGTTTGCTATTGGATCTCAGAGCTTAAATTACCCTATTAGCGCGTATGGAACCTTTTCAGCGATCGACTGATACCTTGTTACTTCCTTGTTTCTTATTTTTTGAAACACGTGTATTATTTTGTCCCTTTAAAAACATGTCTCAACTGTTTTCTTGTGTGTGGTGTTTGCTATTGGTTCTTAGAGATGAAATAACCCTTTTAGCGCGAATGCACCTGTTTCAGCGCTTGACTGATACCCTGTTACTTATTCGTTTCTTATTCGTGTATCATCCGTCAATTACACGTTGCAAAACACTTTTAAAAACAAAATCTCAAATTCATTCACATCAATGGAACCTTTTCGGCGATCGACTGATACCCTGTTACTCACGTGTTTCTTATTTGCTTATAATAAGTGTACTAGTATTATACATTGCACCTTTCACATACATCTCGATTATACTCTTGTCTATGGTGTTTGCTATTGGCTCTAAGAGGTGAAATAACCCCATTAGCGGGTATGGACATTTTTCAGCGATAGACTGACTTATTCGTTCCTTATTTGCCTATACTACGTGTAGGGTACGTTGCACCTTTTAATTTTTTTTCATCAATTTTTTTCTTGTTTCTTGTGTTTGTTATAGGTTTTTGAGAAATGAAATAAACATAGTAGTGCGTATGCACCCTTTTAGCGCTCGGTTGATACCCTGTTACTTATTCGTTCCTTATTCGCTTATAAGAGATTTCCAATAAAATTACTTTACTCGACATAACCGACCTAACTCTACGTATTTCGTCCTACTGCAATGAAGCATGACGGAGTGGAGCATACACTACATGCATGTTTTGCTCTTTGAACACGCATTGTTTGCTGGAATATACCGTCAGTAAAAATCAACCCCAACTATTTTTTTTACTCTTTAAATATTTTGTCATTAAACTTTGAATGATTTTATTGACACAAATAATATAATGGAACAAGTAAATTAGCAACTTGTAATCAAACACACCCATCATTTCTTGTCATTTCACTTGACCCATATTTTAGTTCTTCTCAATTATGAATTTTAAAAACTACCAAGACGAAAGTTAACATGCAAATATTAAAATAACGAATTCCGAGGTGAGAAGGTTGCCTTTTTTATTGTTTTAAAAAGATTTAACGTTTTAACTAGATTCCAACACACCCGAATGTAAAAGGTGTACTCGACTTTTAAAACAAAATAATATTTTTCTATAATTTAATTGAAGACAATTTGATGTGGGCAGAAATTCATATTTTTCAAAAGTACTTTTTCGTCTTTACCTATACCAAATTATGAGGCGAGGTTTTTGTTTAAGTATACCTAAACTTGCATCCGAGGATACAGGGGTAGAGGGCGTACTCCCCCTTTTCGCTCCGCTCGTCAGTATAAATTCAATTATAGAAAACTACACCCTCTTTCAAATATCTTGGATCCGGTCATGATCACAAATTGTATTGCACGAAAAAAAAACTTAAATGATTGTCGTTTGACTTTGATAAATACTGTTTTTAAAAAACAACAATGTCTGAACATTAGGCATCTCGCATGTGATTTTAAAGTTTAAGACTACATACTGAATTGGATTTTTTCCCGTGATTTAGTAGCTCACTGAACACAGACATGTGATACTGACGTGTAATCTAATGGACACATGGGCACTACATAAAATCTGCTAAACAGTTATGACCACTAATGGTCCTACAGATACTCTGTACTTTTGACATGACAAAAGGTCTCGCTTTTCTAGACTGTCTATGAATGTTTTATTCTTAATTTTTGATGTACAAAAAAACAAGGTGTAGTATGATCGCCAATGAGACAACTCTTCACAAGAGACCAACTGACACAGAAATTTTTACAGCTATAGTCCAACGAAGGGCTTTCAACAATGAGAAAAGTCCATACAGCATAGTCAGCTATAAGAGGCCACAAAATGACAAATGTAAAACAACTAAAACTAACAGCCAAATTAATGTTAAAAAAAATCAACGAAAACTCAACAACAAACGATAAGCACTGAATTAAAGGTTCCTGACTTGGGACAGTCACATCCGTAATAGGACAGTACGACATAGTTGATCAATATTATAAACGGGATAATTATTCTTTATTTATTAGTTGTAGTTGTTTTTTAAATAGTGTTCAGCAGCTGTGGATACTATCATTTTGGTACATGAGCTGATTTGGAAATACTAGAAATGGCTAGCTGTTTTTATGCTTCGTAATCCTCAAGCTATAATACTTATGATGATGATGATACTGATGTATGTCTTATATCCAGCGACTAATATTACATTTAGATTGAGGATGATGAAAATTAATTATAATGATAAATACATATACCTTTTGAAACATGCCCGACAATTAAGAGTCGCATTTTTATATGCTAGGTTACAAGAGAGCGTAACAACTATAAAGACACACTTGTCTTATTACGAGTAAACCAATACCTGCTCTTGCTCGTGAATGAATCATGCTTGGTGGAGAAGCCGAAAAATAGTCTTAAAGTCATTCGACCAGGGGGTCCGACAAAATAATTGAATTTGTATTCGAGGCTAGCCTTCTACCAGTCAATCCCATATATACAAGTATATAATTATGAATATAGAATGTTGTTTTTCTTTCAGTCGTGTAACACCTTCACTGGTGATCCTGTCATTGGATCTGTCGCATAGTTGTCACTTATATTATATATATATATATATATACCTCCAAAGCGGGACAAAAATTGAAACTTAAAATTTTCGCTAACTCAATCAATATATGCGATAGCTTTAAAATCTACTTCTAATCGGATGAATACGAGTAAAAAGTAAATTCCCGTAAAGACTGAAGTGACATTATAGTTGTCTCAAAAATGTAACAACTATGTAAATAGACATTTTCATCCACTTTTAATCAGAAATACTTGGCCTGGGTACAGGATATTTTTAGCCAATTACTATGTACTATGATAAGTTGATAGTTTACTATCCACAGTGGTCAATGCAGATTATTAGTCATCACTTGCTAATGCTAGAACTTCAAAATTACAATCTGTATAACGAATTGGTGTACACATTTATTTACACACATTATTATCAACTACAATTTTCTTTTTTTAATGTTCGTTGACTTTCATTTAAAAGAAAAGTATATGTCAACTATTAAAATTAAAAGAAGTACATGACCTGTATTAATGTTTTGTTTTTTTTTAAATTCACTTCCCGTTGACGTACGTTTTCCCTGTTGATTTCTTTTTAGAAGATTGTAAATTGAGGAGATTAAGTGCAGAAGAAGAGGACGTTTAAAATGATACTTAATAAAGTATGATGCAATCCCAGTTATCAAATTTAACAGAGACACGTTTTGATTAACATTTTCAGTTCTTTTTTTTCTGAAATTACGACAAAATCTATATAAATTAATACCCACGGAAATTAAATATTATAAAACATTAAAAATCGAAAAGAAGAATCTATCTGATAACGACAAACAAAATCAATACAAATATCAAATAATAAAAGGTTCATTAAATGTTGCAAAGATAAGTATATCTGAAAATCAAAGTCATTGTCAAAACCATGAAAGACGACTCAAAGGAATCGTATGATAGGTAAAGATACGTATATATATGTGGTCTTATGACAGTGAAGTTTAGGCGGGAATCTCAATAATCACGTGATATATAAAAATCATGATTTCTTTCGTTTTTCATCATCTTAGAAATATTTGATATTGATAAAATTTATTATGAATGGATTTCATAGTTTAGGAATGCTTAGTTAAAACTTGAGTAAAGCATTTAACACAATTAATTGGTTAGCAATAACCGGTCCCGTTACGTGCGTACGTCGAGTTAGGTACGTATGTCATTTTATTGGAAATCTCTAATATACGCATATCATACGTTGCACCTTTTAAAAACATATCTTTGATTTTTCTTTCTTGTCGGTGCTGTTAGCTATGGGTTATGGTGAACATGTCTTTTAAAGTTATTGTAGAATCAGAAGGAGTCGAAATTTAAAAAAAAAGTTTTTTTTTTCAATTCTTCATAAAAAGGCACACAACATTCTTTTATTCAGTCATCCATCTTCACTTTCTAGTTGACTAGGTATTTTACATTACATTGATTCATTATTAGATATGAATACTTACTAAATTATATATAAATATCAATACTTCTTAGAATGTATGATTGTAGAAGAAATGAATTGATCACTTAAAATTCCTCAAATAAGAACAAAATAAACATTCAATGTATGTATGTACAAGGATAATTGGTAAAGGTATATAAGTAACATATATATGAAGATTTGAAATGCTGCATTGTTTGAAAAAAAATTATTTCAGAAATGAATGTTTTTTTCTGCAAATACATTGTGGCGTAATAAGTATCAAAGGTACCAGGATTATAATTTTGTACGCCAGACGCGCGTTTCGTCTACATAAGAGTCATCAGTGACGCTCATATCAAAATATTTATAAAGCCAAACAAGTACAAAGTTGAAGAGCATTGATGATCCAAAGTTCCAAAAAGTTGTGCCAAATACGGCTAAGGTAATCTATGCCTGGGATAAGAAAATCCTTAGTTTTTTCAAAAATTCTAAGTTTGGGAAACAGGAAATTTATAAAAATGACCACATTATTGATATTCATGTCAACACCGAAGTATTGACTACTGGGCTGGTGATACCCTCGGAGACGAAACGTCCACCAGCAGTGGCATCGACCCAGTGGTGTTAATAGTTATCAAAGGTACCAGGATTATAATTTTGTACGCCAGACGCGCGTTTCGTCTACATAAGACTCGTCAGTGACGCTCATATCAAAATATTTATAAAGCCAAACAAGTACAAAGTTGAAGAGCATTGAGGATCCAAAATTCCAAAAAGTTGTGCCAAATACGGCTAAGGTAATCTATGCCTGGGATAAGAAAATCCTTAGTTTTTTTTCAAAAATTCAAAGTTTGGGAACCAGGACATTTATAAAAATGACCACATTATTGATATTCATGTCAACACCGAAGTGTTGACTACTGGGCTGGTGATACCCTCGGGGACGAAACGTCCACCAGCAGTGGCATCGACCCAGTGGTGTTTATAGTTATCAAAGGTACCAGGATTATAATTTTGTACGCCAGACGCGCGTTTCGTCTACATAAGACTCATCAGTGACGCTCATATCAAAATATTTATAAAGCCAAACAAGTACAAAGTTAAAGGGCATTGAGGATCCAAAATTCCAAAAAGTTGTGCCAAATACGGCTAAGGTAATCTATGCCTGGGATAAGAAAATCCTTAGTTTTTTTTCAAAAATTCAAAGTTTGGGAAACAGGACATTTATAAAAATGACAACCTTGTTGATATTCATGTCAACACCGAAGTGTTGACTACTGGGCTGGTGATACCCTCGGGGACGAAACGTCCACCAGCAGTGGCATTGACCCAGTGTTGTTAATAGTTATCAAAGGTACCAGGATTATAATTTTGTACGCCAGACGCGCGTTTCGTCTACATAAGACTCATCAGTGACGCTCATATCAAAATATTTATAAAGCCAAACAAGTACAAAGTTGAAGAGTATTGAGTATTCAAAATTCCAAAAAGTTGTGCCAAATACGGCTAAGGTAATCTATGCCTGGGATAAGAAAATCCTTAGTTTTTTTCAAAAATTCAAAGTTTGGGAAACAGGACATTTATAAAAATGACCACATTATTGATATTCATATCAACACCGAAGTGTTGACTACTGGGCTGGTGATACGTAAATCCGTTGACCGAAGAAGATTGTTCGTGCATCGTTCAAAAAATGTGCGCACGGTCACGCTATTACAACCCTATGAAATTACAAAAAGAAGCAATCAATACTTATAAATACAGTTTTTAGCTAGGATCATGAAAACACGATTTCTGTAAAGTTTTATTTAATTTACCTGTGGAACCTCGTGTCATCATGAATGTTAAGTTTCATTGTGTAGTGAATGTCAACTTCAAAAGGCCGCAACATTGCTGTTAGCCACTCAAAATAACGTAATTAAATGAAAGATACATGCAATGTAATTACTTTGAAATACAGATTACGTGGACGTTGTATACTTTAATTATGTTAATTGCTACACCAAATTCAGTATCGACGTTGTGATAATTTAAAGTCTCGATTTAAAAAAAGTGGAAATTCTAAATTTCTTAAAATCTAAGAAACGTCTCGAACTCAGAAAATACAAATTTGTTAATCTTCTTGGGCATTACCTGATGCATCCGTTTGATCATGGTTATTTACATACGGTCTGAGAAACCTGTAGGAAATTCCGCACCAAAATAAATAAACATGACACTATAAACTAACTGCAAAGTAGACAATAGACGTATTGGCCTAATTTGTTTTGATGAATTTTGAACATGTTGCTCTTCAAGTATTTAAGAGTGAATACAACCTAAGCTTTCAATTTTTGGTATTAGTTTTCTGGAAGATTGGTAATGAAAAAGTGAGTTGGATATGAACAATTTATGAAATGTTTGTTATGTTTTATTTTGCAATCTTTCAGACAGTATTGATTATAGTATGTTTTTTTTGTTTTTTGTTTTTTTTGCTACAGACAAGAAAAAACGTATATCTATTCATTTAATTAAATAAGTATTAAGACAGATGTAAACAAAAACAAATAATACAAAAAACACGATGATCAGAAATAGAGTTTTTTTTACAGTTTTTCAAAATTGTTTCCCTCGATATGTTATATCGTTCAGGTTTCAATGAACACCAGTTAATTGTATAATTTATCATTTAAGGCGTGAGGAAATTGTACAAATCAGATGCGTGTAAGTATTTATATTTCTACTTGCATTTAAGAATATAAAGATTAACTCCTTTTTTCTTAATACAAAATGTGAAACAGTTGTGTCTATTGTTTATGAGCATTACTTTTACCTGTGTATCTTAATAGTTAAAAAGTGCATTGCCGCCGTTAGTTTTTATGTTGTTATGTTTTTGATTTGTTACAACATTATGCTTTTGATAACTATTTAGACCAGAAGAAAAAGGAAAAGTCACATAACTTGTAGTAGGTCTTTACTTTTTACAGATTCAGATTCTGAGACAACTGTTTTTACCAGTATATGCAATTCCTTCATACACTAAAGACGTTTACATCTAAAAACAAAATGAAAGCCGATCCATGTTTAGAAGACTTAGATTATTTTCATGAAAGATACAATTTTTAACATATGCTGCTCTATATACATGCGCTATGTCAAGTCTATCATTTCTGCACAGTTTTGTCACATTTGATTAACTTTTTTTATCACTTGTGATGACTGTGTTTTAGTTTTTATGTTGCCTTTAAATTAGTGCTCATGCGTGTGTATAATATATAGTATTCAAATTAGTGCAACCTAAATGTGCATGAAATGAATGTTATATGTCTTTTATATTTTAATATTATTATTGTGTACGATTATTATGAAAATGTATGTATGTGACGGTTATAAAAGCTCAGAGAACTTATGTTTATTTGTTATGTAACTAAATTGAATGCATACATTTTTTGATGGTGTAGATTTAATTATTTAGTTGTTTTAATAATCTATTTTAAAACGATAGATAACTAAAATAAAAGTATTGCACGTAAAATAAACAGATGTATCTTATTTATTCTGACTTTCTACCAAATAAAACAACATCTTATCATACATGTATGCTCGATGAATATAAGAAGGAATAAAACATTATCATGAAAACTGTAAATTTTAACCGACGAAACCATTTGTTTGTTATTTAATTAGGAATTGCGGCAAAACTGCAGTATATATATCCTAACATTAGCAGAAAGTGTACAGGATTGCAGGTACCATGCAATGCATCTTTTAACACGTTAACACATTCTGTGATAAAAAAGTTTGTTGCATTGTTAGACCATACAATTTGATAATTTTGTGTGTTTATGCAGGTATACAATTACTTTGACGCATTTGATTGTTGTCTTAATTGATGAGAACCAGTTTGCTTTAAAACCAGGTTTATTCCGTAATTTTTTCACATACGAAAATGCCTGTAACAAGTCAAGAATATGGCAGTTTTGTCCATTCATTTGAAGTGTTTGAGCTTTTGATTTTGCAATTATATGAAGGGATATCCTTTTTTGATTTAAATTTTTGTAAATCGGAGTTCAGTATTTTGTGATTTTGATTTTTTAGGGTTAAAATCGGATAATGAAATGTTATTTATAAAAGAGAAGATGCGGTATGATTGCCAATGAGACAACTGTTCACAAGAAATCAAAATGACACATACATTAACAACTATAGGTCACCGTACGGCCTTCAACAATGAGCAAAGCCCATACCGCATAGTCAGCTATACAAGATATGACAATGTAAAACAATTCAAAGGAGAACACTTACGGACTTATTGATATAAACATATATTTACAGCGATCGTATGCGTAAACATCGAGATGTTCAAATGCAAGAATCAGTAGTGGCGAGAAATGCAAGATAATGATACAATGCCACCATCACCGAATGATGAGAGTGGACTGCCGGCGTTTTTAAATACATTCGGATATGGAGTCGTCGAAATTTTTCGTACAGGTCGAAACAGTAACAAAAGTGACTATTTAGCCCGATTAACTTCAACAGCCAATATGGTAGTTTTTTACTTAAACAAACTTCCTTATTTGAAACGCTGCATTGAAACGGTATACACGTATGTTCCGTTTGAAAAGAAACTTATGGTTTAGTATTCTTAATTTATCTTTTAAATATTATAAGATATATATCCATGAAAGTCATCACACGTTTAAATATCATGAAAAGTTATTTTATGTACACCAAATCTCTGTAATAGAGGAAATAAAGTTATATTTATGTTGCTAATAAAATGACGTAGCAATGTTATACATTTGTTGATTTTAAAGCTCGAACACAAAGGGATGCGTCAACTGTCAAAAAGTATTTGTTTGATCTATTCAATTGTTTGTATTTTTAAAATGTTTTTGGCCTTTGTATTTCAGTTTGCAAATCATAAATAATCACTGTTGAACACCATATATACTAAGTAGTAACAGTTCAGCAACGCATATGGACAATGCTACAGTTGAAATGTAAACTACAGTTCTCACTATAAGAACTCAATAGTTATTGTAACACAAAAAATAACGATACATTATAAATGGTAATTTGGAGTAATAATACAGTGTCATTGTAAAAACTAATTCATCAACTTTTATTTGAACTTCGATTAAAGTTGTTACTGCTCAACTTTTTTTTCCAGTAAGGGTTAGGTTAGGTCGATATACATGTTAGATGTAAAACCTTTTCAGAAGGTACACAGGTATATAAACAATCATTTCGTCGTAAAGAATATATGGGGAACGGATATATTTTTAATTACAAAATAAATGTTTTTGTTGTTCATAATACAAGAACAGAAGTGAACATGTATCGTCACAATTCATTACTAATTCTATCAATAGGTCAAATTACCAAGAAAATACGAACTGAGAGTACTTGCAGTTACTGAAATCTTGTAAAAAGCCAAATACAATGTATACTAAAACATATTTATCAAAGGCTAAAACCAAGCAAAACATTAAAACCTAAAAACAAATTGAAGTTTGAAGGTTTGCATGCTCATACTTACATCTGCCTATATAGTTGCTCTATAATATGTCCAGGTCAATACAAATAATGCTAGGTTTTGACATGAATATCAATTATATGGTCATTTTATAAATTTTCTGTCTACAAAACTTTGTATTTTCTTACCCCAGGAGTAGATTACCTGAGCCGTATTTGGCACAACTTTTGGGAATTTTGGATCCTCAATTCTCTTCAACTTTGTATTTGTTTGGCTTTTTAACTTTTTTGATCTGAGCGTCACTGATGAGTCTTATGTAGACGAAACGCGCGTCTGGCGTATACAATTATAATCCTGGTATTTTTAATAACTAATTTGTAATTTCAAAACTTGCTAACACTGACATAGGACCTACATGCATAGTTAAATGAAGTATTTTTAAAACAATATTTAAAAACACATTTGACTAGTAGATGTATAGTAACTGTTTACGTTTAATGCTAGATTTTAAAAACTTAAGACAACTAGTGCATGTATGTCATGTGTGATTTACCATGTACACAGGGAATACACATGTCTTAACAAATTATTTAACCTGGATGTAAAATAGTTCATATTGTCTCTACACCTAACTTGCCAATTAGCTTTATAGGTCCTGTAGATGCTTTTTTTTTTGTCCAGTCAACGTGGTCACAAACCCTGACTTACGTTGGAGACAAAAACAACTGATTATCCGGAAACTAAATACTGCCTAGCTTACAAAAAATAGGAACCATCATGACACCTATGGTGAATAGATTTTTGTATAACCAAACTTATTACAATACACAATACTATTCTTCACTTATTTCTTATATACACATTCATTTACACCTTAAATAAGTCTTTACACTTGCTGTCCGATTTTTACTGTTTTTTAAGAAGTCAACTGCACACACATATACAAGGTTTCAATCAAGCACAAAGATAGAATTTGATGATTCAAGAGGAATAACTAGATTGTCTACTATATTTCTAGATAATCTTACTGAAGCATTTGAAAGAAACATTATACGTACCACGTTATAAAACAAGAAGGTAAATACCAATTCACAGTTTACAACTTACCTAACATTTTTTTCAACGTTGATAGGTTGTGAATAAACTCATCATCGATACCAGGATTGCAATTTTATATTAACGCCAGACGTGCGTTTCGTTTACAAAAGACTCACTAGTCACGCTCGAATAAAAAAATGTCAACAAGGCCAAAAAAAGTACAAGATTGAAGAGCATTGAGGACCAAATATTCCTAAAAGTTTTGCCAAATACAGCTATGGTAATCTATTCCGGAGGTAGAAAATCCTTAGTATTTCAAAAATTCGAAGTTTTGTTAACAGTCAATTTATAATTATGAACATATCAATGATAACAAGACAAGTTCATATTATTGCAGTTGCCTATTATTTTTAAACCTTTTGACAATACATGTAATAGAATGTTACTCTAGGTTTGCTTTTTTTTCTTCTAATAAATGCATTCAGTTAAAGTATACCTCTTTACTAAATCAACTTATTTTGTTGTGTTCTCCAGATTTAAATAATTTGAAAATATGATGATTTTTTTCTAGGATGCACTTTGTGAATACAGCTGTACCACAAACCACGGCTCTTTTGTGGAGATATATAATATTCATAGGTATGATAATTGTTAACGTACTAGTTCCCAAATTTGATCTCTGTGTTTCACCTCAAACAGACATAACTTGGAAAAATTACCTGTATATAAAAACATAAAAGCGTCTCAAATTTATTTCTAAAAAGGTCCAAAAGAGGAGTTAGCGGTATTATAGACTTTTAGTAAGTTTAAACTCTTAGAAGTTCAGGGCAAATACATGTTGAACATATGCCACAGATTCCAATGTTTTGACCTTTGAGTAAATTAGACGTGCATATCATCTTTCCATTCGCAGATATAATTTTTCATGACATTTCTTAGTAAAAGTAGCACGGTTTTAGCAACAAAGGGAGTTCCGAAGGGAAACTACATTGTCTATATTAACATGATTTACAAAATCGCAAACAATAGTAAATACATAAAGGATCTTATCAATCTGATATAACATGGTTATAACATTTTTTAAACAAAACAATTGTACATACATGTAAAGAAATCCTAAACTCCTTTTCAGCTATCTTTTTTAATATTGCAACTTTATTGTATTGTTTCTGCAAGTGTCTTCATAAGTCTTGAAACACGGGTTAGAATTTCTCCTTGAACATACGTTCTCTTTTAAATTTTTCTGACTTTTTGGACGACCAAACAGCAATATTTCATAACCATTCATATGTAATAACTATAATAAATATACAGGTTTAAAGGACATGGAATTTTTCATTTCATATGTGTAATCAGCCAAAGGTTCAAAATTAGCACAAACAATGAATGCCCGATAGGCTGATAAAATATCTGATATAAAGCATGAAATAATGATGATTTTTTTTATCATATGCTTCAATGATGGAAAAAAAATAACAGTTTAATATTTTGATCCTTTAACATGGGACTCACATAGGCTTTAAAAAAAAGTTTACGGACGTTGGACATCAAATGTAATGCCTCAGATATGAAATCCTTCTATCATATGCTTCAATAGAGGATAAAACAACAGATTTATAAATATACTTATGACGATAAAATCAAATTCAACAAAACGTAATGCACACTTTTTGTAAAAGTCATCATGTTTTCCAGTAACTGATTAAATTTTGTTGAAAAATTCATCAAATGCAACAATTTAAAAAAAAAAACTTTTTAATGATATTGTACTGTCTTCCGATACTTGTCCTATTTGTTTTAAATGTTTTTCACTGAAAGCGTACCATTTAAGAGTTTCAGGAATCGTCGAGTAACGCTGAAATGCCATTCGATAATGTTGCGAAAAGGCATGTGATGATAGTCTGAAGCATGTGCTTTATTTTTCACATCAGCTCACTGAACAACGTTAACGTACATTTAATGATATTGTCATACTGTAAAATTTATAAAAAAGTTTTTTAGTAATACTTTAATTCTAATTTCTTATAACAAAACGTAGAATAATAATTGCAGAATACTGATCTAACCTTTGCTTGAAACAAAACGTACACAAACTATACATACATCATAAAGTTAAAGCTCTTTTAAGTTTTTTACATGTGTACAATAAGGCAACATTCATTGCAGAGATGATGCCAAACAGACATCCTTATGACGAGCACACATATATAAATGAACGCTTTCATAACAAGTAAAACAAGTATTTACAGTGTGCAGGGTCATTTTCAGTTATTCATACTTACGGTCCTACATTATTCCAAGACTTGTATGCTGGCATTTTATAAGATAATATTTTCTTTTACACTGTTTGACGTCTTCACTCTAAATTCATGTAAAATGCATTGATTCACGATAGACTTTAGTTGGTTGCGATTTAGGAGTAATGTAACTGTTGATACATACTGACAACATTCAACATAGACAAATTGTTGACGCCAGCTATGGGGTTATCACAAACTAGTCAAGGCGAGACAGACATGATTTACACTGTATATATCACATCTTGATTTTGTGAAATTAAAAACATGATAACTTTAGACTGTTCTGCTTCGATTTCTGAAACAAGTCCAAACTATTTATGAAACAGATACTTATGTTATTGATTTCTTTCGCCACAGCATGATCAAATCAAAAAGACAAAGAAAACAACCAGTGGAGCGAGTTATACAAGATATTATGTGCCAATCGAAATATAATTGAACATGACCTTATTATTTTTATTGACATTTCTAACAATATTCTATAATCTTTACCAGTATCAATGATTATGTTTCGAGGTAAAGGTCGAAATGAGAAGCCTGTAATTATGTTTTTGTCGTTTTTGTATATAGCATATTTGTTATCCTTCATAATCTTGTTATTAATTCACGCAATTATTTTTCTAGTTTGAATTAATTTACATATGTCGTTTTATTCATTATGTCTAACTATGTTTTATGATTTGTGCGTTTTCTTGATTGCCGTATGGAGAGAGTTATCTGTAAATGTCTATGTCATTTATGAAGAGTTGTGTCACTGACGATTACATTTTCTCATTTCATATCAACACAAAACTATAATGTATTGACCAAATTAAATCGACCTATGATTATAGTATGTTTTTACAAAAGAGCCCATAATCATGAACAATGATGTCAAAATACATAAGTTACTTACTTTGCATACTTTGACGGCTGCTTCTTTGCATCCGTTGATGGGGTTCTTTTCAAAAATCCCAATCCCTTGCTTGTATTTGCCATGTTGAGTCTCGGTTAAATCGGGTGCACTTGCACGTTTTAACGGCGTGACCCAGAGGTTTCCACAAATGCGTGTACCTGTCCGAAGTTGGGGTCGTTATTTATAGTAGTAAAATACGATTTTTGAGTGTAAAAATGTACTCGCCCAATGATTTATTTTTGGGCCACTAACTATACATCTTTTGACAATTTCTAGTCGTCCAATCAAGGTTTTACTCGCATTTGGCGACCAGGCGACTGGCTGTGTCCTACAGTGGACAGATGACTGCGATTTGGACATGAAAACAATCATTCTTGTCCTGAATGCTTTTTGTACTTTATTTGACCTTTTCAACTTGGTTTTTTTTAGCGTCACTGGTGAGTGTTTTGTAGATGAAATGCGGGTCTGGAGCAAATACAAATTTTCAATTATGGTATCTATGCTGAGTTTACCTAAACCAAATCTTACCTATAGTTAAACACTTGCTAAATCAAGAACATGCGATCATAGTCTTCTTTGTTTGATCCCCAGAGTAAGCTACCGTGTTATCTCTATTGAGTATTGATACGAATTCATCCAGAGCAATGATGTCAGTGATCTAGAAAGGATATCAGTCAGGTGTGTTAAACTTTTAATATTTATTTGGTTTTATTTGTTGAGTTGTAAACATGGAGTTTTGATTAACCATATCGTGTTTATTTTCACCCTTTATCCATGTTAAATGCTTTGTCTTAAGTAGACATTTATGTGTCCTACGTTATCTTGAGTCTTACATGCGGTTTTGGAGAACAGTGAGATGATATTGTCTCTTATCTCCGCTCAAGCTTGATCTGGTAAGCTGAAATCATTTCTTCGGACGTTTCACAGGATATGTTTGTTTATCCATATGATCACACAAATGTGTTTTGATCGCAGTAATAATTTCATCCTTGTATTGCTTATATGACATCTTCAAATGAGTGACTTATACTTGAGTTGTTATCCTGAACTCAAAGTGAACCTGCAATGAGAGGAATACATGCATTAGTAGTCAGTCCATGTATATGATGATAATATATCCAGAGAAGAACATTGAAATACAGTACCTTTATAAAAACCCATTTTCTGAACAACAACGTTTGTACAAACCATGTAATATTTTAGCCATTGCAACATCACATACATTCTTATCCTTACCACACCTCCTCTTTTCATTAATGAAACCTCAATAGTATCTTGTTTTACAACAAATCTATTTAGGGATCTGACAAACGTTTTGTTCATAATGTGATGTTTTATTGTATTTTGAAGTATATGTATGTGAAAATCAATTTAATTATTGAAAATAATACAGAGTTAATTAAAGATACATGTATAAATTATATATCACATTTATAGTATAATAGTTTAAACTTTGAATACACCTCTTAAAAGCTATGCTTTATTTTTTTACTAATTATAGAATTATTTTTTAATAAACATTTGATATATCGTCTTAACATTTTAATAGCGATTTTAAAATCATTCATTATTTTCAATATAATATCTTATCTATTTGTTCATGTTTTGGTGGAAACTATACACATGCTAACCAATATAAATGATGTTATTTAGTACAATGTTTACATTTAAATACATAGTTTGGTAAATAGCAGGTGATATCATGTATAATACTCACTTCGACTATTTAAACGGTTGATACGTTGGTATGCTCATATTACACGTTCAATAACTAAATGTACGTTAATATAATACATGTATTTATTATAAATTTGAGTTTTTTTCAAAATAAAACAAGACGTAATGTTCGATTTTTTCAAATACAATCTCTTCAATCATTTACATTCACTAGTTATCGTCCTTGATTTAAATTTAGAATTATCTGTCATGTGATACTATCACCTGTTAACCTGTGATTTTGATTGAGTGCACAATGGCTCAAGCTGCGTCTAAAACATGCGAAGTTTGCGTGAGTGCCCCTGGATCACAATATTGCATAGACTGTGAGGAATACTATTGTGAAAATTGCAAGTTGCTACATAATAGGCAGAAGTTATCGAGAAACCACCAGTTTCAAAAAGCGTCCGACCTAATCCCGGAAGGAAAAACCAAATGTAGTGAACACAAAGAAGAATTAACGTTATTGTGTAATACATGCAATGTACCGGCATGTGCTAGTTGTGTGACAGGAAATCACAAAGGGCATACATTTTCCAAATTTGTCGATGCAGTCGCGAAATTACAAGTGGAAAATGAAACAAAAATTCGTGCCAAAACAAACGAGGCAAATCAAAATATAAAGAAGATTGAAGAAAGCTTGAAGTCGTTTGATAATTCTGTTGAATCCGTCATTAAAGCCATAACTGACGATGGCAGTGTGATTAAACGTATGGTTGATAAAGCCGTAGCACAGATGATTACCTTAGTGAAAGAACAATCCAAGAAGGAGAAAGACAAGCTGATGAATATGTTGTCTGATGCTAAATCCGTGCTTGTTGCCGGTCAGGCATTAGATAGAAAGAAAAATGAACTAGATAAGACCCGACAAGATGAAAGTTTGGTACAAAAGATCAATAATCTGAAAGAAGAAATTAGCAAACTCACTATAAATTCTCTTCCTGAGTTTCCGAATATATCCTTCAAAAGGAAGTCTGTAGCTGAACATTACATCAGACAACTGATAGGTACATACAATATAAGGTAAATATGCGTTGTCTTCTGAACTGATACAGTTGTCTATTTAATCAGGAAAAACTGTAAAATATCGAGGAAAACATATTTTTACATAAGTTAATATATAGCAACAAATGATTGAAAAATACACATACGACAGGTCAAGATTTACAGCTTTAAACAGACCTAGGGCGTGTTCACATTGACATAAACTCGATGCTGTGTAAGTGTAACTCACACGTAAACTAAACAAAATTACATTCCCATTGATAAAACTCAATGTTTACATGTAGTGTAAATCATGTTTTGTCTACATGCAGTCGATACACGATGTAGGCCTTGTGTAGATTAAGTGTACACAAAACTAGGCATTTAAAACATAAGTTTCACCGTGTATATATAAGGAAGAAACGATTTTTGAATAACATTGATATTTATAACAATTATTAATAAAGTTCTTTTCAGAAATATTTGGCTAAACTTGATAATTTTATATGTATTTGTTTTTTTAGAAAAACACTTAACGTAGCTTTATTAACCCCTTATCAAGAATCAAAATAAATAAAATTTCAAATTAAGGTCTTTCCGAATCGACTTGACTTACACATAAATATTTGCCACTGGTCTTTACCCAAACAACGATTCACTCATAAATGCATTTCTTAAAAAATGTGAGGTAAATGTTTTGTTTGTCTAGTGTCTATGTTCCGTTAAATTACACTTAAAAAAAAAGAAAAAAACATTACCCCGTCCCTTTGCCAAATACTCCTTGGAGGAGAAATACCATTTGAAACGAACAGAAAAGATAGAAGTATTGTGATCCCTAATATATCAATCCTACTTCTTGGTCTGTAAGCATGCTGCTACGTTTTTAATGCTTAATCGAGACATCTTTATTATCTCTTAACGACTGCAAATCATCAATATGGCTTTCATAAAGAAGCAACCACTTAACTCTCAAAAGGGGGGAGGGGTATTTTGTTTATTAATCTGAGTCAGAATTTTTTTCGCGCAAACATTGTATTTCCTTTTTTTTTCGATGCTGGTAATTTTTTTTCAACATTTAACACTATAATGTAGGGGGGAAACTGTTGATTCAGAATATTTTTTATCATCAGTAGGACCAGAATTATTTTATATCCAATTTCGGTTGGGAATATTACCATCCCCCTCCCCCCGGATTTGAAGTCAACTGGTCGTTCCCTTACTGCTAGAAAAGTTGTCCGAAAACTTTGCATTCGGTTCTACGTAATGAACATTTAAATGACATAGAGTTTACAAGTGTGAACAAATCTTATGTACAGGTAATTAAACAAGTCGTATAGATGTGAAAAAAATTAATGTTAAACCAATGTCCAGTACATTAAACTAATTGTAAACACGTTTACTGTACATGGAGTTTGGTGTGAACACTGCCTTACTCTTTTTTAAAGATCTCCAATTAACACGTTCTTGTTTATAAGTAAAAAGAACTATAAATAACCGCTGGCATGGACAGTGTGTTCCGATTAACGAAGCACTGACAGGCAGAAATAATACTGTCCATAAAACAATATAGATTGCTTTCACTTCTCATGCAAAAACCCGAACGTATCGGACGATATAACTTGAATTAACATTTGATTCACAAAATAGGTACATGATCTAGCTACGTTCATTACTCACTAGAGGTAGAAAATAAATATTGCGTTTCCAATAATGTCAGTGCTTTTGTATAGAAGCTTGTAGTTTAAGAGAAAAACATGTATATAAAGACGTCATATTAGCCACAGTTGTTTAATACAAGCTTTGTATTTTTAAAATAAGTTCGTAAGTCACATGTAATCATTATACTTTTTATATTGATAACATCTTTTATCATATATAATTTATAACAATACGTAGTGATGGGATGTATGCATGCTTTCAATAAAAGACAAAATGACACCATGTGGGTTCAACAATGAGCAAAACCTATAGCGCATAGTCAGGTTTAAGAGGTCCCGGAATGACAATAGCGGAATATATGAGCAATTCTTAAATCATATGTAAAACTATATTGACAGAATGATTTTAGTATCACAAAACATATGATATACACTGCATTGATCATGTTAATCATAACATTATTTGCGTTTATAATGCACGTAATCACTCTAATATTTGCATTGATGAATTACACAAAATATATTTTTAACAAGGATATGATTTATTTTGCATCAACATTTAATATTGAAAGAATATTTCATATTTCCAAATGTACAGGTTATATTTACCTTTAAGCGCAAGTATAATGTAAAATGATAAGACATATAATGAAACTATAATATTTTCGTATTTCATTATATTTTGTTGTAATCATAATATTTTTTTGCATCGCCAAATGACATAAACAGTTTTGTACATACTTGTGTGGATCTTAACTAGAGTAATACATATATGTAATACTAAATATTTGACATGTTAAAAAAATAGAATGTACAAAGTAATTTTACATGGAAACAAAGAATGTCAGGAGAAAAATATTTTCAAAGGCAGTTAGTATAATTGTTCATGCAACATTTAAACAAAAAATAAAGACATACTGTTTTATAGCAATGTTGCACCAGTCTTAGAAAAAGAGGAGCAACGCCATGGACGCTTATACAAATGTGCTGATTGTGAGTAAGTACTTTTGATTATTATTCGTACAAAATAAGTACATACAAAATAACAAGAAACAGCTATTTGTTCATTTTACAAATGATTGACATGAATGAGAAAATAAACACAACATTCACAAAAGACAATAAAGTATAATGTAATATATAACAGTAGTCATTATGTAACTTAGATCGACGTAGTATTGCTCCGATAATACACCAATCAAGCGAATAGTTTTAAAATCGACATTTTTTAAGACAATTTTTGGTTTTTATTTTGAACTATAGGCCGGTTTTATTTTTTTCAATTTAAAAACTTTATATTTATCATGTTTATACAAGAGAGGATTTACGTGTAAAATTTTCTGAAAGATTGATATTTACGTGTTTTTTTCACCCTAAAGAGTAGTTTGCTAGTCAAAATATGGTAGTTAGCAGTATTTCAAAATATATCTAGTATAAGGCATCATGCAGAAAAAATAAAAAAACTGTATGCAATTGTTGCATGTCATTCTTTTTTTCTTATTTCATTCGAAAAGTGAAAAAAGGGGTGGGGTTTTTACTGAATCAGGAGAAGCCGACAATGGTCGTCTTATTTAAGTTATTGTAAAATCTAAAAGAGTAAAATTTTAAATAATGTTTCTATGTCAATTCTTCATTAAAATGCACAGATTGTAATACATTCTTTCATTCGTTCATCCATCTTTATTTTCTAAATGACTAGATATTGTACATTACATTGCTTTACTGTTGGACATGAATACTTACTAAATCATATATATCAATGAACGGATATTTTTTGCTACTTGAAATGTACGATTGTAGAAGACATGAATGGAACATTTAATATAAGCATCCTATTCTTTCTTGTACAATTGGGAATGCATAGAAGTTAAAATTGAGAATGGAAATGGGGAAGCACATATCTAAGAAGATTTAAAATGCTGAACTGTTTCGAAAGTATTAATTTTGAAAGATCTTTTACATTGACGTTGTCTTCTTTAATTGCTTCACGAAATTCAGTATCGACGTTGTGATAATTATACGTCTCGATTTAAAATGAAGTTGATATGACAACGTGATGATTCTGAATTTCTAAGACAGAAAATCGAGGAAACGTCTAGGACTCAGGAAAAACGTAAATTATCTTTTTGATTTCTAGCATTTGTTACATACCTTTTTTGGTTATTTTTAAATCTTCTAGGGCATCACCAGCTGCAGCCATTGGTTTACTGTTATTGACATACGGTCTAAGATACATGTCGAAATTTCCGCACAAAATATATTTTTTTTAATATGGAACTATATGTTTACACTAACTGCAAAATAGACATTACACGCATTGGTTTAATCTGTTTGCATGAATTTCGAACATATTACTCTTCAAGTATTTAAAAGTGAATCCAACCTAAGCTTTCAAATTTGGGTGTCAGTTTTCTAGAATATTGATTATAAAAACGTCAGTTGGACATGAACAATTTATGAAATGTTAATTATGTTTTATTCAGCAATCTCTCAGTCATTATTAATTGTAATATGTTTTATTCTTTTTTTAACACAAAAAAATGATACATGACATGATTCAATAAGTATTGAGACAGAAGTAAAACAAAATGCAAAAAACGCAATGATAAGACAACGAGTAGTATACAGATTTTCTAAATTGTTTCCCTGAATATGTTATATCGTTCAGGTATCTGTCAAAATCAATTTATTGTATACATTATCGTTTAAGGTTCGGGAAAATTATACCATTCCACAACTAGTAAGTATTCACATGTCTTATTGCATATAACATTTACGGTACCAATTATTTGCATATACCATGTATATTTTATTTCATTCTTCTTAAAACAAATTGCGAAAAATCTGTGTTCTATTCATACAAACTTGACTTATACATTTCCATCTTACTATTTAAAATAAAAAATTACGTGATTTAAAATGTTTTTTTTCTTCACTACACGACACCCATGTCTCTGTTCCAGTTGTAGAGGAAACAAAGCTGATGTATTCATTAAAAAATCAAATCTTTTTTTATTGCATAAAGTTTGAAATAGTTTAAAGGTCAATAAAACATTAAAAAATTCTGTTGTAATCGCCAGCATTACTGATGCAATAACATTCATTTCTGAAACACTTCTACCATGTCTAGAAAGATTGAATAAAATTGAGAATAGAAATGGAGAATATCTCAAAGAGCCAACAACCCGACCAAAGAGTAGATAACGGCCGAAGGCCGCCAATAGCTCTTCAATGAAGCGAGAAAATTCCACACCCGCAAGTGGTACTCAGCTGAGTCCTAAATAAAAATGTTCAGTGAAATGCACGTCAGACTTAACTCCGAAACATATAGATGAACTAAAATTAAAAACATACAAGAACAACAGAGGCCAAAGGCTCCTGACTAGGGACAAGCGCACATGACAAAGCATTGCATTACAATTATGAAATGGATATATGCCGGTGCACAAATAATGGTATAATTCTATTTTTTCAGTAAGTAAGTAGCAAGTTCAAGTTGAATTCAGAGAAGTATTCATAATTTAATTTGCAATGTGATACACGGAATAGCTGTTAAATAGATACCAATATTCTTTTTAACATTTCAATCCTTATTATTTAATCATTGGGTTATGATCATTAGCAAAAGGATAATAGAAAATTGACACCATACTTGAAACATAAAACCTTTCTTGTCAAGCATACATATTGCAACAACTATGATGTCTAAAGTTAATGTATATATATATATGTTTTTCACTACATGACACATGCATGTATGGTGCTGTTCAAGAAGTCAAGCCAATACAAATGACTTATTCATAAAAAATCATTTTTTTTTAAATTCAAATACCAAAAGTTTGACATTTATTTAACATATTTCGTAATCCTTAATACACATTAACATTGCTTTTTCAAAAGAAAATAATAATGAATAACTATATAATAGGGCGATTATGTAAAACTAAAACTGCGAGGCAATACCTTCAAAATTGTATATGGTTAAATACAGAAATGAATTAACCTATACAGATCACACGCCAACTTATTGACTCATCGGCTGTTTGACCACAAGCAAAACGAGCTGAAATTTGATAATACATTTGAAGCATTACAAATGTCCCTGTGAAGCATACATAAAACTAAAAATCGTGATGTAAAACGTCATTGTTTGATTATGGTTTTTCTTTACAATACACATAACTCACTGTCCCAGTCGTCTTTTCCAACCAACACACATGATTGCTTCAGAAAAAAACAGCATAATGTTTTATTGCATATATACATTATTTGAAGTTCATTAAAGACATTGCGGAATCTTTATAACAAACAAGCAGGAACTGTACTATAAAGCTGTTATGTCAAACATTAAATAAACATTCGTGATTCGGCAACACACAACATTATAATATTCATCAATGAGGGTGAAAAAACTAATATAACAATTCTTTTTTTCAGTCCGTAAGTAGCTTGTTCAAGTTTGATTGAGAGAAGTATTTATAATTGAAATTGGAATACAATACACAGAAGAGCTGTAAAAAAAAGAAATTGTTTTCGCTTTAGATACTACAATAATGATCATTTACTAATTGGCCGTTGACGAAACTTAATATTGACACTTTTTTTGAACACAAAACCTGTATTGTCAAGACATAAGACGAACAACTTTGGTGTCTTAAATATATGGCTTCAATGGATTTTCTCTATGGACTCATACATGTGTGTTGCTGTTCAAGGCGTCAAGGCAACACAAATGACTGCTTCATCAAAACACAATACTTTTTAACGCAAATGTAAATAGTTGGACATCTATTTAAGACATTTTGTAACCCTAATAACACATCAACATTACTTTTTCAAAAGAAAATCTATTTCCGGTAAATTGTAAAATATGGCCATAATGTTATAACTTAAACTGCGAGGCAATACCTGTAAAATTGTACTGATGAAAAATAGAAATATATTCTCCCTATAAAGATCTCAAGCCTTCTAATTGATTTATCGGCCGTTAATCACAAGCAAAACGAACATAAAACGGACATCATATATGAAGCATAACACATGTCTTCGTCAAGCTTACATAAGACCACATAACGTGATATGTAACGTCATTGGTTGAATATTTTGTTTATTTACACGACAAATATGTTACTGTTCATGCCACCAATTTAAGCCAAAACAAATTATTGCTTCATCAAAACATTATATTTATTTTATTGCATACACACATTGTTTGAAGTTCATTTACGGCCTTTCAGAATCTGTATTACTAACAAGCATAACTTATTCAATGGAAGATTCAATTCTGATAAACTGTTCTATAACGAATTAATGTCAAAAATTAACGACCCGTTTTGTAATTCATGACATTGCTATACACAAAATTATAAAATATTTCAATGATGGTGAAAAATTATAATGTTACATTTTTTTTTCAGCCGGTAAGTAGCCAGTTCAAGTTGAATTGAGAGAAGTATTTATTATTTCAACTGCAATGCAATACACGGAAAACCTGTTAAATAGAAAAAAAAACCCACATATTTCCCTTTTAAAGATTACACCATAATTATTTACTCATCGACCGTTGACCATAAGCAAAACGAACATAAAATTGACACAATATTTGTATCATAAAACCCGTTTTGTCATGGATCACATAGGATCAACAACTGTGATGTCTACAGTATATGGCTCAATAGGTTAGTTTCTTTACATAACACATGCATGTGTGTCACTGTTCAAACTGTTATAAAATAACTGATTCATCAAAACACCAACGTTTAATGCAAATAGAAATAGCATTACATTTACCGGTATCAAATACATTTTGTAATCCGTATCACACATCAAAATTACTATTTCAAAAGAAAATGTAGTTCTGATAAACTGTACAAGTCCATAATGTTATAATCAAGCTGCAAGGCAGTACATTGTATACGGTTAAATACAGAAATACATTCCCCTATAAAGATCGCAAGCATTCGTATTGACTCCTCGGCCGTTGCCTCCGAGCAAAACGAACTGAAATTTGACACAATATTTGAAGCTTCTCAAATGTCTCTGTCAAACATACAAAAGACCAAAAACTTTAATGTTTAACGTCATTGGTTGATTTTGTTTTTTCTTTACATGACACATCTGTTACTGTTCAAGTCGACAATTCAAGCCAATACAAATAATTGCTTCATCAAAACATCATATGTATTTTATTGCATATATGAATTGTCTGAAGTGCATAAAAGACATTTCGAATTTTTTTATGACAAACAAGCATAACTTTTTCAAAAGAAGATTTAATTCTGATCAATTGTTCTATATACCTTAATGTCAAAAATCAAATACCCATTTTGCAATTCATGACATGGCAATACACAGAATTTTAAAATTCCTCAATGATGGTGAAAAAAACTAATGTAACAATTCTTTTTTTCAGACAGTAAGTAGCCAGTACACGTTTGATTAGAGAAGTATTTGTTATTTAAACTGCAAATGCAATACACGGAATAGCTGTTAGATAAAGAAATTATTTTCCTCTTTTAATATCACAATCAATATAAGTACAGTAGCAACACAAAATGTCAAACTCAAAGGAAGAATACGAAAGCCGTTAAGTGCGTCCTGTTTAAGTTGGTATTTAAAAATACAAAATGTCAAATTAACTGTAGGAAACAAAGCAATATCTATTTTACACAATTTGAACGTTGTTTTAATTTTTTTAAATCGAAAATTATAACATGCAAGCATACACGTTAACATTAACAGAATTTCATGAAATGGAGATTGCCCTGCATCAACAATGTAAAATCATTTACCTTTCCTGATAAATGCTGTATACAAATTCTGATAGAGTCTTAATAATTGTTAAATGTTCGTAGTCAAATATGAAAAATGCATGCTAAGCGAATATTTTAAACGAAACGAACAGTTAAAATTACTGTTGATTTAATGATTTAATTATATAAACAAATTTTCTTATTTATATTTTACTGTTGTTTTAATTTCTAATACATTGTTTTAATCTATTTAGAAAATTGTCTACATGTTTGGGAGAAATATGGAAAAATTCGATTCTAAAGTTTGTAATAACATTAGATTTTGCTATGTTAACAATGCACATGGTTTATTCTTTCCTTCCAAATACTGCACGACTGAATACATAACTTGAACCTATAATACAAACATCGAAATACACAGATAGCTTATTATCGAACCAACATATGATTTGAAAATCTATAATCGCCTGTTTGTCGAACCCAATCTACAAAATATAACTATAGAGATTGGCACGAAGTTACTCTGTGGTCTACACATATGTAATATTGTTTTGTTTCAATTGTTGCATACGTCATAATATTAAACTGGTTAGAATCTACATATCTTGGTATACATTTAATTTGCAAGAACAAGCTTGCTTTAATGTTCATAATTTCTTTTTTTAGCGGCTTTGATTGCGGCAAGTGCAGGGGGTAAGTGCCATTTAAAATGCAACGTAAATATTTTTCATGAAATGAAAACAAAATATAATATTATTATATAATTTAGATTGTTCGTTTTGAAAACCTTTCACAAACAAAGTGAACAAAGTTTTAGGAAAAATGTTCTAACGAGGTTCATGGAACGCCCAATAAAACAATATCAAATATAAAGGAGAGTAAGTTAAAAAAAAAAACAATACGTTTTCCTTCATTTCCATTTTAATATTTTCAATGTTAAATATATCATCAAGTCCTGATAATCGTATCACACGACGCCTGCATACAGTTTCATATTGTGTTATTGAATAATAAGTTGTTGTTTTTTCAGCTACTTATCATAATTTGTCATTATTGCAAAGGTATTTGCTGAACGTTTGTAAGCAGACAGTGCTGCAATTAACATGCTAAAACAATCAAAAACCGAATATTCGAGAGTTTTGTAGTATAAATTAAAAATAAAGAATGAAACATTTAAATACTTCCTACATAAATTCACTTCATGAAACGTGGATATTTATGTATTACAGACTGATGCGCTATACCAAAGATGTTTAAAGAAGCCACGGCAACAATGATTTTTTTCTGCAAAATATAATCAGTATTTGTGTTTATGTTGTAAAAAAATGGTGTTGAAACTGATGAGGAAATGATAATTTCAAGGACAACAAACTTATCTTTCAGTAAATGTAACTTTTAATTGTATATCAAATATAACAGTTATGTCCAATCATTCAGTTGGTTATCGTTTGACTTTGTCTCACATTATATTGCTGTTATACTTTTCGTTTACGTCTAAACATTAAAAAAAAATGAATGTAGTTCTATAGATACATTTCTATTTAAAGTACTTAACAGTACTTAAGTTAACATGTATATTGATAATTGATGTAGATATTGAATTAAAACATCAATAAGTTGTTTTATTTATTTATTTAAAAAAAAAATCAGATTACTGAAATCGAATATTGTACGTAAATAAACACATAATTTTCATATTTACTCTGACTTTCTACCAAATATAACAACTTTTCTAACATTCTTTTTTTAGATAAAAAAATGTTCTGTATTTTTTTTTTAATCTAATCATTTGTTCGATGAATATAAGAAGACACCAAACTGTAATTTTAGTATAAAAGTAACATAGTAACAAATTACAAGGTACAATATTAAATGTATTGAAGTTCATAATTTCAATAGACTAAATATAGAAGCTTAGAAAAATGACATTTTTTTATAATAATCATTTGTTGGTTGCCTAGCAACATTTTTTAAAAATCTGATAACTATAGGTTATTTAAACCTTGTTAATCAAATTATGTATCTTTTTATAGGAATCAAAATATATCATTGTATATAACATATATATATCTCAAACAGTAATGTCCCATTTATCTCAATTATTTATACGATAATTTATCAACATCTTAGCCACCAGAATGACTCTTAGCAACAACACTGTATACCTAGCACAACCTTTAATATTTCTTCAAGTTTTATGCAATCAATATTGTGTTAACCAAATATAAGTTTCTACTGCTAGGTGATTTCATGACAATTGTAAATATCTTACATTTTGTTAGACTTTTTTATGCTTAAAAACTACCTAGCAACCGTATTCCTTGCATAACAAAGACCTATATATGATTTACGTTGATATTATACTTTTCTGATGGTCTTTTGTCATCTATATAGTATTGATATTTTATAGATTTAGTACTATCCGGCTATTGATAGAAGAAGCTTGATGTTCACTAAATGGGAAAAAACTTCAATCCCTACCCCTACCCCCAATATAATAAACTGGTCTAAGGAAACAGTTTGTACCCAAAATTTAAAATTATAATGACCTTCGAGGCCCTTTCATCATGACAGTTTAAGCATTATGTTTAGCCCTTGTCCCATAGCAGTTAAGTAAAAAAAAACAGAATGCATCACTTGAACTGTTGTTGTATTCAATGATCAAACAACAATTATATAAACAAGGATAGAAAATTACACAATGTTCTGTGAATTTTTATGAAACCAATGAGAATCATTCTTCGTAAACATTTCCACTGCATGCATAAAACTTCACCCTAATCATATCATAAAGAAAATTATAAGAATTAAAATGGGGAATGTGCCAAAGAGACAACAATCTGACCAAGAGTATAAACTACCAAATATGAATAGCTTACTAAGTTAAGTATATATTACATAGAAACAGAAACGTGTAAAAAGCATCTTAAGATATAGTCTACTATGGACAACAAAATGAACGCCATATGAAAAAGACTGTGAAAAATATTGCTAAAAGACAAAACTTAAAGTCTGAATCGAAAAAGTCGAATGTCGATATTAAAAGTGAAAGTAATTGGACAAACCTATCACAGTGTATAATCATATATCAAACACAGTCCATATAATATATATGTATTTTATACCATACAAAATGTGTTATCTCCAAAGTGACCAAAGTCTGGTTTATTAAAGACATATAATAGCACAAGTCAATCTAAGGATCAAAAACTTTAACCAGATTTGCTGACAAGGTGTACCAAACTATTTTTTATTTCAATATAATTGTAGTTCATTATTTATATATCTATACTGTTTTATGTAGAGTATGTTTAGTAAGAGGAAAATAACTGAAACTAAATATATGACTAAAAGTGACAAGGATCGAACTTCTGTCATGTGACGTTGAATGTGTTCAAACATATTCTTGTTCTTAATAAGTGAGCAGATAATTAACAGTAAAGTATGTACCATCAGCGAGACAAACAAACGGTATTTAACATTAAACCTAATGGAATTTCGCAAGACAAGAACAATATTCATATGCTGAAGTCCGAAAATTGTTTGTGAAGAAAACAATGAAAACCACCATCCCCTGTCAAACAAATTCGCTATTTTAATGCATTTACCTCTTAACCTCTGTTAATAAATATGAGTGTAAGTGAGTCACTCATCAATGAACCGTTGATCGGAATTGTTTGTAATTAAAAATTGAAACTGCATATTTACACAAGCTTGATATTTCTAGTTCCCACCTGTTATAACCAAGATACCTCATTGTAGATGCAATATGGGCACAACAACCGACCACCATGGCGCCAGCTTTACAGGTGCAATATCAGCAGGTGACTTCATCACCACTGAATTGAATCCATAAACTGTACACTATAAAAAACGAATGTCTGAATGTTAGTTTTACTCGTAATAGATTAGGGCGGTCACGGCAAGTCTGGATCATGTAATTGTCATCAGACAGATTGCTTTCTTTATATCTTTGGGCCTGCTTCAGTTGATATAATCTCATAGTAATATCCCTGGTTTGTTGGATAGTAAATTTAGGAAAATGTTAAACTTTTTTGGTGCCATATATTTCAGAATAGGTAGACTTTTTGCGAATTAAATTATCACCTCGACATACTTCTGTACTTTGTTACCAAGCTGTGATCTATCCAGCATAGTTTTGCCAAGCTCTTCAATGCACAAGTCATAAACAGTGGATCCCGGGAGAAATTAATGAATGCAGAAATAGTTCTGACAAAATCTCCAATATAGGGAACGATATGGTTTGAAACGACTTTGTTACATGGCGTTTTCAACTACCGCCTAAACTTTTGTTATAAGGCGAGAAGAAATTGCTTCATTGGTAGTGTGTTTTTTTCCATTTTTTGATGAAATAAGGCATTTCTACTTTCAAGTTCAAACTCTCAAGGAAAGCTTGAGCATCTCTGAAACCTGTGTCGGCTACTAATAAGTCATCGTCCTTTATCCATTTCATAATATCTTCTAAATTGGTTTTAAATACATGATTGGTAATCGAGGCATCGTTGTTGTGGGCATTGGCATTATTTGACCCCAAGACACTCAAAATGTAGTCATCAGATCAAACTTTAATATTGGGCTTGACCAAGGTCGGTTTCCGTGCATACTGTAGGTTTTCTTCTGGAACTTGTGGTATGGACTTTTCTGCATGTATACATAAATCCCATCTAAGATCAAAACAGCTGTAACTTCATTGATTCATGTTAACAATGTTTTTGCGGTTGGAGTTGTATGGCTCCGGACAAAGACGGAATGACTCATATGGTTAAATTCTAAAAATGAAGGAGCAAAATGTTTTATAAGAGATTTCCGTGCTGAGTGTACGGATCACTGTATGTTATAGGACTTTAAATACGAAGAATTTCAGTAAAAAAAATCACCATTTTGCTATTTTTTTTACGTAATCAGAGCACTTTAAGCAACCCAAAATCAGGTTTCTGCTAAACCAAAAATTAAAATTCGCATGAGCTACTTAAGAACAGATAGATGCAAATTATTTCCGAAAATAATTTCGTTTATTTCATGAACAGAAAATTGACAAAAAAGAGGGCAAAATACGGCCCTTAGTGTACCTTGTCCTTTGAACCGACGAAACATTTTGTTGCAGTAAAATTTGAAACGGAAAGAAAACTGCAATTTATATTTTATTTAGTGCAACTTCCAAATTTGGTAACATATTTGAATACTGCTGGACTGCCGTTTCACATAGCATGCATGAATAAATGCATCGGAATTAAACACATTTATTTAAAAAAACAGTTGTTGGCATGGCACGGCTAATTTTGCCTGATATTCATATGATATTTTGCGTCTGTCCGAGATCAGGAAGCTGTGGCCTTAGTTATTCTTTTATATTGTGTATAATTTGGAGTTTAGTATGACTTCCATTATCAGTGACCTAGTATATATATTTGTTAAGGGGCAAGGGGTAAGCTGAAAGACGC
This sequence comes from Mytilus galloprovincialis, assembly GCF_965363235.1. Classification (NCBI taxonomy): domain Eukaryota; kingdom Metazoa; phylum Mollusca; class Bivalvia; order Mytilida; family Mytilidae; genus Mytilus; species Mytilus galloprovincialis. The sequence goes on along the minus strand of NC_134849.1, from coordinate 39,309,206 downwards.
CTCCGGGTTCGGGAATTATTCGCTGCATTGAAGACCTATTAGTGACTTTCTGCTGAGGTCTGTTCTATGGTTGGGTTGTTGTCTCTTTGACACATTCTCCATTTCCAATCTCAAGTTCATAGAGCTTGCTAAAATAGTCCATGTGTCTATTTTGATAACGATTTTGAAATCATGTACATCGTTGGTACACTACCATTTATATGTTGATACATGTTTTATTGGAGGTACAACATTGCATGACTATTGAAATATATGGAAATAAATGCGGCACGCGTACTCTAAATGGTCGTGCCACCTTTAGATTATAAGTTTTTCTTTTTTTGCAAATAAATTAACAATTCTGATAAAGTGAATTCGATTTTATCAATGTATTGATTCTATCACGCTTCGGATTCATCAGGCAGAAATAAGTCAAAATTTGCAAGAGTCAAAATATCCATACGTTTTATAATTCTACTAGTACATAACGGACACACTGACAACACAAAGGATTAGAAATTGGTCGTTTTTTACCTTCTAATTTAGATTGCCTTTACTTGGTGATGCTTCCTCTGGCATGTTTAATTCACATTTTGATTTTTTTTAAATATTGTTTAAAGGAGCCGTTATTAATAACAATTTCCTTGCAATCTTTTAGGTAAGTATTCATAAAATGATTCAGATGTCTAGTTTTGTTGCAGTTCGTGTTGATATTCTTTACAATTCTGTGTTGTGTCATGTGTACTATTGTTTGTCTGTTTGTCTTATTCATTTTTAGCCATGGTGTTGTCAGTTTTTTTCGATTTATAAGTTTGACTGTCACTCTGGTATCTTGCGTTCCTCTTTTGTGCCAGTGGTTTATGAAACACTCATTATTGGTAATAAAAGCATGGCTGCCTATATCAATAATTTTGATGTTAATTAAAAAAAAGTGGACATTCAAAAATGATAAATGATAAAGAAAACCAATTATTAACATGTGTATTACAGGCATGTCATAATGAATACATTATAAAGCTTATAAGAAACTGACACTATCCCGAAAGGAACACGATACTAGTGACTGGACCATCTATAGAAAAATGAAATGACACAAGTTGAACTTTGAAATTAAAATAAGAATGTCCATTCAAAATACTCAATCAATAGAATGATTCTGTGTTGACAAAACCTATAAATTTCCTTGTATATTAAATTCTATACAACTGCATACCATACATTATTTTAAATCCAAATGTTGTTTCCCTTTACTTGAAAAAAATAACATTGAAAAATTGCTGGCGTCACAGATGCTGTTTTAAAATACCATACAGGTCAAGGCGAGACAGACATGATTTATACATTTGCCTGTAAAGGCTGTGGCATAACAGGTATACATTCTTCAGTGGTTGTCGTTTGAGATAGTAATTCAGTGGTTGTCGTTTGAGCTTGTAATTCAGGGGTTTTCGTTTGTTTCTGTGTGACATATTTGTTTTACGTTCATTTTTGTTATTTACATAAGGTCATTAGTTTTCTCGTTTGAATTGTTTTACATTGTCTTATCTGGGTCTTTTATAGCTGACTATGCCGTATAGGCTTTGTTCATTGTTGAAAACCGTACGGTGACCTATAGTTGTTAATGTCTGTGTCATTTTGGTCTCTTGTGGACAGTTGTCTCATTGATTATCATACCATATGATCTTTTTAATATAATACATCTTACTATTATGAGAAAAAAAAACATGATAACCTTGGACTGTCTTGTTTCTTTTTCTGAAACAAGTCCCATTTTTTTATGAAACTTGTACTAATGGTGTTAGTTTCCTTTTGACACATCATGATTTAAAAAAGGTAGCTAACCAAAGAAACGAGTTATGCAATGTATTATGTGACGATCTGTGTTTTAAGACGCCGTTTCTGTGCCCTAATTTATCTTGAATTTTGCATGTGATTTTAAAGAATAGTGAAATGAGTGTTTCTGATCATCTTTGTGTTAGTAGACTGAAGTCATTTCGTTTGAGCGTTTTACAGACTCATTGCGATATGATTGTCCGTTTGTATATATGGTCACATAAATTGTCTGTTGGTCGCAGTAATAATTTCATCCATATATCTCTTATGTGTCTTCTTCGTATGTGTGACTTATAATTTTGTTGTAATCATAAACTATAAATGAATACGTGAAAAGAACAAATCGACACGGTTTGTACATGCGCCAGTCCATGGATATGATGATAATATATCCAGAGAAGATATATACAATGCCTTTATCAAAACCAATTTTCTACAACAGTTGTGCCACCCTGATATCATTTAAGCCATTCAGTCATCACAGTCATACTACACCTCCTCCATTGATCAACAATGCCTCAATGGTTTCTTGTTTTACAACACACCTGTTTAGTGATTTAACATATGTTTTTGTAACAATATACTGTTTCCGTGTATTTTAATTTAGAAGAAAGTGTATGCGGAAATGTGTTTAATTCCTGAAAATAAACACACTGAAGGCACCAATATATTTCAGTTATACCACCAGATACATGTATATATCATGTATATCATGTATATAATGTATCACATCTGTATTATTCAAGTGTAAACGGTCAGTACACCTTTTTAAAGCTATGATTGTTGTTATGAAATATAGAATGTAAATAAAGGTAACATTTGATTTATCGTCTATAAAATGTAAAAAGCGATTTGTGAATCATTCGGTATTTTTGATACAATATCCTATCTTATTCATTCATCTTTTGGTGAAACGTATGCAGATGCTAAACTTATAATACATATAATGTTATTGAGTACACTATTTCCATTTAAACACATAGTTTGGTAAATAACAGGTTAAAGCATGTGTAATACACACTATGACTATTTAAACGGCTGATATATTGGTATACTCATATTACACGTTCAATATATAAAATGTCCGTTATCATTATACATGTATTTATTGTACATTTAAGTTCACTTCAACATAAAATCACATATAATGTTTGATTTTTTCAAATAAAATCTTTTAAATACATAAGTTATCGTCCTTGATTTAAATTTAGAATATGTTGTCATGCGATACAGTCAAATGCTACCTGTGATTTTTATCAAGTGCATAATGGCTCAAGTAGCGATTAAAACATGTGAAGTTTGCGTGAGTGCCCCTGGCTCACAATGATGTATAGACTGTGAAGAATACTATTGTGAAAATTGTAAGTTGCTACATAAAAGGCAGAAGTTATCGAGAAACCATCTGTTTCAAAAGTCTTCAGAGCAGATTCCGGAAGGTAAATCTAAATGTAATGAACATAAAGAAGAATTAACGTTATTGTGTAATACATGCAATGTACCGGTATGTACCAGTTGTGTGACAGGAAATCACAATGGGCATAGATTTTCCAAATTTGACGATGCAGTTGAGAAATTACGAGGGGGAAATAAAACGAAAATCCGTGCCAAGACATTTAATATCAGGTAAATACAAAAATATACGTTGTCTTTTAAATTGATACAGTTTCCTACAATAACCTTGCAAATCTCTAATGTGTCAAGGAAAACTTTTATTTTAAGATAATATATTAGAAAAAATTATTGGAAAATATACATAAGTTAAGATTGTCAGCTTGAAACACATCTACTCTCTGTCAAAAGATCTCCAATCAACACGCAAAGTAAACTGAAATGCTTTAGTAACGACTGACATGGATAGTGTTTCATGATTAAGGAAGCAGTTACCAAATAATACCTTCTACAAATGATTTAAAAACACAATCAAATAAGCTAAATTGCCCTTCAACTGTTCATACTTATCATCCGAACGCATGAGACGATATTATATGAAGTTAACGTCTTATACACAATATGGTGCCTAATCTAGGTACGATCACCATTGACTAAAAGTTGAAGTAACCTGATGTTACCCACATTTGCAGTGCTCTTTGAATAGTAGCTTTAACAAATTTAATAATTAAAAAAAAAAACATGTAATAAAAACGTCATATTAGTCACTGTTGTATTATACAAACTTTATATTTAAGAATTTCACACATCACAAGTAATCAGAATACTATTTACATTGATGACACATGTAATCATGAATTTAATAGTTTTAAATATCAATACACAAAGTAAGGATGATTGAATGGGCGACAACTCTCTGTAAAATGACACAGCTATAGGTCACCGTACGGTTTTAAACAATGAGCAAAACTCATACCGCATATGCAGGTATAAAAGGTCCAAAAATGACAATAGCGGAATCTTTAAACAGGCTATAACGCAGTCGAAGAATTCTTAAATCATATCTAAAACTATATTGAAAATGCCGATATAATCATGTTAGTATTATAAAACATATGATAACCGCTTCATTGACCATATTGATTACACGATAAATCATAACAGTATTTGAAATGATAATACAAGTACTCTTTTTACTATTTGCATTGATGAAACAAACATAATTTCAACAAGGGATTTGTGAGCATCAACATAACATACTTTTAGAAATGTCAAATTTCCGAATGTACATAAAAATTATTTACTTGTATGCATAATTTAAAATAAGACACATTTTAAAACTATAATATTTTCGTATTTTACTGTATTTTATTCTAATTAAAATATTATTTGCATTGAAAAATAACAACAGTTGTAAAAATAATTGTGTTGATCTTTACTAGAAAACCATTTATTCTTAATACTGAATACTTGACATGTTAAATTAACAAAACATCAACAGAATTCACAATGTACTGTTACACGAAATCACAAAATGTCTAGATGTAATATGTTTTCAAAGGCAATCATTTTTTTAATTTTCATGCAATTTTCAAACTCAAAATGTAGAAATACTGTTTTATAGGAATCGTTCACCAGTCTTAAAAAAAGAACCCCAAAGATGCTTATACAAATGTCGAAAGTGTGGGTAAGTTATTCGAATCAACTTGTCTTTCATATTATTATACGTACAAAACAAATAAAATACAAAATAACAAGATACCGCTATTTGTTCAAGCTACAAATGATTGAAATGAATGAGAAATCAGACAAACCGTGCACAATATATAATAAAGTATAGTATGATATAAAACTATAGTCATTGTATACCTGCGTTTGACGTAGTATTGTTCATGTATCGCTTTACAGTTACTACATCAATCAAATGTAAATGTGCGAATAGTTTAAAAAAGACTTTTTTAAGACAATTTTTAGATTGTGTTTTGATCATTTTAGCCGGTTTAATGGCTGTTTCATTGCAAGATTTTTCAAATTTTGAAATTGTTTATTTATAAAGGTTAAGATCAATGTGAAATATTTTCTCAAAGATTTTTGCTATTTTTTTTAACCCTAGACAATTTGTTAAATAGTCAAAATATGGTTGTGTTTTTTTTTTAACAACATTATATATTTATTCATCAAATATGCTTGTTACATTGTTACACCATGAAACCAAGCTTTTCTTGATGCATCCTGTAATATTCCACCGATTGCCCAGGTTAGCAATCAGCTGCTGGTATATATGTATATATTATAATAATATGTATAAATTTCTTGAAATACTATTATACAACATTTTAATACATTTATGTTTTATTCTATCAATCGTCTAAACTTCTTTTTAGTGACTTTAGTAATGGATTAAGTTTCATTGTTCTGTTTTCGTTGTATCTTTTTATGTATTCTCGAACAAAAATTTGATAAACATTTACCTTTGTCAATTTCTGATTAGATACATAATATGATTTGTATATGGAAAAACCTAAGATTGTTAGGAAATAATTCAGACCAAAATAATTTTTGTCAAAAATTTTATATCCAAAGACTAATTGCTTTAATGATACTCTAAAATTTAAATTTGATTTTATCATTAACTCATGAATACTTTTCCAAAATTTTTCTAAAAATCGACAAGAAATAAAAAAGTGGTTGTAATCTTCTTCTTCGTTACATACATTACATAGATTGTCATTCGTCTGTTTCCATTTAAACAATAATTGTTTTGTTGGTAATATGAATTGTAAAAGTTTCCATCTATATATTTTTAACTTATTTTCTTCTAAATAATGAAACATGAAAACATATAGTTGGTTAATACTAAGGTTTTCATTAGTTTGTAAAATACGCATCCATTTGCTAACACCAATTGATGGTTCAGTTTTATCTTTACAAATTGACTTATATAATATATTTGTTGAAAAATTTGAAGCCTCAATGTAATTACCTTTCCAGATTAGTTTCTGTCTAGGAATATTTACAATACTTTTAATAGAACTCTCAGACTGTAACATCTGAAGTCAGTCTTTTGGAATGGCTTTTTTTTAAATATTTATTTCTGCAATCCAATTACTCTTGCATTCTAATTTATCCAAAATAAAATGTTGAGATATATTGCCAGTGTCGTCTATAATATCATTGACAAATATCAAGTTACTCTTAATCCAATTTTCAAAAATAATAGTTTTATTTTTAAAATTAATCTGTTTGTTCCCCCAAATTACCTGTTTCCTTACTTCTGTGAAGTTGGTAGGTTTTTTTGTTTGTCCACCGCCTGATATTACCCAACATTTAAATACTTCTCTATAAAATTCAGGGATATGTTTGATATAGTCCAGAATTTTCTTCTTTTCAAAATTAATCTTAAAAATTAACCAATTAATACCAACCACGCTGAGATATTTTAATGGAATCAACTTCCAGTTTGAAATATCATTACTAATGAGTTTACTTACCCATGATGCTTTTAGAGACATAAAATAACTTTGTATGTCGATCATTTGTAACCCCCCTTCTTCGTTTGACTTTATCATGGTATTTCTTTTAACCTTATCTGGTTTACCATCCCAGATGTATTTATAACATTTACTTTCTATTTCTTTTCTGAATTTCTCCGGAACTGTACAGGCACTTGCCAAAAATGTAAAAAGTGGTAAAACTAATGTTTTTATAATAAGAATTTTCCCGATTAAAGTTAAATTACGTTTCCCCCATAAATGAAATAGTTTATTCATTTTCTCAATTTTATTCTCCCAGTTTAATTTTTCACATTCTTCTCTGTTATGACCAAAATATATTCCCAATGCTTTGACTGGTTTGTTTGTCCAATTAATCCGAACTACCTTATCTTTACTATTTTTCAGTTTTCCTATCCATATACCCTCTGTTTTATTTTTAGTCAAAGTTAACCCAGAAAATGATCCAAAAATTTCTATTTCATTCATAGCAGCTTTGATTTCTTTCTTATTACTGAGAAATAAAGTAGTATCATCAGCTAATTGTGAAATTTTAATTCTATGATTTTTATTATCTAGTTTAACGACGAACCCTTTGATATCTCTGTTTTTTCGAAGTCTTAAAGCCATGATCTCCACGGATAAAACGAAAAGAAGAGCTGATAAGGGACACCCCTGCCTTATTCCTCTTGAGTTATGAAATATTTCTGAAATCCATCCATTATTAATAACACAAGTTTGTAACCCAGTATATAATGTTTTTACCCAGTTTATAAAAGATTCATTAAATCCAAAATGTTTCAAAGTGATTAACATAAAATCCCATTCTAAAGAATCAAAAGCTTTAGTAAAATCTACAAAAACTATTGCCCCTTCAATCGAATAGGCATCCGCATAATCAATAATATCTTGAATTTGTCTCAAATTAAAACCAATAAATCTGTTTTTAATATATCCTGTTTGATCTTCATTAATAATTTTTGGTAGTATCTTTTTTTAAACGTTGCGCTAGAACAAATGACAATAGTTTTAAATCTACATTTAGTAAGGAAATTGGCCTATAATTATCTAATAATAAATGATCCCCCTTTTTGAATAATAATGTCAAAATACTAGTACGTTGTGAGTGCGATAGACTTCCTTTTTCATTACCAGTGTTTAAAACTTTGACTAGAAAATATCTTATTTTTTCCCAAAACATCTGATAAAATTCAACTGTTAGACCATCTAGCCCTGGTGCTTTATTTAATTTCATTGTATTAATAGCTGACGTACATTCTTCAATTGTTACTTCTCCGTCACAAACTGATTTGTCAACATTATTTGAATTATTTTCTAATTCAGTTTCACAAATATAATGTTCAACTAAATTTTTTTTTTGACATTTAGAACTGTACAGTTTTTCATAGTATTGTTTAATTTTTGTTAATAAATCGGCCTGGTCTGTTGTTATATTTCCATTTTCGTCACTTAGTTTATTTATCGACTTTTTTACCTGTCTTTGTTTTTCTAAACCTAAAAAATATGCATTATTTTTTTCCCCATATTCAACCCGTTTCTCCCTTGACCTAACCTGTGCGCCTCTAGCTTTCTGTTCGTATATCTTACCTATTTTTAGTTCTAAATCTTTTATTTTTTCGTCTAAATATGCATCTTCCCGTGGTAATGCATCTCTTAACTTATTTTTCTCTTCCAGGTTTTTTTCTAGTTCCCGACTTAATTCTCTGTTTGCCTTTGCTTTATTCTTACAATATGCTATGCTTACCTCCCTTATTTCTACTTTTAAAACGTCCCACAATAATTGACAATCGATATTATTATTTCCATTAGTATATTTATGAATAAGATTACTGATTATCTCTTTGTATTTTTCCTCTTTTAAAATAGAGTTGTTAATCTTCCAATATCCCTTACCTCTTTCTGACACACCAGTCCTAATACTTAAGAAAACGCTTTGATGATCAGTAGAATTAATTACAGCTGGTTTAATTTTACAATTTTCTACTAATGACTTAAAATCTGAGCCAATTTGTATCATGTCTATTCTACTTGCCTGAGTTTTATCTCTCCTCCGCCATGTATATTGTTCAACGTTTGGATTCAAACATCTCCAGATATCGATTAGTTTGTTTGATTTTAACATTAATTTCAAACTATTTACTGGTTTTGAAATCTGGCTATTTGGTCGTGTTGTTTTTCTATCTATAACATGTAAAGTATCATTGAAATCTCCCCCAATAATCGGTATACCGATACCAAATTCTTTTATATTATCACTTACCTTTTTAAAAAAACGTATTTCTAGATGCTTTATAATTTGGTGCATATATACATACCAACGTAAATATTGTTTCGTCAATTTGTATATTGAGCAGAATTTCTCTCCCGTCAGCGTCTCGATTTTCATTAATAACAGTAACATTTAAACTACTCCTAATTAAAATAGCGACCCCCCTACTTGCTGTCGTGCCATGACTACAGAATATATTAAAATCTTTCTGTATCGACATTTCTTTACTTACTTTTTCGTCAAAATGCGTTTCGTGCAAAAAGGCCATGTCACATTTATGAGCTTTTAACCATTCGATAACCCTCTCTCTTTTATTCCTATTGTTTATACCATTTACATTTAGACTACATACATTTATTAAATTTTTTTGAACCATATTGTGTTATCTAATTCAATTTTCAAACATGTTACATAAATAAAAATACTACACCGTGAAATATATACAATACTTCTACATAGAAGTATCTCTTGTTTTCTTTTCAACATAAACATTATAAACAATAGCAGAATACTACAATTAAAATGTGTTTTGAATCCGGCATGCGAATTACCACTAGATTTAACGATGTGATACACAGCCTTGTCTGTATGTTTACCTATCCGTGACCTTATTAATCTATTTAAATTCATGTTGAAGATAAGTTGGCCCTCTGGGCACGTGTTTTTGTTGTGTATTTTAAATAGTATCACGACTAGAAATGTTATGATGATCATAAATAATAACTGTAAAACTGACGTTTCTAATTTGGATATTAATTCATATATATTATGTGTATTGAAATTTCGAAACCTTTGTGCGTACAAGTATCCTAAAAGTGTTCGACTATCAGCGTTAAAGTGAATGTTTTTGTAGCGTATTTTTGCATTTGGATTTAACACGAAACAAGTCGACAAATAAGCGATATAAAGTATTTCAATATCTTTTGACGAACAAGTGAAAATTTGTACTTGGGAGCTTTGCAGCTGAGAAATTCGATGAGAAATTTGTGTATACATTTGTGTTGTGGTAAAATGAATTGCAACTAAAAATTCGTGTAAATATTGTAATATCAAACATTTCTGTGGTAACTGTAATGTAGTACAAGGTAAGACATTTTTTATTACTATTTTATAGTTATTTAATTTAGTTCCAGTATCTATAATGGATATTTGTTTTGATAGTCTTCTGATAGTTTTATTAGTTTCTATTCTTTCGTATTTCTTTAAAAAGAAAACACAACCGTCACGCATGCAATCATCGACTTTTTTTAATTTACACGTATTCTTGTGTTCATAGAGTGTTACTATAAATACATTTGGTAAAAACCCGTTTAATACAAATATTTTAAATGGAATCACATAATATTTTGGTTTACCATTGCACATGTTGCAGTAGTAAAAAATAATGGAATACAGAGAAATATTTTCCCTACATGTCTGATTTAAAGGCATACATAATTTGTTCAACTCGATTCTTTGTAGTCTACTTATAGCATACAACGTACACAGAATTAAAAATAACTTTGGGAAAAACCAGTATGTCAGCTGTTTGATGTTAAACACAAAATTGAACGAATTTACATACTCTATATCAACAAGACATAGTTTGTTCATTTTCTTAACCAGTCTTCCTGTTATCATTTTATATACAACAACATATAATATTTTGGACATCAGTCTTGTATTTCTTATTAAATTTGTTTCATCAATCATTTTTACTCTACATTTGAGCTTAAACATTTTTCTTTTGAAATTCTTTTTTAGTTTTTTTTTAGTTATGGTATATGTTAAAATAAGACACTCAGATAATAAAACAAACCAACAAAAATAAATATAGTTACATAGTAATAATCTTTTATGTTGTTGGAGGTCCATAAACATATTTTGAACTCTGCTTTTGAGCTGAGGCATTGTCATTGTTTAAATATTTTTTAATTATTTTTAGTATGATAAAAAAAAAATGTACTATATGGTTGTTAACAGTATTTTAAAATATAACTAGTAAAAGACACCATGCAGAAAAAAAATAGAACACCGTAAGCAATTGCTACATAGCAATCGTTTTTTTTATTTTTTTTGGAAGGCGGGGAAAGGGGGTAATACCGAATTTAAAGGGATCGACAATGGTCGTCAGATTAGAATAATCGAAGAAACAAATTGAATAGGACTTAAACAAAATATTTATTTTAATTCTTTATTAAAAGGCACACAACCTTTTATTCAAAGTTCTAAATGTTTTATTTGACTAGATATTGTTAATTACATTGCTTCACTATTGGATATGACTATTTACAAAATTATATATATTTATATATATATATACCAAGGGACTTAAAATGTACAATTGTTGAAGACCTGAAAAGAACACTAAAACCCCCCAAAGGAAAACATACACATTAATGCACAAGGAGAAATTGGGAAGGTATTACAATAACATATCTAAGAAGATTTGAAATGCTAAACCGATTTTAAAAGTGTTTTTTTAAAGATAGTATACGCTCACGCTGTTTTCCTTACACAAAATTCAGTATGGACGTTGTGATAATTGTAAGTTTCGATTGAAAAATGATTATTCTGAATTACTCAGACAAAAACAGAGGAAATTCCTCGGACACGTATATTACTAGTTCAATATGTAGCATTGGTTTTTGACAAACGATCTTACACACATGTCGGTATTTTTGCAGAAAACAAAATATATAGAACTTTAAACTAACTGCATAGTAGACGTAAACGTTTTTTTTTAAAGTTTTATTTTACAGAAATTACTCACTCATACATTAGTAATTGTAATATGTTTGATATCTTTTTTGCCCATTACTAAAAAAAGAAGACATTACTCTATTCAATAAGTATGTAGACAGAAGTAAATAGATTGCAAAAGAAAACACGGTCATAAGACATAGACATGATAGAGTAGTAAACAGATATTCAAATCCGTTTTATAGAATATGTTATATCATATAGGTATCAGTCAAATTCAATTAATTGTATTCATTCTTGTTTAAGGCATGAGGAAACTAAACCACGTTACATCTTGTAAGTATTTATATTTCTACAAGCAAATAACAATATTAAGATTGATTATTTTTTTCTTAAAACAAAATGCGAAACAGCTGTGCCTTCTATATACATGGGCCTTTGTTTTATTTCGTTACAACGATATGTATTCGTAATCTGCTTTATAACAGTAAAAAGTAACAGTAAAATAACTTGTAGTATTTCTTCACTCTTTATAGAAAGAGAGACACCTGATATTAACCGATGTTAATATTTCATAAATACACTAAGAACATCCATACTTAAAACAAAAACTAATCGGATCCATGTTAAAAATTTGCATATACTGAATTTTAATTTGAGTTTGATCGAGTCCTTTGTTCAAAATCAAACCCTCTTGTCATCGATGTAGTTGCAGGACTGTGTGAAGCTACTACATCATTTTACTCACCCGATGGACATTCAAATCTTCCAATTAACTTAATCCGTAATCCCTAATGATAATATGGTGTTACATCCTCAGAACATAACTAATATCATGCAATTGTGTACCACCTATATGTCTTATGTTGTTCAAATTTTTAGTAATTATTGTTGGGGATTTCAATTGAATAAGATGTGACTTACAGGGGATGGGAATAACGTTTTATACATTTGCTAACGGTATATGTATACTTGCATTTGTTTCAACGACTATTATTTTTACGAAAGGTACAATTTGCTCTGTTCTGTATTAATTTGTTGATGTCAATGTGAACATATTTTTGGCACCAAACACAGTGACAATATAATATATTTGTCTGCATATATATTTTGTAAATAAATATCAACCTGTTTCTTTCTCTAAAGAATTAGACAAGGTTGAATTATCAGTATACATGATATAGCATTCAAATAAAGCCAGTATTACAACCATTGTTAATTACTCAACGGCCGTTGACCACGAGCAAAGAAAACTAGAGATTGACATTACATTTGAAACATTACATATGTCTTCCTCAAGCAAACATGCGGCCATAAATCGTGATATTTAACGTCATTTGTTATTATACAACACATATGTTGCTGTTCCAGAAGAAAATTTAAGCCATTACAAAACATTGCTTCATATTTCTTTCATTGCATTCAAAAAATGTTTGAAGTTCATTAAAAACATTTCGAAATCTTTATTACAAACAAGCATAACTTATTCATTAGAAGAATAAAATCTGATAAACTGTTCTATATAGCGTCAATGTCAAAAATCAAATATCCGTTTTGCAATTAATGAAATGGCAATACACATACTTATACAAATATCATTGATGATGGTGAATAAACTAAAGTAACAAATTTTGTTCAGTGAGTAAGTAACAAGGGCAAGTTTGATTAAGATAAGTACTGTATTTATAATTCAAGCTGTAATGCAATGCAATACATGGAATATATATAGCAGTCATTATTATATACTCGTTGGCTGTGCTTACCACTAGCACATCGAACAGAAAACTGACACCGCAGTTGAAACACAAATCAAATACAGTAGAACAAAAACTTTGATCTCGACAGTATACGGCTCAATATTTTTGTCTCTACTTAAGACATATATGGATGTTGCTGTTCAAGTATTCAAAGCAACATAGATATCTGCTAAGCTCTTAAATATAGAAATCATTTTCCGGTTTGAAGATTGCAATCGTTATTGTTTACTCATCGACCGTTGACCACTAGCCAAACGAACGGAAATTGATACAATATTTGAAGCATAAAACCTCTCTTGTCAAACATATATAAGAGCAACAACTATAATGTTCGAAATATATGGCTCATAACGGGTGCTCACTACAAGCCACATACATGTATGTGACTGTTCAAGCCGCAAAGGCAGATGAAATTACTTATTTATCAACCCACCATATTTTATAAATCACAAATGCAAATTGAAATAGCTTGGTATTAACTAACTACTTGGCTGGTGGTACCCTTGGGAAAATAAATCTCCACCAGCATTGGTATCGACCCAGTGGTTGCAAATAAACTCATTATAGATACTAGGATTACAATTTTATATTGACGCCAGACGCGCGTTTCGTCTACATAAGACTCATCAGTGACGCTGGAATCAAAACATGTTTAAAAAGGCCACATAAAGTACGAAGTTGAAGAGCATTTAGGACCAAAAATTCCTAAAGTTTTACCAAATACAGGTACGGTAATCTATTCCTGAGGAAGAAAAGCCTTAGTTTTTCAAAAATTCAAAGTTAATTTATAATTATGAACATATCGATAAAAAATCAAGTCAACACAGAAGTGCTTACTACTTGTCTGGTGATACCCTAGAGGAAATAAATCTCCACAAGCAGTGGCAGCGACCCAGTGGTTGCAAATAAACTCATCATAGATACCAGGATTAAAATTTTAAATGTACGCCAGACGCGCGTTTCGTCTATATAAGACTCATAACAAACAAGCATTAACTGTTCTATATAGCTTTAATGTCTTAAATTAAATAACCATTTTGCATTGCATGATATGACAATACACAAAATTATGTTATCCATTAATGACGGTGTAAAATCTCATGTAACCATTTTTTTTTAAATTTCAGTCCGTAAGTAGCAAGTTCAAGTTTGATTTAGAGAAGTATATAGAATTGAAACTACAATACAATACACATTAGTAACTGTTAAATAAGGACATTATTTTCCCTTTCAAATATTACAATGATTATCATTATTATTAATTGATTGTTGACCACCACGAGCAAAACGAACAAAACAATGACACCATATTTGGAGCATAACATCAGTCTTGTCACGCATATAAAAGAGGAAAAACTATGATGTCTACAGTATATGGCTCACTATGCTTTTTCTCTCTACATAAGACATCGATGCAAGTTGCTGTTCCAGTTGTCAAGGCAACAACAATCATTGATTCATCAAAACATCATGTTTTACATTTTTCTGAAGGTATATAAAGAGCGCATAGCAATTTTTTTTATTCGTTTGTTTAAGAAGAGGGGCGAAAAATGCAAAGCGGGACAGTCAAACTGCATCCTATTAGTATGCCCTTTTCGAGAAAAAGATCAAACTTTCAAAAAGAGCCAAATTGAGTTTTCTGCAGAGTAAAATAATTACCCTGATTCAATATTATCGTCTAAACTTAAAAAAAGAGTGTTAATGAGAAAATACAAAAACATATATAGTGCATCACGTACAATGTTATGCTTTATAAGTCATTACTAATACGGTAAGATTAAAAATACACGTATATCTCTCCTACAAATGTCCTATGCTGCACAAAGCCAAAACAAATATATTTGAGATCAATTGGACAAATCTGTAGATTGGTTGAAGGTCAGTAAGATTTTAAAGTAGCGTTTTGTTTATTAACTTTCTTAAAAGTATATCTTAATAGTTAGATAACGCAGCAAAAAAAAATAATCTATGTTGAGCCACGAATAGACATGATAACTGTTCATCATTGTAACATGCATGTTGTACTTTACGGTCTGTTAAAATATGTTAAATTATCTAAAAAGTACAGTCTACCAGCAGCAATACTAAGTTTCAAATTTGAAGAAAGAATACACATGCCATTCAGTACGTCCTGCTTAATAAGTTGTTATATGAACATCCAAAATGTCCAATGATCTGTAATGTATTTATAAAATATTCAAACATTCATTGTACACAATCTGAACGTTTAATATTCCATAAAATGAAGGGTAATCTTTTTTTTAAATCGAAAATAAAAACATGCATATACATACAATTTGGAGTTTAGTATGGCGTTCATTATCACTGAACTAGATAATATTTTTGCTTAGGGGTCAGCTGAAGGACGCCTCCGGGTTCGGGAATTTCTTCCTGCATTGAAGACCTGTTGGTAACCTTCTGTTGTTGTATGTTCTATGGTCGGGTAGTTGTCTCTTTGACACATTTCCAATTTCAATTATCAATGTTATGCATACATGTTAACATACACGGAATTTTATAAAATATAGATTGATGTGCATCAACAATGTAACATTTTCTACTTTTTCTGATACCTGCTGTAAAATGGTTCCTCTAGAGTTTTAATATTCCTAAAATGTTTGTATTCAAATGGATGCCACGCAATATTATAAACGGTACGAAAAGTAAAATTACTGTTGTTTAATTACCAGTATTTATTTTAATATATATATGTATTTTTTTTCTGTTGTTGTCATTTCTAATGATGTTTCTGTCAACCATTTAGAATACTTGCTATATGTCAGGAACAAATAGGGAAAAATTCGATACCACAGTTTGTTCTAACATTAAATTGTGCCATGTAAACAATGCGCAATGTTTATTCCTTCCTTCCTTTTTTTCAAACACTGCACGACGGAGCAAATAACCTGAGCCTATAAAACAAACAATGGTGTACTTATATAAGTTATCGTTGAACCAGCATATGATTTTGCAACATACACATGTCTTTTTATCGAATACCAATCTACAAAATGTAAATGGATAAATAAGTAAGTTGGTCTACAAATATTTCATATTGTTTTTGTTTTATATTTTTTTTTTTTACATATTTTGTTTCAATTTCTGCACACGTCATTACACTGAGCTGGTCAGAATCTGAATTGTTTAGTATACGCTAAAATAAGAACTTGTATTGAATGTTTATAATTTCTATTATTTTTTAGTGACGTATGGTGCGACAAGTGCTATAAGTAATTATCCTAAATATGCAACGCAAATAATTTGCATCAAAGGAAAGAGGAAGGTTATATTATCATTTCACTAAAACGTAATCGCTCGTTGTGAAATGCGTTTATATAGAAAGTAAACATGGTAAACGATGTTTTAAAAAAAAAAATCTAACGCGGTTCAATGTACGATATCAACTATAAAAGAGAGTAATTTCAATTTTTGAAGAACATACTTTTTCGTTTTTTGACATTTTAATGTTTTTTGTGTAATATATATATCATCTAAATAATATTATATGTTATTCAGGTCTCAAACCGGGTATATACTGTGACATTCCCGGCTTAGAGTTTATATCCCCTGAGCCGAAGTCACAGTATATACCCTTTCTGAGACCTGAATTACACATATATTACGGATTACCCCTGACTTAATGTTATTTTCCAGTGCAGGTATTTGTTGACAACACATATATATTGAAAAACCCAACCTGATATGTTCGGCATACGTGAAGGATTTTCTAATTTGCTGTGAACATAATGTTATCGTGTATGTAATAATTTATAATAACACTTTTAACATCAAATTAAAGTATTAAAAGTGTTAATTGCGTGATTTTGTATCAAACATGTATTATTGACTGAAGCACGTCATTATTTTCCCTCTGTGAACCTCTGACAGTCTGATAGCTTATGACTACGTCACATAGTAACTGGTGTTATGATGACGTTTTTGAGGTTCCAATTTGGGATAAACACGTCGTATGTACCCCGGCAGTTTCTTGAATATATACTGACATCTCTGTGTTGTTATCCAATCAGAAACCTCGACACATTTGTAATCCGTAATATCTGTTCATATGTCTTACTTCCCGTAAGCCAAGATACAGTTTACATATTCTGTTGTTGAATAATATGTTTCAACTGTTTTTTTTTATATTTCATCTTGAAATCCTTAAGTATTTTCTAAAAGTTTGTGAAAAAAAAAGTGTTGTAATAAATATGCTCAAAACATACAAAAAGCAAATATTGTAGTAATCAACATGTTTTCGATTATGTATAAAATAGTGTGGTAACTTATGAGAAAACTATAATTCCAATGACAAAACACTTATCACTTAGTATATGTAACTTTTAATTTTATGTTGAATACGATAGTTGTTTCCACTTGTTCAGTTGTTCATAACGTTTGATGTTGTCTGTTTTCCATTTTTTTTATAAACTTTGCACCTGGAAGTTCGGAATTCTGTTGTACTTTTACGTTTAAACATAAAACATGAAATATATTACGTATACATTTACTGTAATTAACAATGATTAACATAAATGTTTATAACTGCTGTAGAATTTTAATTAAAACATTGATGAGTTTTTTTAAATATAGAATCAATAGCAATAAATAACTGCAATTCATATTTCGACGGTTTTGTGTTGATGTTTCCTAAGTATTATGTATTATACATTGTTTTATGTTTCGTGTAAAGACGTTTGCCTGATAGTGGATTTTGTTGTTGTGCGTTACATCATGTACATTGTCAGTTTATAATCGACTAATGCATTTGAATGTTCCATTGGCAGCATCTTTTCAATTGTTTTATATACAAATCAATAAATGAAAAGTAAAAAGTAAAGCAACATCTGAAAACTTTTGAAAAGCTCATTTGATTGTTCGATTACGCCAAATCTGGCCATTGCATGGTCTTGTAGTTAAACATCTTAACATTATATTACTGGTAAAATCAATTGAAAATGGTCCAACCCATCAGATTAAAAAACAAACAAATCGCACACAGAATTAAATATTTGTTAAACATAAAACCACCGATGTTATTGGCTATGCATTGTTCGTTTTCTTTCTCGGTCTATATGTATACAGTACAAAGACAAATCCAATGCATCTTTGTATATCTATATAGCTACAAACAAACTTTATACTTTCATAGTCTTTGCCATGATCATGTTGGATGGTTTTCAACTAGGGAAGACGCACTTGGTTCCGTTTTAATTACTTTTGGATATCAAAACAACGACGACTTCCTTACGAAACACATTTCTGTGTCTTCCGAACGCCTCAGAAAACATACCGAATGATCAAAATGCATCATCTAAAAAAATCATGATAAATATGATATTGATTTATTGTTGTTTCTTCTATTAGTTTTTTTTAAATCTTGCATTACATTGATAC
Organism: Mytilus galloprovincialis; assembly: GCF_965363235.1. Classification (NCBI taxonomy): domain Eukaryota; kingdom Metazoa; phylum Mollusca; class Bivalvia; order Mytilida; family Mytilidae; genus Mytilus; species Mytilus galloprovincialis. The sequence continues at coordinate 39,290,394 of NC_134849.1, read as the reverse complement.
CATTTTTTAAACAAAGACAGCTCAAATAAATGAAACGAAAACATACTGGTTATGTGGTTTGCGTTATGGAGATGGAATCACATTTACGGGATTAACTAACTAGGTCATGCTCTATATTTTACATGAACTAAACATGTATTACTGCAGCTGACATAGTTTAGCCCAGTGGTCAGCATTTATTAATTTATTAGCAGTAGTAAAGCATTAGGTGTTTTATAAATTCGTTATTCCCAAAACTCAGAACTTTTCAGAACTTTTCGAAAAACTGAGGATTTTATAATCACAGGCATATATTACCTTAGTCGTATAAGGCACAACCTTTTTGAAATTTGGGTCCTCAATGCTCTATTTGTACTTGTCACTGAACGTCACTGATAAGTCTTATACACCACTGGGTCGATGTCACTGCTGACGGTTGATTCGTCCCTGAGAATATCACCAGCCCAGTTGTGAGTACTGTGACATGCATATCAATTATAATTATTGTTATTTGTATGAATTTCCTTTTCACAAAACTTTGAATTTTCCCAAAAAAATACGGATTTTCTAATCCTAGGCAAACCTGAGCCGTATTTTGCACAACTTTTTTGGAAATTGTGGGTCCTTATTGCTTTTCATTTTTGTATTTGTTGGCTTTATAACTACTTAAATATGAACTTCACTGATGAGTCTTATGTGAAGAACAACATGTTTGGTGTATAAAATTGTAATCCCGTTACCTTTGTTAATTATTAAGCCTTGTTAACTCGGTACTTACCATAATTAGCAATTAATATGTGTATCGCATTTTAAGAGTTGTAAAAACTGCTTCTAAATACTCCGTTTACAAAGGTTTTTAGAACATTCAATTACGAGGAAAAATTTATTATAACAAATTGCTCTTTGAAATGTAGATCATCAAATGACTAAGTTCAAAAGTAAATAGATGTTCATGTTGAACACATACTCGGTCGTTTCTTACGGGAGATAAAGGTAACAAGATTACAGGAGATAAAAGTAACAATATTAAATATATTAGTTCCCTGGTTTCGGACTGCACCCTTAGAACAAGAACATCAGAAAAATGTGTTGTTATACTTATTATGCACAACCCACATCACCATGGTTTAAGTGGGCTATTCCATGATACTTGATAGGTTGATTTCCCAGGTAGTTATAGGTGGTGTTTATGTTCAATATCGACGACTAAGCACGTGCTCATTTACCAATCAGGGGCGTTACTTAAACAAGTTATTTTTTTAAGTTACTTATATCATGGTTAATGTTTATAAATAGATGCCCATAGTAGACTACTGACAAGTTGTGAAGCATAGGGAAATGAGACAAAATAATGTGAAGTGTCCTGTGACAATGTATGATACCTATACAAACTCATAAATCTAAAATAAACTGACAACGCCATGGCTAAAAATTAAAAAAAAATAGACAAACAATAGTACACATGACACAACATAGAAAACTAAAGAATAAACAACACGAACCCCATCAAAAACTAGGGGTGATCTCAGGTGCTCCGGAAGGGTTACCGGATCCTGCTCCACATTTGGCACCCATCGTGTTGCTTATGCGATACCAAATCCGTTAAATAGTCTAATTCGGTAGGTCACATTCATGAAAGGGAAGGGGACGTAAGAAACATATCCGATATCATTTGTGAAACGGTTATTCCGTAACGGTCAACCAACTCGTGATGGCGTCCGTAAAATTTACGAAAGGATGATTTCAACTTCACCATTTGAAACTCTTGGTTTAATAGCCTCCAGCAACCCTGTATCAAGAAAATCATGATAGGAAATGCAACTTTCGTTGTTGACATGAACTGGACTTCAATGATAGTTTTGTGACACATCACAGTAAATAATATTTAAAAACGTCTACAAAGGATCAATAATTGACTACTACCAAACATATTAAAACGATAAGAGGAACAAAATTCGGTAAACATTTACATGGGAAAGTTTAAAATAATTAGCAATTTGAAACAGAGTCAGGAGTATATTAAGGTACTGCTGATGCGTTGGTAATTACAGAACGAGATTCAAGATTGTATAACCTCCATACAAACATCCACAGCAATCACGTGATGATGTTCAGAGCAAGCAATAATTACACTGCGTGCGCACACTGATATTATTATTTTTCTTTAGCTTCAAAAATCGCTTCTTAGAAATTTAAGGATTTATTTTCCTTTATGTCTAGCCGAGTACTCAAGAAAGTACTTAATTCAGACTACTGAGTAAAATACCTTGCCCTATAACACCAATTGTTGTTTTCATATAAGAATCCAATAGCTCATAAGAGGTCATTTACCAAAATTTAATCAGTTTCATGATTTATTTTCTTTGGATTTTGAGGGAAAATAAACTTTATTTTTTTATCGCATTATTTGCAAGTATCCATCATTCATATTTCTTTATTCTATTGAAATAATAAACCGAAATTTGCGATGAATGAACATTTCATTTCATTTCGACAGCATTTTCGGAAAATTTATTTTACTGTCTCGATAAACGCCGTCTACGAACTCATCGGGTTTGAAAAATGTATCATAAATGTGACTGATTGGTAACGTGCGTTTGACATGAACTGATCGCTGACTAATCGATGACCTCTGATTAATCGCTAAAATAGACACTTAAGGTTGAAAGTACATACTGTTCTACAGCTGCCAATTCTTTCTCCAGTGCTTCATTTGTTGATTCCTTGGCTACTTCTTCAACAACATTCCCTACTTCTTTCAGTCTTGCACTAACCAGTTTATAACTAAATGCTGGAATATTCAGCTCTGATAGGAAACTATAAGCTTGTCTTTCTCCTAGTCCAGAGTGAACAAGGGCTGTAATAAAATAATCAAAGATACAATGATCTAAATAATGATGTGCACAGTACAATTTTGATGAATATTTGCAGACTTTTTGATCTCGCAATGCTGATGATTTTTTTAAATCATATTTTATAGTTTTAAAATTATACCAGTTAATTAAAACATAAGAACATGTTTTTTTTTATTTCCAAGGGGCATAACTCTTTAAAAAAAGTTGATGTCCCACCATTTTATAATTTAATAATAAATATAATGGCTCAGATATAGTAATGTATGACATTAACTTTAAACAACTAAGTGAACCCTGAAAATGTAGGTAATAGTGAAAAAAATTTGCCTGGATGCTGATTGACTATATTTACATGACTGGATAATATTGTGCATACATGTCCATGTACCTGTTGCAAGTTTACTGTTGACATCCCATACTCTGTCATGACGCTTTCCAGTAGGAACACTGTTTACATGCATACAAATGGTATTAAAACACTGTACCTGAAGAAAAAAGATAGTTGATTTCATAAAGAGACAAATGGTCAAATGTCAGTATTTGTATGAAAAAAATCTCATCAAAATAAGATGTCATTACTCTCTCTCCATCTTTTCAATGTTACTTTTTAATGACAAAAAGGCAGACATAGAAAAAATGGTGAGTAAGTCATGTCATACATATAGTAACATCCTCGGTTTGTTATTAAAACGCTTGAAGCATTTCATATTAAAATCCTTCTTTTTTTTATTATAATGCTTCTTTAGGTATGAACATGCATATCAAATTGTCTTTTCCCATTTCACATTGGAAATTAATTTACATTATACTATTCAAGATTACAGACCCCCGGTTTTTAGTAGTACATGTACATGTATTTTGTATATTTAATGCTCTCCAATAAAAATATAGTTCTAGCAAATTGTTTAGGTGAGTGTTGCTGAGGTCTTCAATGCTTTGAACACAACCAGGGAGTTAGCACTCATCAATTACATATTGAAATTTAGTATTGACTCTTAGCTTTTAGAATAGGCTTTCTCTGGTTTGATTTTCTGAATACTGAACTTTGACCTAAAGATTTGATTCTTGTTAAAACACATATGTATACCAATGATGACAATTAATCATTAAAATTCTGGACTGTTCTTGAATCATAGATTCAAATTATTTTTGATGGATAGAAAGACAAGCTGAATTCATTCGAAGTGTTCAGACATCTTAGATTTTTTGTTTAAATCTGAATTACTTACTTTCAGTAGACATCCAAGACCATATGTCTGTATGTCAATAGTATGTCCAAGCTGTAGGGGCAAACCACATTTAAGACATGCTCTTAGACCAGTAGCAAGGACATCAAGCTCAACAATTCTTCTCCCTTCTCTCCAGTCTTCAGATGATCTAGTCTGTTTTCCTTCAAAAGATACCTCTTCCTCCCTTGTTGCATTTGAGATGTTTGGAACTGCAATTATAAAAAAACCAATAATGAATGCAGGTACAATGTACATGTATACATTTTATATTCATTCATATACATGTATATCTAATGTTTATATACTCTGAGTGATGATACTCCACTAGGATGCATTGCTGTCATTTTTGGAATAATTGTGCATTTATTAACCATCACAGTCACATCATTATTGGTGTCATTAATCGTAAACATAAATGAATAATAAAAGATACAATGACGGAGAGACCCATATAAGTTCAGGAGTTATTATAATAGACTAAAACGTATAAAGGTTTACTTTTGGGGCATGTCAACATTTTACATGCAACTGTTGTCTTAAATTAAAGTCATATGAAATCAAAAAAAAAAAAAAAACATATAATGTTTCATACAAAAGTACTGTGTACATGTACATATTTGAAAGGCTAATTCTGTAAATTTATAAAAACATATGTCCTCCCTCATTCAATTTGTTTTTGTCAGGTTTTCTTTGTGCACTGTAGGAATAAACATAGAATAAAGAAAATTATTTTAAGTCTGGTTACATGATATATTACAAATATAAGCTTCGTTTCGTTGTCAAACCCCCAAAAGGAGACTAGTATATATATACATTGTACATACATATTATAAAGCCTTGTTATTGGAAGTAACTTAGTTTCAACTATCAGAAATTTTTGTTTTTGTTTTATTAGAATCGGATGATGCACTTTCAATTGTCTAAAATTTTAGGTGTGATACACGTAAATTTATTTACAGATTTTAATAGAATATATTTATTGTTATGATTATTATTAGCTATTTTTATCAATCATGCTACCCACCCCTAGAAAAATAATTTTAGGCAACAACTATTTAACTTCAAGGGGGTATATTTATTTCCTAAACACATATTTTGGTCAGGCAGATGACAAATACAAATATTTTGAATCCATATTTTCCCCCAACAACCTACATGTAATACATGTAACATGTGTAAGTATTAAATTTTGATAAAATGATTTGATTGGTAGCATTTAAAAACAACATCACCCCCCTGAAGTGAAATTGTTATTCCCGTAAGTGATAGATCTAAGTACAATATATCCTGTCTTAAAATACTGGGGACACGCATAAACGTTGAATACATGTTCTTATGTAAATTTTAACATTTGTACCAGATTTTGTTTTGGATAGGGAAAGGAGGCTTGGATTAGCTACATGTAGATCTAGAATAAAGAAGGAGTTCAAATTTGTGCAAGTTGTTGGTTCTGCATACTCAGTCAATTCTATGATTTTATTTCCCTGTGTCCTATACATGTACATATACTCCAGATCTGTTCGTCCAAAAATATGTTTACGTCCATTCATGTTTGTCCCTTTCACTTCCGCACCCTACATGTTCGCACCCTTTCTATTGGTTTTGTGATTAATAATTTTGTAATTGAGTTTTTGTATAAAGTATATTGGTATAAATATTTTTTTTTCATTTGTTCAAAATAACGTGTTATTATAACAGGTTTTTTTTTGTATTGCGATCTTTTATGTTTTTCATTTAAATTCTTCAATGTTTTATTGATACCTGGCTACAGTATTTACATAAACATGATAAAAGGAGATAAAAACAATCATGATTTTTAGGTCTGTTTGCACCCTATACATGTTCACACCCTACAATGTTTTTTCTCATACCTATCTGCAGTATTTATATCAAAGCAAGAGACCAAATTAAGCTTAAACCAATTAACATGAACATAAATAACATTTAATAATTAATCATCAATTTGATAAAAAAATAAACAACATTTGATATGATATGACACAATTTTATTCTGAAAATATATATAATTTTTTTAGGGAATATATAAACATATGAAAAAATATATTTAATAATTCAACTGGAATTTCAACAAAAATTGGGTGCAAATATGTTAGGTGCGAATGGACGTAAGGCGCAAAGGTGTGTGGTACGTATAGATGATATGGGGTTTTCTACACAATGTGACATTGATATTGTAAAATAACAGCCGCGAGCCACAATGTGAACCTTTTTACGAGTTGGCTGATATTTTATGATATAGATCTATAAGAGGACTCGATTATCTTTTTATTGTTCTGTTACTGGTCTTTTCCCTCTTCCTAAGACAGTTTTACACTTGACAAAAGCAAGCTTGATAACATCTCCTCTTGTATTGTGACGTCGCTGATAACTTCTCCTTTCACATTGTGACGTGGCTGATAATGCATGGTCTTGTTTTGAAGCCTTGATAGGAGAATTACTGAGCGACTGAGCAGGGTAATATAGGCATAGGGAAGGACGATAAACATGTTTATTGAGCAAAATAGTCCAAATAATTATGACGTCTGGCAATGCTATTTTAATTTCTTTGGGACAACCTCATAGGAAGGCGTCCCAGAATAAAAATAGCCTTGCCAGAGTCATAATTATTTTGACTAGGTGTGAAACAGACTTGATCCCTTCACATCCTAGGGCTAACTTCAACTTTTACAGTTAATAAAGATTACGAGAGAGTATTTGATTTTTTATATGAAATGGACCATTGAAAGTGGAATTAATATATGACTAGTCTAGGACCTTTATTCTTGAAATCAAATGTTAACCTTACTCAGTTACTGGTGTTAAAACTCATAAGTCCAAGATTGCTCGGACGCCCAACGGCTGTTTTCCGCAACTTGCACAAGCTGGCTGTGGCTGTGCCAACGAGCCTAACGAGGGTCCCTCAGTCCAAGCTTTTATGGCGAAACAGTCGTTGGATGTAAGAACAATCTCGGACTAATACTATATAAAGATTATCTTTATGGTCAACATAAATTTACGTATATAATTTATTTATTGTAATATTATATATTGTAGACTAGTTGTGTTGATGTTGTCGTGTATTTTTCGGGAATCAAATGGATAACTTACTCGAAAAATAGTTGTGATCATTAGAGTAAGTCGATGTTTTGGTCCATCGGGCATGTTGACTATCCGACACCTTCAGATATCTTTTAGATTTGAAGCCATGCTTATGTATTCTTGTCATCACTGCTACCAAAACGTTACGTTACAGCAGACGACTGTTGTTGTTTACAAATGGCGCCGAAAATTAAACGATGTCGTAATCGTGCGATCGCAAAACTGTTTCCATAAAACAACAATAAAACAACTTTCATCTATAACAAAAGTTTCAATATATTCAATCTTTTAATAAATTTTGTATTTATTGTTTAATTGTACAATAATGAATTTCGTATTTTACCGACAGTTCGAGTTGCGCAGAAAATTCAAATTCGTCAGGTTCATATCTCCTTAAAGACCAGTTCAAAGGGACTTTATTTTCAAGATCAGCATTCTTAAAGGCGTGGAATCATATCCGTGGTAAGACTTTTGTTAATAAAAAAAAATAGCCTAATTATTATAAAGAATTATTTTTCTACCTTTAAAAAATGTTTTAAAAGAAATCGAACTGTTGTAGTTTAAACAATTCTCGTCCGTTTATCAATTTAAGAAAACATATTCGCTTTCGTTTTCAACAGTAGTGGGGGAAGTGGGCATTCTGGCGACCTTTTGCTAATGTTAACCCTATGGGGAAAAGGTAGCCTCCTGAAAGGTAGCCTCCTGAGAGGTAGCCTCCCGATGTGAGGCTAATTTTTATGACGTCATTTTGACATTAGTTAATTGTTTTTATATTATAATGTACAGATGTGTGTGTATGCGTATGTGTGTGTATATGCATGTGTGCGTGTATTTATATGTATTGATTCACGCTTTTGCTCATGTAAATTTTGATTCCCCCCCCTTTTTTTTTCTTTTTTTTTTTTTAGTGATTGTATTTTTTTTTATTTTTTTTTTTTTAAGTTTCAGCTTCTTGTTACTACACTAGTAATAATAATAACAGTGGTACGTACATTATTTAATATCCCCGTCAATTTAGACAAACATGGGTCGGAGAGCCATCCGCATGATGTCTTTACAATATAACAAAATTATATACAACTATTTCATACATCGAGATAAAAGTATTAAAGAATTGTCTACCACTCAACAGTATCTATAACCTCACGAAAGGGCCAACAGTATGCTATCTTTCGTGCAGGGGTGTAAACTGTCGAGACCTGAATTTAGTCTTTCCGGGGTAGTTATCTCTCTCAAATATTAGATAAATCGCGAGCTTTAATCCAAGAATTAAATTTCTTTGGCCAGTGTAACCATTTTAAATAATATTGTTTGTTGGGTCCTTTGCCTTTCGTTTTGATGATGTTTTCAACTCCCCACATATCGTCTTCCCGAACATCCACTTTTTGCACTTCTGACTGGTAGAAGGTTCCTGAAATTTCTTCGTCTTGAAAATCAATAAGTCGATAAACTGGGAGTCCACCACGCAATATTCTTTGAGATATTTTAAATATCTCTCCGCTCCATTTCTCATCGTATTCCCGGGTAAAAGGATTTATCATGTATGTAATCCGATAAAATAATTATGACTCTGGCAAGGCTATTTTTATTCTGGGACGCCTTCCTATGAGGTTGTCCAAAAAAAAAATAAAATAGCATTGCCAGACGTCATAATTATTTGGACTATTTTGCTCAATAAACATGTTTATCGTCCTTCCCTATGCCTATATTACCCTGCTCAGTCGCTCAGTAATTCTCCTATCAAGGCTTCAAAACAAGACCATGCATTATCAGCCACGTCACAATGTGAAAGGAGAAGTTATCAGCGACGTCACAATACAAGAGGAGATGTTATCAAGCTTGCTTTTGTCAAGTGTAAAACTGTCTTAGGAAGAGGGAAAAGACCAGTAACAGAACAATAAAAAGATAATCGAGTCCTCTTATAGATCTATATCATAAAATATCAGCCAACTCGTAAAAAGGTTCACATTGTGGCTCGCGGCTGTTATTTTACAATATCAATGTCACATTGTGTAGAAAACCCCATATCATCTATACGTACCACACACCTTTGCGCCTTACGTCCATTCGCACCTAACATATTTGCACCCAATTTTTGTTGAAATTCCAGTTGAATTATTAAATATATTTTTTCATATGTTTATATATTCCCTAAAAAAATTATATATATTTTCAGAATAAAATTGTGTCATATCATATCAAATGTTGTTTATTTTTTTATCAAATTGATGATTAATTATTAAATGTTATTTATGTTCATGTTAATTGGTTTAAGCTTAATTTGGTCTCTTGCTTTGATATAAATACTGCAGATAGGTATGAGAAAAAACATTGTAGGGTGTGAACATGTATAGGGTGCAAACAGACCTAAAAATCATGATTGTTTTTATCTCCTTTTATCATGTTTATGTAAATACTGTAGCCAGGTATCAATAAAACATTGAAGAATTTAAATGAAAAACATAAAAGATCGCAATACAAAAAAAAACCTGTTATAATAACACGTTATTTTGAACAAATGAAAAAAAAAATTTATACCAATATACTTTATACAAAAACTCAATTACAAAATTATTAATCACAAAACCAATAGAAAGGGTGCGAACATGTAGGGTGCGAAAGTGAAAGGGACAAACATGAATGGACGTAAACATATTTTTGGACGAACAGATCTGGAGTCGATGTACATGTATAGGACACAGGGAAATAAAATCATAGAATTGACTGAGTATGCAGAACCAACAACTTGCACAAATTTGAACTCCTTCTTTATTCTAGATCTACATGTAGCTAATCCAAGCCTCCTTTCCCTATCCAAAACAAAATCTGGTACAAATGTTAAAATTTACATAAGAACATGTATTCAACGTTTATGCGTGTCCCCAGTATTTTAAGACAGGATATATTGTACTTAGATCTATCACTTACGGGAATAACAATTTCACTTCAGGGGGGTGATGTTGTTTTTAAATGCTACCAATCAAATCATTTTATCAAAATTTAATACTTTCACATGTTACATGTATTACATGTAGGTTGTTGGGGGAAAATATGGATTCAAAATATTTGTATTTGTCATCTGCCTGACCAAAATATGTGTTTAGGAAATAAATATACCCCCTTGAAGTTAAATAGTTGTTGCCTAAAATTATTTTTCTAGGGGTGGGTAGCATGATTGATAAAAATAGCTAATAATAATCATAACAATAAATATATTCTATTAAAATCTGTAAATACATTTACGTGTATCACACCTAAAATTTTAGACAATTGAAAGTGCATCATCCGATTCTACTAAAACAAAAACAAAAATTTCTGATAGTTGAAACTAAGTTACTTCCAATAACAAGGCTTTATAATATGTATGTACAATGTATATATATACTAGTCTCCTTTTGGGGGTTTGACAACGAAACGAAGCTTATATTTGTAATATATCATGTAACCAGACTTAAAATAATTTTCTTTATTCTATGTTTATTCCTACAGTGCACAAAGAAAACCTGACAAAAACAAATTGAATGAGGGAGGACATATGTTTTTATAAATTTACAGAATTAGCCTTTCAAATATGTACATGTACACAGTACTTTTGTATGAAACATTATATGTTGTTTTTTTTTTAAATTTCATATGACTTTAATTTAAGACAACAGTTGCATGTAAAATGTTGACATGCCCCAAAAGTAAACCTTTATACGTTTTAGTCTATTATAATAACTCCTGAACTTATATGGGTCTCTCCGTCATTGTATCTTTTATTATTCATTTATGTTTACGATTAATGACACCAATAATGATGTGACTGTGATGGTTAATAAATGCACAATTATTCCAAAAATGACAGCAATGCATCCTAGTGGAGTATCATCACTCAGAGTATATAAACATTAGATATACATGTATATGAATGAATATAAAATGTATACATGTACATTGTACCTGCATTCATTATTGTTTTTTTATAATTGCAGTTCCAAACATCTCAAATGCAACAAGGGAGGAAGAGGTATCTTTTGAAGGAAAACAGACTAGATCATCTGAAGACTGGAGAGAAGGGAGAAGAATTGTTGAGCTTGATGTCCTTGCTACTGGTCTAAGAGCATGTCTTAAATGTGGTTTGCCCCTACAGCTTGGACATACTATTGACATACAGACATATGGTCTTGGATGTCTACTGAAAGTAAGTAATTCAGATTTAAACAAAAAATCTAAGATGTCTGAACACTTCGAATGAATTCAGCTTGTCTTTCTATCCATCAAAAATAATTTGAATCTATGATTCAAGAACAGTCCAGAATTTTAATGATTAATTGTCATCATTGGTATACATATGTGTTTTAACAAGAATCAAATCTTTAGGTCAAAGTTCAGTATTCAGAAAATCAAACCAGAGAAAGCCTATTCTAAAAGCTAAGAGTCAATACTAAATTTCAATATGTAATTGATGAGTGCTAACTCCCTGGTTGTGTTCAAAGCATTGAAGACCTCAGCAACACTCACCTAAACAATTTGCTAGAACTATATTTTTATTGGAGAGCATTAAATATACAAAATACATGTACATGTACTACTAAAAACCGGGGGTCTGTAATCTTGAATAGTATAATGTAAATTAATTTCCAATGTGAAATGGGAAAAGACAATTTGATATGCATGTTCATACCTAAAGAAGCATTATAATAAAAAAAAGAAGGATTTTAATATGAAATGCTTCAAGCGTTTTAATAACAAACCGAGGATGTTACTATATGTATGACATGACTTACTCACCATTTTTTCTATGTCTGCCTTTTTGTCATTAAAAAGTAACATTGAAAAGATGGAGACAGAGTAATGACATCTTATTTTGATGAGATTTTTTTCATACAAATACTGACATTTGACCATTTGTCTCTTTATGAAATCAACTATTTTTTTTCTTCAGGTACAGTGTTTTAATACCATTTGTATGCATGTAAACAGTGTTTCTACTGGAAAGCGTCATGACAGAGTATGGGATGTCAACAGTAAACTTGCAACAGGTACATGGACATGTATGCACAATATTATCCAGTCATGTAAATATAGTCAATCAGCATCCAGGCAAATTTTTTTCACTATCACCTACATTTTCAGGGTTCACTTAGTTGTTTAAAGTTAATGTCATACATTACTATATCTGAGCCATTATATTTATTATTAAATTATAAAATGGTGGGACATCAACTTTTTTTAAAGAGTTATGCCCCTTGATTATTTTATTACAGCCCTTGTTCACTCTGGACTAGGAGAAAGACAAGCTAATAGTTTCCTATCAGAGCTGAATATTCCAGCATTTAGTTATAAACTGGTTAGTGCAAGACTGAAAGAAGTAGGGAATGTTGTTGAAGAAGTAGCCAAGGAATCAACAAATGAAGCACTGGAGAAAGAATTGGCAGCTGTAGAACAGTATGTACCTACAAATAATAAAAATTAAAACATTAAACTAAACTCAAATTCAACAATGGGATTCTTATAATTTAAATTATAATGATAAAAAAGAAGATGTGGTTGCAAATGAGACAACTCTCCACAAGAGACCAAATTAAACACAGAGATTAACAACTACAGGTCACTGTGCAGCCTTCTACAATGAGCAAAGCCCATACCGCATAGTCAGCTAAAAAAGGCCCGAAATGACCATGTAAAACAATCAAACAAGGAAACTAAAAGCCTTATTTTACATTAAAAAAATCTACAAAAAAAATGTAACACATAAACAAATGACAACCACTGAATTACCAGCTCCTGACTTGGGACAGGCACATACATACATATAATATGTGTGTGTGTGGGGGGGGGGATCATGTTAGTTGGATCCTAATCCCCCCTAACCTTGGGCAGTAGTATAACAGTACAATATAATAAGCATTGATTGAATTTATATTTTTCATGCACTGTAAAAAAAAATAAGAAACACATTATTTTTATTTTTCAGTAACTGAGACCTTCAGTTTTGATTATAAGAATTTGGAATGTGACTTAAAGTTATTTAGATTTCTAACATTTGACTAAATGATTTTATCCAATAATGCTTATGATTAATATGGGTTTGGACACAAAGACAATAGATTTCTGACTACGATTGATGATTCTTTTGATTTATACAATCTTTGACATCTCCAGTTACATTTTATATTATGTTCAGTTTATTTACTAGTACTTTTATAAATTACAGAAAGAAGGGTACACTTGTGGTTGCTGTAGATGCAGGATGGCAGAAAAGAGGAAGTGGTAGAGCATATGACAGCAAATCAGGTATAACTAGACACCATCAGTTATAAGAATGAAAATATACATTGACATAACATCATATTACAGATAACACCAAGAAACAAGAAAAACATGATGGTCTTTCATGTCAAATATTTATATCTTTCTAGTCAGGTTGAGTCAATGGACTGTTATGAGGTCAAATATCAATTAAACAAACATTAACTACATGTACAAATATGCCATTTGGAAATGATGAATAGTTGTCGTATTGGCTATTGCTGATTACTCATTTCCTTATTTTTGTCAAGCCTGAGACTTTTGTTGCAGAAAGCTAAAAATAGGGATAGTGATCTGGCATTTTCGGTGGTGTTAACTTTCTTCTTAAAAGCTTTATATTTTAAAAGATTGAAGACCTGTATGTTCATACTTTGTATTAAGATGCCTTATGTTAAGAAATTTCCTTCTGTCACATGTCTATTGTCCTTGACCATATGTTCATGGTTCAGTGTCCAATTGAGAAAAAAGTTAAGGGGAACATGTTCAAATGTCAGGTGCCATCTGACCTTGACTTAAGTATGTAAAGATTATTTATAAGATTAAAAATATTTTTTAAATATCTTATGTTTTGATATGTAGTAAAGAAAATATCTCAGATATCTTATAAAAACCAGATTACATAAGATATCTTGAAGTTAGAATAAATAGTAAAACGGCTTGCCATAATAAATACATATCATAAACAGTTTGATTTAAGAACTTGTTTTTAATTACTAGGTCATTGTTCCATGATTGGTCCAGAGACGGGAAAAATTATAAACTACTCCGTAAGATCAAAAGAGTGCAGAGTTTGTAGTAGAGCAGAATCCAGAAATGAAAGTCCAAGAGAGCATGCATGCTACCGTAACTGGGAAGGTAGTTCAAAGGGGATGGAGGCTGATATGGTGATAGAAATGGTTAAAGATGTACAGAGTAAAGGCTGTACAGTAGCTGCATTAGTTGGAGATGAGGATTCAACAACAATAGGACGAGTACGGGCAAACATCAGTAATAGCATTGAAAAGATATCTGATAGAAATCACTTAAAGAAGATTCTTGGAAACAGTCTTTACTCTCTCAAGAAAAATCATCCTGTTTTAACAGTTAAAATAATTAAATATTTACAAAGTTGTTTTAACTATATAATAGCCCAAGGTGAAGGTAATCCAGAACAAATAGCAAAAGATCTCAATGCACTTTCGAAACATCCTTTTGGCGATCACCAATGCTACTCAAGTCGATGGTGTAAATTTCTCACCAATCCCAAGTCTGTTTTCAAATCATTTCCTCAAGGAAAACCTCTGTCAGGTTCAGGTCTACAAAAGTCTCTGGAAAGTGTTTTTGAAGGATATGCTAAGAACAGCCTTAAATTGTCAACTGTCGGTAGTACTCAAGCTAATGAGAGTTTCAACAGAATGGTTTCTGCTAAAGCACCAAAGCATGTTCATTACAGTTCTTCTGGAAATTTGAATTACAGAGTTGCAGCAAGTGTTGCCCAGAAGAACACAGGTCACAGATACCTAGTTAATGTAAGTTTTACTACATTGGATTCATTATTATTTGTGGGATACTAATTTTCGTGGGTTTCAAGGGAACATGTGAACCATTTAAATTGTTCATGAATAATATATTCGTAATAGGCTATGTATACAGAGATTGGAAAAGCTATGAAATAAAATATCCACAAATTTGAAAGTTTTCAGGAAACCACATAAATTGATATCCACGAAAATAAATGAATCCACAGTATATTTATAAGAGCCCCTACTTGAAAAGGGGGCAGTATATAGTGTTTGTGGTGTCCTTGTGGCCACCCATTTGTCTGAAGACATAGCAGATTTGCATATTTCCCAACCTTTTTTTATTACAACAACTTTTTAAGAGTTATGGGACTTTGACTGTGGCTCATCAAATTCAAATAAACATCCAAGGCAAATATCTTTGTATGTAGAAGCAGCATAAATTGTAAAGATTAGAACTTCTGAAAACTTCACATAATGTTGACATAACACCTCTGTCTTGTTTTTGTAGGTCAGCATTCAAAAGAATAATTGCTCTTGTAGTGTAGATCTGTTTACTTAGCACTTATTATTTTGTTTTTTGTAAGAAAAAATAGTTAATATAAATATGAAGTCTTATTTGTTATTTTTCATTTTTCAGGTTAATAAGAAGTTGAGGCTTTCACCAGGTTACCATACTCAGCGCCTTGCCAGATTAAGAGATTATCAGCGATCAAAGCAGAGGGCATTGGCAACAACAAGAGCATTTAAAAGAAAACGACTGGAAAAGAAAGCTAAGATGTAATTAATGCATATTTTATTTCAAAATATAACCCATTTATTTACCTGTGTATAAGAAAAATTATAATGTCCATTGAAAAAACATATTTTTCATTGTGGGATAACCTTACAAAACCACATCTATTGAATAACCTTATTTTTCAAAGTGGAATAACCCTTGAAAAGTACAACTTCTAGCAATTAACCTCCAAAAGCATCATGTAACTCATAGATTAATACTGAAACACCATATATATTTGCTGTTTCGTTTCAATTAAATCAGTAAAAAACTTTTATTGAAATTAGATTTCATATTTTCATAACTTAAATGGTAGTTTTCAAGACAAATAATATTGAATATTTAAAGCATAAAGACCCAAATGGTAAAAAAAAAAAGATTGGGTAACTATTTTTCTTGATAATTGAAATAAATCTTATTTCATTTCGGCACCAAAAGCTTGCATCTGCAGAAGTCAGAGAAGGTGTCTCCTATCAAACAGGATGTTCTCTTGATGCAGCAATATCGGATGATATTCAGTCTATTCCTGCACCAGTTATTACTCCAGAGTATCTTCCTTTGGAACCAAAGACCTTGAATGACAGTTGCATGACATACTTTGATGTTGAAACAACAGGACTTGGTAAAGATTACTCATTATGAAGAAAGGCTTTAAGTATCTAAGAATTGAATACCTCTTTTTGTAAATTTACTGGGGTGTAAAAGAATTGTCTGAAGTTTAAAAAAGAAGATGTGGTATGATTGCCAATGAGACAACTATCCACAAAAGACCAAAATGACACAAACATTAACAACTATAGGTCACCGTACGGCCTTCAACAATGAGCAAAGCCCATACCGCACAGTCAGCTATAACAGGCCCCGATAAGACAATGTAAAACAATTCAAACGAGAAAACTAACGGCCTCATTTATGTAAAAAAATGAACGAAAAACAAATATGTAACACATAAACAAACGACAACCACAGATTTGCTTCATTCTAAAAATGTGTTCACAGTAAACGCCTTTACAACCCTATAAAATATAATTTAAAAAAAAGCATTCATTAATAATAACATATACTATTTTGTAAGGATCATGGAAAGAAGATTTTTTTCCAGTTTTTTCTTTTTTTCACCTTTGCACTTTATTGTGAAAGCCAGTGTCATCAAGAATTGAAATTAAGGTTACTTTTAGAATGATGCAAGATTATTGTTAACCAATCAAAATAATGGGTTACAATGAAACATACATGTAATGTTATTATATAGATATGAGTAGATGTGGTTTGAATGCCAATGTGACACCTCTCCATCTAAGTCTGCAACATGGAGCATTTGCTCGTACTGGACAACAAGCTATAAAGGACCCAAAAATGACTAGGGTAAAACCAATGTAATATATATTTGAGATCTATAAAAGCATTGTTTTTGTAATTATACCCCACGCAACGAGTTGCGGAGGGTATAATGTCTTTGACCCGTCCGTCTGTCAGTCCGTCCGTCCGTCAGTCCTGTTTCTTGTCATTGCAACTCCTCTCAAACCACACAACAGAATTTCACAAAACCTTTTCAGATGATAAGGACATACTATGTCATTGTGCATATCGACGGGAAACTGCAATTCAATTTTTTTTTCTAGGAGTTACGCACCTTTGAACTTATTTACTTTAATGTACTACTGCAACAGTTTGTCATCACAACTCCTCTGAAACCACACAACAGAATTTCACGAAACCTTTTCAGATAAAAAGGACATAGTACGTAGATGTGCATATCGACAGAAAATTATGATTCATTTTTTCTAGGAGTTACACCCCTTTGAACTTATTTGCTTCAATGTACTTCTGCAACAGTTTGTCATCTCAACTCCTCTGAAATCACACAACAGAATTTCATTAAATTTTGTAGATAATAAGGACATATACTATGCATGTAGATGTGCATATTGACAGGAAATTATTATTCAATATTTTTTCTCATACAATTTTTTTTCCTTACACTTATTTAATTTCTCCAATGACAATGTGGGGACGTGGTGTATGTGAGCGTGCTCACTAAGGTTCTTTAATTTTTTTTGCATCAGCTAAATTTGATAACAATTGTTTGAATTATAGAAATTTAAAGGATTCTTCTAATACAGTTAATGTCATCCCAACTTTTCAATACAGAAGTTCTTGTAAAAAATGTGGAAGGAGCCGGAAAGAACAGAGCTGGGCAACTTATCAACATAGATAACTGTGACATACATTTTGCACTTCATCACATTTTTGCTTTATTCAATGTTCAAGTTCATATATCAGCATTTAGACTATATTTGGTAGGATCAAGCAACCTTGCATAAAGATGCATCAGGGATAGATAGTCAGCTTCCAATCTAACTTGGGTTGCTGTTACTGACATTTGATGCTTCTGAACTTATGACAATATTTTGAACAAGGTGGTAACTAATACTAAATGTAATTTGTCTAACAGGTAACTTCGAACCTCTAGATTATATTGTTTTTATTTCAGGCAGAGATTCTCACATAATACAGTTGTCTGCTGTCAACAGTCAAAACACAACATTCAACAGATACATAAAACCAGCTAGACCTATATTACCACAAGCCTCAGAAGTGACTGGTTTGAAGTTTCAAAATGGAAAAATGTACCATGAGGATAGAGAAGTTCAGAGTATTGGAATTTTTAACGCCTTAAAAGCTTTTATTCTCTTTCTGAAAGAAATTCATAACACTGTACTTGTTGGGCATAACTCCAAAATTTTTGATGTTCCAATATTAATTAATGCACTTGAAAAAAATTGTCTACTTAATAACTTTATGTCATCAGTGAAAGGATTTATTGACACACTTCCTCTTTTCAAAGAGTGTATACCAAATCAACCATCATATTCACAGCCAAAAATTTATAACGCTTTATTTGGTGAACTGTATAGTGCTCATGATTCAATGGAAGATGTTGTGGCTCTACGTCGCTTATTTGAGAAAATATCACCTAGTCTTGTATTGAAATCCAAATTCTCTGGCACTAATGAATCTGTAATGCAGTTGTATCAACACAGAAACTGTACAAAAGGTTTGCTTACAACACTGAGACCTCTAACAAATAGCAAAACTATAACAAACTGTATGGCTACGAAAATTGCTAGCAGTGGATTAGGTCTAAGCCATCTTAAACTGGCACATAAAAGAGACAGACAACAAGGAATAGAGAATCTATGTACAGAATTATGTGGACATCCATCAAAAGCTCGTGTTACAAAGTCAAACAAAATTATTCAGGCAACATCAACCTATCTGAATGACTTGGAGGAATGAATTATAATACACATGTAGATATAGTTTTATTGACAAAATAGACTACTAAGCTTGATTTTATTTGTAGTTGATTTTTTTTTACTATATATCAAAATGTAGATGAAAAAAAGAAATTGTCATTTGAGTAAGGGCTGTGTCGTAAAATAATGACCACTTAAAGGCAGAAAAATATATCCTATCATATAGGTAAAGGGTACTTTTTTTAAACTTTACAAATCTACTGTACCCTACTTATGCTGTACATAAAAGAATACGATTGCAGATCAAAAGTGTACAGGGAAGATAACCAAACTTATGATAGATTTGTTCACGATTTATCAACATTTAGATGAAAAAAGAAATTGTAATTGAGTAAGGGCTGTGTCCTAAAATAATGACCCCTTAAAGGCAGAAAATTAGCCAATCATATGGGTAATAAGGGTACTTTTTATGTTCATTTTTAGCTTGACATAGGGTAATTGAATGTATCACTAAACTTTACAAATCTACTGTACACTACTTAGGTTGTACATAAAAGAATATGATTGCAGACCAAAAGTGTAAAGGGAAAATAACCAATGTTATATCTGTAAAAGGGGATATACTCTGTCTCATTCCTATTTATATAGTTAAAGGGGGAGGGGGTATCTACATCTTAGGCAAATACCAAGAAAGGTCCTGCTGGATCTTTCTTGCCTAACATATAATTTTTTCCTGTCTTCAGAAAATAGCAAAAACAAAATTCATACATCAAGTAAAGCAGAATTTTACACACATAAGGAAATGTTTGAATATTCAGATTTAAAATTATTTCTTTGGACAAAGATAAAAATAGAATATTTTGTTCCCAATAACTTGGACATAAACTTTCTTAAAAAGGTTTAAAAGATAAAATAGTGAAAAGTACGCGAAAATTTTCCCTCCAAATTTCCACTAAATAACCAGTCAAAATTTTCCTGCCATCTTTTGGCTTGAGTTGAAATTTTAGGTTTACAAAATTTATCTTTAGGGCAAAGTAACCACATTTTAAAGGTAAAATCATTTTATACTTTTATTATGTACTGTCTACTGCACCATTATTAGGTGGACAAGCTTATCATAATTTGAGAAGGTAAAGTTTTATTTTTCCTGTTATTGTAACTTTTTTTCGAAATCATGTACCCATACTTTTTTTTCTGTAATAATTTAGCTTACTGTAAAGGCTTTAAGATGATAACAAAAAAAAAGAAGATTAATTATTGCAAATTATATTTTATGTCATATATATAGGCCATGGTTGTTAAAAAATCAGTGAAAATTTATTAAATTTGGAAATTTTGGAATATCTTATTTGAACAAGTTTGTGTAATCTCATATTTTTTTGTTATTTACTGAATGCTGATGCCATTGACATGTGAATACTACCAATAAATCAATTTCCAACAAATGCATTTACTCTTTTTTGTTGATTTTTATCCTTATATCCTTCTTCTGAGAATATACACAAATATGGTATATTCAGAGGTCGTTGCCATGGAAACGGTGTCATGTACATGCCAATTTTATTTCATTTTTCTGACAATGGATATTGTCCCTTTGAGTACATACCTTTTTTATGTTACTTTAATTATTATTTTGTCAGGTTCATATCACCTTAAATAAGGATTTCTGTGTATCGAAATCTTTAAGCTGAACACTTTGAACCTCTCCATCCACTCCTATAACCTGAAATATGCAAATAAGTCAACGAAATGTATTGCTTGACCCTTATGGGTGTAATTTTGCAATAAAGATTAGTAATAACAAAAACCATAAAGCCATGAACCTGATCGTTTTCAGTTATATTTAGAAAAAAATATATGCAGTGCGAATTTATATATATCATGTATATATAGGACGACAAAATCTAGGACGCAATTTCATCGGACATTTTAAGGGCAAACGTATTTATCCTTTTCAAGGCAAATACTTGTAGTCAAATAGAGTTAAAAGTACAATTGCACCAATGCCAATTTTACAACAACATAAATAAATTAATATCTTCCTTTTCTTAAATATTGTTTCACCTTTTAATTTTTTTAGCTATTGTAGATGTCAAGATTGTATGAAAAGTTTGCTTACTACCAAATTGAATTTAATGCTTTGAACTCTGGTGGATAGCTTTCGCATTCGCATTTTCTTAAAAACGTTAAATATTGGTAAAACTCATCCTGTTACTGATAATTTGAGTATTGGTATCTTATGTGCAAATTGCGTATTGTTGATCATTTTTTGCTACATCTATTTTAGATTTTAAAATAATTGGCTATAACGCAAAAGTCATTATAGTGCTCTAACTAAACATAGACATGATAGATGTAATACCCTAAACTTCTAGATTTGATCTTTTCGGTAATGCATATATTGCCTTGTTGATCATTTTTTTTAGTGTATCTTTTATGGTAGATTATTTTGAAACAAAACGAAAACAAGAAAACCTGTTAAATTCGTCAATTAAGAAAAATAAAATTGCTCGTTAACACATGACCAGTACTGAACCATTTCCGGTTATTATCGCACCCTGATGGATAATGACGTTTAAAGTCATTTAACATTTCTATCTAACAATAACTGAAACCAAGCCAAATGTACTTTCTTGAAAGTGAATTTTAATGAATTGTTGAAATTATAAGATTGATTGATTACTTGTTGGTGTTTAATGAAACCTCATCACTATTGGCTAAAATATCATAGTGGACGCCAGCTTTTGATTGCCCAACCCTAAAAATGATTGTCAATCAAAACTACAAAATGTATTGAAAAATGTAAGTTTAAATTAGAAAAATGTAAAATTATAAAAAAAAATCGTTCTCATTTTTTCTGCATTGACATAAGCCAAGACTAAATTAACTTAAGCTACAATACCTTTAAAAATCCTAACCCTCCAGGTATGATATCTTTTATTTTTCCCCATTTGAAACGTCCAAGCACAAGATAAAAATCACCTCTGTTTAATACAATGTCCCAACTTGCCATAATGAGAATCCTACCAATGAGTGTACAATTAATAATATGTTCACACTAATTTATACATCTCACCATAGCGTGCATGTCAATCACAGTAAACATTTGACCCTTCTCTTGAAAACAGCCGATATTTGACACGCCCACATCGGTCTAGATGTATACTTTGAAATAATCGTCGTTTTATAATTCCACTATGGTTTTCCTAAATGTGTTATTTTTATTTCTTTCAATGCTTATGATATCCGATGCCGTATTTAGCGACAGCGAAGATGAGACCGAAAAGGGACAGGTATGTATAGTTTTATTTTCAACTTTTTTTCAAACTTAAATCGTTATCATGGCGAATGTACGCATAATATGCTATACACTATATGAACAAAAATTAATAAAGGTTACGTTCAAGTGCGTAAAACAAATATTACCACTCCTTAAAACCACAAAGGAATTTCCAATATTGCAAAAATTTTCAGCACATTTTTCATTCCACGCATGTATCTTTTTTTTTCGCCCGAATGTGATAGATATATGATATATGTACATGTACATTGTCGGAAAATATACAACTTATGGGTATGAGCATTCGAAACATGACGAAAAACTAACTTCGCCGAGCTTTTCTCAGGCTCGTAGCAAGTACTTATATTTGTTTTCTCCGAAAATAAACGTATATTATTTTTATCCTGAAATTTACACCATTCACTTGATATTTTAGTTGTTAAAATCTAAAGAAATTGTCCCTGATTTTTCAAAGAATTTGACATGTAGCTTAACGCGGACCCCAAAAATTAACTGCTACGAAAAAAGGAATATCCGCATTACCGCTCGTTCAATATGGAAGTCGGACAACAGAACATTAATGTGTACAAGTAGAAATAAAGCAACAACAAAAATATTAGTATACCTGTTGTTTGTACAATAGTTGGCTGATAGCAGGATAAAGGAAATTACAAGCGAATATATAAACACCGCTTACCTTTATTTTAAAACGTTGATCGATTTACTGATAATTGCATGCTTAACGTCTAGTTGCATGTTTTTGAAATACAAAAAAGTTGCAGTTTATTCCATTGCAATGAAAAAAGACAATAGAATGTCTATGTTGTCTAAAATTGCTAAATTGCAAAAGTTACTGACAGGGCTTTCAATACTGGCTAAAGTCATCACAAAATTATTTTGCTAGCTAGAGCATAAAACGTATGTACATTTAGAATATATCATCTTTTAAATACGTGTATATATTAAAAAGTCAAATGTAGCACATGAAGTTGACTATAGTCCTTAAGCGTGATAATGATATTAATCATGCTAATGTTTTTAAATTGAAAAGGTACCAATGTAGCAATGTCGATACAAAGCTCTACTAGTACTGCGAAGCTTATGTTTGTAATGCTCATGTAACCCCGATTTAAACTTCTCAGGGGCGGATCCAGCCATTTTAAATAGTGGGGTTCCTGACTCAGACCAAAGGGGGGTCCAACTACATGTCCCCATTCAAATGCATTCATCGTCCAACCCCTTGACCCCCCCCTTGGATCCACCAATGCTTCTCTTCTCTTCTTTTCTCTTCTATTTTTTCGATGGGACACATTTCGTCAAGTTTTAAATGTGTCTAATGTAATTTAGTTTTGTTTTAATCTTAAATTATTGATGTTATTGCATTTGTCTATCAGACGGAGGAATAAAGGTAAAACAATTAGACTGTCAAAATCAACCGTGAGCTAATATAAAAAAAAGGCCATTGAAAATTTGGCGGGAAATCCTTCTCTCTATATATTTCATACATTTAACTTTTGCACCTTTTTCTTTCAAAAAATAAAAAAAAAAAATAACAAGGATTTTATTGAATTTTTAAATAGAACTATGTAATAACATTATGAAAATATATAAAAGTAGGGGTTAGCGGGCAAAATATTTTGAGGGAAGTACATTAAAAACCACAGAGGATTCCGAATATCTTGCAAAAATCCTAAAAACAACATGAATAAACATTATAAGACGCTTAAAAACGTTTTACTCACTTACAAACGATTTTTATGAATTAATGTATGAATACGAATAAGCATAGAGTATTACATGGTTTCATTTGGCCAGTTTGGGTGCATATATATGAACCTATCTGGTTTTCCAGAATTTTTTTTACTAGTATGCGTAATTGTTTATTTATGATTACGATAAAATAGCTTGTGTTTGTATCATGATATGTTTACTGTCTCAGACGCGAGATGTGGTAATGTTGTTATAATTTTTACTATAAGCTTTAAGTTTTCAATCGCAGATAAAAATCAGTAATTTTACATTTACAATGATTCGTTCGTTCATGAGAAACTATATTATCTCTGACATATATCGGCTTGTCAATTGGTCATACATTTTACATCATCTGAAAGGTGTATGCACTACACCACTTCGTTATTCAGCTACACAAGAAAGATCACATGTGGTTTGATTCTTCAACTGCCCGGAAACGTTTAATATTAAATGATATCCGTGTTATAAAATGAATGAAAGCTAGTGTATATGAGTGGTTTACTATTTTCGACTTTAAGACTATTTCCATTAAACAAACATCTATGATGCATTATACATGTAATACTGTGCTAGCTATCAAACACATACAAAACAAAAGCGTAAGAAAACTAACAATTAAACTTTTTTCAGAGAATTTTATCTATATAATACCATGGTAAAACAGCATTATTACTTTTTGTGATGTTTTATAGTAATTAGTAATTAGTCTGATGTGTGACATGGCACAGTATTTTAAAAAATTGAACAGAACGACTGATGAAGATATTACATGTAAAGAGAATGGAGCTATAGATTGTTTAAAGATAATTTAGATTTAAAAACTCGTTGGAAACGCTTTACTTCATTCCAAAAACAAATGCACACATTTAACGAACTAGACTCGACGATCTTTCAAATCTGGTTAAGTTATAGGCAGACATAATACCATAATACTTCAAAACTATTATAGAATTTAATGATTGTACGGAAGTATTTCATGACCAAACTACAATCTGAATGTTCCAGTTTTTTTTTATTGATATACATATTTAGGCTAAGACTTTATTGCTAAACAATTAATAATTCAATAAAAGGCTATTGTTACAGTTTTTAAGTCATGATTTACCTCAAAATTTAGTGAGTCAGGACTCTAAATTTTATTTGAATAATAAATATTTAATGTAATATATATATATTTCTATCTTTAAAAGCCTCTTTTCGTGCTTTTAGTTTGTTAAAGGAGAAATAGTGAACACAATTAATAAAAACAAATAACACATTATACGTTTAAAGTAATTTTAGGTTAATTTTTTTAGCATGATAATTTTGTAAACCCTCATGGTATATAATGCTACTTTGATAAAATATAATCTCCAAAGTCATGAAATAGTAAATACAGAAATGGTTTGATCCTTTTGTTAATTCGGTATTTTACAGATAAATGCATGGATTCAATTTTACAGTCAACATTACGCTTTCAAAATGACAGCTGCATCACTGTTCCGTGGAAGCCTTTGTGATTTTATTTTCATTTTCAAGCGTCATAAGTTTATTTGTCTCTATATATTTGACCACGATGTTTATCTAGAAACAATATTTAACTTATTATTATTAAAACTGCAAGTATTCTGCATGTATGATTTATTTATCATGCCATAGTTTATTAATTTAGAACTATTTACATAGCCATGCAGTAGTGAACAGACAATTTGTGTAGTAATCAATCCTCCTGAGAAAATAAAATGACCAACGATTGCATGATAGTTATTAAGTACATGTATGTACGAGATAACTAATGACCGCAAAATCTGAAGTTTACCCCAACAAATTCCCATCTGCTGATTCCTCAATGTCTTGTTTCATGATTCACATGAACGATCAGATTCAGTATAATTATTTCCGGAGTTACTAAGTAACATGACTTATGTATAGTTTTATATGAATAACACACGAAAAATCACAAATAAAAGATTATAAACCAAAAAAGCAAATATACTACTATTTTCTAACCAAAAACAAAAACAAAAACGGGAAGATTGAGATCTAAAAAATATATCGTAAGGGTTCCGCGAACCCTAGTGTCTCGCCTTCTTTATGAATGTAATTAATGTTTTAAAAGAACTTTAATTGTAGACTGTTTGTTATGTTAACTGGAAGAAAACCTAAGTCAATATATTAGTAATATACGGAAAAACTGGAAATATATTTTTACAAAATTTCCTTCTACATACTAGTATTTGATCATAAACAAGCTTCTGTCCAAGTTTGTTAGAAATCCAGGGTAGTTTAAGAAAGTTATTTAAATTTATAAAACTTAAACCGCAGAGTTAGTGTAATGTTAACTGGAAGACAAACTAAGTCAATTTATAAGTAAAATAAAAAAAAAAGATTATTTTTTTTAAATGAGTTTTTGATACTATCTTATGATCATAAGAAAGCTACTGTCCAAGTTTGGTAGATATTCAGAATTTCAAAGTAATTAAATTTAAAAAAAAATTAACCATGCACAGAGTGAATGTAATGTTGACTTGCAAAAAAAGTCTATTTATAAGAAAATAATATTATTCTATTTTACAAAATAGACTTCTTGATACTATCTTCTGATCATAAAAAAGCCGCTCACGGTCCAAGTTTGGTAGAAATCCAGGATAATTTAAGAAAGTTTTTAAAATTTTAAAAACTTTAACCACAGAGTGAATATTTGTGGACGCCGCCGTCCACAAAATGTAGGATCGCTATGTCTTGCTTTTTTGACAAGAGTCGAAGGCTCGACAAAAAGAATGTCCATATAATTCCCAAGTAACTTAGTACCTAATATAATTATTTAAAGTCAAACCTGCGTGGTTTCTGTAGTTGGTGAATTGTTTTATAGCAGTTCTTTTATAACTCTTTAGAGAGTGACGTTTGTTTTATATTTTAGATTTGTAATACTACACTATGCAGATGTTTTATAGTCTTGCCTTGTCTTATCTAATTTATTAATTTGGTTCTATTATTCACAGCTTTGTATATAGACTTAGAGCGATAAAGAGTTACTCTCAGATCCGTTCTTAGTGTCTTTTCGTTGTCGGAATGTACAAGTACTCAGCCACGTTTTGTCTAATGTTTTTTTCTACTTGTATCCATCTGAAAAGTTAAGCCCTATTCAACTGCTTGTTATTATAGTTCGTTCGCTATGTTGTACTGTTACACCACTGTCCCAAGTTAGGGAGTGGATCCCGCTAACAGATTTAATTCAGTGTTTGTCGTTTTTTGATATCTTACATATTTGTTATTTATTTTGTTGTTCATTTATTCAACCATAAGTTTTCTCGATAAAACTAATTTCCATTTTGTCATTTTGCGGCCTTTTATACATTGTGGCTGAATATGTGATGTGGGTACATGATGACTTGTATTTGTTAATTTTTGTGTCATTTTGTTTCTTATGAAGAGTTGTCTCATTGGTAATCACACCGTACACATCTACATTTTTATATTGACATATTTTAAAGAAACCTGTCTTGTTGAAGGCCGTGTAATTGCTCTCTATATATGTTCCAGACCGTATGAGTATTTGGACCGTACGCGTACGGTCTGGACCGTATGCGTACTTTTTCAAAATACTCATACGGTCGGACCGTACGCGTACGGTCTGACTAATATTAAAAAGTTGGTAAAGTTTATTAGATACAAATGCATATAGTAGATCAACATAACTTAACTATCAAATTCGTGTAAAATACATGTAGTTCAATTGTAATTGAAACAAAAACTTTATATTTTAACTTTTTTTTAAACTTCACGCTAATTAAATCTGTTAATCTCTTGTATTACATGTAAGCATGTCGATCAGTAGTACATTAATTGAACTATGATCACTGAAATTGAAGATATCCGAAGTAAACATAATGTTGGAGGACATTTGTTTTAGAATATTTAGCAACTTTACCAAAACATGCAAATGCAAAGGAACATGCATAACTGTATACATGAAAATGTGAAAAATATTACGTTACTTGAATTGTGTCACCTTGGGCGAGAGTACTAAAATAGGATTCAGATATACAATTAAACAAATACTTAATTTCAATTGATAATAATTTGTAGAACTGAAAAAAAAAAGATTGTGATAAACGCTTGTTTTTAATTAACCCATATGATCAAATGATATGTATCGTCAGTTCGTACTGGACCGTACGCGTATACTCATACGGTCCGACCGTACGCGTATGGTCGTACCGTACGAGTATACGCATACGGTCCGGACCGTACGCGTACGGTCCAAATACTCATATGGTCTGGAACATATATATGTCTTTTAGTTTTTATTGACGGTTGGGTTTCTGTCTCATTGACGAATATCCCACATATCATTTTATTCATTAAAACATGTATATAACAAAAGGTAAGAATGGAATTGGGATCAACGCATCTTTTTTCTATTGATTTACATATAAAAAAGCAGATGTGGTATGATTGCCAATGAGACAACTCTCCACAAGAGACCAAAATGACACAGACATCAACAACTATAGGTCACCGTACGGCCTTCAACAATGAGCAAAGCATATACCGCATAGTCAGCTATAAAAGGCCCCGATGTGACAATGTAAAACAATTCAAACCAGAAAACTAACGGCCTTATTTATATAAAGAAATTTAAATGAACGAAAAACAAATATGTAACATATAAACAAACGACAACCACTGAATTACAGGCTCATGGAACAAGCACATACATAAATAATGTAACGGGGTTAATCATGTTCGCGGGATCATAATCCTCCTCCTAACCTGGGACAGTGGTATTACGGTACAATATGATAAAAAAAGAAGATATGGTATGATTGCCAATGAGACAACTATCCACAAAAGACCAAAATGACACAAACATTAACAACTATAGGTCACCGTACGGCCTTCAACAATGAGCAAAGCCCATAGTCAGCTATAAAAGGCCCCGATAAGAAAATGTAAAACAATTCAAGCGAGAAAACTAACGGCCTCATTTATGTAAAAAATGAACGAAAAAAAAAAATATCTAACACATAAACAAACGACAACCACTGAATTACAGGCTCCTGACTTGAGAATGTATTTTGTGACTTTTCAAAAGTAATCCGTTTTTCCTTCTTTACCCTGTTCACTAGCTCAAATACATTTATTTGATTTTATTAAAGGAAACCGATATACAATGACTTTGTAAACTATGCTCAACAGCAAAATAAACTGACCATCGCCATTTATTTTTTTGAGTACATGTCTTAGGCAGCAACCATTTGATTTTCGAGGGGGCTATGGATTTTTTTGGGGAAAAAAGTTTGTTTGTTTCCACTTTTGGGAGAAAATTGATTTTATTAAAGGAAACCGATATGCAATGACTTTGTAAACTATGCTCAACAGCAAAATAAACTGACAATCGCCATTTATTTTTTTGAGTACATGTCTTAAGCAGCAGCCATTTCATTCGGGGGGGGGGGGGGGAGGGGCAAACAATTGATTTTCCCATAAATCAAAAAGACAAGACAAACTATTTTATTTTCTCAGTCATAAACGTGTATAATAGTAGCCTTTTTTTCTCTCGAGACTTTTGAATGTTGATTTTAAGAACGAAATCGTATTAAAGAAAATTGTATGTTTTAGTAAAAATTATAGGTTGCTTTTTTTAACGCAATTTGTACTTAATAAAAGTATCTCCCATGTCTATCAATTATTCAATAAAAAAAACGTATCACGCAAAGAGTAGAAAATTCTTTTAAAGCCTATAAGGTCTAAGTAAACTATGTTAATTTTCATTTTATGACAATGCAGAGTGAACGAAGCATCTAGTAATAAAACATATCGACTGCACACATCGATCAATCAGATTAATCATAGTTTTAATTTTAAATACCATATTATCTTCATAAAATGACTGCGCCAAAAAATCGTTTTATAACCCAGCTTCATAGTGCGTGATTTATGACAACTTACCGCTGGGTGTGTAAATATTAACACCGATGTGAAGTGCCTAGCTTTTATATAAACAAAATAATTAATGCATTTGTACATTTTGATTGGAATCGGTATATTAATATTTCTATCTGTTATTAAAGGATTAACCACGATTAATGAGGGAAATCCTCTCGTAGTGAAAGTAGTTACTATGTGTGTTAAGGAATTATTAATTCTCGGACTATTATTTTTTCGACATTCGATTTTTCTCTCAATAACCTACAAGAACAATTTTGTATTTAAACTGTCAGACGAGGTATTTTTTTTTAATCTTGTTATTTTCAATAGGAACCCACAATAATTATTTAAAAGTTCTTGCCGCCTCCCCCTCCACAAAGAAATGAATGGTCAATGTCTAATATAAAATCATTAATAAAATGATATCATAAGATAAACTTTAAGTTTACTCGGGGGTGGGGAGGGGGCACTTACTATGTAATGAGTGGCAGGAATGGGCCGCTGGAATAGGTTAAAATTTCTTGCTACATAATATATAATGGGTGATAAATTCAAATATCATTATCACTTGCTTGATAGTATCAGATGTATCTGAAACTAAACAGATGCCAGTATTTATTTTTAGTGCGGTTAAACCACATTCGACTTGTAAAGGCATTAGCTATTTGTCAAACTAATTAATCTCTATTATTCTAATGTAGTATTTCCACTGATGCTAGTCATAGATGCTATAAATCCGATTATTTTGACATTTGCACCTACATACCCTATCCAAAGGTTTGTATACATGAAAAACTATAACATTGGTGAGTGTCAGATCCATAAATTGTGGGCCCACTGACTGCCTAAGAGGGGGCCCGCTCCGGTCCTGCCTCAGTGATTTCCAATAATCAACCAAATTTAGCATCAGTAGTCGTTTATAAAGCTCATGTTTTGTCTGTTATTGTGTATATATATGCCGACCCTAAATAAAATTTACTTACTTAGTACTTACTTTTCTTAATCTTACGTATATATGGGTTATATTTAGTTATCAAAGATCATTAAAACTAACAAACATTTTTTTGTTTGTTTTTGTTTCGATTTGTTTTGTTGTAATAATTCACTACGTCAATTGACAGAAAGCATCAATATAAATACTTTCTTAAATATTTAGACGTTATAATAACCCCTATCTAATAATTTCACGTTGACATTAGTTACATGTCATGGTCACTTGTATTTCTTATTTGCCGTATTGCTTCACCTATAATAAATCCTCGGAATACATTCTGTGATTGACAGCTACTTTTGTATTTCAGTCTATATAGATATGAGAATTAGTTTCTTTAAAATCTATTTCAAGGCCAGGAATGCCATGTGCTGTAAATTATTAATTTTTACAGCGGACGACCGTGAAGGCATTCCGGTGTATTGCTATCGCCTAGATTTCCATTACGTAATATTCGTTTTGGTTTTTAAACCGATCTATAAACATGATGAAGACATCATCAAGTGCAAACTAATCTATTCAAAGTTTTTATTTTTCTACCCTGTATACCACATTGCCTCACATTCTCATTAAGAAAAAATTCACCCACCTAATTAAATGGGCATTCAAAAAATCAGAATGTGAATATATATGTTCAAACTCTTTTAGGTCATTTTTTAGTAGCAATAAACAAAAAAACTATGTTAATTGGACATGCTTTGATACTATATATGCCCTTGAATTTTTACTAGATAACATTTTTGTTCGCTTTGGGGATTCCGTATATCGTCAGATTATCGGAATTCCAATGGGGACTAACTGTGCACCACTTATTGCGGACCTCTTTTTGTATTGTTATGAGTTACAATTTATGACAAAAATAAGCAAAGACCCATCAAAACAACATCTGATAAACAAATTTAATAATACTTTTAGATATTTGGATGATATTTTGGCTCTCAATAATGACGACTTCAGTATGTATATTAATGAAATTTATCCTGCTGAACTTACTTTAAATAAAGCTAATACTAACAATGACCACTGCCCTTTCCTCGATCTTGATATCTATATCACTAACGGAAAGCTGAATACTAAAATTTATGATAAAAGGGATGATTTTTCATTTCCTATCGTTAATTATCCGTTTTTAGATGTTGACGTTCCCTTGTCACCATCTTACGGTGTTTATATTTCTCAACTTGTACGATTCGCTCGTGTATGTAACAATGTTTTAGATTTTAACGAGAGAAATTTATGTATTACTGAAAAATTATTACACCAGGGTTTTCGATATCACAAACTAGTCAAAACATTTACTAAATTTTAGCATCGGTATAAAGACATCATTCGTAAATATAGCTCAACATGCAGACTTCTTATACGTTCAGGTATTTCACATCCAATTTTTTATGGAAATATTCTTTATAAAGCACAAAGGTGTCAGTATTCACCTCAGAAACTTAAAAAACCTTTGAATATACTTATTAAGAAGGGATATAATTACGATACTGTTGTCAAGTCATTAAAGATTGCATATTTTGGCGTTAATATTGAGTCACTGATAAGGTCTTTGCGTCGGAACTAAACACATTTATTCTAAAAACAGTTGTTGGCATGACACGGGTTATGTTCTTCTCATATATGTTATGATGGTATGATACTAAACCCCTAACGGGAAGGATTGTGCCTGATGTACATATGATGAAATCATAATCTTTCAGTCAGTTTAATTGAAGTCTGGAGCTGGCATGTCAGTTAACTGCTAGTAGTCTGTTGTTATTTATGTATTATTGTCATTTTGTTTATTTTCTTTGGTTACATCTTCTGACATCAGACTCGGACTTCTCTTGAACTGAATTTTAATGTGCGTATTGTTATGCGTTTACTTTTCTACATTGGTTAGAGGTATAGGGGGAGGGTTGAGATCTCACAAACATGTTTAACCCCGCCGCATTTTTGCGCCTGTCCCAAGTCAGGAGCCTCTGGCCTTTGTTAGTCTTGTATTATTTTAATTTTAGTTTCTTGTGTACAATTTGGAAATTAGTATGGCGTTCATTATCACTGAACTAGTATATATTTGTTTAGGGGCCAGTTGAAGTACGCCTCCGGGTGCGGGAATTTCTCGCTACATTGAAGACCTGTTGGTGACCTTCTGCTGTTGTTTTTTATTTGCTCGGGTTGTTGTCTCTTTGACACATTCCCCATTTCCATTCTCAATTTTAACATTCCTTATCGCTTGTTAAAAATCCATTTCTTCAATGAATACTCATCACATACTTTTTTTAAGAAGATAAATCAATAATATTAAAATGTTTTGTTATATGTATAAACATTAAGGGAAAAATCATTCAAAATAAATATGCACACGCATGCGGTAGAATATCTCAAGAACGTTTGCAATCTTAAGGAACGATAACTCCACCATGCACTATAACTGCACTATTATTAATATAGAAGAATAGAATGATATGCAATGAAAATTATATATACACGTAACTGTAATATACAAGTATTAATATACTATATAACAATAATAAACCTGAGTATACGGATTTGTATCACGCACTTCAATATAATAGTCATTACGGTGAGGATGTCATTAATTTATCTACTCACGAACTCGTCCAAGAAAAACATTATATCTGTACATAAACCTCATTTTCAGGTATAGAGATGTGTTTTTTTTTATCTGAGACAAGTGCTTCTCAGACCATTCACAAGAACTTGCGGTCATCCGATTTTCAGTATTTCAGTACTTTTGATTTCATTCTTCGAACAGAACCCTGAATGACTGGATATTTTTGGGTCAAGGGAAAACGTTACGTAGCTCTAAGCAAAAACCATACAGACCTCATTTCGTAGCATATTATGTTGCTGTAGATTTCATATTATAACTTAAATATTTTAGTTGAATACAATGACGATGATGGTGGCCTAGAGGTCTTCACGGTCTTTTATTTTGTATTTGTTTGTGTGCAGTTGTGTTGTGTTCAATTGAAATAACATATATTGTATACTGAGCATGTTTAGTGAGAAGTTTGAGTATATTCATGTATTTTTAATTTTTAAGGAATATGTATAATACATTTGTAACTCAGTCGAGTTCATTCTTCATACGATTCACCATAGAATTTTTTTTTTTTTATTCAGGTTCTTAAAACGTATTCCAGACTCAATCCAACTGTAAATGCAGTGTTTAGTCCTACAAATTTTGACCAGAACGACGACAGTTCTTTCGATTCAGATGTATCAAATGACTATTTAGGGATATCCCTTAACATCTCTTCCAGAAGTCAAATACTGGGTAGATCGCTAGAAACTCAAATTGAAAGTGAGCCATTAGGGATGTCTTTTGAAATTGCTTCTGAATAATTTTTGCAGGGTGGAACGTTGCCTCCAGTATTGTATATTCAAGCCGACAACTGCTGACGGGAAAACAAAAATAAATATGTTTTATCGTTTTGCGAGTTACTGGTGCACATGAAAGTATTTCAAGAGGTAGACATTTGATATCTTATAGCCCACAATAATCATACTACTGTTAGATAATAGAATTCCTGTCTAAAAAAATCCAGGGAATACAATCATGACAATGAATACACGTATTGTTCCTACTGAATTGAGCGGGGATTCCTTCTACCATTTTTATAAGGGTCGTATCATTATGCATTAACATGAATAAACACTGTGCGGGACAAATTTGCCATTCCGGTATCGGCAAATCTGACTTTGTCGGTTTACAAGATATCAAAAAAAAAATTTGCCCAGTGATAGATTATTGAAAAATTAAAAAAATGCCATATGTCCCAACTTGTCACTGTTGTCACTCTTGTCACTGCAGCTGATTAAAAGTACATTTCCCATGGGAAATTTGATAATTCCCATGGGAATATTAGAATTTCCCATGGGAACATTGAAAGTTCCCATGGGAAAAATTACTTTTCCCATGGGAAGTTTAGAGTTCCCATAGGAACTTTAAAGTTCCCATGGGAACATAAGTAAATTGTTTGTTCCCATGGGAAGTTCTAAATTTCCCAAGGGAAACTTTAAATTTCCCAAGGGAACTCCTTTTCTTCCCATGGGAAAATACTTTTCCCATGGGAACAATATTTTTTCCCATGGGAACAATATTTTTTCCCAAGGGAACAATAATTTTTCCCATGGGAACAATAATTTTTCCCTTGGGAACAATATGTTTTCCCATGGGAACAATAATTGTTCACATGGGAAGTGATATAACTAAAAAGAAAACATAAAAAAAATCCTCTATTGCATGAGTGAAGCAACTTCACAAAACGGACTAAGTTATTATGGGTACAAGTATTTCTTTGAATCTTAATTGTAGAAATATATAATTGTGTGTTCTACGATTTTTGTCTAGACAGCTTAATTGAAAGTAAATCACTATGTGTCAAAAATTTAACTACTATAAATTCAGAAATTATTGCTGTTTTTATTATTGTGAAAATAGTGACAGGGTTATAATCACAATAATATACACTTGCATATTGAAATTTTTTATGAACTAAACAGGATTATTCTAAATTTTGCACTCAAAAAAATGATGAAATTGAGAAAAATCGCACTTACAATTGCTAGCAATAATTTCTGAATTTTCAGTATATAGTTTTGCATATATAGCTTTCACACCATTGCACACAGTGTCTTATGTTTATCCATTTGAATGTTTTTGTGTTTTTTTCATGCAGACATTTAAATGTTGATAGGTCTTGCTCATTGTTGACGGCTGTTCAGTCACTGGCTGAAAATACCTTTATCTCTGGTTTTTAGTTGTCTCATTGGCAATCACATACCATATCCTTACTTAATTTCAACACTTCTTAATTTAAGTTATGTACATTTGAGAATATCATTTTCAAAAAGACAAAACATTACAATTGGTATAACAAATAAGGCACTTGATTTTATATATATTTATCTTTCACTGAGATAACACCATCAAGTAAAATGTGTGAAACAAAAACAGAAAATTAAACAAACAGCAATAAAATAACTTAAGCAAGTGTCAATAAACCTGCACAAATAACATGAATAATATATCTAAGGTCATAAGCAAGTGACAATAAACATACAGCAATAATATATCTAAGGTCATAAGCATAAACATGCAGCAATATTATACATTGTATATCTAAGGTCATAAGCAAAAGACAATCAACATACAGCAATAGTATATCTAACATGTCTAAGGTCATAAGCAAAAGACAATCAACATACAGCAATAGTATATCTAAGGTCATAAGCATAAACATGCAGCAATAATATATCTAAGGTCATAAGCAAGTGACAATCAACATACAGCAATAATGTATCTAAGGTCATAAGCATTTTAAAAAAAAACATGCAGCAATAATATATCTAAGGTCATAAGCAAGTGACAATCAACATACAGCAATAATGTATCTAAGGTCAAAAGTATAAACATGCAGCAATAATATATCTAATTTCATAAGCATTAACATACAGCAATAATATATCTAAGGTCATAAGCATAAACATACAGCATTAATAATATATCTAAGGTCATAAGCAAGAGAAAATAAACAGGTCTTGTATAAGAATATTAACAGTATCCGGGACAAGTTTGCAATTCCGCTGAGTGCAAAAGTTGTCACCTTAATTTTTGGAGTTAAGTCAAAATGAAGTTGATAACTTGATTGGTATTGGTTCTCTGATATTTGTCCTAAATATGTTTGGCTCTAGCACCACTGTTGAAAAAGTAATGCCCCTTTTTTCAACAATTTCCTCAGAGGAAAAAGAGTTTTCCTCAAGGGAAAAAGATTTCCCTTAGGGAATTTGCTGCATAATTATTTCCTTTGAGGAAATTCTTTTTCTTTTGAGGAAATTTGCCGCTTCAAATTTCCCTTTGAGGAAATTTCCTCTAAGGAAATCATTGTTCTTCAAATTTCCTGTAAGGAATTTCTGAACATCAAATTTCCCTTAAGGAAATGTTTTTCCTCTATAAAATTTCATAACAGTACAAACATTGACAAACAGTATAAATATATTTTCTCCTAGACTGAATTATTGATCATGTTGATACAAAAGATTATATAAAATAAACACTTTTCATGTCAAATTAACTTGTCTTCTGTTTCAGCTGCTGTGTATAATTATTCTACCCCCTACATAACAGTTCAGTGCATAAATAATTCCATTCACAAGACATCTTCCTTCAATTGGTTGAATAAATTTTGGCAACTTGTTCTTCAAACATCTTCTCTGTATATTGGATATGATGGAGAGCAATGTACATAATATTATGTACATGAATGGATAACGCATGTGTTTATTTCGACAACAAACATGACAAAGATACTATTTTTTTTCTTAATTTCTCCATAATCCATCAGTGAATATGTAGGTTGTTACATTTTACACCATTGTGTCCT
The DNA here is from genome assembly GCF_965363235.1 of Mytilus galloprovincialis. Taxonomy (NCBI): domain Eukaryota; kingdom Metazoa; phylum Mollusca; class Bivalvia; order Mytilida; family Mytilidae; genus Mytilus; species Mytilus galloprovincialis. The sequence continues at coordinate 39,253,070 of NC_134849.1, read as the reverse complement.
TGTGCATCTTTGATAGTACTCCATTTTGTTTATAGCAATTTTGTAGAATTTTTTCTATTTCTTTTTCCAGAAAAACACACAATTGAGTTCATTTCACATTAATTAATCCAATTAGCACATTATGTAGAAAAGTATTAACAAATAAGTTTCCTCTTCAGTATAGACTTGCAGGACCTGACGATGATCATAAAAACCAAGATATCTGACCTATAAATACACAAAATAAAAAAAAGAAGTTATAAACATGATAAATGGAGAAAAAAACAGCAATATAAATAGGCTTATTTTATCATGTTTTAATTAAAGTCATAAGAAACCTCAAATTAAAAAAAAATATGTATAATAATTATGTTTTTTATAACTAAATGGATAGTTTTCATTATGCAACTTAAGTACATATACTTTTTTCTGATGAAAATTCTTTAATTTGTCCACATTTAGAAGAAGTTATTTTTAATTGCTTGCTTCCAGGAAGCAATTCGCCGATACATATTTTCCATATACATAGTGACCCGAGCGTAACCCTCCTCGTAAAAATCCGGTGACCACAATATGCAAGGATCTGTCATGGAAATAAACAAATAGCCGATTATACATGTTAAACACGTGCTCAATACCCACGCTTTTTGTGATTTGTTTACTATAAGGTGGCAATCGGTAAAACTCAGCTTCAAAACACGGCATTTAATGAGCAGCATTATTTGTTAAATCATAACAAACAGAGAGAAAAAAAAAATGACGATTTATATGATATACTTGTGAAAATAATGATAAAATCGTGCACAGAGGACTAAGTTTATGATGTATACATGCATTGGTTCAAAAGTTGGACAAACTTTATTTTTCATCACTCACTCGTTTCATATGACTTTAACATTTGAGAAACTTTCATTTGATATTCTTACTTGTCATGCTTTATATGAGTTCTCTTATTTCAGTGCTTTGTGTCCAAGATTAAATATTCGTTGTTTAGTGCCTTGCAGTGATATTTAAAGTTTAGCCACTTGCAAAAGTTGTGTTATTTGAACCACTGTCCTATATTATGGTCAGGTAAGAGGTTGAGTGCTCACAGACATGATATTTTTTTATTAATTGTTATTGTTTTTGAACATGTTGAACTAAATTGGATTGTTTAAATCTTTTCATGTTGGGATCTTTATTGGCTGACCTATAAAGGAAGTGTTGTCTCATTATTGAAGGCCAGCCCATCATTGGCCTTTAATTTCTTGCATCCACTTCTTTGAACTCTGGTGGATAAGTCACTCATTTACCATACCACATCTTCTTATTTTTATAAGAGTCATCATTCAAAGGCAATTACTTTTATCATGTTTATTACTGTAATTCAGAAATTATCCAGAGGTTTTTAGTAATGCGATTAATGTGACTGGGTGAGTATCGCAAAAATAAGAAATCATATTTTGATAACAGAAACATATATATATATCATGTAAATATAATTGATGCAGATTTTTTTTGTAATCACAATAAGTTGTCCATTCCCTGAAAAATAATAAATGCAAGCAATAATTTCTGAATTTACAGTATATAGAAGTGGTCTTACCATTTAGGCCTTGTTGTATTCTGTTTATCTTGTTTTGTCGCTCATTTCTATTGAAACTGTTTATATTTTTCATTATTTTTCTATATTTCTTGTCCTATAAAACATAAAAAGGGTAAAAACTATTATTAAACATCAGTATTTTCTTTATATACAATAATATTTAATAAGAATGGAATATTTGTGCTATTTCATTTCACAAACTTTTGGTCAGTCATGACTTTCAAAGACATTCACCCTGGTCAATAGTTTTAAAAAGAAACATTCCCATACTTTTTCTTGGAGTTCGTACTAATTTTTCATTAGACAACAAAAACATGATTCAACTATTCTTCTATGATTTGTTTTGCTTGACTACGTTAAACTCTGAAATATTGTTTACAGTATAATCTGTATGTGTCTAACTCATCAAAATTTCAAATTAATATATAAATAACCAATAAGAATGCCATGCATGGCTCAGCTTGATACAAACGTACACTTTAAACCCTGAACAGTTGGAGCAAGTATAGACACAACATTCAATTCAAACTCTTCTACATTGGTTAGAGGTATAGGGGGAGGTTGAGATCTCACAAACATGTTTAACCCCGCCGCATTTTGCGCCTGTCCCAAGTCAGGAGCCTCTGACCTTTGTAAGTCTTGTTTTATTTTAATTTTAGTTTCTTGTGTACACTTTGGAAATTAGTATGGCGTTCATTATCACTGAACTAGTATATATTTGTTTAGGGGCCAGCTGAAGGACGCTTCCGGTGCGGGAATTTCTCGCTACATTGAAGACCTGTTGGTGACCTTCTGCTGTTGTTTTTTTTATTTGGTCGGGTTGTTGTCTCTTTGACAAATTCCCCATTTCCATTCTCAATTTTATGGATACAACTCTGAATTGTAAATTTAGATTGTGATTCAATAGTTGATGCAGCATAGGTTTCTGACATTGAATGAATGTGGTCCAAGTACTTAAAAATTTTAAATTGACAATTAACCTCTAAAATGGTCCAATATTCAAAATCTTAATACATGGTTAGATGCAGCATATCAACATGATCAAAGAACCCAAATAATTCATTATTTGATGAAATCAAATAAAGTTCAATTTTGGACCCTTTAGATCTCAATGTGGACCAATTTGTTAACGGGCCAAAATATCAAAAATCTAAATGAATGGTTAGATTCAGCATATCAAAGAACCCCATATATATATATATATTCAATTTTTTTGAAATCAAACAAAGTAAAATATTGGACCCCAATTTGGACCAACTTGAAATTTGGGCCCATACTAAAAATCTAAGTAAATATTCAGATTCAGCATATTAACATGATTAAAGAACACCAAGAATTTAAATATTATTAAAATCAAAATAAGTTTAATTTTGGACCCTTTGAACCTTAAGATAGACCAATTTAAACAGGACCAAAAAACTAGGAATCTAAATACACAGTTAGATTTGGAATATATATGTATCAAAGAACCCCAATAATTCAATTTTCTATAAAATCAAACAAAGTTTAATATTGGCCCCTTTTGGCCCCTAATTCATGTAATTTCTAAACTCTGGTCACAAACCCTGTGTTTGAGTTTCATAGATTTCTGTTAACTTATACTAAAAGTAATTATGCGAAAACTAAGTGTCTTCGGACTACGACGACTACATGATAAAATTGAGAATGGGAATGGGGAATGTGTCAAATACCCCCCCTTTTTTTGGACTATCAATGCATTTGAATGGGGACATGTAATTACCCCCCCCCTTTTGTCCTGGGTTAGGAAACCCCTTTTTAAAATGACTGGAGGGTCTATCATTAAGTTTGACAACTTCAGACATACTACTTTACCAAAAAAATTGACACATTTCATCCAATTTAATTTCATTCTTTACTTGCTATTTCATCCATAATATTTTAAAGAAAGAAATTTGGAAGGAGTATGATTTTAATTTGCAAGTTATACACTATCCAAACTAGAGACCTAATAGAGTAGATATATACTTGACTAAGGGAGCTACCATTTGATTTTTGATGGGGGGGGGGGGGGAAGCTAGGATGAAAAATTTTATCCTGCATTTTTTTTTTAGCTGTAATCTCTGTCCTGCCTTTTTATTTTTCACTCTGTTCGTTCCTGCCTTTCTTTTTTTAGTTTATCCTGACTTTTTTTACCAAAATTGTCGTCCTGACTTTTTTTTTTGCTAGTGTCTCATCCTGCCTTTTTTTTCTTTTCAAAACTCCTGTTCTGCCTATTTTTTTCAAATTTCATCCTAGCCCCCCCATAAAAATCAAATGGAAGCTCCCTAATTTAAATCAAACTTGGGGTGACTGGGGACAAAGATTTAAGGGAATAGATGACAGTTTACCTACAATGATCTAGCTTCATGGCAATGGCATACATTACAGACTACATGTACATCATGTACATGGTCATTCTTAATTGTGTTTAAACTTTGGGAGTTCATTTTTTTAATGTTTAAAGCTAACAATTTCAACTACATACATTTATCAAGATTTGATTCTACATTTATATATAATTGTGTATGTCACATGTATGTACATGATGTATTTTAATGTAAAGCATCTGAAAACTCATTAGCCGTTTCATATTTATTTCAGTTCTTCAAAAGGCAAATTTATATCAGCCTATGCCTGAAAACAGAGATTTCTTATTAAGGAGAAAGCCCCGCCCCCCCCCCCCCCTTTTTGGTGTGAAATATTTTGTTGATTACATAGGGAATCACTGAAGCATGACTGGAGCAAGCATCCCCCTCTGCCCCCCCCCCCCCCCCCCCAAAAAAAAAAAACAACAAAAAATTTAAAAAATGGAAATTTCTGGATCTGCCCATGTCAACCTTTCTCTCAGGTCATTGGTGAAGAGTTGTCACACAAAATAAATGATATCAAATGTTCATATGTATATGTTTTAGCTCGTGTAGGTGTAAGGAGGCAACCATTTGATTTGTAGGGCGAACATGGTGAATAATCTTGCCTTGTAAAACTTGTGCTATAAATAAAAATTAATACATTTCCATTTAAAAATCCGTCAGCCCAATCTCATCCAGTGAAATAGATTATTATCTGTTTTCGAAATTATATGGAAGTACTTAGTAGTTCAGACGCATTCATTGGCATTGCAAGGCATTTTTTCTAAGGAGACGTGTAGACTCATTTAATTGGGGGAATGGAACCAATAAATTGATAGGATCCGATATGATCTTCCTAGTACGGAGCACCTATTTTTTTTAGGTAATTATTATTAGTGTCGGTGATCTCACAAGTAAATCAGAGAAAATATTGCATGCAAATTAATGAGCAGAGAAGAGACAATTATCAACTTGTGTATTATTCATTTTCTCGCAGTTATTTACGGTAAATTAACTATATGTATATATATCCCAAAACAGGTGTTCGGTTCTAGTACTATACAATTTAGTAAAACTGCTATATTGTGGGGCCGAAAAGGGGTCTTACTGAACCTACTCCTTTATAAATCTTAAGTAGGAATGCGTGGGTTCCATTTCATGAGACCTACACGGATTTTTTTATAAAATAAAGGAGAAGGTCCGGTAAGGACCTATTCTGGCCTCAAATTTCATGTTCATCTGACGAAAGATTTTGACCACTTTTTAAACACTTAATTAAGTGTCTATTTTCTTTGAATCAATTAGTTTATGTGAAAGATTTTAACTGATTAAATCATAAAAAACGCACCGATTCAAGCTAAAATATGAAAAATCTACCAAATATGCCGAAAAATGTCATTTTTCAGATGGTTTTTGTCAAAAATGAAAGTGGCCGCATCCGTGTTCATCCTCAACCTTTATATATGTTATGTATAATCATAAAATACAACTTACATTTCAATATTAAGGATGAACACGAATGCGGCCACTTTCGTTTTACACGAAAACCGTCTAAAATTTAACAAAAATGCTACAATTGTGAAGATTTCAGTAATTTAGCATGACTTAATGGTGCTAGTACCCGATATATGTGCATTGTATTGTCAAAATCAGCCCAAATTTATGTAGCAGAAGCATTGTACTGTCCAATGAATAACTAAAAGTTTACATTTTAACAATTTTGTAAAACTGCTATATTTTGGGGCCAAAAAGTGGTCTTACTGGACCTACTCCTTTAAAAATTATAAATACAGTTTTCAATTCTTTCCCGGCATAGATAAAAAAAAATATGAAAATAAATAATCTTTTGAAAATAATACGATATGATTTAATTATTTTCCCTTCATTATAATAATAAATCCTTTAGATCTGAAATGTTTAATTAAAACGAATTTATCATTTTGATCTACCGATAAACTTTAAATTGAAGTGACATGGTCAGTTAAGTAACCTGATTAGTTGCATGGCTGATTACCATCTTACAGGTGACCCAGTAATCTTCCATATGACACTAGCGTGTACCCTTGGGGTGTGTATAACTTATTTTTTGGGGAACATCCTGTCCACGTGTATTACTTAGCATATATTGCAACATTTGACATTAAACAAATTTTCTTTGTAGCATCCAATGATTTGTATAGTAAGAAGGATTGGAATCTCGTGGGCTTTTGCATAGACTGTAGTATAATATCTTCTGCGGCGCGAGATTTTGTGAGATTACCCGTGATGCATCTGGAAAATGTTAAACTAGCTCTGATTAATGGCTGACATTTGCATCACCTAAACAAATAGACATCGATATGTAAGTATCTACAATCTATATTTATCAAATATTATGCTTGAAATAAGAAGTTTAAAATGGTTCTGGTGTTATGAATAACTTTTACGATCGCAGTAAGAATACACGGCTCCATATAATTAATTTGCATATTGACCGAAGTGACCTCACCCTATCCCGCCTATCTGTATCTGTATCTGTATAAGGAATTCCCTCCTTTAAAGGAGCACTTCTTTTCAGAATCGGTTTAAAAGTTCACAATATATATTTACAGGACTATATTTACAGGGGTGTTCGGTATTCAAGAAAAGCAAAAATCTACGCCCGTGGGGTGAATGTTGGCTACATTCAATGGCCCTTTCGTTTGTTTGACGGTAGAGCTTTCAAAAGTTCATTTCTTTTGGTATGTAAAGCATAGCACAGTTTTCTATTTATATACTCTACTTTGAAGCAGTTGTCCATACATTTGCATCTACAGCCACATGCGCATAATAATCTACTTGGATCTAAAATAAGCTGTTTATTTATTACTAAGCTGGTTAGGTTAAAGCATTTATCACAGTTTTTAATGCTACGAAGAAAGCAGTCTAATTCATGCAAGTATGGTATACGAGTGTTATTCAGAGGTTTACAGTCTAGAATAAAATGTTCAACAGTTTCTGAATTTTCATTGCAGAGAAGACACGTTGGATCTATTGAGTTTTGGTTAAATGCAGCCTTATTGCTTTGCAGGTAATAAGTTCCTGTTAATAGCTTTAATTTTGGTTGTAGGCGGCTAATATCTTGTGCAGAGGTACCAACACTTGCAAGACATGGATGAGTATTGTGCCATAGAGTATTATTTGCAGATAAATTGCGAAGAGAGCTGAATAATGATACTTTTGTCCTGAGTTGTTCATGCCAAACGTTGTCCACTGCCTTCTTAACACTTGCTTTCCATTTGTATCTGCTGACTGGGTTCTGTATAAGTTCATGAGCTGATTGTAGATTGTATTGTGCAAGTAAGCAACGTATTTTAGAAAACCAGTTTTTGGAGTTAAATCCAGATATCGAGAGTTGTCTTTCTGCCAGATCTTTTTCGAGAGATGATTCCATACCACAAATCTTGTTGTACACAATGTACGATGGCGGTCCCATCATCATTTTCTATTTTTATACTCCTTCCTCAAAAAACGGAGATGAGTGATAAAATTTATATTTTCTGATAGATATATGATTTCTTCGTGTATTGAGTAAATTTCGTAGTGATTGATGCATTAGTTTTCCTATTTTTTTACGTTTCTTTGAGTTGATTACAACAAAAATGGCGTTCTGGAGCGAAAATGTGGGTGGCTTGGGAAAAATGAATAAAGTTCTTCAATTGGCCTAGATTAATGTTCAGACATGTTTACAAACGTAAAACATTGGTGATAACGTGTATTGAAGAAAGCTCAAACCGCTAAATAGGGGAATTGTGATACTTTTCTGTCTTTAAACATCAATGTGGTTCTCAGATGAATCGCAATTTACCAGGCCTAAATTGGGAGGGGATCCAGTTGTCATAATAATCTGATACTTCCTTCCTGTTTATACCGAAATGAAATCGTTAAACATGTGTTTTGAAATAGTTTTACATCAATTTTAACTAGCCATGTTCCATAGAAAACTCCATAGATTTGCCTTTGCCGATGTGGAAAGGGACAATGCATGGATGGTAATATTTTCAAATGTTCAGCCCAGTGTTTACCAGCATCATGGTATTGTGAACGTACATTGTGTACAAATGAATGTACATTTTTACTGACATCAAAATAATTACAGTGAAACCTGGGTAAACCGAACCCTGATAAAACTGAATTTCAGTTTAAACCGAACAATTTTCAAAGTCCCACAAAATTTCCCTATCAATTAACGTTAATCTAACCTAAAAAAACCGAACCCTGTCAACACCGAATTCCGAACGATTTTTGAAGGCTCGATAGTAAATATGTATCTAAAAATTACCTGTTAAAATCGATCGATAGCAATGAAAACAAAAAAATATTTTTAATTATTTTCATGATTTCATTAAACAAACACAGGATGACAGAGTATCCCCGAGGGTATTTGAAGTTAAATTAACTGGTGAGTTGTTATGACAAACTAATTAGCATGTTTGTGTTCATGTATTCAGTGATCAAATGATTTATGTTGTAAAGAAACGTTAAACTGGTCAGCGGCCCCCATCGCTGAAAATGACAAGAAAGGAACTTTCCCTTAGATCAATTAAATGCACGTTACTCAAATAATTATCGTGACTGCCATTCTGTAGCTAAACTGTTTAATTAAGTAATAGTTTTAAAGTTTTAAAGCCTTTCACTGGATTAGGAAGTCATGCAACACGACAAGGTCAATGGCTTTCGATTGCCGGATTCCCTTTAGAGGCCCTATATATTTGATTCGGATGCTCCTGAAGACTTCCGTAAGCTATTTAACAACGATAAAGTCCGGGAATAAACTGGACACAACTGGACCCCTGCTGTTGTTTCACTCTTATCGTGTTGCGAAGTATCAACCAGCGGGGGCAAGTTTAGTCCGAGAACTCGTGTGTACAATGACGATCTCGACTCAACTACGGAATCGTCATTTGACAGTGACTTGGAATATGAAGTGGTCAGTGAATTAATGGATTAGAAAATAATTGTAAAAGGCAAAATTGCTCCACGTCGAACATCATTGAACGATTTATACATTGTAGTTTCACAACGACAAGCGTGATTGACGGAGTGGCGTTTCATTTATAAACAAAAATGTACCAATAGGTCTATCTTTATCTACTTATATTTTTACGCTTACATCTATATCATCACGAAAATAAATAGTCGTCTGTTGTGTCACCTATTATCCCTTGTCAGTAAGTGCTAAAATTATTTTGGTGTCGACTTCCGTTTACCTCTACAATCCGAACACCTGTGAAAACCGAACAAAACGCAAAGTCCCGTGGGTGTTCGGTTTGGACAGGTTTCACTGTATACACCAACACAGCTCATCTACTTTAATGCCTTTAATGATGTATGGGTAGTGCTGTTTTGGTCTTCATTATAAATCACTGCCCCCCTTTTATTATGCATGTTATTATTATGGACTCCCTTCTTCTCTATCTGTTTATAAATTATACCACATATCACATGCATTACAAATTTAAGTCCAATTAATTATTATGCCTGTTAATTATGGCATTTTGCTAGGCTAAATAATGTTTTCCTGCAACAACTTCAAATCCAACAATGCAATGAAAGATTTTTTCCTGCAACGGCGTCAAAGCAAATAATTAAAATAGCAAGACGTCATAATTTTTTTAAACCTGTGCATTACAAATGTACCCGAGCTTTATCTTTTCTAGACCGAACTGCTCTAAACTATACTTCAGTCAAGTCCAGTTAGAGTTTTATATATGTTATCCAACATATCTAACATTTATTCCTTTTATTGTTATTTTTGATTTTTTGTTTGTTTGCGACATCTTTTGATCCTACAATATTGCAAAATATTTTATTTTAAAACAATAGAAACATTGCTACAAATTTAAATTATTCCTGAATTTGCATAAACCCATAGAAATCTAACATAAATTTTGCAAATATAATTATTCGAGCAGAGATCTTGAGGTAGTATTGCTATTGTCACATGTAACTATATTACACCTTTTTTTCAGTATTTTCCAAAATGCTCAAACTGGTGAATGTTAAGAAGAAAAGTCTAGGCACAAGGATTCAAGTCCCCAAAAAAGTCTAAGCAGTTGTGTGCGAACAGCAGTTGGCCATTCATGCACTTATCATGTGGACTAACATATATACATGATATAAATGGCATGCCTTCAAATAGAAATAGAAATACTAGTGTACAACTGAATGCCACTTTTGACCAGAACGTTCCTCTGAATATCATTTATGGAGGATATACCAACAATGTTTCATTGGATCATTAACATTTAATCTCTTCTACCTTTTTTTATCCTAAACTTGAAAGCTACGCTTTGTGTGTAGGGAACTTTGATAGTGACTTGATAGATGATCATGTGATACCTGGGTTAAATTGGATTATTTCTATATTTTAATATAAAAATAAATCATTGAACATCTTCTTTTAAATTCCATTACATGCCAGATTCATTTAATACTTCAAATCTGCTTGGTGTTGAGTGTATATTGACGATGTACATGTATGTGTAGTAAAATAAGCAAGGAGACATGGGATATGATTGAAATGAGACAACTATCCATTCAATATCAAATGAAGATTTAAAAAACTAGTAGTCTACATGTACAATGATTGAATCAATGAATGTATGTCAATCACCATCAACAAAACCCATGCAGCATAGCAGGTCAATAAATATTATCACATGAAACCAACAGCCCATACATAATACATGCACAAAAAATTGTTTTTATACCAAATTTGAAGTTTAGACATAAGAGTTAAGAGATGCGGGATGTGGTATGATTGCCAATGGAATGAGACCGCTCAGTTCACATAAGAAACAAATGATGTTGATGAAAGCAATTATTCAATCTATTGTTATTTCTTATCTTGATAGACAAAAATTGTTTTACATGTATTATACAGTATATTCGTAATTATGAGCTATAAAATCAATACATGTACAAGGCAAAATTGTACAAAAAGTATCTTCTGTTAGACAATAACCATTTTATAGTTATCATGTACGTCTTAACAAAGACATTTATTGTCAAAATAGTTTTTATACCAAATTTGAAGTTAAGACCTAAGAGTAAAGAGATGTGGTATGATTGTCAATCGAATGAGACAGCTCAGTTCACCAAAGTTCAAATGATGTTCAAGTACCGGTAAGCAATTATTCAATCTTTCCTTGATGGACAAAAGTCAGTGTTGTACATGCATATTAGTAACTGTGCGCTATAAAGTCAATACAAGGCAAAATGGTACAAAAAGTATCTTCTGTTAGACAAGAAACATTTTAGTTATGTTTGCAAAGACATTTATTGATAAATATCTATAGACACTACAATTTAGACCTACCAAGCATGAAAGTTACAAACAGAAAAGTATTACTTTTGTTTTAATACTTGATGTAAACTGCTGTTGCGTACCTCATATGAAAGTGTACCAATGTACAATCAGAAAAAGATAGTCTTCTTTGATATATGACAAGTCGCTCTTTTCAAGTTAATTTCTGTATTATACATGAATAATACATAACCAGGAATAATTCCATGACTGACTACTTGAGAGGCCGTTATACATGTATGACATGTATGACAGAGAGCTGACACTATAAAATTGCCCTATCAAATTCATGCACAAATTGATGAACGTGCTCTGATAAGAAACAAAAGTGATGTTATTAGTACAATTAAAAAATTTTGCTTGCATTGATAATTTATAACACACTGGCTAACGTTTCTTTTATGCCTATATATGTTTATGATGATTGAAACCGGCTACAGTGACATGCAGAGGCAGTTTTATAGGGTTTACCAGCATAGCTCCCTCTTTAACAGTACTTGTTCCAAACTTATGATAATGACTAGCCACTATGTATATAAAACGCAATGCAGTAATTCGTCCTGAAATGTGTTGTCAGTTCTTTTTTGCCACAAAAAATGTTTTGCACCTGTTTCCCGAGATTGAAAGAGTTTCCGAAGATGCAAATTCGCATATAGCTATAATGACATAATTTAAAAGAATAAGATTTTTTTTAATTTCTTTGACAATTGACTGAAAATAAAAAATTACAGAAGTTAACATACAAACACATTGTCAACTGCCGTCATACACATTGCATTACAATGTCCATCAAATAAAACAGTTAAACTATGCTTTTTCGTCAATTGAAACTTGAGTGAAAATCAATAATTAATACGTTTAAGAATGAATAAAGTCCTTGACCATTACAACATTGTCTATACGTGACAAAAATAAGAACACAACTCGATGCATGTGTACAAAAAATCACGTTCCGATATCGTAAGTGACGAGTATTAGTAGTAGTAATAGTGGCGAGTACCGAAGTCTCGCCGCGGAAGAGATTACGATAAACCGCGAGATTCCAATCCTTCTTACTATACAAATCCTTGTAGCATCGGAGGCAATTTCATGTTCAACCACACAGAAAATTTCACAAAAAAATATATGATAAAATCATTAGAAAAAGAATAAGAAATACTAACAAATAAATTTGGCATTAATAAAACGGGGATTCGTGTATTCAAGAGCTTATTTTCAGTGGACAACAACAAATAGAAGTTTTTAACGACCTTGACTGGCTATAATATATATAGCACTTGCACGGTCGTTCCAGTGGACATATTTCATACCAGATTACCTATTCTTTTTATATATATGACAATTATTGTTCAATCTGATACACGTACCTATAATGTACAGTATTTTGAACAGCTTCAAATATATGGGGTCCGTAGTAATACCGCAAAGGATCTCCTTAGTGCACTAAGAACAAAAATGTGCACTAAGGACCTGATAGAATGATACAACTGTTACAAAGGACATGGCATATAAAAATAGACTTTTTAAAAATTCATAATTTTAAATTTTACAATTATACCTTTTTTTAATTAGAAAGTTATCGAATGTGTATTCGACACGTGCCTAAAAAAATTGATTGTCACCTTTTTAGTGTAATAGGTAGAAATTCACGTTCGCTCAACCTTGACCCGTTCATAATCTGCTAGTATACTGTTTAAACATGTATATATGGTATTTTAAATTGTTCTCTATTTTTTTCCCATTTGTTTGTTTCTGCCGTATTTATTCTGTCTGTTATAATTTTTACTTCTAAAGTAATAAAGTATTTTCAACTCTTTTCAGTTTGGGAATTTTTAATCCTTTTAATTTTAAAAAGACAAATAATTGTGAACACTTCACGGAAAAGTGAGGATTTATATTTGGTTGCTTAACGTCCAATGGCCAATACTTCATTCATTTTTCTGATGTCAGGGACCATGCCTCACAGCAAGGTTTTATAAGGATAGAACATAGGCAAATGCAAATAGATTCTATTGACTATATCTTTGCTGCTTTGGTCTCTGCATGTATACATAATGATTCATTATGTTTTATGGGATACTTAACTTCTGTTCTATAAATTTTATATTAAAATATATTCTGATTTTTCATTTTTAATGAGATTTTAGTTTCTGTTGATTAGAGGCAGTACAAAAAACATGTTTTAATCATAATTAAGGTAAACCCAGCCCCCCTGTCAACATGACACCCAACCACACCGCTTGAAAATCTTAAAATATTTTTTAATGTTATCTTTACTATATATTGAATAGGGTGACACGTTGTCGCTACATAATAACCAGATAAAATGGATCTTGTTTATACAAAAAATATTTCAAGATTGTGGTTTCTCAAACATATGGGAGTCACAAAATTTTGTTAATAAAGAATGGTTAAAAACTGTCATAAAGCAGAGATTGCTAGATCAATATATTCAGAACTGGAATTCCCTCATTCAAAATTCGTCAAAAGGTATAAACTACAAAAATTTTAAGAAAAACTTGAAATTGAAGAATATTTTAATATTTTGGACTTCAAAGACGCTATTGTTTTTTGTCGGTTTCAAACGACTAATACTAAGTTGCCGATTGAAACAGGAAGATGGCAAAACGTAATCAGAGAAAACCGCTTTTGCAGTCTATGTAACAATCGACAAATAGGTGACGAACATCATTTTATATTTGAATGCAATTTTTTCAATCAAAAACGAAAAGAGTTTTTAACTGCATATTTTACAAAACGGCAAAATACAGTTAAATTCTCTGAAGTTATGTCAAGTACAAGAAAACCAGTTCTGAAGGAGCTTTGTTTTTTTTTATAGAAAATATAAATACTTAATTGTGTTTGTCGGCCCGTGCTTGTACTCCTGGCTTGTAACTTTTGTAACATCTCTCGCTTGTTTTGTACATATTGTAAATATTTATTGTTGTATTTGTTATCTCTGTACCGATGTAATGCATTTGCTTTATGAGAATAAAGATATATATAGTAACTTCTTTAAATATGCACAAGTCATAATTACATTGGCCAGAGGGTAACTTGATAATTAGAGGATCAAAGGATTTAATTAAGACAATCCAAGACTGCTACCTCTATATTTTATTATACATATCTTTATTAGCCTCATTTAGGGTGATACAGCAATTGCAAAACGGGTAGATACGATCTGTAATCAAATAATTAAACTAATCAAAAGTTTATTTAGAGTAACCATATGCCGGATGAACAAAAAGTTTGCCATTTATTGAAAAACATGTGGTTTTATATAACAAGAAAACTTCTCTAGTATTCTAAACATTTATCACGTACCCCCTCCCCCAAACCTCCGCTTCAAGCTCTAGATTCGCGCCTACACATTGTGAATTATATTTCTTACATCACGATGCTTATTACATTATAAAATAAAATGGTATTCATCTTCAATTGTTGAAATAAAGATGAATTGTTAAAAAAAAGCATTGACATCAGTTTTAAAGTTATTGTTCATAGGAGACAGTTATGATTTATAGTCTCTTTTTAAAACGTAATATAATTTTACCTCTTGGAGTTTTTCTATATTACTTCTGTAATCGGATTTTGAAGAACCCCACGGACACCACAAACTCTCATGCATATGTCACTCATTCAAGGTATAATGATAATATATGTCAAATCTTGTGTTGTTAACAAGGAAACGAAATCTCAAAAGCATTTTTGTCTCAATTTGTATCTCAAAATAGGGTTCTTTAATTTAAAAAAAAGCTTGCATAGCAATTTCCTTAAAAACAAAATATAACAAAGGCAAAGTTTTAAAACACAAAATTCATGTTTTTTTTATTTTTCTTTCATAAACTTGAAATTTAACCACGCTAAACCGTTAGGTTTATTCAACAACAACCATTAATTAATCAATAAGTAACGATAAAAAGACAATTGTGTATTGGATTAGGTTGATTGAACATGATGATTAGTGAATTTGCAATAAGCCGTTGGTCACGTGCCGAGTGGCACGCGTTGATTAAAAAGTCATTTAACTTCAAAATTACAATATCTATTGATACCTAACTTTACAGATATGAGGTATTTAATCATATCCTCCTATATATCCATATTCTCTGTGATCTTAAAACATCGTTTTAGTGTCCTCAGAGACATATATACACATGTGTATATATATGTCTCTAGTGTCCTTAATGCAAAAACTTTCTTCTTAGTCAGCTCCATTAAGAATTCCTTTGCGGTATTTCTACACACCGAAATATATGGCCTTATTGGTAAAATACCCACTGAAAATACCACAGTACTTAGTGTCACTAATAGTCAAATTATTGTGCCGTGAAAACTGGAAATGAAGTTTAGCGGGACATAGGAAATTACAAAAATATTAGAATTGTTTACTTACATAGTGTAAGCGGGATGCGGGAATCTAAAAAAAATAAATAGTAACTATAAAGCGAGATACGTGAACAGAACCCCCAATGAGACCCCATTAGTTGTGGCTTATTTTTGGTCTTTTTAGCTAGTTTCCTTCCCCTACATTACTTGTAATTGATCGTTTTTGTAAAGCAGCACTCGAGGTCTGACAGTATATTACCAAGAAATGCACAAAATATTGAAAAAGAAGGTTTAGAAAATTTAAATAATGGTATGCACACACACTCCCCTGTCAGCACAGACAATTATATTTTTGTAAACGCGCCAAACTCATTTCTTCCACAGTGAGACAAGCTTCCACAGTGAGACAATGTTGATGGTGGTGAAAATCTAGTCCAAATAATTATGACGTCTTGCAAGGCTATTTTATTTCTGGAACGCTTTCCTCTGACGAAGCCGAAATGTGAAACCAAATCAACAAGAAGTCTAACATTTATAATAGAACTGAATATAAAATCGAAATGTAAATGGGGAATGTATCAAAAGACCAAAGAGCAGATAGCAGCCAAAGGGCACCAATGGGTCTTCAATGCAACGAGAAAATCCAACAACCCGAGGAGGGGTTCCTAACCAAAGACAAATGGGGGGGGGGGGGGGGGTCCAACTACATGTCCCCATTCAATACAATACAATACAATACAATATGCTTTATTTGAAAAAACACTCCGTCACATTGACATGTGAAACAAGAGGTAAATTACAAAATACAATCACATACAATTAAAAAAAAAAAAAAAACAACTTAGAAATAAAATATATGGAAAATTACTTTATATTATAATATTTTAACATTATAATATTTTAGTTAACTTTGAAATGAATATAGACACATTTTTAAACAATAAGTTAATATTTGTCAATGACAGTTAGTCCTTTCATTTTTGCTTATTCTGATATTTCACATAGTACTCTGGAATATGCTGATTTCTGATATTTTTTAACTAATAAAGAATTGCATTCAAATAAATACATGAAATAATGGAATTCATTGCCAATTGCAGTTATTGAGTTAAACACAGATTGCATGTCCTTTCTTCTTTTGGAATGACTTATACCATCTTCCCAGCTCTACTGGGATTGTACATTGCAGCATCTTAATTTTGAAATATATTTACGTTCGAATGGTGTTAATTTTAAAATTCAAATGCATTGATCGTCCAATAAAGAACAATGTAGAAAGGGGGGTTCCAACATGTCCAACCCTCAGACCCTCCTGGATCCCTGCCTGTGAGGCATGCTTTAGCTTGCCATTAAACAAAAATGTATACTAGTTGAGTGATAATGGACGTCATATTAAACTCTTTGATATTAAAACAGAAACTAAAATAAGAATCATACAAAGGTCACAAAGGCCATAACTTCTGGCTCCTGACGTGGGAAAAGTGCAAAATGCAGTGGGGATGAAAGCCTTTACTGTAAATTCCTGAAATTACAATTATATAAATCCTCTCACATCTTTGCGCATTTCTTGAAATTGGTCATATTAACATGATTAATAAATGCATGCAATATTTTCAGAAAATTTCAATATATAGGCTTTTTAAAAAAAGTCAATCTTGTGCATGATTTATCAATGATTATACTTGCACAATTAACGCATGTTGTTCTCAAAACTAAGAGGTGGCTATGCTATTTATGACAATTTTCATGGTTCAGTGGTTATAGTTAAGTTTTTGTGTTTTACTTTATGCAATAGGTCTACTATATTTGTTGTATGAAATGATTGTAAGGTGTACGTCTAGTGGGATGATGTCATCTGACCTTGACCTCATTTTCATGGTTCAGTGGTCAAAATTAAGTTTTTGAGTTTTGGTCTTTATCTATTAAATACTATAAGCCATAGGTCAACTGTATTTGGTGTATAGAAATATTTTTTGATCTATATGTCAGTGGCACAGGTTTTATTTGACCTTGATCTCATTTTCACGGTTCATTGATCAGTGTTTTTGTGATTTGGTCTATTTTTCTTAAACTATAAGTAATAGGTCAACTATAATTGTTGCATTGAAGCCTTGTTAGCTGTATATGTCTGCCTGGCATGGTTCATCTGACATTGACCTCATTCTCATGGTTCATTAGTCTTTATTTATTTATCTTGGTTAATGTTAAGTTTATGTGACAGTTGTGATAAAGCTTTATACTTAGGACTATCAACATATTATCAATGATTAGTCAAAGAAGGCGAGACATTTCAGCGTGTGCACTCTTCTTATTAAACACACATTAATATACATCATGTTACGTACATTAAACAGCAAAAAAAAATATTGATGCAAGATGCCATTCAATAATAACTTTTACTCTTTTATGTATAGGACAAGAACTATAGAAGATACAGAGAAATTATAAACAGCAGAAATGATAGGCAATTTAAAATTTGCAGAAGCAAACTAAACCTAAATGGTAAGGCCACTTTTATTTATTTTTTTAAAGTTGTTGAACTTGAAAGATGATAATCATGATTACTATAAAAATTAAAAGATGTGGTATATTAAATATGAAAACTATCATGGCTTTAAGAAAGCAATTGTAGGCCTGTAACGACCTTCAATAATGAGAAAATACATACCCTATAGTCAAAGAAGGCAGCTATAAAAGACCCAAAGATGAAAAATTGAAACAATCCAACATGTCCAAACTGTAAAACTAATTACCTAGTTTATAACAAAATAAATTACAAAAAATAAATATAACCGGTATGAAACAACAACAACAACAACCACTAAATTTTAGTGTCAGACTAAACTTACAAAAACTACAGGCTCTGAACTTTGGACAGGCACAATAGGAATATGGCAACCTATGATGTAAATTTCCTGCAAACACAGACTGGACTGATGTAAATCAACTAATTTTTCGCGACTACTTTATTTTGCGTTTTATACTTTCTAGTCTTACATCACAGCTAATTATTTTTTACAAGGTTCAAGTTTACTTAATGAATTTTAATAAAGAAAGATACATATGAAAAACATTTATCATGTTTTTTGCTGTTTCTCTCTCCATTTATAACATTTTATTTGTTTATTTTGTGTATTTATAGGTGATCAGACATCTTGGTTTTCATGATCAATAGGTCATTACTGAAGAGGAAACTTAAAGTTGAAATTTATTTACAAAGTGCATAATTGGATTAATTTGAACTGGAATGTGTGCATTCCTGCAAAAAAGAAACAGGAAATTTCATCATTATCACATGATAATGCCAATAAACAAAATGGAGTTCTATCATAGATACACAAAAACACTATTGCATAAAAGCAACAACATATTATATATATTATTCGAAAGAAAGGAGAATGCAGAACAAAGGAACACCAGTTTTATCCACTCATTTATATCGCTCCCTCATATCAAATATACGGAAGAAGATCATTGAAGAACAATTTGCAAAAATGTTTTCTCTTAGAATTGAAGGAAAATGTTATAAAGTGAATAGAATAATGTATTCACTGAATTCTTACGTAGTGGATTGAAAACTGTACACAAGCTGAAACAGAAGAAAATTTTAATTTAAAATAACACGAAAAGTGTATATTTTATTATTTAATCTGCAAATATATAAACTAATTCTTTAGAACACCACAAATGGTATGACATTCAAATTGGTTGCTTATTAGTGTATTGCATTGAAACAATTTATACAAAGAAATGAAGAAAACAGAATCATTTGCTACAAATTTTTTTTATAAATCATAGTTAAATTTTATAAAAAGTATGAACAATACCTAGATCTAAACAGTCAGACTTTATCAATTTTCAATGTCATTAAAATGTTGAGTCAAACATTTATGAAAGTTTTGAATATCATTTGCATCAACTATACAGTCTTGTAATAATTATATTTATACTGTTTGTATACATGGTATAGCGAAGAAATGTTTTACAAGAACAAATAAGGGAAATTTGATGTTCAGAAATTTCTTTAGAGGAAATTTGAAGAACAATGATTTCATTAGAGGAAATTTGTTGTCTTGAAGGAAATCTTTTTCCCTTGAAAAAATCTTTTTCCTTTAGGGAAATTTGATTTCCCTTGAGGAAAACAACTATTCCTCTAAGGAAATTGTTGAAAAAAGGGGCATAACTTTTTTAACAGTGGTGCTAGAGCCAAACAATTTTAGGACAAATATCAGGGAACCAATACCAACCAAGTTATCAACTTCATTTTGACTTAACTCCAAAAATTAAGGTGAACAACTTTTGCACTCAGCGGAATTGCAAACTTGTCCCGGAGACAAATCTGCTTTTCTGAGATGTTTTACAAGGTTCCAAAAATGTGTTATGCCCTACAGCTTTCCATCCAGCTAAGGCAGAAGTATATTCTCTTTTATTCTCATATATCCAGTATTTGCAACAAATTGTAATTTTTCTGAAGAAAAAAATTCAAATGGAAAATAATGTTTGTATTGTAATATAGTATGTTCCCATGGGAAGAAAAATTGTTCCTATGTGAAAAAAAATTGTTCCCATGGGAAGAAAAATTGTTCCCATGGGAAGAAGATTTGTTCCCATGGGAAGAAATATTGTTCCCATGGGAAGAAAAATTGTTCCCATGGGAAGAAAATTTGTTCCCATGGGAAAAATTAATTCCCATGGGAACTTTTTGTATTCATCTTTTCCCATGGGAACTTTAAAGTTCCTATGGGAACTCTAAACTTCCCATGGGAAAAGTAATTTTTCCCATGGGAACTTCCAATGTTCCCATGGGAAATTCTAATATTCCCATGGGAATTATCAAATTTCCCATGGGAAATGTACTTTTAATCAGCTGCAGTGACAAGAGTGACAACAGTGACAAGTTGGGACATATGGCATTTTTTTAATTTTTCAATAATCTATCACTGGGCAAATTTTTTTTTTTGATATCTTGTAAACCGACAAAGTCAGATTTGCCGATACCGGAATGGCAAATTTGTCCCGCACAGTGTTAATACCTATCCAAATAACATGATGAATAAGATGTAATAAAGCGAGAAAATATACAGACGGAGAATCATAATGAAAAGTCAATTAGAATAAATCATCTCAATATTCAACAGTAAAACAACTAAGACAAACAATTACCTAAAAATATAAAGTAACTGCAGTACCACCGGAAAACTCGGTTAACAGCTCCTCGAGGGACACCCGTCGTATTTTTAGACCAACTGAATTCATGATATGTATCAAGTGTAATATATAAATACTCCACATACATCCACTATCATGACTGTCGGAATATTGCTTCAGAGAAATGTCAAAACAATTAGCAAAAGAATGCACATACAAGAATCGTTATGCGGACAGTTTTAAAGTGCAAATCAATATAAAATTTGATAGAATTTTTTATGAAAATATTTTTTTTTGCAGGTTCACCTTTCTTTTCTGTATGTTGGACATACACATGAGGATATTGATGCCGGTTTTAGCTAAATAGTAGATTCCCTCCGTCGAAATGACGCAGAAAGAATCCCTGAGCTTTTGGATCTCTTACCAAATCCAAGCAATTTAATTTGGCAATACGGTATTAGGAACTGGCTTGAAACATTTATTGCTGATGTACGGAAACATACCAAGCCATTACATTATAAATTTACAATGGATGAAGTATCTAATAAGATTAAATTGTGTTACAAATCCAATCATGCTGGGCCTTGGAAGATTTCAACAAGTGGAATGTTCATGTTTAACGATAAAGGGGAAGTAGGATTGCCAAAGGGTGTACCAAAAGTATCCACGTCAGTTTTTGACAAAATATCTATCGAAAAAATTGAAAGTGGAATTAATGACTGGAAATGTCTCTTCACGGATCAAATAGAACATCACCAATTTAATTGGTGGAAGAGCCGGGTTAACTACATGAAGAAATTAAGAGATGATAATCAATTTATGAAAAGTGAAATCATACAAAACGCAGTTTGGTACTTTGATAAATTACCGAAGATTAGAGTGACACCAGACTGTTTGGATGCTAACAACCCACCAAAGGAAATAGAGGACATGGTAAATCAAGAGCTTATAGAACACGAGGTAAGAACTAAATAATCATCAACGATTCTGACCTCGTCCACAAAGTCCCCTTTAATTCTCCGCTGTGAATTTAAAGTCTTCAGTTGACACACAAATTATATTCCGATTCCAATGTTTTTATTCGATTTCTTACTTTCTTTTTAGTTTTAATATGTTTGTCTGGACGATAACATACAATGTTTTTATTTTATTTCGTACTTTCTTTGTAGTTTTAATGTGTTTGCCTGGACGACACAAAAACACAGACATTATTGCAAGATCTTGCAAGGTTTTCATCGAAGGGAATAGTGTGACTTTATTTGTTTAATACATTATTTTCCTTCTATCATTTCATTTATAGGTCATAGACAATACTATGTCTGTATGTTTACATCATAAATCAGGAAAAGAGTAGGTCCGGTAAGGCCCCTTTTTGGCCCAAAAATATAACAGTTTTACAAAATTGTTAAAATGTAGACTTTGAGTTATTTATTGGACAGTTGAATGCTTCTGCTACATAAATATGGGCTGTTTTTGACAATACAATGCACATATATCGGGTTGTAGCACCATTAAGTCATGCTAAATTACTGAAATCTTCAAAATTGTATCATTTTAGTTAAATTTTAGACGGTTTCCGTGTAAAACGAAAGTACCCGCATTCGTGTTCATCCTTAATATTGCAATGTAAGTTGTATTTTATGATAATACATGACATATGTAAAGGTTGTGGATGAAAACGGATGCGTCCACTTTCATTTTTTACAAAAACCATCTGAAAAGTGACGTTTTTTGGCATATTTGAGAGATTTTTCATATTTGAGCTTCAATCGGATCGTTTTTAATGACTTAATCAGTTAAATTCTTTCACATAAACTAATTGGATCAAGTGAAATAGACAATTAAGTGTTTAAAAAGTGGTCAAAGTCTTTCGTCAGATGAAACTGAAGTTTGAGGCCAAAATGAGTCCTTACCGGACCTACTCCTTTTATAACTTACTGTTTTTCTATTCTATAGCGAGTACATATTTTTTTTATCGTACAGGTTAATAAAAGGGATGCATTAATATGCTATGGCCTTTTTGCCTGGAGAAGTGTAAACCCTATTTTCGTCATAATTTCTAACATTCAGAAATATACACTTCAAGTCAAATATTAGTGGATAATGAATATTAATTAAAAAAACGATTTCTCCTATGCAATAATACATTTGATATTGATCTGTTACACCTTATATACTAGTAGAACATCAGTATTTTTCTATCATAGATACAGATAACCCAGAAAAGAAAAAAGAAAACAAAGTGAACAAGACAAAACCAGACCTGAATTGAAAAAGCAGAAGAAAGGCAAAAAAGGTACGCTATTGTACAGTTCTTTTTACAGTAGCATTTGGAGGAGCAATGACGATTTTGTTCAATGCCGTTACCGGTGGCATTCATTACCACTGTTTGTTATTACAAAAAAACGGACATATTTTAGTTTGTTTGAATATTCAAAATATGCATAGGGGGAGTTGGCATATGATATATTGCTTATAGAATTCTTTTAGTTCAACTGATTTCAAAGTATTTTTTAATAAGTTAAGTCAAACGCGTTGTCTTTGCTTGCTAATATTACTGAGAAAACAAAATATTTTTCTTCTTTTCAAATTAAATATTTTTCATTTGAGCAAAACATCTGGACATTTTATTAGCAAACTCAACTTGAAATCGGTAATTGACTACTTTATAATATTTATTTGATTTTCTTTGTTCATCAATCAACAACATTTAAGGTCGATTTTGTTGTATTTTCAGGAAATACAAAGAACATGACAACTAGACGCACCATATATGGCTATATATGTCAAACGAAACATATATTTTATTCTATAATACAGGAACTAATAGAAGTCATTTTCGTTTTTGATTTGATTTGTTATATACACGAGTATTCATATTTTTTGTGGCTATTTTACCTAGCAATTGAACAACATATGGTTTCAACAGCAACAGTACAATTATGTTTTATTCAAAATATTGTGCATGCTTTGATATGTAATTTTCAAGAATTTAAATTTTCTACTTGTGCTGTACTGACATTAAACAGTTTGTAATTATATTTCCTTTTGAAAAAACATTGATTTCTATCTCGTGTACTTTTCTTTAATTTGATGGATACACGAATACTTGGTAGCGTGATCACCCCGAGTGCGAGAGGTCGTAGGTTAGAACCCGGCTGGATGAAAACGGAGACTTTAGAATTTGTATTTGCTGCTTCTCCGCTTTGCACGCAGCATGCAGGAGTTTGATCAAAGGATTGATTGGCTCGAAGTGATAATGCTATGTCCGTCTCGGTGGACTGTTATCTTATGAACAACATGGCGGTTGTCACATGTGAAGCAGTATTTTTTTCCCTTTCGGAGTTGCCGAGATCGCCCCCGGCTTTTGGTGGGATTCGTGTTGCTTGTAGGTTTTAATTTCTTTGACGTTTCTTCTTGACTATTGCTTGTCTTTTCTTTTGTAGCCATGGCGTTAGTTTACTTTCGATTTATGAGTTTGAATGTCCCTCTGGTATCTTTTACTCCTCCTTTATGAATTAGCTTGTTAAAAATCCGACTCAGCGTGTGGTTCAAGTGAAAAGTAAAGTTATTTTTCATGTTACATTAACTTGTTTTTGTCCTGAATATGCATATTTATTTCCCGCTGGATAGTGCGCAGCCAACATAATCACCAAGATTCATCTTTTATTTCGTATTTCGTTTTTAGACGGAATGTAAATCTTTGCAAAATGCTGTAGAAATGGATAAATTCACATAATGGGGACATTTCCCCATTCCGTGTTTATTGTTTATTTCTTCGACATAGAAAATGACCAATTACACAGCCTGTTTTAAAGATTATTTTCATGTGGGGAAATTTCCCCAATATTGTTTAGTGTTCACGTATGTGTTGTCTTCCTGTATGGATGTTTTCCCACTACTTGTAATTTAATGGGGAAATTTCCCCATTTCGAATTCTTTTATCACCATATTGAAAGTCATATTTAATTTGGGGATATTTCCCCACTTTATTCATGATGTTAATTACAGTTACTAACACACACTTCTTAAACTTAAAATTATCTTTGAAGAAAAGTGGGGATATTTCCCCAGTCTGAAGGTCTTTGTTCTGGAGATATTTCCCCAGTCTAAAGGTCTTTTTATTCCGGGGATATTTCCCCATTTTCATTTTTTTTTTAAATTCATTATGATCATAGATGAGGAATAATTTCAATGTTTACATTTTAATGTATGTTATAGCAAGGACTTTCATCATTTTTTGTTGCTGCATGAATATAAAGTTAACATCAGGTGTAATTTTTGATAAATTTTCACTAATTTTTAGCAACTGAATCGCCTTGCCTTCTTCAAATAAAGATGTTTTTTACAATGAAATGAATGTTTCTTTTTGTAATTTTATTAGGGTGTGAAAGTGTTGACCGAAACCCATTTTTTCCGCGCTTCATTCTAAAAATGTGTTCACGATTAACACTTTTACACCCCAATACAATTACAAAAAGAAGCATTCATTTCTTATAATAACATTTTTTTACACCAAAAAAAACATGACACAGAAGTTTTATCAAGTTGTGTTTTATATCTTTACTTTTTCTGTAGAAGCAACTATGTTTATTCATTAGCTTTGTGTATTACACAACTGTATACGGAGTATAACACAATTGTGTATTGTATTTACTAACAGTAGATACTGTTTTCATTAATTTGAATTGTGTTTTACCTCTGCAAAAGTCCTCATCTTCATCAGAATTATCACGACAATCCTGGTATCCATTACACACCATAGAAAATCCAACACACTGAAGGTCATCCTTACATTTTACAGATCTTTCCGGGCATATATTAGCTGTATAAAAGAAAAAGAAAAACTCGTTTTAGAAAAGTTTATCTTTTTTCAGACGTCAATTTAATCCATTTCCTGTCGAGAATTTCGAGCTTTCGCTTACATGGACTTCACATCGTTTTATTCTACTTTCTGTTTTTAAGATCTTTTGGGATTCCGTAGTATGACGTTATGATTAACACCTTAACAAAGTTTAATGGTAAAAAATTTCCTGGCTAATGTTATTATTACTTAAGAAATGAATGCTTCTTTTTGTAATTTGATTGGGTTGTAAAAGTGATGACCGAAGAACACTTTTATGAAGCGCGGAAGCGCTTCATTCTAAAAAATGTGTGCACGATTAACACTTTTACACCCCAATAAAATTACAAAAAGAAGCATACATTTCTTATTATAACATGTTATGCTACAAAATCCATGACACAACATTGTTAACAATTTTTCTTTTGTTTATCTTTACCCTTTTTTGTAGAAGCACGTGTCGTCACGAATGTAACATTTCATTTTGATAAGAAGGTAATTTGTTTAATGACGCGCGATTGTTGTTAACCAATTACTAGAAAAGAACATAGAACGCAGTGTGTTCTGTTCCATGTACATACAGCGTTTAACCAAACTGGTTCAGTAACTAATGTTTTTATTTCCACCACTGAATGGGTGACACTGAATGGGGGTAACTAAGTATACATTAAGTTATTCTAAACACTAGAATTAGAAAAAAACAAGTTTTAGACCTGGCCCAATATGTGCATAGCGTTGTAATATTTAATAAAAAGTCTCGTAGATGTGTATATAACCATCGTGGCATGATATAATTTTGGTACTAATGATTTAGCAAATTTTCAGTTTCAAGAATATCCAGATATAAAAGATAGTAAGGTCATTTACCTTATCTACAAGCTGGCATTGTCGTTGTTTTTGGACGAGTGGTCTTTAATAGATAATATGATCATCAGTATGCGGATGTATTAAACCCATTTTAATATTCTAAAACGTAATGTTAGTAAAAGCATATGGACACGATAAAACACAAGTAAATTGAAAGGTGCAAATCAGGAATATCTTATACATACAATATTACGATTTACCTTTGCAAAAATCTTCGTCTTCGTCAGATTGATCACGGCAATCATTGTGTCCGTCACAGAGACTACGGTGATACACACATTGAAGACCATTCCGACTTTCTATGTGGTTGTACAAATTGTATTTCTCACATTCTTCCGCTGTAAGTTGAATGGCTATTTATATACTTGTTTAGGTCAATATATATATAAATTTGATTACTTTAATTAATATTTAATGAATTCTAAAGATTCAAAATATGATGAACGGATTATATAAACCGGAGGAAAAATATAATACAAGCCCAAACAAAATAAATACAAAAAAGTCTAAATTGAAAACAACTTTCAAACCTATGATTGTTTTGGATAAAAACCGCAATTTTTATTCGTGTGCATGTAACAAATTTCGTTGTAGAGGGGTCTTAATACAGCACAAACAACATTTTCCGAAAAACCAAAAGAGTGAAAATATATATTTTAACAAAACGCATTTGACTTACAGGTCGAACAATTGATGTTCTTAAACCCTGCTGACTGCCATTGAGGATTGCAAGATAAATTGATCACAAGGTGTAACAAAATGGGTCTCTGTATTAATTTAATACAAGTAGAAAACAATAAACTTGCGGCAAAGACGGTAAACCACAACATGAGGTGCTAAATTTTTTAAACCATATCAGTATTTCGACAATTAATGTCTTTTAGTGATGTCAGGGATCGAGAAGCATTTGGAAGACCATTTAATTTACCTCAATTTAGGATAGACTCTTGAATTATAAAGAGTCAAAATAGGATGAACGGATTATATCAACCGGAGGAAAAATATAATACAAGCCTAAACGAAATGAATGTAAACAAGTCAAAATTGAAAACAATGTTCAAACCTATGATTTCGTTGGAAAAAAACCGCAATTTGTATTCGTATGCATGTAACAAATTTCGGACCCCACCAAAAACTAGGAGTAATTTTAGGTGCTCCGGAGGGGGAAGCAGATCCTGCTTATTATTTGACGTCATATATTTAGTTATAAAACGACACAGGACACAATTTTTAAGCGAAAAGCAACAGTTTTAATTATTCTCCAATAATAAAAGAAATTCTGAAGTTTTTGAAAGTCTCAATATTTCTCCATAAAAACTCAGTATAGATACCAAAATTTTAATGTGCTTGTTTCGTCAAAACTGATGGAAGCACAAATCAAATACGAAGTGGCGTTATATTTCTTTAATACTGGTACTAGAAATTGTTTCCTCTTAAAGCAATGCAAACTATGCTATTCTAAAGTTATTCATTCTATTCATGATTTTGAACATGTCTTCTTCAGTATTTATATTGATTATTTAATTGTATACATAATTAGTATCAAAATGTTATTACGGCAATTAAGCAACTTTTGTTATTCAGTAGCTTTGTGTAGTACACAACTGTATACGGATTATAACACAATTGTGTATAGTATTTACTAAAAGAAGACCTTATTTTCAATAATTTTGATTTGTGTTTTACCTCTGCAAAAGTCCTCATCTTCATCAGAATTATCACGACAATCCTGGACTCCATTACACGGCGCCGTAACGTGAACACACTGTATATCATCCTTACAGGTTTCATATCCTTCCGGGCATATATTAGCTGTATAAAAGAAAAAGACAAACTCGTTTTAGAAAAGTTTATATTTTTTCAGACGTCAATGTAATCCATTTGCTGTCGAGAATGTCAGCACAAAACTTTAAGTGTACATCTTGACCCTGTCGTTATTTTCATTATCAAAAGTCATGTAAATACAAATGTTTTCTTTTATCAGGAAACGTTTCCGGTTCTGATTGAAAGAAGATGTTTCCAGTTTCCGCTTACATGGACTTCACATCGTTTTATTCTACTTTCTGTTTTTAATATCTTTTAAGATTCCTTAGTATTTAGTAATGATAAACACCGTAACAAAGTTTAATGGCCAAAAACATTCCTGGCTAATGTTATTATTACTTAAGAAATGACTGCTTTCTTTTAAAAAAAATTGTAGTTTTACTGGGGTGTAAAAATGTTGACCGTAGCACATTTTTATGAAGTGCGGAAGCGCTTCATTCTAAACATGTGTGCACGATTAACACTTTTTCACCCCAATAGAATTACAAAAAGAAGCATACATTTCTTATATTAACATTTTTATGCTAAAAAGACCATGACACAAAAGTATTATCAAGTTTTTTCTTTTGTTTATCTGTACCTTTTTTATAGAAGCACGTGTGATCACGAATGTAACATTTCATTTTGATATGAAAGTTAATTTATGAATGACGCGCGATTGTTGTTAACCAAATACTAGAAAAGAACATAGAACGCAGTGTGTTCTGTTCTCTGTACGCACAGCCTTTAACAGAACTGGTTCAGTAACTTATGTTTTTATTTCCATCACTGAATGGGTGACACTGCTGGGGGTAACTAAGTATACATTAAGGTATTCTTAACACTGGAATTCGAGAAAACAAGTTTTAGACCTGGCACAATATTTGGATATCGTTGTAATATTTAATAAAAGTCTCGTAGATGTGTATATAATCATCGTGGTATGATATAGTTTCGGTACTAATGATTAAGCAAATTTTTAGTCTATAAGAATACGCAGATATAAAAGATAGTAAGGTCATTCACCGTATTTACAAGCTGGCATTGTCGTTGTTTTGGACGAGTGGTCTTTAATAGTTAATATGATTATCATTATGCGGATGTATTAAACCCATTTCAATATTCTGAAACTTAATGTCTGTAAAAGCATATGGACATGATTAAACAACAGTAAATTAAAAGGTGCAAATCAGGAATATCTTATACATACAATATTATGATTTACCTTTGCAAAAGTCTTCGTCTTCGTCAGATTTATCACGGCAGTTATTGAATCCGTTACAGAAAGATTTGTGATGCACACATTGAATACCATCCCGACATTTTATGTGGTTGAATCTCTCACATTCTTTCGCTGTAAGATGAATGGCTATTTATATACTTTTTTAAAATCAATATATATATATATATAAATTGAGGTAAATTAAATGGCCTTCCAAATACTTTTCGCTCCCTAACATCACTGAAGAAACATTAATTGTAAACAATTAAGCACCTCATGTTGTGGTTTACCATCTTTATTGTTTTCTACTTGGTATTAAATTAATATAGAGATCCATTTTGTTACACCTTATGATCAATTCATTTGGCAATCGTCAATGGCATTCAGCAGGGTTTAAGAACATCATTTGTTCGACCTGTTAGTCAAATGCTTTTTGTTAAAATAATTTTTTTCACTCTTTTGGTCTTTTGGAAAACGTTGTTTGTGCTGTATTTAGACCCTTCTACAACGACATTTGTTACATGCACACGTATAAAAATTGCGGTTTTTATCCAACGCAATCATAGATTTGAACGTTGTTTTCAATTTAGACTTGTTTATATATATATATTAATTTATGTCCTAAAGATGTTAACTTCTATGTCATTTGGTCTATGTCAGAGTGTTATCTCATTTGCAAACATACTACATCTTCTTTCTTTTATAATAGCTCCACGCAGAAGTCGTCTGACGATATTGTCTTACTTGCCATTCTTGCTATTCGAAGTTTCTCTCTGTCCATTACATTTTGAAGATAATAGACAATACAAATTGTAAAATTCGTTATTTAAAGGCAATAACTACTAGTCGTCTGACATTTTTTCTGTTAATAGCCGGTATGTAGATTTTAACATTTTGAACATTTCATTCCTCTTAGATTTTCTTTATTTATAGAGGCTTTCAAGATAAACGACAAACAAGCTATGTTCTATTTGATAAGGCTTCTAGACATGTTGGTTTGAAAGTGGGGTCATTAGACAATAATTTGTCTCCTAGATACCCAAATAATGATTTAGGGCAATTTGGGTTAATTGGGGACATAGGTTCAAAGGAGAAAATGTGTGTAAAAGTTACGGGCGACGACGATGGACGACGGACAAAAAAGTCAGAAGGAATTGATAAAAAATGTGTGAATATTTATGATATATGCAAGATTTAATCTTGATATTTAAAAAATAATAACACACAATTCTTATGTACTTTGGGTATTTTGATGCTACTTTATTATCGTTTATTGAAAACTCCTGTCATAATATTTGGTGTAATCTAAAGTCATTTTTATCAACATACAATATACACATGCACGTTGCAACTTTCATTTTTTATAGTACTGAGTGGATGCCGCTGTTGTTGGACTTTTAGTTCCCAAAGGGTATCATCATCTCAGTAATATCTGATTAGGTATGGAAGTGATTGTTAACATACATAAATGGTCCGATTATAAAATTTAAAAAATGAAGAAACTAAGGTTCCAACTCCCTCATGCAAATTGATCTTTGATGGATTAGGCTATTATTTTGCGATCCCTTTTGGTTAAACAGCTTTTCACATGCTTCGGTACTTATTCATCTTTTGCTTTCAAACATTTTGCGTTGATGCAGATAAATCAAGAACAGTTTTCGGATACATTCCATTTACAAATTGTTACTTTCATTTGTTTTGGAAAATAACATGATTCACATTGTGGTGTCACTTGTTTACCAGAAAAGTTTCAATTAAAAATAAATGAACATTAAACATGCATTGTTTGTATGGAGTTTAAACGATTTACATTTTTATATCAATTCACAGACTTACCTGATGTCGATATCAATGTGCAGAATCCATATACAAAGATTGTTAGCAGAAGGTAATTCATTTTGTCCTGTTAAAATACATACAAAATTACAGAATCCGTATCCATAGTGCTATGTTTTACGGAAAATAATATGTAATAATTTTGTAGAAAGTTATTTTTTCCCCTGGAATGTGCATTCCATACAAATTTTCAATGAATAATGCAATTCAGAATGATTTAATTCGGACATTAAATTATAACTAAATCCTTTTGGTATCTGTTGCCTCTCTTTTTTCACAAATAATACCCGTTTAATATCTTTTCCATGACAGTAGTATTGTTTAGCTGTAATTGATAGCTATTTTGAAAATACAAAGCTTCCAACCTCGTTATCCATCAAAATCCGAAGAAATCAAAATAATAGAATAAATTGTGAAAGATTTTCAATTAGTTCATTGCCTCTTTATTTCCCCCATTGTGGCATTTTAACTGAGTTTCAATTCGAAGTGATATATGCATAGCACGTGACGTTTATCTTGTCGACATAACCTACTTTTACGTAATACAAACTTTACTCAGTACTCGGAGTACAAAATGTGTACTCACAACACCAAACGAAGTATATTGATTGGTTGATTTCTGAATCTGAGTTAAAAAAAGAAGAAAAAAAGAATAATTTATTAAATCGAAAACAGTCCTTTTCAAATGAGATCATTTTCCGACACATTTAACCAGTACAAAAAAAGTATGAACAATATGTTTCTACAAGTAAGTGTCCCTTATAAGTATTGAATTACCTGTTTGTTTAATGATCTATTCAGTTATTTCTTTTTTAGAAATTGCAGATCGCAGATAGTTATTTTCTGGTAATTTGAAGGTATAAACTATATTCCACTATTACATTAGCGTAATAAAAACACATTTTAAGTTTCATAAATCATTTATCTAATTGTATAATATACAATTTGGTTAAAGGAAATATAATTATCTGTATAATTTCAAATGTATTTTGACGCTTTGATTTTTAATTCGTTCATCCACACATCCGTTAGAACATTTAACGTAACTTCCCGCTATTACCATGATTACGTATATTTCAAATTGAATAATATATTAGATGTAATCATAGAAGTAATATATGAACATTCGTTTAGGGTTAATATCAAAAATACTTACCTTAGAGACGTTTGATCATTCAACGAACACGAGATAATTCAATCTCACGGTACTCTCAAGGTACATATATTTATAGAGTCTTTACCATTTCATAGAAATATTAAAAAGGCCAATTACAACCAATTATTAGATATTTAAAAGTAGTTCCCTTTTGTCGGTTTTTGAAATGGCATCTGAAACTGTATACGTGCAAAGGTTAAATAAAGGTCAACCCATTTGACAAGCCTAATTTTAAACATGTCATAAAATTATTAAATACATGTAGTAATGGCTTCAATTTTCAAAATGATTACAAATATAGCTAATCAAAAATAATTAGTGATGGGGAAGCCTAAAAATAATTTGTCCTTTTCGGCTAATTTCAAAATTACAAACTCTTAGAAATCCTTGAAGAATGTTGTATTTGACGGAATAATAACTATCTATTTTATTGAATAATATTTGATATGTTATGTTTTATAAACTGTTGTTTGTCTTTTTGTAATGTTTCGTTTTTTGCCGTTGTTAGTTTGTCATTAACTGATGAGTTATAAGTACAGCTCTTTATAAGAACCAGGCAGACTGCGATATATGAGGGTTTCAGATTTTTTCTATAAATTGCCTGGTAGAAGCAGTAATTAACTACTGCTCATCAATGACATTTGAGTGGGAAAATATGAGTGGTTGCCATGGTAACGGACACTCTATTTTTTGGGAATAAAGCGTGGTAAACTCTTTCAAAAATCAGCTAAATCATTACAATCAGAGCCCGGTTATGAATAGAATCAAACTTTTTTTCAGAAAATTGATATAACTTACTAAAATGGATAGAAAAATGTGTGGGAGTTATTATTTGTGGAAGTCTGCTGTATAAAAGAGGGATGGAAGATACCAAAGGGACAGTCAAACTCATAAATCTAAAACAAACTGACAACGCCATGGCTAAAAATGAAAAAAGACAAACAGAAAAACAATAGAACACATGACACAACATAGAAAACTAAAGAATAAACAACACGAACCCCACCAAAAACTAGGGGTGATCTCAGGTGCTCCGGAAGGGTAAGCAGATCCTGCTCCACATGTGGCACCCGTCGTGTTGCTTATGTGCTTACAAATCCGGTAAATAGTCTTAATTCGGTAGGTCACATTCATGAAAGGGAAGGGGATTGTAGTTACGACGTAAGGAACATATCTGATATCATTTGTGAAACGGTTATTCCATAATGGTCAAACAACTCGTGATGGCGTCCGTAAAATTTACGAAGGGATGATTTCAACTTCACCATTTGGAACTCTTGGTTTAATAGCTTCCTTGTGAGCAGTAACCCTCTATCAAGAAAATCATGATAGGAAATGCAAGCACGGGAATATCGTATCAATTGGGAGATATATACCCCGTATGCAGGTGCTGCTGGAATGTTGCTACTTAGAAATGGAAAGTTCACAATCGGAAAGCTGAAATCATCTCTTTTGTCGTAAAGTTTTGTTTGCAACCGACCCTCATTGTCAATTTCTAGATGTTAGTCAAGATATGAAGCCGACTTAACTGTATCTGCAGTATCCTTTATCTCCAATTCGATGGGATAGATGCGTTCCACATAGTCACCAAATTTTCAATTGTTTAGTGAAAGAACGTCATCTATATAGCGGAAAGTAGAGTTTAAGGATGTTTTTAACTTCTTATCTTTCTTCCTAAGAAGTTCCTGCATGAAGTCAGCCTCATAATAATAAAGAAACAAGTCGGCAAGTAGAGGGGCACAATTTGTTCCCATTGGGATGCCGACAGTCTGTTGAAAAACACGTCCTCCGAACGTTACAAATATGTTGTCAATCAAGAAATCAAGCATCTTGATAATATCGGTTTCAGATAATTTTTTGTTTGAATCAGAGTGATTCTTTACAAAGTATGATTTATCCCTCCCTTCGACAAGATACTTGTATCTACGTTGGCCATTCTTTTTTATGAAGCAAAGTAATACCAACTCTTTCAATTTGCTTTTTAGTTTGGAATGTGGAATACTTGTGTAAAAAGTAGAAAAGTCAAATGTTTTAATACTGTTACAAGATGAAAGAGAGTTAGATTGTATGTACTCTAAAAGATCTTTGGAATTTTTAAGTATCCACATCTGATTCACGCCACCTCTAGAATAGGCAGTTTCACAATAACTGTGAAGCCCGTCTTTGATTGCTGATAAAATAGATGTTAATAATTTAGAAAGAGGTTTCGTGGAGCACTTGGAAGACCCAGCAATATACCGTTGTTTGTAAGGACACTTATGTAGTTTAAGTATCCAATACAGTGATGGAAGATCCAGTTCTTCATCTTTGGTTGCAATATCAAAGGAACAAAGCACAGACCTATGATTATCCAGGATTTCCTCTTTGGTAAGTGTCGTGAGGGTATATGTTGAGTTTCCAAGTGAATTATCTATACCTAATTCGTTTATCAAGCAATTAATTTAGTGACTTTTACAAACATAAACGATGTTATTTGGGGCTTTGTCTGCGGGGACAACAACATATTTATCATGGAGGTCGGATAAGTGTTTAGCAACATTTGGGTCTTTAAAGATTGAATAAAAGGAGTTTAATGTCCTTAGTTGTTTCCAAACCTTTAAACAAATGCATGAAAGCATATATACCATAACTCTAAGTTACCATCGTTAAGTATTTTTAACAATTTACCATGGAAACAAATATCACCCATAACAACATGAACAACATCCATTCAAAAGATGTATAAATGGAATTTTATGTAAAAAATACATATAACTGACTCTATATAAAAAGAGTAAAATCCATTGTATTCCTATTTATGAGCTTTTTCAATGTTTACCATTTAAAATAATGCAGATCTCATATAAAACACACATTTTTACAATCGTCCATGATTTTATTCTTATAATTGATAAAACTTACATTTAATGTTCTGGAAATTTTCTAAAATATAAGAAAGTTGTAAATATTTGTGGTAAAAATGTATGTGACAACTTTTTATTCGGGAATTTCCATGAAATCATTTTCAACATTAATTAAAACTTTTGGTAGCAAAGCTATGTGACAAACATATCTTAAACACATCTCGGGAAAAGTCCATAAAAAATAATCTAAATGTAAATTGTATAAAGCAAAAACATTTATATCTTCACATTTTGGGAATTATCCCGAATACCCAACATATAAATATACTAGAACTCGATCCTGACTAATGAATTCTTTTCAAATTTCTGGAAAAGTCCCGAGAAACTAAAGCACTTGTCATGTTTGCTTTTGTCGAATAGATTTCCTTAACCATTTCGAGTAAAATCCCGAAACCAAATTTACAATAATTTATGTTACAGATTTCTTTAAACATATCGGGAAAATTCCCGAAAAAAACTAAATCTATATGCCAGATTTTAAATATTTCGGAATTTATCCCGAAAACCCAAAGTTTATGCTAGAACTCACGACTAATAATTTCTTTTCACATTTCTGGAAAAATCCCGAAATATAAATCTATTATCAGGCAAACACTTGTTGCATAGATTTGTTTACCCATTTCGGGAAAAAATCCCGAAATAAAATGTACAGGTAACAATTTTGCTACAAATTTCGTAAAAATATTGGGCAAAATCCCAAAAAACTAAATCTATAGATTTAATAACCATGAAAACTCAAAATGTTGATACATTTATAAGTAAGATTGTTTTCAACATTTGTTTGAATTTGATGATTAATAAAAGAAAATGTGTCAAACTGAAAAAAATATGACACAAAGTGCATATTACAAATTAAACATAAATGTAATATTCCATTGAATAAACTGTTAACACAGATAAAAATCTGATCTTTATGTATTTATTGTTGTAAAATTCAAATGTGGAAATAAAATTGCATTACTTAAACTTATAAACTATGCAAAATAATTAAAATAAATGTACTAGGATTGAAAGAGCAAGGTTTCAAAATTATTTCTTAATTGAAAAAAGATAACGATTGATAGATATGGTATAAAATAATTCATACAATAACTATGCACTAGTTAACTAATAAACTCGCATATATAACTACACTCACGACAATATTTTATAAATAGCGATTGCATTAATGGAGCTAAAAGGTACCAACAAGATTTGCAGGATGTATGCCTGTACAATAAGATGATAATGCATTATTACATTTATACCAAAAAAAACACCAGTTTGAAATATATCAGGAAGTCTGCAGTCCTTTAAACTATGTTTGGCATTCTTTTCCTCTTGTTCATCTTCATATCTGTGTCTTTTAAGACTCCCGTCAATTTGTCCTCCAAGATTTCTATGTATCCTACAAAGAAAAGTCACTTCAAGTTAAATATTTTCAAGTCCTTCAGGCATATTATTCATGATTTTTTTTTGTCGGCATATTTTCTTCTTTCTTATAAAGGATTTTGTTATCACATGACCTTTTATAGCTTACTGTATGTCATTTGTTTTGTTTAATATTTGAAGCCATATCACACTGATGCTGTTTAAATTTTGTTCTTATTAGGACAGTTGTCTCCTTATCAATCATACTGCATTTTTTTTCTAATTTGGTGTTTTAATTTTTTTTATATATATGTTACTTTACCGATTTATTACCTGCAAACAAATAGGTCAAACTGGAAAAGTTTTAAAAAATATTTTTTTTTTTACTTTTAATGCTTTTAGAGTTAGCATCAGGATTAGCAATCATACTACAGATATCTTCTTCTCTAAAAGACAGGCAAAGTTCTAATCCTATCAATTTAATTATCAGTTACTTTACAAATAATTGTCTTAAAACAAACAAGGCAAATTTAAATGGTTTGAAGAAAAATTTGTAAGGGGTTCCTAACCAGTTTGAACCAAATTCCGACAGTCAGTTTTAAAAACAAATCAACCTGGATTTTGAAAAAAAATCTAAAGCTCACGATCATCATTTTTGCTTTTTAAAGTTTTTTATTTACTATCATAAAATTAAAGAAAGAAAACATCACTGACAGGCAATAACTCAACTTTAGGTTTTGGCCATGTGACATATTTGTAGATCTTATGGTCATGGTGTTGATCATTTTTACTATTCAAACTGTTTCCCTCTCTTTACTATAGTTCTTAATAGGGCTATCAACAGAAAAGATGTGTTTCGATTTTCTGTCCAGCCCCAATTTATCGGCTCTGACACTGAATTTGTTTCCAAAAAAAAAAAATACTCCTTAGCGTCTCCTTAATTGCACTATTTGTGAACATAAATGCTAAAGAACAATTGCCCAGCTAATGTGTGCTTGCAGTACACTTGATTATAAAGAGGCAACCATAAATCTAAGATGAAAGCTGTCGGTTGCACATGTATAACATACACTCACTCTTTACACCAAATATATGACCTAATGCTTAAAGTATATGGATAAGGACTTGACCACCTTACTTGTCCGAATGGAATTGTAACTTGTCCAAAACAAATCCTAATATTAACCTTTTTTGCATTTTAAGCTGATTCAATGAACAAAATGAGCTAAAACAGTGGAACAGAATTTGATTATTATCTCTTGATATCCTTTTAAAAAATATGAGTCGAGAACAACTAAATCTAGTATTCATCAAAGCCAAGTTTACACTCATTTGTTTTGTATCCTGGCCACCGTTTCACAAAGCCTTCTTAACTTACGATGATCGTATCAGTTTACGATCGGTTTACGTGTGGTTCTACGTTCCCGTTACATGTGTTTCACAAAGGCATCGTAAAGAACTACTAAGTTGATCGCAAGTTACGTCGTGTGTATCATCGTAAGTGTATCGTAAACCGAGAAGAGTGCTTTCTTTCACGTCCGCACTTTTATCGAGTATGGCATGCCAAATAAACATTTTTAAAAATAATTATTATGGAAGGCGAATTATGGAGATAGTTTTATATCAAAATTAATACAACTTAAGAATTTTAGTCCGTTTTCAATATTAATTCAAGATATATGACGCTTAGGCATAGGACAAAAGTGAGTTCCCACTCAAAAATTGTCCGATCATTTCAACTAAAATCGGTATTTTTCAAAAAAATATTACCAAGTAAGTCTATGAGTGATTTTTATGAAATAGATACCATAAGATGCAGAAATGTCTGAAGTCTAATTGTTTATTTGTCTATATTTTTAGTGAGGTTCTTTTTCATTATTGAATGGGTTAAACACAAATGAATTTTTTTACGATTTTAATTTGGTTAGAATACATAGCAAAACATGCCGTGAGTCAAGCAATATTTTTCTTTGTGTTCACATTGTCAGTAATTTAAAATACATATATTAACAACACTTTGTACCAATATTCTTTTTGGAGACAAAAACAGTCAAATATATTCAACGAAACTATCCGACACAGTGAGGGTCTAGATTAGGGGCAACGAGGGGTAAAGGGGGGGGGGGGGTGCATTTCTTTCTTTGTTCTGTAATTCTTTAAGCCATTCTTATCTTTTCAGCGTTAAAATATGCTTATACTTTAAATTATGTGCCCCTTTAGAATTTGCACTACACAAATGAAACCATTTATCAATTTTGTTAAATGTCTGATTGAAACGAAACACAGAAAAATATAAATATTGTAACTTAGCTTATTTGTAATAATTTGGATATATGGGATAACAATTTAAGCAGTAGATTAGATGAAAATAGTTATATTTGATCTTATCTAGTTTGTAATATATGAGGAAATAGTAATGAGAAGCTATAGCGCTGAGCATAAAGTTTTATGACATATACAGCATTATAAGTTATCCGACATTAAGAGTTATCTGGAATCTGACAAAGTGAAAATTTTATCACCAGAACAGGTTAGATTTATTATTGATAGCCCAATATAGAAAAAAATGCTTATATAAAAACAATATAATCGTTTTGGAGGATTTTAATTTTTTTTTACTTTTATTCGTAGTGAGAGAAAAATAGGTTTTCCCCAACCACCAAAAAATCAAAAACAATGTCATCCGTCTTCGAGCATTCGTCTTCCAGACCTATATAAAAGATATATCGTTTTTTTTTTTTTTTTTTAAATTTGAATGAATTATGGATCTCTCAAATATGAAACTGATGACGTAGGAATCATTCCGTCGAAAGCGACGTTTGTATTCTGCAACTCCCTTAAAATTATCCATAAATTTTGAAATTATAAAGAAACTAAGGTTTCAACTCTATTAGACAAAGTTGATCTTCGTCTGCATGATTTGGCTATTTATTCGGTTCTATTTGGTCTGATAGCTCTTCAACTGTTTCTGTTTTTTGTGCATGCTTCGTTCCAAAAATCGAGAATTATAGCTCTTTGATTGTATGACTAGTTGTTGTATGTTTTTTTTCCCCAGCTGTACAGAGCTTTTTGTTGTCAATGGTTATTTTTGTCGGAACTCTTTCACGAAATTTCATTGTAACATGGATGGTAAATTTTCCTTTGATCTTCTGGTGACTTAACTCGGTTATTTTTAGCAGAGTGCGTTAACTGAATGATTGTTTAGTTATTTCACTCTCCAATCCCGCCGTAGAAAACTTCTCGTTTGAAAAGCAAAGAATGGGAGGAGCTTAAACCAGTGCATTAACTACCATCTCAAAATTTGTTAATGCACCGTCTAGCTCCGCCTCCTTGGGGTAGTAATTAGGGAGCAACCATTTTAACTTCATGGGGGTTATGTTTTTTTTGTCTCAGTCGAAAATTTGTTTTCGCAAAAAGCGCGATCAATCTTATTAAGTTTTTTTGGTCTCTTTTAAAAGTCGGTGCATGAGAATATTATGCTACAACCAACCAACAAAAAAGGGTTGCCTACTAAGTATATAAAAGCTAAAGAATATGCAAAGCATGTAATTTTTACGACGCAGGAGTTCGGGTTAAAGGGGTTCCCAACCGTGAAAATTAAATAATATATACCGATTTGATTGGCCAATAAATGTTTTAACACACGACGCCATCAATTTACGTAAATATTTTGGAAATGTACAGACGATATTTCGCAATCCACGGCCCCTAGGAAAGTTTCTTGTAGTGTAACGTAAAGCGGGAAATACGCGTTTATGTAGTTAAAAATGGTAATTTTAAATTAATAACTTTTTTTACATTTAGGCTTCTTCCTTTTTTTCCAAAATTGTTACATTATTTGGAGAATTGCGATTTAATGTTATGTTTTTGTATTGTTTCTATCAAATTTTATTTTTATATTAAAACTAGAAATTGATCTGTTGTCTCACAAGGAAACAGCTGTTGTGACGTTTTTTCTAGAAAAAAATCCTAAATATTCTTTAAAAAAAACAAACTTTTCACCCACATTTTGTCGGCTTCAATTCAGTGAGTAATATTGAATTTCATCATCTAAATACAGAAGCTTACCAGATTAAATTAACGCGACCTATTAAAATAGTCAAAACAATAAGTTTTTATTCCAATTACAATTGAACTTTTTATATCAATTCGAAATTTATGTCATGTTGATCTGTAATTATATATTTATTTGTATTAAAACTTGACCAACTTCTTAAAATCTGACGGACCGTACGCGAACAGTCCGACGTATGCCGAGTATTTTGAAAAAGTACGCGTACGGTACAAATACTCATATGGTCTGGAACATAGACATCTATCTATATTGTTGAAAACTATACTATACTATGTTGCCTTCTAGATGTCCTAAGTTTGTCTTTGTCATTTGGTTGCTGTCTTATTAACGTATAACCTACATTTCCAACAGTTTTGTATAGCTAAAACGGCTAATGTGTATAGAATAATTGTCTTTCTTTCCCTAAATAATATGCTTAAAAGAAGAAGGACGGAGGAGAGATGTGCACAGGCACTTGTTTCGATCTATCAATAGGAAGGTCAACTATCCATATATATTACATATTGATAGTCGACCTTCCCATTGATAGAAACAGGTGCATGTGGCGATGTCCCTAAATAAAAAATAAAGTAAACAGAGAAAAATGCTTCACTTTTCAATCTTTAACTTCCCCTCCCGTTTCCAAATTTGTTTCTACTGTATTAATTTTTGAAGACATGTCGCATCTACACAAAGTCTTATTGATCTGCAGCTTACCCCTATTAGTTTTGGTACATGTGATCTACATTAAATTCGATTCAAAAATAGTCACTCGAAAGGCATATATATCTAAATAGTTGCAATAAGTTCCATTAACCACGAAACTAATTACAGTCAGATATAATAATTTATTTCGATATTCTTATTAAAATACATTTCTTTTTGGCCGAAATTACAAAAAAAATAATTATTATCTGGTTTGACTGTGAAACACTGATTTCAGATTTATATTGTACACATAACTTAAAAAATGGGAATAAAGCATCCTTCTTTAAACGTTTCATCGATTACCACTGTGCCTGTAGTGATATAATTATAAATAGATTTCAGAACGCGGACGTGATAGAAAGCCTATTTATTAAATTGTGAAGACGTACGCCGGTAGGAAATAAGATTAGTAAACAATGATTAATACCTTAGATTTGCATTAAGTTAGTTGCTTGAATATACAAATAATCAAACGAAGAAAGACTTCAAGTGTAGTTCTATAATATTGAAGATTCTTCTTCGTCTTCTGACATTTGAGGCATCTTGACAAAGAATAAAGAACGCTGCAGCCATGTTAGATGGATTAATTTATTTTCGTAGACAAACTACGATGGAGTTACGACTGGGTATAGCTGTAGTAAGTTACGCCAGGATTTACGCTTTATTTACGATCATCTTAACTTACGACGGCTTTGTGAAACGGCTGTAAATCCTACGATTTATTTACGATGGACTTACGATGACACGTAGACTTACGAAGGCTTTGTGAAACGGTACCCTGGTCTTTAACGTTAAAAATATTGATTATTATGATTTATGCCCTACAACAATCAGCTGTTTTAATATATTAAAATGTGTATTCGAACGCA
Organism: Mytilus galloprovincialis; assembly: GCF_965363235.1. Taxonomy (NCBI): domain Eukaryota; kingdom Metazoa; phylum Mollusca; class Bivalvia; order Mytilida; family Mytilidae; genus Mytilus; species Mytilus galloprovincialis. Next base: position 39,210,740 of record NC_134849.1, on the reverse strand, counting down.
ATCAAATATTGTTTTGTTTACATAAGATCAAACATAATTTTCTAAATGTAATAGTCAATAAATCATTTTTATTTTAAAGAAATTTTTGATAACTAAAATGTATCTGATGCATTATAAAGCAACATAATGAGGAATGGGATGAGGTACTGGGTTGTCCTGGTCCCAAAATATCTCCTACAGTGCCAAACTGTCGATTACACATGGAGCCGGTTTGTTTCCGTGCTGGTGCCAAACTGTCTTGTTACCTTATCTACAAAGCAGTAAGACTGGATTCGGAGACAGTATGCGGAGAAAGTATGCGTTTTAACTGTTAAAAGACAGAAGATTCAGTCATAATTTATTGGTTGCAAGTAAACATGTCAAACTAATAATTGCTTTTATCTTCTTTTATTGTTTTGTTTTGTAATTAAGTTGGATTTAATTTTTTTTTCTACAGAATGATTTAACTTGTCCAGTCGGACAAACTTAATATGGCTTTTACTTGTCCGACCTTTTTTTCCTTCTGGTACCGGAAAATCGACACAAATTATTTTTGAGCCCTGCAGTGGTTAAAAGAGATGATTTTTGTATACAAAATAATTGATGATTGATGCCAAGTGATGAAAATAGCTTACTTGACCAAACAGTCAGGTGGACAAATAATGTGGGACAAGTGTACAGATGATTCATGGACAATTCATAAGTTTAATGTTGAGCAATCAAGAGTTGTTTTGATAGTGTTTTATTTGTGAAACAGCACATTTTGTTAGACATAACATATTTTTGCACACTTACAAACTTTCAAACTTACCTTTCACATTTTCCCATAATTTGAGTAAGACAGTCCTTGAACTTCACAGAGAATTGAATCAGAGACCTTACTCTTCATATTTGTCTAGGCTATCTGCATGTCCTATGGATATATGTCAATCTGAAATAAGAACAGAAAACCTCATGCTGAAAATGTTTGTCATCCATCATGTCCATATAGCTTCTTTTTTTTTACATGTGAACTGCTTGAAAGCACAATTTGAAATGGTGATTTGCACCTAAACGGGTGGATATTGAATCAACTTCTATGAAATTTTGTCTATGAAATTAGGCCAGAGATATGATTCTCACCTAAATATTGGATTAATTTCTATGAAGTTATGTCTAGAAAAAAAACGAAGTTGTTTATAGATATAACCTGTATGAAATATTCCAGAATGTACACGAAATATAGTAAGAATATTGCATTGAATTCCTACCATAAAATTATATTCTAGTCAGACAGTAGTAGGACTCCACACAGTAAATAGCCGATAAATTTAAATTAGCAGGAATTTCTTAGTTAGGAATATTGTACCAGGAATATTTAAATTAGCAGACTAATTTGGCGGGAAAATAACATTTTCTTCTAGAAATCCTGATAGGAATTTTTATGGAAAAACATATTTTCTAGAAGGAAACTAAAAATATACAAAATGTTAGTGAATATTCATAAATACACAACTGGGTCAATCATTTAAGTTTGAATCTCAACAAAAAAAAAAAGTAAATGCATGGAATATATTCATTTAAAAAAAGTTGACTTTTGAAATGTATGAGGAAGCGATGATACATCCAAGCTAGAAATTGTGTTATATATGTAGAAAAACTGTTGATTAGATGAAATTAAGGAGTTATGAACAAATAATGAGTAAAAATATGCACTATTGTTGAATTAACTGATTACTAAATATATTGGCAAACAGATCAAAAATTTCATCTAAAAGTACAAAAATTATCTCCAATCTACATGAGCCATATTTTCTCATGTTTCAATATTGTAGTTGTTTGACACTTGCAGCATTGTGTTCCAACACAACTGTTCATACATTCTTCTACCCTCCAACTTTTAAATTTGTGATCTGAATCTATGTTGCATTTAACAAAGCAAAACTTGTGTCTTGAACAAACAAGGATCCAGTTTAAGATAATTAAAAAGATTCCATGTAGAAAGATTTTCTAGTAGGAATAAATTAATTCTGGTAGGAATCTTGTAGTAGGAAAATGAATAATCTAATCTTATTTTCGTGCCAAATTCCCACTTAAACTTTCCAAAACAGAAAAAAAACACGACACGAATAAAGCTTAAAATAGTACAATGCAACACATAAAACGGACATTTAGTTACCGCGTGATCGTCATTACTGTCAGGAAATCACAACCAAGCAGTGAGCTCTGAACGAATAGAGATAAATTCCAAGGCTGCAGCACAACATTGTTCACTCAAAATTATACCGAGAAAAGGATATACCAGTGACCAATATAATTCGAGTAAAACTTGATCACAGTAGAAAACCAAAGCGTAGATCGACAAAAGAGAAAAGCAAGAAAAACAATCAGGGAACTACTTGTACAGATAGATATCAATAATCATATTACTGAAGCAGCAATGGATTCGGGTGTGAATAGATTGCCGATTTTTTTTTCTTTTTTTTTTAATTTATAGAATTGAAAGTGAAATATTTCTAATAAATGTTTTTTGTTTACGTATAAGTAGTATTATATGAAAGAAAGGGGAAATCACAAAAAATCCAGAATAGCTAATTGCACAATATGCGTGTTTTTTTTTAAATTATAACGTTTTAATCGAATATTATGTAGTACTACGTTTTTGTTACATGCATGTTATATACCTGAATGATTTTTGTCTTTGATACGACCCCTCTATTTCTCCTGTAAACTGTAGGTGTCAGTAGTCGGTGTCGAGAGGACTATTATGAAACATTGAATTGTAATGCTTGAAAGACTAATAAATGAAATATTGGATTACCCCATTTCTCAACGTATTTGACTTTAAAGTTCTGGTCTCAATGTAACAAATTTATATTTATTCTTGTCAAATAATTATTATTTTTATATTAGGATATTATCTTGGCTTAAGGAGGTCAACTGTATGGAGTTCAGTTAGATTTTTTTCTGAGTGAACTAATTCGTGAAAATGTCAAATTACTCGAGCTTAACCACAATTATCTGTTGTTGACACCTGTGGTCAACAGACTAGTTAGATTAAATGGAAATGTTCACTCAATGTGGTTCTAATACGATATTGATCACTTCTGTTATATGTTCAGTTACATAAATATAAACGCAGTATTCTTTTCGAAACTTTTTATAAAATGGCTAAACAAATAATCCCCTTAAGTCCCTGTCGTGTCAGCGCAATACAATTAACAAAATTGTTCAAATATTAATACACACATTATAAGCCTAATATATACACAAACAAGAAATTAACATACAGTTGATAACATGAAATACCGTGATGAAATTCAAAAGAAGTGTAGTAAAAGGTAACAAATAGGACTATGTTTGTTTTAGACACTTTTGGTTGTTGTTTTTTTTTTACCAAAAAATAACTAAATAAAAACGAAATTAAAGATTGGAGCGAGAAGACGTATATTGGACGAGCGCAATATTAGTACAATGATCATTTTATAATAATATAGCACTAAAAATGTCGGCAACATTAAAGAGATTACGTCCAATGCCTGCAGAGCTAATGCCTGCAGTAGGGACGACATGGTCATTTCCGCCATCATAGTTAAATAACGTCTGCCAACGTGCATACATCTTTTTTATTTGGAAACTCTCTAGGACAAACCAAACTTTAAGGAGAGAACATGAATTGCAACGTCGGTCAAGATGCAATATTTTTAATTGATCGGAAAGCTCTACATTTTAGGTCTAATTGGATAGGGAGACCTGTAAAAATATCGGCAAAATAGCATTTTTTTTTTTATAAAAAAGCTATATACCTTATTTTGTTTAACTATGTATAATGTTATCTATCTAGCCTTCTATTAACTATAATACATCAATGCATGTGCATGCATCAGAAAGTGGTATGTTAGTGTCAAACACATATTATTATTATGTATAATATTTTAAGGCAGAATTCGATAACAAATTGAATACAGTAATTTTACCCACGTTTTTCAAATATGTATGTAAGCTATTGATGGAAATGGTGGAAAATTTATTTTCGGAAATACGGTTTACGTAACATTTATGATAACTTTATTTATAAACTAGGATATGTGTCCATATGACACCATAACTCGTTCGCACTATTACATTTCTGTGTTCAGCGAGTTTAACAATCTTGGTCGAAACCTATTGTTGACATATATTAAACATTTCACTTCATGGTGGACATGTAGTTTCAAGTTCAAGTTGATGTGACAACAAACTATCGAAAGCCGAAACTTTAACCTAACTTTAAACCAAAACTTTACCAAATTGCATTTCAAAATTCAGTGAACCGTAAATTCCTGTTCGAAACCTTCATTGTGCATGTAGAGTAAACAGTTCAATTCATAATGAACATATGAACTAAGGTTCTGCTTGGAGGTACCACAGACAAGTTTAAAATAACATTTAAAACCAATTCCTCAACCTGGTACGAGACGGAGGGACTAACTGCCAGACGCACTAACCAAAAATTTATAATACCCGTCTAATATCGCATACGGGGCATAAATAAACCGCTTATATTCTCAGACCATACGTAACATTGAAAAATACCTAGAATGATAATTAACTCATATAAGACGTCATGATAAAGATTGTGTATGCAGACCCGCATTTAGTCAACAAAAAACTCACCAGTGACGCTCGAATCATTATATACATGATATATACATGTATCTGGTGGGATAGCTATAATATATTGGTGCCGTCAGTGTGTTTATTTTCAGGAATTAAAAAAAAAATTCGCATACACATTCTTCTAAAATCAAATACACGGAAACTGTATATTGGGAATCAGAATCATACTCATTTCACTATTCTTTAAAATCACATGCAAAATTTAAGATAAATTAGGGCACAGAAACGGCGTCTTAAAACACAGATTGGTACATAATACATTGCATAACTCGTTTCTATGGTTAGCTACCTTTTGTTAATCATGATGTGTCAAAAGGAAATCAACACCATTAGTTCAAGTTTCATAAAAAGCTGGGGCTTGTTTTAGAAATAGAAACAAAACAGTCCCAGGTTATCATGGTTTCTTTTCTTCTCGAAATAGCAAGATGTAGTACATAAAAAAGAAAATGTGGTATGATTTGCAATGAGACAACTCTCCACAAGAGACCAAAATGACACAGACATTAACAACTATAGGTCACCGTACGGTCACCGTACGGTCTTCAACAATGAGCAAAGCCCATACCGCATAATTAAAGGCAACAGTAGTATACAGCTGTTCAAAACTCATAAATCCATTGACAAAAAACAAAATCGGGGTAACAAACTAAAACCAAGGGAAACGCATTAAATATAAGAGGAGAACAACGACGCATAGTCAGCTATAAAAGAACCGGATAAGACAATGTAAAGCAATTCAAACGAGAAAACTAACGGCCTTATTTATATAAAAAAAAATGAACGAAAAACAAATATGAAACACATAAACAAACGAAAACCACTGAATTACAGGCTCAAACGACAACCACTGAAATAGGTATACCTGTTATGCCACAGCCTTTACAGACAAATGTATAAATCATGTCTGTCTCGCCTTGACCTGTATGGTATTAACAGCATCTGTGACGTCATCAATTTTCCAAGATTTTTTTTTCAGATAAAGGGAAACAACATTTGGATTTAAAATAATGTTTGGTATGCAGTTGTATATAATTTAATATCCAAGTAAATTAACAAGTTTTGTCCACACAGTCCCATTCTATTGCCTGAGTATTTTGAATGATTTGTATTTTAATTTCAACGTTCAACTTGTGTCATTGCATGTTTCTATGGATGGTCTAGTCACTAGAGTCGTGTTCCTTTGGGATAGTGTCAGTTTCTAATAAGTGTTATAATGTATCAATATTGATATGCTTGTAATACACATGTTAATAACTGGTTTTCTTTATCATTTAAAATTTTTGAATGTCCACTTTTTTTGAATTAACATCCAAATTATTAATTTAGGCAGCCATGCTTTTGTTACCAATAATGAGTTTTTAATTAACCACCTGTACAAAACAGGGACGAAAGATACCAGAGGGACATTCAAACTTATAAATTGAAAACAAACTGACAACGCCATGGCTAAAAATGAAAAAGACAAACAGACAAACAATAGTACACATGACACAACATAGAAAAATAAAGAATAGCAACACGAACCCTACCAAAACTAGACATTTGAATCATTTTATGAATATTTATCTAATAGTTCAGCATGAACTTTGTGTCACTAAAGTTATAATGAAAAAGTAAACTTTGTGCTAATGCAAGGATATTGTTATTAATAACGGCTCATGATCCCTTACACAATATTTAAAAAATCTAATTGTGAATTAAACATGCCAGAGGAAGCATCACCAAGTAAAAGCAATCTAAATTAGAAGGTAAAAAACGACCAATTTCAAATCCGTTGTATTGTCAGTGTGTCCGTTATGTTCTAGTAGAATTATAAAATAAATGAAAATTTTGACTCTTGAACATTTTGACTTATTTCTGCCTTATGAATTTGAAGTGTGATAGAATAAAGACATTGATAAATGTGAAATAATAAGTACAGTTTCAAGTAATTTCATCACTTTATCAGAATTGTTAATTAATTCGCAAAAGAAGGAAAACTTATAATCTAAAGGTGGCACGACCATTTGAAGTACGTGTGCCGCATTGATTTGCATAGGTCATGCAATGTTGTACCCCCAATAAAAACATGTGTCAACATATAAATGGTTGTGTACCAACGATTTACATGATTTCAAAATCGTTATCAAAATAGACACCTGGACTATTTTAGCAATCTCTATAAAATTGAGAATGGAAATGGGGAATGTGTCAAAGAGACAACAACCCGACCATAGAACAGACCTCAGCAAAAAGTCACTAATATGTCTTCATTGCAGCGAGAAATTCTCGTACCCAGAGGCTTCTTTCAGCTGGCCAAAAGAAAAATATATATACTTGGTCAGCGATAATGGACGTCATATTAAACTCCAAATTATACACAAGAAACTGAAATTAACAATCATATAAGACTAACAAATGCCAGAGTTTCCTGACCTGGGGCAGGCGCAAAATATCATATGAATCTCAAGCACAATCCCTCCCGTTAGGGGACTAGTAACAAACCATCATAAAACATACGAGAAGAACATAATTAGCCGTGCCATGCCAACAACTGTTTTTTTTTTCTTTTTTAAATAAATGTGTTTAATTCCGATGCATTTATTTGTGCATGCTATGTGAAACGGCAGTCCAGCAGTATTCAAATATGTTACCAAATTTGGAAGTTGCACTAAATAAAATATAAATTGCATGTTTATTTCCAATTCCTTTTCAATTATTACTGCAACAAAATGTTTCGTCGGTTAAAAGGACAAGGTACACTAAGGGCTGTATTTGTCCCCCTTTTTGTCAATTTTTTTTCATGAAATAAACGAAATTATTATCGGAAATAATTTGCATATATCTGTTCTTAAGTAGCTCATGCGGAATTTAAATTTTGGTTAAGAAGAAACCTGTTTTTGGTTTGCTAAAAGTTCTCTGATTACGTTAAAAAAGATAAACAGCCATTTTCATTTGTCACTCCGGTTGAGTCACGATAAAAAGTAAAGTGACAAAGAGTATGACTAATTAAATAATGTTTGGTTGCAAGTAAAAAATACTAAGAATATGTGAAAATTCGGCACAACATATAATGTATCAGTCCAGATGCAGATCTAGACGACTTTGCCGAGAAATAGACTATCGTCGAAAACAATTTATTTTGCTTATCATTAACCGGAGATTTTTCTTATGAGTTAACATGAATGTACACATTATTCAAGTAAAAAATGTCCAATTCCCAGATGATTTCGTTTACAAATAAAATAAACGGACAAAAATAAGAAAATGAAAAAAAAAACAGAAGTGATAAGTATGTCATGTTACGCCTCATTTATTAGGTTAACAACATAGTGGGGAGGGTCTAAAACGTGGAATCGGAAAAAGCGGAAGTGAAAAATGGGTGTATGATAACTAATATCTCTAGAATCGCTAAAGCTAAATTAGTAAATATAAACTGATTTTGAAAGCTTATATAACATGTATAATAGTCTATAAAACAAAATTAAAAAGAAATATATTTAAATATGCGTTATTACCGAAAAGTTAACCGGCAGTCTTTCTTATCGTGACTATGGCAACACATTTTTGAACATTAATACTTAAATTCATGAAAAAGCAGATAACGCGGTCAAAATCACTATTTATTGACAAATTATATAATATAAAGAAAATATACACATTATGTGAAAATTGTAAAAAGTTGACCGGAAGTCCCCCTTGTATATAAATGACAATGTGATGAAGTTAAATTTTCAACTTTGAACTTAAATTCACAAAAAAAATAAAAAGCCCGGTCAAAATTCAGAACATGATTCTGAAAAACAATTTAATGATATGATATGACATAAGACAAAATAAAAATAAAATCAAAGGAAAATTTCAAAAACTCGACCTGTAGTCTATCTTGTGCATAAATGAAGAAGTAAACATTTCAACTTTGAACTTAAATTCAAGAAAAAAAGGCCGGTCAACATCCTAACATAGAAAAATATTGAGATAGTATGGATTAGTAAACTAATATATTAGTCTTGTTAACATGAATAAGATACAAAATATAAAAAAAATCTTGACCAGCATACCCCCTTTTATGGAAAAAGATAATGACTAAAACTTAATATAAAGAGAATCTAAATCTTCGTGCAAAACAAAGAACCTGCTATTTTTATTTTATCTAATTAAATTTCAATAGTGTCAACATACTTATCATTTCTGAAATTTCACGTATTCCATTTAAATATAAACAACCCTCCTCCTTTTTCACCCGGGCTTGGGTGTGTAGTGGTACCTGTACTGCATTTTGTCCGGACGTCTAACGTTCGAATCTCAACAATAACAGGTTTTTTTTTCTCATTTTTTTTTAATAGAATGGTTTGATTTTCCTTCAAGGAGAAAGAAAAGCAGAATAATGTTCGAGTTCATGATATCATAGCCAGCAATTTAGTCTGATTTCTAGACATAAAGGTTTAGTCATTTCAATATGATGTACAATGTACCAGGTTTTTATTCCACGTTAGAGCCTCATTCAATTTTTTTTTGCTGTTGGAATCATTTTTTCAATAAGAGAAGTAGAACAGAAGTCATTTGACAAAATATTATTATAGCCGATTTCATTTAGTGTGTAGCCAAAGGTAATACCTTTGGTTAGCTTGCTTGTTAGCTGAACAGTACAGTCATTGTTAGGTTTGGTAAACTACCCTACTTGAAGAGTTGACTAGTCCGAAAGATAACAAATCTAACTGACTTTTGGACTAAGCTACTTTGAAAAGAGGGTAGAATACCTGACCTAATAATGACTTAACGGTTCAACTAACAAGAAAATTTTCCAAAGATATTACCTTTTGCCTACATACTCAACGAAATCTACTGTAAAGGGAGTTCAAATATACATTTTAAATATACAGTTGTTTTAACACACACCAATGTTCTTAAGGTTTAACTTGTGTCAACAGATAACAGTAACATGTTTTTGAAAAATTATTTTCCGGCCCTTGGTTTTAAATGTAAAAATGTATATCATGACATCAATAAACGTTACACATCATGCTAAGACGACCTGATACGCAAGTTTACATATAACATATATTTTTTCAGTCTTATTACAGATATAAAATTTACATCCTGATTATGTAAACCCTGGACACCACATAATGAAATGCATGGACGTTCGTGTGCCTGTTCTCGAAAGTGGTATAGTTATTTTGTTATTCATGTATAAGACTTTATACTTAATCAATTTTGATTTAAGAAAATTTCCTTATATTTCAATTTGGCTCCGTATAAATTCGATCTCAGCAGCATGACTTTTGTACTCTTGGATCAGATTTTTATCAATGGTAGTATATTTCAATATGTTAAAAACATTTCTGTAGGCAATGCCTTCTTAATATATATTTCACAAGATAAGAGAATGTAGCCTTTTAATGCTGTTTAATAAAGATAAATAATTGTGTAGCCGCTCATTATATATTACAAATACATTTCAATATATATTTCAGGTAAATCCATGGGGTGTTACAGAAATGATACTGATAAGAATGAAAAATCATAAGGAATGGTAAATATATACAAGAGTATTTTTTTTATTTTTTTTTTATGCATATTGAACAAAACTGGTTGTAAGGGTTTTCTCGGCAGAAGACCATACACTCAGCACAAGTGTTCGCTGGATTAAAAAAAATGGCATTGAAGGTGATTTGGTATTGAAAAGATGAACAAAAAAGTGATATAAGGGAAACTTAATGTTGGGTTTATGTCAATGAGAGCCACCTTTCGAACATCAGAAGTGTTTTCCAAGACTGATACCGAATAATAAAAAAACATGCTGCATCAATATGCATGTCGTGTGGCATACTAGACACTATGAAATTAGTCTTATAGCATATCACGCACAGTCTAAGAGAGGGACTATATTACATTCACCGTGGCCGTCCGTTGGATATTCATACTACTGGGGCCGTATTATAGTATAATAACATGACGCTCTGTCATCAACTTGTGTATATGTGTATAGATACATTATATTTCTGTTTAATATGCATTGGATGTATTGGAAAGATATTGTTCAGTGGCGGGACAAAAGGTGGCGGTGGTCGGTTGTTATTTTGAACGATCAATGCATTTGAATTGGGATATATGGTTTGACTCAACCCCCACCCTACCCCTTTTTTAAAATGGCTGAGTCTACTCCTGTTTGTTGCATTATTGTTCACTTTAAAATAAGTAATACAACTAAAAATAAAGATCAAATAAGAATAAACGATTTTTGATTAATACATTATTATAATTTCTTATTCATTTTCATGTTTATGTTATGCTGTGAGGATGTCTACCCCACGCAATTTCAGTTGCTTTATATGTTTGAAAACGCATTATAAAGAGACAAATCGACGACCACTATGATATTCTGGATTGCGGAACTGTGTAGAGTCAATATTGAAGAGACATGTGTACGAACATGACACAATTTGTTTCAAATGTAGAACCAGTGTTCAACGAGAAATTCAGGCTAACAAATTAGTCAACAATTTGACTGTCGCAGAAAATATTAAAAGCCATGAAAAAAGCAACCAAGCTCTTTAGGCTTCCTTAGTCCTAAAACCAAATAACAGCCAATATGTTCTACTACAAAATCACACCGTATGTGTATTGATTGTAAGAAGCAGAATCCAAATAGGCAGAAACTTATTGGTGTTTCCAATGAAAGCAAGACACCTACAGTTGTAGACAAGGACATCTTAATTTCCACGAACAGTAGGCGTTGTTCTGATCGACTTGTTGGAATATTCTTCAAGCAAGAGACTTTGAAAGCATTAACGCATACTATACTTCTCCGTCGACATTTTTTAACCGCACGGATGTAAACGACTTGTTAGATAGAACTAGGTCAATGCTAAAAGATGTCAGAAAGCTTAACTTCGATGTCCAAATATCTATGTCAGATGACGATTTTGTTAATCTCACTGGATGAACCAAACAACAATTTGATGTTGTCGCCACACACGTTACTGACTTGAGAAACTCTAAAGTACATACAATAAGAACATGTCTAGCTATTCTCCTTGTCAAAAAACGGACTGAATTAACAAACTCAATCTTGGGAACTCTTTTCAGCCTTAAGTGCTATAACATACGGTGATCTGTACACTCAGCACGGAAATCTCTTATACAAAAATGTGCTCCTTCATTTTTAAAATTTAACCATATGAGTAATTCCGTCTTTGTCCGGAGCGATACAACTACAACCGCAAAAACATTGTTAACAGGAATCAATGAAGACACAGCTGTTTTGATCTTAGATGGGATTTAAATATACATACAGAAACATTCATACCACAAGTTCCAGAAGAAAACCTACAGTATGCAAGAAACCCGACCTTTGGTCAAGCCCATGATTAAAGTTTGATCTGATAACTACATTTTGAGTGTCTTGGGGCCATATAATGCCAATGCCGACAACAACGATGCCTCGATTACCAATCATGTATTTTAAACCAATGCAAAGATATTAAGCAATGGATAAAGTATGATGACGTATTAGTAGACGACACAGGTTTCAGAGATGCTCAAGCTTTCCTTGAGAGTTTGAACTTGAAAGTAGAAATGCCTCATTTCATCAAAAAAGGGGAAAAAAACACACTAATGAGGAAACAAATTCTTCTTGCCTTATAACAAAAGTTCAGGCGGTAGTTGAAAGCGCCATTTAACAGTGGCGCTTACTCGACAAAGTCTTTCAAACCATATCGTTTTCTATATTGGATATTTTGTCAGAACTATTTCTGCATTCATTAATTTCTTCCGGGCTCCACTGATTTATGACTTGTGCAATGAAGAGCTTGGCCAAACTATGCTGGATAGATCACAGCTTGGTAACCAAGTACAGAAGTATGTCGAGGATAATAATTTAATTCGCAAAAAGGTTACCTATTCTGAAATATATGGCACCAAAAAAGTTTAAGATTTTCCTAAACTTACTATCCAACAAAGCAGGGATATTACAATGAGAGTATATCAACTGAAGCAGGCCCAAAGATATACAGAAAGCAATATGTCTGATGACAATTACATGATCCAGACTTGCCGTGACCGCCCTAATTTATTACGAGTAAAACTAACATTCATACATTCGTCCTCAAGAGTTTACAGTTTATGAATTTAATTTGGTGGTGATGGAGTCACCTATTTATATTAAACCTGTAAACTACATCTACAATGTGGTACATTGGTTATAGCAGGTGGGAACTAGAGACACCAAGCTCGTGTAAATATGAAAAAGATTTCGATTCTGATAGTGACGGTTTCGTTGATGAGTGACTCTCTTACACTCATATTTATAAACAGAGGTTAAGATGTAAATGCATTGAAATAGCGAATTTATTTGACAGGGGATGGTGTGTTTCATTGTTGTCTTCACAAACAATTTTCGGACTTCAGCATACGATTATTGTTCTTGTCTTGTGAAATTCCATTATCTGTAATGTTAAATACGGTTTTTCTTCTTCTCGCTGATGGTAAATACTTTACTGTTAATTATCTGCTCACTTATTAAGTATAAGGATATGTTTGTACACATTCAACGTCACATGACAGAAGTTCGATCCTTGTCACTTTTAATCATATCTTAGGTTTCAGTTCTTTTCCTCTTACTGAACATACTCTTCATAAAACAGTATAGAAATCTAAATAATGAACTACAATTATATTGAAATAAAAAATAGTTTGATGCACCTTGTCAGCAAATCTGGTTAAAGTTTGTGTTCCTTAGAACTGATTGACGTGTGATATTATGTGTCTTTAATAAACCAGACTTTGGTCACTTTGGTGATAACACATTTTATGTGGTATAAAATACATATATACTATGGACTGTGGTTGATATATGATTATGCACTGTGATAGGCTTGTCCAATTACTTTCACTTTTGATATGGACATCCGACGTTTTCGATTCAGACTTTAAGTTTTGACTTTTATCAATATTTTTCAAAGTTTTTTACCTATAGCGTTCATTTTGTTGTCCATATTAGACTATATCTTAAGATGCTTTTTACACGTTTCTATCTAATATATACTTAACTTAGTAAGCTATACATATTTGGCAGTTTATACTCTTTGCTCAGATTGTTGTCTCTTTGACACATTCCCCATTTTAAGTCTTAATTTTACCTTAATGATATGATTAAGGTGAAGTTTTATGCCTGCAGTGGAACTGTTTACGAAGAGTGATTCTCATTGGTTTCATCAAAAATTGTGTAATTGTATAATTATCCTATTTGTCAAATAAAACTGGCTTTTATTTCATTGTTTATATAATTGTTGTTTGATCATTGAATAAAACAACAGTTCAAGTTATGAATTCTGTTTTTTTTTTACTCAACTGATATGGGACAAGAGTTAAACATAATGCTTATGCTGTCATGATGAAAGGGCATTGAAGGTCATTATAATTTTAAAGTTTGGGCAAAAACTGTTTCCTTAGACCAGTTTATTCTTTTGGGGGTAGGGGGGTGGTTTGAAGTTTTTTCCCATTTAGTGAACATCAAGCTTCTTCTATCCATAGCCGAATAGTGCTAAATCTACAAAATATCAATACTGTATAGATGACAAAATCCATCAGAAAAGTACAATATCAACGTAAATCATATATAGGTCTTTGCTATGCAATGAATACGGTTTCTAGGTAGTTTCTAAGCATAGAAAAAGCTAACAAATTGTAAGATATTTACAATTGTCATGTAATCACCTAACAATAGAAACCTAGATTTGGTTAACACATTATTGATTGCATAAACCTTGAAGAAATATTAAAGGATGTGCTAGGTATACAGTGTTGTTGCTAAGGGTCATTCTGGTGGCTAAGATGTTGATAAATACTCGTATAAATAATTGAGATAAATGGGACATTACTGTTTGAGATTTCCATATATGTTTTATACAATGATGTATTTTGATTCCTATAAAAAAGACACATATTTTGATAAATAAGCTTTAAAAAACGTATAGTTATCAGATTTTAAAAATGTTGAGAGGCAACCAACAAATGATTATTATAAAATAAAAATGTCATTTTTTTTAAGTTTCTACATTTAGTCTATTGAAATTATGAAATTCAATACATTTGATACTGTACCTTGTAATGTGTGTCTATGTTACTTTCATACTAAAATTACAGTTTGATGTCTTCTTATATTCATCGAGCATATGCTTAGATTTAAAAAAAAGGACAGAACATTTTTCTTTATTTAAAAAAAGAATGTTAGAAAAGTTGTTATATTTGGTAGAAAGTCAGAGTATATATAAAAAATATGTGTTTATTAACGTACAATATTCGATTTCAGTATTCTATGGTTTTAAAATAAATAAATAAAACAACTAATTGATGTGTTAATTCAATATCTACAGCAATTATCAACATACATGTTAACTAAAGTACTGTAAAGTACTTTAAATAGAAGTGTATCTATAGAACTACATTCATTTTTTTTTATGTTAAGACTTAAACGAAAAAGTATAACAGCAAAACAATGTTTGACAAAGTCAAACGATAACCAACTGAATGATTTGAACATAACTATTATATTTAATATACAATTAAAAGTAACATTTACTGAAAGATAAGTTTGTTGTCATTGAAATTATCATTTCCTCATCAGTTTCAACACTATTTCTTACAACATAAAATCAAATACTGATTATATTTTGCAGAAAAATTTCATTGTTGCCTTGACTTCTTTAAACATCTTTGATACGGTGCAGTCGTCTGTAATACATAAATATCCACGTTTTATGAAATGAATTTATGTAGGAAGTATTTAAATGTTTCATTCTTTATTGTTAATTTATACTACAAAACTCTACAATATTCGGTTTTTGTTTGTTTTAGCATGTTAATTGCAGCACTGTCTGTTTACAAACGTTCAGCAAAAACCTTTGCAATAATGATAAATTATGAAAAGTAGTTGAAAAAACAACAACTTATTATTTAATAACGAAATATGAAAACTGTATGCAGGGATCGTGTGATACGGTTATCAGGACTTGATGATATATTTAACATTGAAAATATTAAAATGGAAATGAACGAAAACGTTTTTTTTTTTTAAATTACTCTCCTTTTATATTTGATATCGTTTTATTGGACGTTCCATGAACCTCGTTAGAACATTTTTCCTTAAACTGTGTTCACTTTGTTTGTGAAAGCTTTTCACAACGAACGATCACATCTAAATTATATAATAATATTATCTTTTGTTTTCATTTGATGCAAAATATTTGAGTTGCATTATAAATGGCACTTACCCACTACTGCACTTGCCACAATCGTAGCTGCTAAGACTAAAAGAAATTATGAACATTAAAACAAGCTTGTTCTTGCAAATTAAATATATACCAAGATATGTAGATTCTAACCAGTTTAATGTTATGACGTGTGCAAAAATTGAAACAAAATATGTTAATGAAACAAAGCAATATGACATATGTGTAGACCACAGAGTTACTTCGTGCCCATCTCTCGAGTTACATTTTGTAGATAGGGTTCGACAAAAAGGCGATTGTAGATTTCAAAACCATATGTTGGTTCCACAATAAGCTATTGACATTTTGTATTTTTAAATACCAACTTAAGCAGGACGCACTTAACTGCTTTTGTATTCTTCCTTAGAGTTTGACATTTTGAGTTGCTACTTTATTTATATTGATTGTGATATTAAAAGGGGGAAATAACTTCTTTATCTAACAGCTATTCCGTGTATTGCATTGGAGTTTAAATAACAAATACTTCTTTAATCAAACGTGTACTGGCTACTTACTGTCTGAACAAAAAGAATTGTTACATTAGTTTTTCCACCATCGTTGAGGAATTTTATAATTTTGTGTATTGCCATGTCATGAATTGCAAAATGGGTATTTAATTTTTGACATTAAAGTATATAGATCAATTGATCAGAATTAAATCTTCTTTTGAAAAAGTAATGCTTGTTTGTCATAAAAAAATCCGAAATGTTTTTAATGCACTTCAGACAATTTATATATGCAATAAAATGAATATGATGTTTTGATGAGGCAATTATTTGTATTGGCTTGAATAGTCGGCTTGAACAGTAACAGATGTGTCATGTAAAGAAAAAACATTATCAACCACTGACGTTAAACATTAAAGTTTTTGGTCTTTTGTATGCTTGGCAGAGACTTTTGAGACGTTTCAAATACGGTGTCAAATTTCAGTTCGTTTTGCTCGTGGGCAACGGCCGAGGAGTCAATATGAAGGCTTGCGATCTTTATAGGGGAATGTATTTCTGTATTTAACAGTATACAATGTACTGCCTTGCAGCTTGATTATAACAGTATGGCCTTATACAGTTTATCGGAATTACATTTTCTTTTGAAATAGTAATGTTGATGTGTGATACGGATTACGAAATGTATTTAATACCGGTAAATGTAAATCTATTTCTATTTGCATTAAACTATGGTGTTTTGATGAATCAGTCATTTTATAACAGTTTGAACAGTGACACACATGTATTTGTCATGTACAGAAACCAACCTATTGAGCTATATAATGTAGATTTCACAGTTGTTGCTCCTATGTATGCTTGACAAAACGGGTTTTATGATACAAATATGGTGTCAATTTTTTGTTCGTTTTGTTCATGGTCAACGGTCGATGAGTAAATAATTATTGTGTATCACATTGCAAATTAAATTATGAATACTTCTCTGAATTAAACTTGAACTTGCTACTTACGTACTAAAAAAAAAAGATTTATAGCATTATTTGTGCACCAGCATTTATCCTTTTCATAATTTGAATGCAATGCTTTGTCATACATTGCATCTGACATTTGCGCTTGTCCGTAGTCAGGAGCCTCTGGCCTTTGTTGGTCTTGTATGTTTTTAATTTTAGTTCATCTATATGTTTCGAAGTTAAATCTGACGTCCATGTCACTGAATTTGTACACATTTTTATTTAGGGCTCAACTGAGTACCACCTCCGGGAGTGGAATTTTCTAGCTTCATTGCAGAGTTATAGGCGGCCTTCGGCAGTTATCTGCTCTTTGGTCGGGTTGTTGGATCTTTGAGATATTCTCCATTTCTATTCTCAATTTTATTCAATCTTTATAGACATGGTAGAAGTGTTTCAGAAATGAATGTTATTGCATCAGTAATGCTGGCGTTTACACAAGAATTTTTTAATGTATTATTGACCTTTAAACTATTTCAAGCTTTATGCAATAAAAAGATTTGATTTTTTAATGAATAAATCAGCTTTGTTAACTCTACAACTGGAACAGAGACATGGGTGTCGTGTAGTGAAAAAAAACCCATTTTAAACCACGTAAATTTTCATTTCAAATAGTAAGATGCAAATGTAAAAGTGAGGCTTGTATGAATAGAACACAAATGTTTCGCAATTTCTTTTAAGAAGAATGAAATAGAATATGCATGGTATATGCAAGAAGAAATGTGAATACTTACTAGCGGTTGAATGGTAGAATTTCCTCAAGCCTTAAACGATAATTTATACAATAAATTGATTTTGACTGATACCTGAACGATATAACATATTCAGGGAAACAATTTCGAAAATCTGTATACTACTCGTTGTCTTATCATCACGTTTTTTGCATATTGTTTTACTTCTGTCTAAATAAATTTCCTGTTTACAAAACTGAAATTTTCGAAAAACTAAGGATTTTCTTATCCCAGGTATAGATTACAAATGATATCGGATATGTTACTCACGTCGTAACTACAATCCCCTTCCCTTTCATGAATGTGACCTACCGAATTAGACTATTTACCGGATTTGTAATCACATAAGCAACACGACGGGTGCCACATGTGGGGCAGGATCTGCTTACTCTTCCGGAGCACCTGAGATCACCCCTAGTTTTTGGTGGGGTTCGTGTTGTTTATTCTTTAGTTTTCTATGTTTTGTCATTTGTACTATTGTTTTTCTGTTTGTATTTTTCATTTTTAGCCATGGCGTTGTCAGTTTGTTTAGATTTATGAGTTTGACTGTCCCTTTGGTATCTTTCGTCCCTCTTCTTTTACCTTAGCCGTATTTGGCACTAATTTTTAGAATTTTGGATCTCTATGCTCTTCAACTTTGTACTTGTTTGGCTTTATAGATATTTTGATATGAGCGTCACTGATGAGTCTTATGTCGACGAAACGCGTGTCTGGCGTACTAAATTATAATCCTTGTACCTTTGATAACTATTTACACCACTGGGTCGATGCCACTGATGGTAGACGTTTCGTCCCCGAGGGTATCACCAGCCCATTAGTCAACACTTCGGTGTTGACATGAATATTAATAATGTGGTCATTTTATTAAATTTCCTGTTTACAAAACTGAAATTTTCGAAAAAGTAAGGATTTTCTTATCCTAGGTATAAGTTACCTAAGCCGTATTTGGAACCACTTTTTGGAATTTTGGAAAATCAATGCTTTTCAACTTTGTACCTGGTTTGGCTTTATAAACATTTTGATATGAGCGTCACTGTTGAGTCGTATGTAGACGAAACGCGCGTCTGGTGTACTAAATTATAATCCTGGTACCCTTGATAACTATAAATGATGTTCGAAATTTATGCAAACAGATTAGACCAATGCGTCTTATGGCTATTTTGCAGTTAGTGTATAAATGTAGTTCCATATATTTATTTTTTATTTTATGCGGAAATTCCGACATGTATCTTATACCATATGTCAATAACCATAAACCAACGGCTGCAGCTGGTGATGTCCCAGAAGATTAAAAATTAACCAAAAAAGGAATATAACAAATGCTAGAAATCAAAAATATAATTTACGTATTTCCTGAGTCCGAGACGTTTCCTCGATTTTCTGTCTTAGAAATTCCGAATATTCACGTTGTCATAGCAACTTCATTTTAAATCGAGACTTATAATAATTATCAGAAGAAGACAACGTCAATGTAAACTATCTTTCAAAATTAAGACTTTCGAAACAGTTCAGCATTTTAAATCTTCTTAGATATGTTCCTTCTATACCTTCCCTTGTACAAGAAAGAATTGGATGCTTATATTAAATGTTCTATTCATGTCCTCTACAATCGTACATTTCAAGTAGCAAAAATTATCCGTTTATTGATATATATGATTTAGTAAGTATTCATGTCCAACAGTAAAGCAATGTAATGTACACTATCTAGTCATTTAGAAAATAAAGATGGATGAACGAATGAAAGGATCCATTAGAATCTGTGCATTTTAAGGAAGAATTGACATAGAAACATTTTTTCAAATCTTACTGTTTTCGATTTAACAATAACTTTAATAAGACGACCATTGTCGGCTTCTCCCGATTCGGTATTAACCCCACCCCTTCTTTCACTTTTCAAATAAAATAAGAAAAAAGAATAACATGCAAAAATTGCATACAGTTTTCTATTTTTTCTGCATGGTGCCTTATACTAGATATATTTTGAAAAACTGCTAACTACCATATTTTGACTAGCAAACTAATCTCTAGGGTGAAAAAAAATCGTAAATATCAAGCTTTCAGAAAATTTTACACGTAAATCCTCTCTTGTATAAATACACAGTTTTTAAATTGAAAAGAATCTTGCAATTAAACAGCAATAAAACAGGCCCAAAATTCAAAATACAAACCAACAATTGTCCTAAAAACGCCGATTCGCTTCATTGGTGTATTGGCGAAACAATACTACGTCGATCTAAGTTACATAATGACTACTGTTATATATTACATTATACTTTATTGTCTATTGTGAATGTTGTGTTTATTTTATCATTCATGTCAATCATTTGTAACTTTAACATTTAGCTGTTTCTTGTTATTCTGTATGTATTTATTTTGTGCGAATAATAATCAACAGTACTTACCCACAACCAGAACATCTGTATAAGTTTCCATGGCGTTGCTCTTCTTTTGCTAAGACTGGTGCACCATTGCTATAACACAGTATTTCTTTATTTTTTGTTTAAATGTTGCTTGAACAATCATTCTAATTGCCTTTGAAAATATGTTTCTCCTGACATTCTTTGTTTGCGTGTAAAATTACTTTGTACATTCTAATTTTTTTTCACATGTCAATTTTGTAGTATTAAAGATATGTGTTACTCTAGTTAAGATCCACACAAGTATGTACAAAATGTTTTAAGTGATTTGTCAATGCCAAAAAATATTATGATTACAACAAAATATAATGAAATACGAAAATATTATAGTTTCATTATATGTCTTATCATCTTACATTATACTAGCGTTCACAAGTAAATATAACCTGTACATTTGGAAATATGCAATATTCCTGCAATATTAAATGTTGATGTAAAATAAATCATACCCTTGTTAAAATTTTTGTGTAATTCATCAATGTAAATGATAGAATGATTACGTGTATCATAACTGCAAATAATGTGATGATTAACATGATCAATGCAGTGTATATCATATGTTTTGTGATACTAAAATCATTCTGTCAATATAATTTTATATGTAAATTAAGAATTGTTCATATATTCTGCTATTGTCATTCCGGGACCTTTTGACACCTGACTATACGCTATATGTTTTGCTCATTGTTGAAGACCTTACGGTGTCATTTTGTCTTTTACGGAAAGTTGTCACACATGCATACATCCAACCACTACGTATTGTAATAAATTATACATGATTAAATATGTTAACAAAGTAAAAAGTATTATGATTACATGTGACTGACGAACTTATTGGAAAAATACAAAGCTTGTATTAAACAACTGTGACTAATACGACGTCTTTATATACATGTTTTTCTCTTAAACTACAAGCCTCTATACAAAAGCACTAAAATATGGACATAGCTAGATTGTGTACCTATTTTGTGAATCAAATGTTAATTCAAGTAATATCGTCCAATACGTTTGGGTAAATGCATGAGAAGTAAAAGCAATCTATATTGTTTTATGGACAGTATTATTTCTGCATTTCAGCGCTTCGTTAATCGGAAAACACTGTCCATGCCAGCGGTTATTTATAGTTCATTTTACTTATAAAAAAGAACGTAAGCTGTAAATCTTGACCTGTCGCATGTGTATTTTTCAATCATTTGTTGCTATATATTAACTTTAAAAATATGTTTTCCTCGATATTTTACAGTTTTGCTTGATTCTATAGACAACTGTATCAGTTCAGAAGACAACGTAACTTTCTATATTTACCTTATATTGTATGTACCTATCAGTTGTCTGATGTCATCATCACCTACAGACTTCCTTTTGAAGGATATACTCGGAAACTCTGGAAGAGAATTCATAGTGAGTTTGCTAATTTCTTTTTTCAGATTAGTGATATTTTGTACCAAACTTTCATCCTGTCGTCTCTTATCTAGTTCATTTCTCTTTCTGTCTAAGGCCTGTCCGGCAACAAGCACGGATTTAGCATCAGACAACGTATTTATCAGCTTGTCTTTCTCCTTCTTGGATTGTTCTTTCACTAAGGTAATCATCTGTGCTACGCCTTTATCAACCATACGTTTAATCATACTGCCTTCGTCAGTTATTGCTTTAATAACAGATTCAACAGAATTATCAAACGACTTTAAGCTTTCTGCAATCTTCTTTATATTTTTATTCGCCTTGTTTGTTTTGGCACGAATTTTCTTTTCATTTTCCACTTGTAAGTACGCGACTGCATCGACAAATTTGGAAAATGTATGCCCTTTGTGATTTCCTGTCACACAACTGGTACATGCCGGTACATTGCATGTATTACACAATAACGTTAATTCTTCTTTGTGTTCACTACATTTAGATTTTTCTTCCGGGATCAGGTCGGACGCTTTTTGAAACTGGTGGTTTCTCGATAACTTCTGCCTATTATGTAGCAACTTGCAATTTTCACAATAGTATTCCTCACAGTCTATGCAATATTGTGATCCAGGGGCACTCACGCAAACCTCGCATGTTTTAGACGCAGCTTGAGCCATTGTGCACTCAATCAAAATCACAGGTAAACAGGTGATAGTATCACATGACAGATAATTCTAAATTTAAATCAAGGACGATAACTAGTGAATGTAAATGATTGAAGAGATTGTATTCGAAAAATTCAAACAGTATGTCTTGTTTTATTTTGAAAAAAACTTAAATTTAAAATAAATACATGTATTATATTAACGTACATTTAGTTATTGAACGTGTAATATGAGCATACCAACTTATCAACCGTTTAAATAGTCGAAGTGAATATTATACATGATATCACCTGTTATTTACCCAACTAATGTATGTGTTTAAATGGAAATAGTGTACTCAATAACATTATATGTATTTAAATGTAAACATTGTACTAAATAACATCCTTTATATTGGTTAGCATGTGTATAGTTTCCACCAAAAGATGAACGAATAAGATATTATATTGAAAATAATGAATGATTTTAAAATCGCTATTAAAATGTTAAGACGATATATCAAATGTTTTTTTTAAAAATCATTCTATAATTAGTAAAAAAAATAAGCATAGCTTATACGAGGTGTATTCAAAGTTTAAAACTATTATACTATAAATGTGATATATAATATATATATAATGTATCTTTAATTAACTCTGTATTATTTTCAATAATTAAATTGATTTTCACATACACATACTTCTAAAAAAAAATACAATAAAACATCATATTATGAACAAAACGTATGTCAGATCACTAAATAGATTTGTTGTAAAACAAGATACTATTGAGGCTCACTTAATGAAAAGAGGAGGTGTGGTAAGGATAAGAAATTATGTGATGTTGCAATAGCTAAAATATAACAATCAGATATCAAGTCGACGATATGGGTTTGTATAAAGGTACTGTATTACAATGTCCTTCTCTGGATATATTATCATCATATACATGGACTGACCACTAATGCATGTATTCCTCTCATTGCAGGTTCACTATGAGTTCAGGATAACAACCGAAGTATAAGTCACTCATTTGAAGATGTCATATAAGCAATACAAGGATGAAATTATTACTGTGACCAAAAAATATTTGTGTGATCATGTGAATAAACAAACATATCCTGTGAAACGTCCGAAGAAATGATTTCAGCCTACCAGATCAAGCTTGAGCGGAGATAAGAAACAATATCATCTCACTGTTCTCCAAAACCGCATGTAAAACTCAAGATTACGAAGGGCACATAAAGGTCTACTTAAGACAAAGCATTTAACATGGATAAAGGGTGAAAACGAGTACGATATGAGTAATACAAATTCCATGTTTACAACTCAACAAATGAAACCAAATAAATATTATAAGTTTAACACACCTGATTGATATCCCTTCTAGATCGCTGACATCATTGCTCTGGATGAATTCGTATCAATACTCAATAGAGATAACACCGGTCAAACAAAGAAGACTGATCGCATTTTCTTGATTTAGCAAGTGTTTAACTATACATGCTATAGGTAAGATTTGGTTTAGGTAAACTCATCATAGATACCATAATTTAAATTTTGTGTTTGCTCCAGACGCGCTTTTCATCTACAAAACACTCATCAGTGACGTTAAAAAAACAAGTATAAAGGTCAAATAAAGTACAAAAAACATTGAGGACAAGAATGATTGTTTTCATGTCCAAATGGCAGTCAGCTGACCTTGCCATCATTGTTCATGATTATGGGCTCTTTTGTAGACACATACTATAATCATAGGCCGATTTAATTTGGTCATTACATTATAGTTTTGTGTTGATATAAAATGAGAAAACGTAATCGTCAGTGACACAACTCTTCAAAAATGACATAGACATTAACAGATAACTCTCACCATACGGCAATCAATAAAACGCAAAAATCATAAAACATAGTTAGACATAATGATCCCAAAACGACTTATGTAAAATAATTTAAACTAGAAAAATAATTTCGAGAATTATTAACAAGATAATGAAGGATAACACATATGCTATACACAAAAACGACAAAAACATTATTACAGGCTTCTCATTTGGGAGATGCACAAAAATATTGTGCGTGTTAAAATCGTCCTTCAAACAGGTTTTCATCAGACCTTTACCTCGAAACATAATCATTGATACTGGTAAAAAGTATAGGTTATTGTTAGAAATGTCAATAAAAATAATTAGGTTATATTCAATTATATTTCGATTGGCATATAATATCTTGTATAACTCGCTCCAATGGTTGTTTTCTTTTGTCTTTTTGATTTGATCATGCTGTGGCGAAAGAAATCAATAACATAAAAATCTGTTTCATAAATAGTTTGAACTTGTTTCAGAAATCGAAGCAGAACAGTCTAAAGTTATCATGTTTTTTATTTCATAAAATCAAGATGTGGTATATACTGTATGTCACAGTCTTCACAGTGTAAATTATGTCTGGCTCGCCTTGACTAGTTTGTGATAACCCCATAGTTGGCGTCAACAATTTGTCAATGTTGAATGCTGTCATGATGTATCAACAGTTACATTATTCCTAAATCGCAACCACCTAAAGTCTATCGTGAATCAATGCATTTTACATGAATTTAGAGTGAAGATGTCAAACAGTGTAAAAGAAAATATTATCTTATAAAATGCCAACATACAAGTCTTGTAATAATGTAGGACCGTAAGTATGAATAACTAAAAATGACCCTGCACACTGTAATTACTTGTTTTACTTGTTATGAAAGCGTTCATTTATATATGTGTGCTCGTCATAAGTATGTCTGTTTGGCATCATCTCTGGAATGAATTTTGCCTTATTGTACACATGTAAAAAAAGCAAAAGTTAGATCAGTATTCTGCAATTATTATTCTACGTTTTGTTATAAGAAATCAGAATAAGAGTATAACTAAAAACTTTTTTATAAATTTTACAGTATGACAATATCATTAAATGTACGTAAACGTTGTTCAGTGAGCTGATGTGAAAAATAAAGCACATGCTTCAGACTATCATCACATGCCTTTTTGCAACATTATCGAATGGCATTTCAGCGTTACTGGACGATTCCTGAAACTCTTTAATGGTACGTTTTCAGTGAAAAACATTTAAAACAAATAGGATAAATATCGGAAGACAGTACAATATCATTAAAAAGTTTTTTTTTAAATTGTTGCATTTAACGAATTTTTCAACAAAATTCAATCAGTTACTGGAAAACATGATGACTTTTACAAAAAGTGTGCATTACGCTTCGTTGAATTTGATTTTATCGTCATAAGTATATTTATAAATCTGTTGTTTTATCTTCTGCTGAAGCATATGATAGAAGGATTTCATATCTGAGGCATTACATTTGATGTCCGACGTCCATTAACTTTTTTTTTAAAGCCTACGTGAGTCCCATTTTAAAGGATCAAAGTATTAAACTGTTATTTTTTTCCATCATTGAAGCATATGATAAAAAAAAATCATCATTATTTCATGCTTCATATCAGATATTTGATCAGGCTATCGGGCATTAATTTTTTGTGCTAATTTTGAACCTTTGGCTGATTACACAAAGAAAAAATCCATGTCATTTAAACTTGTATATTAATTTACTTGTTTTGTATTCTTTTATTTTCATTCATTTAACTTTTTTATTTAAGCATATTTTTCTTCAAATATATAATAGCTTTTATGGTATCACAAAAAGCACTTACTTTCTCAATTTGTTGTACAGAGGTATTCTAAACAAAGGCAACGAAATAGAATAAAACTTTTAAATCAAGATTGTTCTTGCAAATTGGTTGTAAACTACAATATTTATATTCTGATCAGGTTCGTGAAATGACGTGTGCAAAAGTTAAATTGAAATACGTTAATTAAACAAAACAATATGGAATATGTGTAGTTATTATATATAAATGGATATGAAATATTGCTGTTTGGTCGTCCAAAAAGTCAGAAATATTTAAAAGAGAACGTACATTTGTATGTTCAAGAAGAAATTATAACCCGTGATTCAAGACTTATGAAGACACTTGCAGAAACAATACAATAAAGTTGCAATATTAATAAAGTAGCTGAAAAGTAGTTTAGGATTTCTTTACATGTATGTACAATTGTTTTGTTTATAGAATGTTATAACCATGTTATATCAGATTGATAAGATTCTTTATTTATTTACTATTGGTTGCGATTTTGTAAATAATGTTAATATAGACAATGTAGTTTCCCTTCGAAACTCCGTTTGTTGCTAAAACCGTGCTACTTTTACGATGAAATTTCAAGAAAAATTATATCTGCGAATGGAAAGATGATATGCACGTCTAATTTACTTAAAGGTCAACACATATGAATCTGTGGCATATGTTCAACATGTATATGCCCTGAACTTCTAAGAGTTTAAACTTACTAAAAGTCTATAATACCGCTAACTCCTCTTTTGGACTTTTTTAGAAATACATTTGAGACGCTTTTATGTTTTTCTATACAGGTAATTTTTCCAAGTTATGTCTGTTTGAGGTGAAACACAGAGATCATATCGGGAACCAGTACGTTAAAATTATCATACCTATGGATATTATATATCTCCACAAAAGAGGCGTGGTTTGTGGTACAGCTGTATTCACGAAGTGCATCCTAGAAAACATTCACTATATTTTTAAATTATCTAAATCTGGAGAACACAACAAAATAAGTTGATTTAGTAAAGGGGCATACTTTAACTGAATGCATTTATTGGAAGAAAAGAAAAGCAAACTTAGAGTAACATTATATTACATGTATTGTCAAAAGATTTAAAAAAATAGGCAACTGCAATAATATGAACTTGTCTTGTTATCATTGATATGTTCATAATTATAAATTTACTGTTAACAAAACTTCGAATTTTTGAAATACTAAGGATTTTCTACCTCAGGAATAGATTACCATAGCTGTATTTGGCAAAACTTTTAGGAATATTTGGTCCTCAATGCTCTTCAATCTTGTACTTTATTTGGCCTTTTTGACATAATTTTTTTATTCGAGCGTCACTGGTGAGTCTTTTGTAAACGAAACGCGCGTCTGGTGTTAATATAAAATTTCAATCCTGGAATCAATGATGAGTT
Organism: Mytilus galloprovincialis; assembly: GCF_965363235.1. NCBI lineage: Eukaryota > Metazoa > Mollusca > Bivalvia > Mytilida > Mytilidae > Mytilus > Mytilus galloprovincialis. The sequence goes on along the minus strand of NC_134849.1, from coordinate 39,183,145 downwards.
TATTCACAACTAATCCATGTTGAAAAGAATGTAAGGTAAGTTGTAAACTGTGAATTGGTATTTACCTTCTTGTTTCATAACGTGGTATTTATAATGTTTCTTTCAAATGCTTCAGTAAGATTATCTAGAAATATAGTAGGCAATCTAATAATTCCTCTTTAATCATCAAATTCTACCTTCATGCTGGATTGTAACCTTGAAGATGTGTGTGTTGTTGACTTCTTTAAAAAAAAAACCAGTAAAAATCGGACAGCATGTGCAAAGACTTATTTCATGTGTTAATGAATGTGTATATAAGAAATAGGTGAAGAATAATATGTTGTATTGTAATAAGTTTTGTTATACAAAATATATTTACCAAAGCTGTCATTATTGGTTCCTAATTTTTGTAAGCTAGGCAGTATTTACTTTCCGGATAATAAGTTGTTTTTTTGTATACAACGTAAGTCAGGGTTTCTGACCACTTTGACTGGACATAAATAAAAGAATCTACAGAACCTATAAAGCTAATAGGTAAGTTAGGTGTAGAACAAATATGAATAATTTACATCAAGGTTAAATGATTTGTTAAGAAATGTGTATTCACTGTGTACATGTTAAATCACACATGATATACGTGCACTAGTTGTCTTATGTTTTTAAAATCTAGCATTAAACGTAAACAGTTATCATACATCTACTAGTCAAATGTGTTTTTAAATATTGTATTAAAAGTACTTCATTTAACTATGCATATAGGTCTTGGGTCAGTGTTAGCAAGTTTTGAAATTACAAAAAAGAAGCATTAATTCTATTGACTACAGATGGATGCAGTCCTAACCTGTACAGCAAGTTAACTTTATAACCAGTCATTTGGACTGGTCAAAGTTAACCTGTGTCCGGATTTAGGACTGCTCTCACCAGTCCTAGGACCAAAATCTAGTTAACTTGAAAAGCGGACTTGGTCCTAGGACTTTTTTTATGTCTGCCAAAAAGTTAACTTGGAAACAGGTCCGCTATTGATATAAATTAACTTCGAACCAGTCCTGTCATAAGTTAACTTCGAAACCAGTCCTGCCGTAAAGTTAACATAAGTTAACTTCAAAACCAGTCCGGTCACAAAGTTAACATAAGTTAACTTTTGCTTTGAAAAATCCGATCGAAACCAGACCTGTTCCTAAGTCAACTTTTGACTGGTCTGCTCAATACTAAGTTAACTTGTAACCAGGACCGCTTTACATCGATTTTTAAAAATATTGTTTAATATCTTTGCTTCGTAGTAAAAAGATCGAAAATAAAGTAAAATTAATACTTCCTTTATATAAACAGGATTAAAAACAAATATTTGAATATAAAGTACGCATAAAACGTTGCTTGGAACACAAATTTAACTGTGATCTGCCAATCTACAAATAAAAAAAAAGATCTTGGTTACAATGATAACGGGCACTGAATATATATTCCAATACCTATCAAATTCAACCATATTTCCGCTTTATTATGTTTATATCTATGAATGGACGTTTATTAGATGTTAGATATACGTCCTTGTTAGGTTTACATCCTTGATCTAAGTAGCCACAATCAGCAATATTCTACTTATTTGACCGCATCGACCATAAGCTGACTATATGTACACTTTAATTTGTAAATCTATATACCCGCATAGTAAATCAGCCATATTTTTTATGTCAGGATTCAATGTATAATACAATGGACAGCAATATTGCACTACAATACCAACAACTTTTTGTTCACATAAATTTAGGGTGTCACCATGTCCTCCTTTTATTCAAAATATTGATACGTAACAAAATTTCAGTAGTTTTGATACCTCATGCTGACTTGTACAACAAAACTATTTGACCGCATGGACCATAACTGACCAAATGTGCACTTTAATTTGTAAATATATATTCCTGCATAGTAAATCAGCCATATTTTCTTTGTCAGGTTTCAATATATAATACAATGGACAATTTTTGTTCGCATCAATTTAGGTTGCCACCATGTCCTCCTTTTATTCAAAATATTGATACGTAACAAAATTTCAGTAGTGTTGATACCTCATGCTGACTTGTACAAAAAATTATTTGACCGTCAGGACCAAAATTGACCATATGTGCACTTTAATTTGTAAATTAAATCTATATACCTGCATAGTAAATCAGACATATTTTTTATGTCAGGATTCAATGTATAATACAATGGACAGCAATATTGCAATACATACCAACAATTTTTTTTCGCATAAATGTAGGGTGCCAGCATGTCCTCTTTTTATTCAAAATATTGATACATAACAGAATTTCAGTAGTTTTGATACCTCATGTTGACTTGTACAACCAAACTATTTGACCGCATCGACCAAAACTGACCATATGTGCACTTTAATTTGTAAATCTGTATATCTGCATAGAACATTTAGTAAATCAGACATATTTTTTATGTCAGGAGTCAATGTATAATACAATGGACAGCAATATTGCAATATAATACCAACACATTTTTGTTCGCATAAATTTAGGGTGCCAGCATGTCCTCCTTTTATTCAAAATATTGATACGTAACAAAATTTTAGAAGTTTTGATACCTCATGCTGACTTGAACAAAAAAATATTTGACCCCATGGACCAAAACTGACCATATGTGCACTTTAATTTGTAAATCTATATACCCGCATAGTAAATCAGCCATATTTTTTATGTCAGGATTCAATGTATAATACAATAGACAGCAATATTGCAATACAATACCAACAATTTTTTGTTTGCATACATTTACGGTGCCACCATGTCCTCCTTTTATTCAAAATATTGATACGTAACAAAATTTCAGTAGTTTTGATACCTCATGCTGACTTGTACAAAAAAATTATTTGACAGTCTGGACCAAAACTGACCATATGTGCACTTTAATTTGTAAATCTGTATATCTGCATAGAACATTTAGTAAATCAGCCATATTTTTTATGTCAGGAGTCAATGTTTAATACAATGGATAGCAATATTGCAATACAATACCAACAAATTTTTGTTTGCATACATTTAGGGTGCCACCATGTCCTCCTTTTATTCAAAATATTGATACGTAACAAAATTTCAGTAGTTTTGATACCTCATGCTGACTTGTACAACAAAACTATTTGACCGCATGGACCATAATTGACCAAATGTGCACTTTAATTTGTAAATATATATTCCTGCATAGTAAATCAGCCATATTTTCTTTGTCAGGTTTCAATATATAATACAATGGACAGCAATATTGCAATACAATATACCAACCAATTTTTGTTCGCATCAATTTAGGTTGCCACCATGTCCTCCTTTTATTCAAAATATTGATACGTAACAAAATTTCAGTAGTGTTGATACCTCATGCTGACTTGTACAAAAAATTATTTGACCGTCAGGACCAAAATTGACCATATGTGCACTTTAATTTGTAAATTAAATCTATATACCTGCATAGTAAATCAGACATATTTTTTATGTCAGGATTCAATGTATAATACAATGGACAGCAATATTGCAATACATACCAACAATTTTTTTTCGCATAAATGTAGGGTGCCAGCATGTCCTCTTTTTATTCAAAATATTGATACATAACAGAATTTCAGTAGTTTTGATACCTCATGTTGACTTGTACAACCAAACTATTTGACCGCATCGACCAAAACTGACCATATGTGCACTTTAATTTGTAAATCTGTATATCTGCATAGAACATTTAGTAAATCAGACATATTTTTTATGTCAGGAGTCAATGTATAATACAATGGACAGCAATATTGCAATATAATACCAACAAATTTTTGTTCGCATAGTAAAACATAAGATTGGATCTCAATACAAATTCAATTTTAATAATTGTTTGATATGAAAAAAACGTTACGTTTCCTGATGAAAGCGTTTCTTTTGTTTACATCGAATATGACGTCATAACTTAAAGAACGTCACAGCTAATTCCCTAACAACAGAACCAAATTCGGGAACGTTACGCACGGTATTTCCTTCTCTTTTATCAACATTTTGAATTAAAAATATAATACATACAGACTTCGTCCCCATTCACAGGTTATGCCTGCCTCATATTAACATGACGGCTAAATATATATATATCAGGCCGAACGTTCCCGGAATCTTCCGTTGAGACCCCCCCCCCTTTTTTTTCCAAACGGGTATTTTAATGCGTGTTTCCTTAATGGCAGTTTTGAAAGAGAAATAATAGTAAGTGACTTTTTACCGAGAAAATTTAAGTTTTATGCATTTTACGTATCAGATCTTATCAACACATCTTCATCTTCATCCTCAAGTTTCGTTTGCTCTGTCTTCACTGTTTACGGTCTCCTTTCGTACAGAAAAGTTGGGCCATATTACTACACGAATATTTATTATTAAAGTCGCAACATCCCTAGAAAGATCAACAAAATACAAATGTGTATTGATATCATGGTTTGTTCTACAAAGAACGATGAAATGTCTTGTCATTCTAAATCAAATTAAAACTCGACAGCGGACTATTTTTATGTGCATTTAGAACTTTGTTGACAGATTGCGATTCGTGCTCGCGTCGTCTGTCAAAGATGATTTGCAAATTTTTCATACTACAGCAAGGAGATTGAAAATTATTCACAGGAAAAACAGTTTGTTTTGAGGCAAACAAAATCAACATTCAATTAAATAAAAAAGAGAGATAAGGAATTTACGTGGTAAGATTTTAATAGAACAAGCGAAAAAAGGATCTGAAAAAGCATTTATGAGGGGGAGGACAGGGGGGTACTCTTTTTCCTTCTCTCACCCCTTTTCTCCTTTCTCCTACCCCTCTTCTCCTTTCTCCTACCCCTCTTCTCCTTATTTTTTTTTAATTTACCGGAAAAAAGAGAGATATTTTATTTCTTCATATTTTATTTTATTTCTCCAGCTTCTCCTTTTTCCCAACCTTCCTCTCCTTTCTCCTACCCCCTTTCTCCTACCTCCTTTTTCCCTGTCTCCCTTATCCTTGTCCTCCCCCTCATTTATATCTGATACTGATCACAACTCATGAATAAAAATGGTATCTGGTCTCGGTTTTTTTTCTGGGACGCCCCAGAAAAAAAATAAAAATAGCCTTGCCAGACGTCATAGTTGGAATAGTGTAACAGTAATTTGGTCCGGTTGTAAAATTTGTTCTCCAGACTTTTTTTCCTAGTTAATTAAGTCCATGTCCATGATTTTACTAGGAATTAAAGTCCCAGGACAAATGTTTCTAGGAAAATCAGTCCATAGCTAGTAATTTATGTTTGTAACTTTTCCTAGGAAAATATGTCACAAGACTTGTTTTTCTAATAGTTTTTTTGTATCATAAAATATATTTAAAATAGAAGATTTTTTTTTTTATAGATAAGATTGGAAAATAGAAGAATTTTTTTTCCAATAAAAATGAAGAATATTTCCAATTTTTTTAAAAACATAAATATTCAGTTTCCTTTGCTTATAATATTTTTTATAATAAAAGACACGGGACATTTTTAGTCCAAATAATTATGACGTCTTTATAGGCTATTATATTTTTTTTCTTTGACGCCTTACTTCGTCAAATTATGACGTCTTGTAAGTTGAAAGGCTTTTATATTTTTTTTCTTTGACGCCTTACTTAGTTCGTCGAAGTAAGGCTTCAAAGAAAAAAAATATAATAGCCTTTCAAGCTGTCATAATTATTTGGACTAGGACATTTTTACCTAGGAATTCAATACTAATGACATGGACATGATTTTCTAGGAAAATATGACATGGACATGATTTCCTGGGAAAATTAGTCTGGAGACAAATTTTATTTACAGCTAATTTCCTAATGCATGTAATGCAAAACTTTGGTTGGCTTGCCTTCTTTGTTTGTATAATTGTTTGTACAAGCTTTGTTAATATGATTGACATGATGGTCATCTTTATATAATATATATAGGCATAGTTTAACCTGTATATTTAATATTTGAATTTAATTGGATATTATCTTAATGAGTGTACAATTTAAATACAAAGCAAGCAAGCTAACTTAAGTCTTGCTCTACATGCTTTAGGAAATTAGCTGTAACAGATTGATACACAACTCTTTCGTTTTGTCTATAACAATGTTAAAACATATTACATTCATATTCACTTTAAAAAATTAAAGGCATAGACATTTAAAACTAGGACTTCTAATGACATGGACATGACTTTGTGGGAAAATTAATAGTCTGGGGACATAAATTTTATCAAAAATTTAACTATGTGACTCTTAAACATTACTAAAACATAAGATTTAAATTTGCAAATGCAAGTAATTGAATCTTTTATAGGATTTTATAGGACATGATTACCTAGGAAAATTTGTCTGGGGACATATATAACTAATATCGAACTAAATATATACTAGTAAATTCTGTAACCATGGACTTTTTATACTATATAGTAATATTTGTCCGCCCTGACATATTTTACTAGGACAAATTTATCACTCACACTTGTACTTGTTCGCCCTGGATCAATTTGCTCTGATTTTTTTTTTTTTGTACTCCAGTTGCATAATGTTAATTATTTGAACATTACATGTTAAAGTTTGTTGAAAAATTTGCTGAATTTTTGTATTGCCACAACCAATTTATTATTTCCCCTATTTGCTTAGTCACTGTCATGATAGTAGAACACTGGAGTACAATGTATTAATTTATCTTCATTGCTATTTTTTAACAAAATAATTTGTTTTTTAATACAAGTCTCAGAATATATATATATATACAAAATGTAATTTTAAACGAACTTGTAAATCCTAATGTATTAAATTCCTGTTTTCGTGATTTACAGTTCATACATCCATGACATCATTGTTTTTATTAATTCCAAGCTGACTACTAGCTTATAGACACATTTATCAAGATCCGACGTCAAAAACGTGTGCGCTGCCATTTCTACGTCACGTGGTACGTCAGCCATAACAGTAGTGAAATAACGCACGTTGTGACGTTTGCATCAATAACAACATGATCGATCTGTTGTTTACATTTATATTTTTTCCGTTTTTTCTTTAACTAATATTAATGGATAGCGGGAAAAAATATAAAGTTTTTTTTTTTATTATTGATCCATCAAAAGACAATTATCACAAAAATCAGTGAGAATAATTTACATGTTATTGAACAATTAACTTTCCTAAAACCTTTAAAATATTTATGTTTTTTTTATAAATTTTAAGCTATACAATTCTTACTTGCATCTCTGAAATGTGCTTCTATGTGGTTTTGTTAGCAATTTCTGTACAGGTCTGCTAAAGGCTCAAATTGACATTTCACCCAATTTCACCATTTTCCCTCCAAAATTTGGGTTTTAAGCCAAATTTTTATTTTTCCTTATTGGTGACCCTTGTATTTGCCAGGGACGCATACATGTATATATAAGTCCTTGTATTTGCTTCAAATATTCTATATTTCAGCTTTGTACATTTCAGATTTGGACCAGCTAGGTCACACCTGAGGTGTCACAGACAGTTTTTATTTGATATCCCATAAAAATATGTCAGCACCTCTATTTTCCTATCATTTCATTGAAAATGGTCCCTTTAACATGCTTGTACCTATTTAAAGTAAAATTTTGAGCTTACAAAATGTAAATGGTCTGGAACCCCTATTTTTTTTCGACAAATTTGAGGTACTCTTTGTAAAGATTAAAATAATACGGCATTCTGATAGAGACTTTGAATAAGTCTGAGCCATCTTAACTGTGTAAAATCAAAAGTAGCAGCACGAAATAAAGTTAAAATGAATATGAGTCCCCTGTATTATATTTTAAACACCGCTTTTTTGATGATCAAGTAATTCCTAAATGAATACTGGAAAATAGCTGTAGAATGCTCTCCGAACATAAAATTTGCATCAAATAATAAAAAGCTTCATTTTAATCAACATAGAAATATGTTTCGAATTTGATGATTTATTGGGTATATATGATATTTCCTTCACTCAGTTATAAACTAGAAAAAAGTAATGTTTAGCTCACCTAGCCCAAAGGGCCTACTGTCAGCTTTTCCCATCACTTTGCATCCGGCGTTGTTACCTTTACAAAAATCTTCTAGAACTCTGAAACTACTGGGCCAAATTAAACCAAACTTGGCCACAATCATCATTGTGGTATCTTGTTAAAAAAATATGTCAGATGACCCGGCCAACCAGCCAAGATGGCCGCCATGGCTAAAAATAGAACATAGGGGTAAAATACAGTTTTTGGCTTATAACTCAAAAACCAAAGCATTTAGAGCATATATCTGATAAGGGTATAATTGGTATAATTGTTTAACAGGTGAAGATCTATCTGACCTGAAATTTTCAGATGAATCAGACAACCCATTGTTGGGTTGCTGCCCCTGATTTAGTAATTTTAAGGAAATTTTGCTGTTTTTGGTTTTTATCTTTAATATTATTATAGATAGAGAAAAACTGTAAACAGCAATAATGTTCAGCAAAGAAAGATTTACAAATAAGTCAACATGACCGAAATGGTCAACAAGGTCAATTAATCCCCTATGGAGTTATTGTCCTTTATAGTCAATTTTTAACAATTTTCATAAAATTTGTAAATTTTTACTAACAATTTCCACTAAAACTACTGGGTCAAGTTCATTATACATTATAGAGATAATTTTAAGCAGCAAGAATGTTCAGTAAAGAAAGATGTACAAACACATCACCATCACCAAAACACAATTTTGTCATGAATCCATCTGCTTCCTTTGTTTAATATTCACATACATGTAGACCAAGGTGAGCGACACAGGTTCTTTAGAGCCTCTAGTATAAAGTCTAGAATACCTTTTTATACAACAATAAAATTTTTGCAATCATATAATTATATTGGTATCACATCGTCTTTGTGGTCAGCTGAGCATCGTTCGAAGACGGATGGTTTCCAGATAATAACTTCAGTATAAGTTAATCATGTTGATAGAAATGAATAGAATTTTAACACAATGTTTAAAACAACAAAAGGAAGCTTGGGATTGATATTGGGGGTTATGGTCCCTAAGGTTTAGGATAAGGGGACCAAAACAAGCATTTATCTAGTTTCAGGACAATAAGTTGTGTATAAGTATTTCAATTCCTCTGAAATTGTACCACAATGTTAAATATTATAAGAAGAAGGTTGGAATTTATTTTTAGGGTTATGGGGCAAACAGCCAAGAATGATGGGCCAAACACAAGCATTTTTGTAGTTTTAAGTTAATGACGTGTAAAAGTGTATGATCTTTCTAAAATTATACCCCAATGCTCTATACTACTATGGGATGGTTAGGATTGGCTGAGGGTATAGATAAAACCATTTATGAATAAGGGGCAAAAAAGATGAAAAACAATTATTTTTCTGGTTAAAGGTCATAGTCAAGACAATTTGAAAGCTGTGTAAGGGAGGTAATCCAAAAGTTATATTTGAATTATTTCACACAACTTTTAAGGTGGTACCTAACACTACAGGGAGATAACTCTGTAAAGTCAGCTAAACGTTTTAATTACGTTGTGTTGTTAAAGGGATATTAAGCTTTTCAATGATCAAAATGAGTGTTTGTCAAACTGCTATATAACCAGTGTAATTTTTCTGATAAAACGGTTCGTTCAAAAAAATTTAAATTTTTATATTTTTGTCAAAGAGTCAAAGTAAATACTTTGTCAAAATTTAAAGAAAATTAAACCAGCCAAATTAATTTTAGTTCAAGTGTTGGGTACCACCTTAAAGATGTGATTTTGAAATTTACCAACATATATAACTTCAGTATTAATAAAATCCATTGGAAATTTGCCAATAACTTAAGTTTAATTAAAAAAAATGCCAATAGTTTTAGCATAAGTAAATATAAATCTTTGAAGTTTGAAACCACAAAAAGGAAGGTTTGAGATTGATTTGGGGGTTAATTTATGGTCCCTTTGGTGTAGGAAAAAGGGGTATAAAAGGGGCCCAAATAATCAATTTTCTATTGTCCAGACAATAATTTGTAGAACAGTTTATAGAATTGCCTGAAGTTTCCACACCACAAAACTCCAAAGGATAGTAAGGGTTGGAATATCGGAGTTGTGACTCAATCTGTTTATGAATTAGGAGCAACAAAAGGGGAAAAACAAGGGTTTCCTGGTTAATGGACAATTACTTTAGATTTGTTTCTTTTTGTTGGTGCCTTTTTTTGCTAGTTCTTTTATGAATTTTTATGCTCTACCTACAATAGTAGAGAAGCATTATGTTTTCTAGTCTGTGCGTCCTTTCGTCTGTTTGTTTGTCTGTCCATCCATTCTTCCCACTTCAGGGTTAATGTTTTTGGTCAAGATAGTTTTTGATGAAGCTGAAGTCCAATCAACTTGAAACTTAGTATTTATGTTCCTTATGATATGATCTTTCTTATTTTAAAACAAAATTAAAGACTTTTGACCCCATTTTTATGGTTCACTGAACATAGAAATTAAAAGTGTTCCCTCAGTTTCAGGTTAAATTTTTTTTAGTCAAGGTAGTTTTTGATGAAGTTAAAGTCCAATCAATTTGAAACTTAGTACACATTTATCATTAAAAAAGCTGATTGTGTCGTTTCATATTGATTAAAATTTATTTACCTAATTTATAATTTCAGCTTTTCCATGCATTGTAAGATTTCCAGAATATAGAACATGTAGTTCCTGATAAAAAAAAAACACCAAAAGATTGCTACGATAAAACTGTTGAGTAACTATTTGTAATACAGAATGCATCAAGATGGTAGTATGCTACATATATAATATTGATACTATGACAGATGAGAAAAGAAACTGAAGACATAACCAAATGCAGAAGTCAGCAAAGGTATGATTATAACTGTTACTGATGTTTGAAGAAGTGTGTCATTATAGCATCTACAAATATTTCAATCAAACATGGTTCAGTACTTCAGACTAGTTTTGATTTAAAAGAATTAAATGGCTACTAACATCCATTGCTAATTACAGCTTATTAACCTCCTGTTAAAAAAAAGAGGGATGAAATATACCATAGCAACATTCAAACTCATAAATCGAAAATAAACTGACAAGGCCATGGCTAAAAATGAAAAAGACAAACAGACAATTAATAGTACACTAGAAACAACATTAAAAACTAAAAACTGAGCCACACAAACCCCACCAAAAACTGGGGGTGATCTCAGGGTCTCCAGAAGGGTAAGCAGATCCTGCTCCACATGTGGCACCCTTCGTGTTGCACATGTTATTACAAACTTGGTATATAGTCTATTTCGGTAGGTCACATTCATGAAAAGGAAAGGGGATTGTAGGTACGAAGTAAGAAACATCCGATATCATCTGTTAAATGGTTTATCCATAATGGTCAATCAACTGTGATGATTGGGTAACCTGTATTATATTCAGGGGTGAATTCAGACATTTCTAAAGGGGGGGGGGGTTCAAACTAAATGTCTCCATTCAAGTGCATTGATTGTCTCAAAAAAGGGGGGGTTCTAACCACCGGAACCCTCTCCTTGGATCCACCACTGATATTTGAGAAAATGCCACAATACATTTTGTTGATATCAAATTAAAGTTGAGAAGCTACGGTAATCTATATATGTTTATCTACTTTTCATTGTCTACTCTCACCTTGATTAGTAAATAAATAAAAATCATGTTGGAAGAAAAATTTAGTCATGTGTATATGTTTTAGGAACTAATTGTGGTATATTCTTCAGATTGAAACATGCAACAGAAAGTTCAATCATGACCATAAAGCAGGCAAGACATTTCAGTATGTACAATCTTGTAAAAATATGTCAAACTATGTCAAAGCATATTTTTTGTTTTGTTTTTTCAGATTAAGATATAAGGAGTAGACATTTTCCTGAAGATCTCATTTATGTCTCGAAAGTGAAGGGAACAGAAGCTATCATGATGATTCTTTAAAGAAAAGATACAGATCAACAAGCTCCTGTAGACACTTATGAAAAAGAAGATGCTTTTGCAATGAATATGTGTGAATGTGATAAATTATGGCAAATCAACATGGTCAATTAACAACAATATATTCTACAAATTTCCTAGATTTATAAGTTTCATAACATTTAGTTGAGGCAAACTAAAGTTAGATAACGGAAAATGAAAAAAATTGCAAATAAATATTGTTATTAAATACTCAGTTTTAATTATTTTTATTTTGATATTAAAAAATATACTGTATTAGATAAAAACTAGTTATACATTTAAAAAATTAGTAACCCCCATGTCTCCCTGCATTAGAAGTTGCATAATTTAGCATTTACAGATGAAATATAATTGTGAGTAAAGTTCAACATGTGAAATAGTCTGACTGGATATGACAGATCATCAAAAGAAATGACGAAAAATTACACATCTTATCAAAATAGTACTACTAGAAACTAAAAGCTACTTGCAATTTTCACTGGTTTTGAGATCAGTAACAGTCTGACAAGGAAAGAATTTAATGAACATGATTATGATGCCTCTTGATAAATATAAAAACATATTGACTGTAAAATAATTACCAGTTACCAATTATATCTGTTGTTTACAAAATTTGTTATTTGGAAATATCTGTTGAATGTTTTGAAATTAAAATGTGTAAACTGAAATGATTAAAGAATTGAAGTCTTTAAATGATACAAAAGCAAGGATACATTGAATGATTGCAATTGAGACAACTACTAGCCCTGCATAGTAGGGCACTGATGTAAACAAGTACAGGTCACCTGAAGTCTTCAACAATGAGCAAAAGCCTGAATTTAAAGATCGTTATACATGGGCTTATTAAGTCCCAAGATTATGGTATCTACATCCTTTGCTTTCAAATTTTTGTTAGTATGTTTCTGATGAAGGTTAATTAAAATAAGCCCAGCACACTTAATTTGTGAACTGTTTTTTTATTTAATTTCAAAAGAGAAAGCTAATAGACAAATTTAAGCAAATAACTAAAAAAGGAAATCCATTTAATATGGCAGACAGCAACCAAACACAACCAGTTGACATAATGAACATGTTTTTGAATTCTCAAACTGCAATAATAACATTAGACACAAAAACATCTTATATAATGCTGGATTACACAAAAGTGTTTAAATCATCTGCTCTTCTCTGGTGTTTAAAAATTGTACAGATTTGGTGTCACAATATCTCAGTAGCATGGATTAGAATCCCGGCATGGGAAGAACAAAAAATTTGTGAAAGCAAATTTACAGATCTTACATTGTTGGGTTGATGATTTGACGATTAAATGCATGTACATGTACAATATATACAAAAAGTTAGCTGCTATTGAGACAAAGGCAAAAATCATAGTGCAACAAAACATGTTTATTACAGATATAATAACAACAAACTAAAATAACACTTACCACTACTAAATGATTAGGAACTTTCAGGAACTAATTGCAGCTACTGTCCAGGTTATGTTAAACAAATCACCTCCAACTGATCTGTTCAGTGAAGAGTTTTTACCATTGAAATGAAATGTGAATACATTCCAATCTTTTGGCAGACGTGAATATTCTCATGTGGCATTTATACCTATATCCAAGGGTACCTATATCTGGTGGTGATAATTAACCATTTTTTTCTTCTTTTTGTTTAATTTTGAAAAAAAGAAATGGAATATAAACTTTTTTCAGCATTTTGGAAAAAAATAATTTTGTAAATTTTTCATGTTTTTTTCATTAATTTTTATAAGAATTAAATTTTAAAAGAAAATTTTTTTAAAATATTTTTTTTTTTTTTTAATTTTGAAAAATTTGATTTTTTTAAAATATTTTGCATTTATAAATTTTTTAAACTTTGAAAAAGTTAATTTTAGTTGCCTTCGTCCATGCAAGCATGGACTAAGTTAGCCTTGGTTGCCTTCGTCCATGCATGCATGGACTAAGTCTGTTGTGTTAGTCCATGCAAGCATGGACTAAGTTAGGGTTAGTTGCCTTAGTGCATGCATGCATGGACTAAGTCTGTTGTGTTAGTCCATGCATGCATGGACTAAGTTAACGTTAGTTACCTTCGTCCATGCATGCATGGAGTAAGCTTAGTTTCTAAGTTTTCATGTTTACAAATCATGAAAAGGTTAAGCCATACTATCAAGTTTTGCAATTTATTTCCTAAGGTAAGTTATAATGCACAATATGTATGTATAAACATAATTAATAGGTTGAATATGAAAAAAAAACAACTAAACAGAAAAAAAAGATAATAACATCAAATTAAAAAATAATTGAACTAACACCATGAAATTAAGAGGTAAGAAGAAATGGAGGTTTTCTAGAATTGATGTTGATTTCCAGTTTTATTTAATACCTTGTTATTAGTACAAATGAATAAATAAACAAGTATTTAAAGTATAAAACATGTTCGTTTGTTCTGATAATAAGACCATGAATATTCAGATATTTTCTTAAAATTGACAATTCCTGATAAATTAAAATATTGTTTTTCTTTCAGGTTCATGTTACAAGCAGTGCTTCTGTATGTTATGCAGAGGATCAAATGTCAATATAAAGACTTACCACGCACACAAGCAGAAGGTTTTTAAGTTTGATGAAAGCCAGATCATACCAGATATATTATTTGATGAATATCTCTATCTCAAGGAAAACTTTAGCCAGAATTTATATGCAAGTTCCAGTGTTACATTACTAGAGGCAGTATTTCAGCATTTTTAACAAACAATGGAATGTCGAAGTCAGCTATGTCAAATGCTCTCCAGACAGAGAAGTCTCATTTGGCACAACCCAATTATTTGCCTCCAACATTTAAAGAAGCTAAAAGCTTGATAAAGCCATTATTAATGCCGTTACAAAAGTATGATGCCTGCATTAATGACTGCATTTTGTTCAAGTCGTGTGACAATGGAAATTTTAGTGACTTAGCTTCTTGTCCTATCTGTCAAGAACCACGCAAAGTAAAAAATTCCAGTCAGAAAGTTTTTCATTATATGCCAATTGCACCGAGACTAAACAGATGGTTTGGTACGTCAAATCTGTGTAAACTTCTTTACGCGAATAAAGTGTATTCAAATGGAAAGTTATGTGACTTTACAGATAGCAATGTCTACATAAACTGGTATACAGACCAAGGTGTATTTGGTGATCATGAGGAACAACAAACTGTACCACTAGCACTCTTTACAGATGGGGTGAACCCACATAAACATTTATCAACACAAAAGTCTATGTGGCCACTCTTGTTAACATGTATAAACTTACCTGTTCAAATCCGTCAACTTCTTGGTCTAATGCTTTTAGTAGGGATAATACCAAGTGGTAGAAATGGATCAGAACCAAAGTCACTGGAACCCTACATAGATTTGCTGGTTGATGAAATACTTAAATTAACAGAATTCCCTACATACAACAGATACCGCAACGCACCAGTAAAAGTGAAAGTTGCCCTTTTGCAATGTTTATGTGACATTCCTGCCTATTCAAAACTGTTACATTTAAGTGGGCATAGTGGTTTGAGATCGTGTGGCTATTGCAAGGAAACTGGTATTTATTGCAAACATTTAAGTAAGACTATTCAATTGTCAAATAGACAGTTTCTTCCTGAAAACCATCCTTTGCGTAGTAGTAACCGCTTCTCAAATGAATCAGTGGAACTGAAACAGCAGCCAGTCACATACACCAATGGAGAAGAACGTCATTTGAGAGAAATATTTGACAATAAACCAAACCGCAATCAACAGAATAATTTTCAGAAGGCGACTGGACTGAAAGGAAAGTACAGTATTATGAAGTTACCCTATCATGACAGAAACCAGCAGATGCAACCAGATGGAATGCATACCAGAGCAGATTTCATAATTCATGTAATGGACCTGCTGAATGGGAAATCTGACACCAAAAAAGTTCGTCTCTGCGATAAACATCACCAGCGGTTTCCACATACATGGCCACAAGAGACAGCAGCAGAGCAGGTTGCAATTGAACCACCATCAAAGAAAAGAAAAACTATGAGTAGTGAGACTTTTCCGCCAGCCCCCTAGAGTTTATCAACTGATTCTGTGAAGGAAGCAGACAGACGGGCAACAGAAATCAAATATCCAGCTGGTGTAGAAATCTCTCCAGGGCTACATTTTACAAAACCGTGGACATTACGGACTATGAATTCAAAATTACAGGTATGTACAGATTAAAAATAAATGTTATGTTAAATTTGATCACATATGTATAACAGTCAGGGGTACTGCTTGTACAAGTTATTTTTATTTACTTGAAGAAGTAAAAAAAATTATACACACATAAGAAAATAAATAATATTTGAATAATCTCCCCTTAATTTTCTCAAAAACTTACAAGTATAAGTAAATTTTTCTTGCAATCCCACAAAATTCTTCAAGTTTTGAGATGTAAAATCATGCCTTTAATGATTTTTCCCAGGTTTGCTCACCAAGGCCTTCAAAATTGGGGGCTTGTAAATGAGCAGTGTTCTGAAGATAACAGACAAATGGGATTTTCATTGTCTATGAAATTACACATAAATGATTAGTAAAGACATCTGCAAAGGGCAGATAATTTAAAATTCTATTTGAGCAAAGAAATCATAAGAATTCAATAAAAGAAGATATGATGACTTTTTTACTTCTACAAGTAAAAAAAATCTGAATGTCTAAGCCTAAGGGACATAACCCAGCCAATATTTGTTTTACCTATACAAGTAAATAAAATTCACTTGTATAAGTATCCTCCAAATTAACATATTAATATTGCTTCTTCAAGTAATTAAAAATAACTTGTACAAGTAGTACCCCTGACTGTATAATTTTATTTAACATATTTTAAAAGACCAGTGGTGTCATCATGCATGGTCTAAAACTATGGAGATATGGTCATGATGGTAGCATTGCCAATGAGACAACTACATGTATACACAAATTTTCTAAAGTTCAAATAAAGTTGATGTCAATAAATTTATAGGCAATCAAATGGTCATCAACAATGAGTAAAACAAAATACTGTATACTTGACATAGACATGATGAAATTGAAAAGTATGAAACTATTAATTAGAAGAAAAAAACTAACAGGCTAATTTTCAACAAAGCTTTTCTTCATTAAAAAATTGAGAACATTTTTGATGAAATCACTCAACAGAATGTCATGCACTGTAACAAAACACTGCAGTTTTCAGCTACATTTTCATTGTTATTTAGCCATTATTATAGGCTTAACTAACAAGCAAGCTAACCAAAGCTATTACCTTTGGCTACGCACCCAATGAAATTGGCTGTAGATTATAAAAGGTTTTTGATCTTGCGACATGTATCTTATATTTGCATCTTATTTTGATTTGTATGTTGCTACTTCTAATATAAATACTAGTATATTCAAATACAACCCGACACAATGCATAACATGTTAACATGGTAAAGAATTTTTGAAGCAAATTTTTAATCACTATTATTTTTTATTTGCAGTTTGTTAAAATGCAATGGTGCATAAAGGGACTTTTGCCTAAGAGACAGGAAACAACATTATTTACAGTATTGGAAGTAATCGTCAGAATGACTCAGCAAGAGTTCGAGATATCCGAGATCAAACAACTTCAGGATGATACCCATGCAGCCTTAGCCTTATTAGAAAGAGATTTCCCACTTAGCCTGCAGGTAAGCATTTTTATGCCCGACCTACGATAGTAGAGGAGCCTTATGTTTTCTGGTCTGTGGGTCCGTCCTTCCCTTCAACCCGCTTCAGGTTAAAGTATTTGGTCAGGGTATTTCTTTATTAAGATCAACTTCAAAATTTAGTACACATGTTCCTTACGATATGATTTTTCTAATTTTAATGCCAAATTAGAAAATGAAAAGCTGAGTTTTCCTAACTTGACACTATCATAATGCAAGAGGAGACAGGTACTTAGTTTTGTGATCATTTTTTTCAAAATGATTATCTGGACATGAAAGAAAAAAAGGTGTGGTATGATTGCTAATGAGACAACTCTGCACAAGAGACCAAATGACACAGACATTAAAAACTATAGTCTAGTGCTAGAATGACAAAAGGAATATACTTAACATATTGTGACATATTTACATAATAAAGAAATATATAAATATTTGAATATTTCTTATCATTCAATCTACTACTGTTTACCAAGAAATGTAATACATTGACGGATGAATATCTTCATATTGTATCTAGTTGTGAATAGTATGTCTGAGCCACATATATTTCAATTTAACATTACATACCATTGACTTAACTGCTTTAGTATACTGTATATAATGGGAGGTTTTCAATACAAAAGTACATGATTTTTTTTTATTGCAACACCGTTGCAAAAGTTATTTTGTAACCTGCTAAGTATTGAAAGTCAGTTTTGGGTAGAGGAAACTATATTGTGGATGTGAATCATTATCATGATTATGGTGTGAGAAAATAATAATCCTGTAATAAACATTTACTCTTTCAGAATCTGGTTACACACCTTTTGCATCATATAGTGGATGGAATAGCAGAAAATGAACCACTTTATGGGAGATGGCTATTTCCATATGAAAGGGTAAATGGTTGGATGTCTATACAAGGATTAAAAAAAGGAGGTGAAGAGGCTACCATAATGGAAACATATGTGGTAATTGCAATTTTTCTCGTCTGTGTAGTTTTCAAAATTATTTTTCTTATTTGAAAATGTAAAAATAAAAGTCCTCGGTTATTGCTTGTATCTGTAGTTCAAATATAAAGTGATGTGGTATGATTGTTTATGAGACAACTTTACACCCGAGTTCAAAGGATGTAGATGTGGATAATAATATTTTTAATGCAATCATTAAACTTTCTCAATATATTCAAGTGAGTATAGGTAAACAAATTGTCTCTTATACATTTAAGGAGTTGTCTTTCTTGGTATAGTTTTTTAAATTTATTATAATGCATTAAAGAAGTATTTCGTTTAAGGAAGGAATTATCGCATTAATTTCCCTTCCTTAACAGAAACGGACTAAAAAATGAAGATTGTATACATTTTGGAACAACAATTTATATATGATGAAAGGACTGAGGATTGTTGGAAAAAAGTGCTTTCACATTTAATACATTTCAGTTATTACTGTGATTGAACATTACTGAATAACTTTGAATAAAAGACCCTTGAAATATAGTTCGCAAAATATATCTGTCAGTAGTTTTTAATTTTATTGTTTGTTGTTTATATTTTTTAATTTGTAAGGGATTAATTTTTGCTTATTATTGAATTAAACATTACTTAATTCATAACCTCCTTTTTGTTTGTAGAACAAATTTCGAGTACAATCTGGTACAACTGTTTCTTTATATTTTACAGATTTATGATTGGTGTGTGTACATGATGCTGAGTCAGAAAATGATGCCAGCAACCAGTTACACAAATTCTATCTCAAATGCTGCAGGTTTTGTTCGTGAAAAGATGAGTAATGCCATATCCACAGATTCTGTTTTTACAAGCATTGGCAGAGTTGAAGAATTTCAGATTCCAGGTTATTTACTAGAACAAATGAAGAATTTCGATAATACTATAAGTTCCTCAATGCCATCCTGTGCCAAAAAATTTCATTCACTGGTAGTTAGTAACAAATCAACATTACACCATAATGTGCGATATAATGGCGTTTCATCTCAAATGAACTAGAGGGACTCATTATTTGTGTCATTTTTAAACAAACAGAACAAAGTTTGCATTGGAAGGATTGCATTCCTAATAGAATATAATTTCCCCAGTGAACAATCTCGTTATTGGGCAGTTGTACATTGTTTACAAAATTGTTCATTGGAAAGTGGACTTTGGAAAGGTCAAGGATTCACTGCTTCAGAATGTATTATTCCATTGCACACTCTCAGCGACCCACTAGTTACATCTGAATTCAATGGATACATCTATGTACTAAAATTGAAGTCCTAAAATCGAAGAATTGATACTTGACATGCTTGATGACATTGTGCCAAGCTGCTCAGCTTGAACAATTTAAATTGACTCTCAACATCAGTTATCAATATACAGTTGAATAGAAAATTTCATGACGTGAAAGTGTATATATTTATTTTTAATATCCAGGAACAATTTATTTGCCTGATACTATTTTTCGCCTTTAGCCTTTTCTCAATTTTATGAATTCTTTATGGTATATAACCATGAGAACTCTTTATAGAAAAGTACAAATAGCATGTTTGTTGACTAACATTGAAATCACTTATAATTGTGTTGACTGTGATATCAAGTTATGCATTGACTTTTTTCCTTATTTGAATTTTTGTATATATATATATCATCATGATCATGTGATATTTAATAGAATATGTTTCAATCTTTTAAAAAAAAAAAGAAAATTCAATTTGTATATTTTGTAGGCTCTTGAATAGATTGTTACAATATATTTTTATATAAATTGTAAGATTTTTGTGAAAAAAATGTGTAAGGGATTATTTTTCCTTAAAACAGGTTTATTAAGATAAAAGGGAGATTACCCATAATTACCCACAATAAATATTGATCCAGATTGCATTTGTCTGTGAATAGCATGAATATGGTGTTTAATAAAACGTAAATTATCAAGTTCCTTCAAAATAATCCCAACAGTCAAGGTTTGCAAAACTTTAATTAGGAGTCTATCTATTGTGAAAACTTCATTGAAACAAATTTAAAAAAAAACATATTGCATTGAGGAGGATAGTGTAACATTAAGTTTATTTTGGAGATTGTAAAGTAAAAACAAATTTGCTGTGCATTATTGAAGTTGAAATTTTGTCTTTTTTCTTCTTTCCTTCCTTTCTGTCTTATGAATGATTTATCATGTTTATAGTCGGGGATTATTCATTGTAATTAATGTTGATAATTAGCAAGATTGTGTTGGTATGTACAAATGTATATATTGAATATGTTTGTATTCTTCACCTATACATGGAATAGTTGATTGTAATATTGACAACAATTAAAATATGTGAAAGAAAGAAAAAAAAGATGACTATTTCATATTTTTATATCAACATTAACATAATGTATAATAAACAATAGCATCAATGAGTCTTTGTCTATGTTATTATTTATGAGCAGAATCCAAGATGCCAAGATGCCAAGAATACCAAATTTATGTAATTATGAACATTCCTTATTTGTACATAAAATAAGAACACTGCTCAGTTTAAATTTAAATATGCTGCCTTTTTATTGCTATTACTGATGATTAAATTGAGGTCAAGTTCAATAATGGCGATTTTCACTTTTTCTATTAAGGAGTTATGGTTCTTAAAAGATGGTTAAGTTGTGTTTTTAGTCATGTTGTTGCATTTACTCATGAACTGTTCAACCAAAGCTTTTTATATTTTAATATGTTGTTACTGATGAAAAAATGGAGGTTAAATTTGATATTGACGATTTTCACCTTCACCGTCAATAAATCTGGTTTGCTGTCCCTCTGACAGCCTCTTGTATGAAACTTGGTTTAATTTAATAGAAAAAGTTCCCTTTATAAGGAGATGTGGTATGATATCCGATGAAATAACTATTGAAACGATCTATGGTAGCAACTATGAGACACCCGATGGCCTTAAACAATGAGCAAAACTTGTTGTGATGATGGCAAAGCAAGCTAGACTAGGCCTAAACAGAATGACAAATGTAAAATCATTCAAATTAGAAAACCAACATTCAGATTTACGTACATGTACACAACAAAACCAATAATCATGATATAGCAACTACTGCATATACAGAAAGAATAAAGGGGGGATTTTTATGCACCTGACACTCCCAAAATTCAGTTGAAAATGGGTCAACTCACCATATTGATGCAACGTACTTAACAACTACAAATTATGACAAAATATATGAAGACGCAAAGTACAGTCTTGAAAGTACTCACAGTAACCATGGTAACCGAAAGCTAGTTCAAAGCATTTATCAACTTAAAAATATTATTTTCATTACAAAACATCATCCATAACTCTTCCGAGGTATTTAGTGAATAAACACTAATGTTTTTCGTTCAACAATATTTTTTTAATATAAATCAATTAAAGCTGTTAGTTTTCTCGTTTGAATTGTTTTACATTGTCCAAAATTTTATGGAAATATTCTTTATAAAGCACAAAAATGTCAGTATTCTCCTCAGAAACTAACAAAACCTTTAAATAGACTTATTAAAAGGGGATATAGTTACGATACTGTTGTCAGGTCATTAAAGATTGCATATTTTGGCTTTAACATTGATTCACTGATAGGGTCTTTGCATCGGAACTAAACATATTTATTTCTAAAAAAACAGTTGTTGGCATGACACGGGTTATGTTCTTCTCATATATTTTATGATAGTATGATACTAAACCCCTAACGGGAGGGATTGTACCTGATATTCATATGATGAAGACATAATCTTTCAATCAGTTTAATTGAGGTCTGGAGCTGGCATGTCAGTTAACTGCTAGTAGTCTGTTGTTATTTATGTATTATTGTCATTTTATTTATTTTCTTTTGTTACATCTTTTGACATCAGACTCGGACTTCTCTTGAACTGAATTTTAATGTGCGTATTGTTATTCTTTTACTTTTCTACATTGGCTAGAGGTATAGGGGGAGGGTTGAGATCTCATAAACATGTTTAACCCCGCCGCAATTTTGCGCCTGTCCCAAGTCAGGAGCCTCTGGCCTTTGTTAGTCTTGTATGATTTTAAATTTTAGTTTCTTGTGTATAATTCGGAGTTTAGTATGACGTCCATTATCACTGTACTATTATGCATATTTTAGAGGCCAGCTGAAGGACACCTACGGGTGCGGGAATTCTCGCTACATTGAAGACCCATTGGTTGCCTTCGGCTGTTGTTTGCTCTATGGTCGGGTGGTTGTCGCTTTGACATATTCACCATTTCCTTTCTCAATTTTATTTAGGGTCCTTTTATAGCTGACTATGCGGCATGGGATTTGTTCATTGTTGAAGACCTTACGGATACCTATAATTGTTAGATTCTGTGTCATTTTCAATTTGGTCTCTTTGTGGAGAGTTGGCAATCATACAAAATCTTTTTTATAAGGCTTGTAACAGGTTTATTCTGATTTGCTGTATTCAAATCCATAGCACATGAAGGGGAAAGACAAAGACTTCAAACTCATTATTCGTAAATAAACTGACAATGCCATGGCTAAAAAGCAAAAATTGACCAACAAAAAATAGTACACATGACTCAACATTATTAACTAAAGAACATGAAGAATAACCCCATCACAATAACTGCGAGTGATCTCAGGTGCTCCTTCAGGTTAAGCATATCTTATTCCAAAGGTGGCACCCCTTGTGTTGCTCATTTTAGTTTCAAGAAGTAGTTTTTTCCCAATTAATATTCTTTGTACATGTTTTATCATGTTTATTCATAGAAATTGACAGGGTTAAACGCGGACCTCACAGACGACCCCAAACACAACTATTTCGAAAACAAAGTATTTTAGTTTCAATCTAATTCACACAGGAGATTATATAACTGCCTAGGAACAGTACTCCACTACTAAAGGAGGTTTATACAGGAAACTTTTTAAATTATACAAGTAAAAATACAGATTTCGAAACTAGCATTCTGAGGCTGTCCTATCGATCGTCGCTGTCATTTCATCTCAACAATTCAGTATTTTAATTCCCCGTAATATTAAAAACAGTGGTTGACCGTAGTATGCTGACAGTCAAAGAGTATTTAAATATAAGTCCATGCGGAATTTATGAATATTCGTTAAGAAAGAAGTATTTAGAACCAGAAAAGAATTACTCGGACAGGAAATACTTTTAATTAATATATATATTTTAATTAAAAAATCAAAACCCATTTGAACTCTGTACAACATCTGTGATTTACATATTGTTTGGAATAAAATAATTGGATTTGACAAATCATGAAATGTTACTAAGTAAATTGATTATCATATTACCGACTCCGGATTGTATAATGTTTAGACAAGTTACCTACTTTAATTGTCTGGTACCCAGTCAAGTAAGATCAACTAAGATACGAAAATTCTATAATCATCGGTGCAAAATTGGAAGTAAATAACAATTTTCCTATGATTGTGTCATTAATGGAAAATATTCGACTGGTTTCCCTCCGAATTGGGAAAAGGGAACTACTTGGGTTTGAAACGGGAAATTGAAAACAAAAAAGTACGGCAATTTGTTTATTTCTAGTCTGCTCCGTTGAAGTACTTTTTCACATGGTGAAACTTTTGCGTGTATAGTTTTTTCTCTTTAATTTTATATAATTTTGGAACATTGCTGTTTTAAAAATGTTTATAATTTCTTGGCATATGATGCTAAAATGAAACTGGTCTAGTGGTCTACAATATAATTGCATGACCGTCATTTCATGAAAAAAGGCATCGGGTATAATGTACCACAAAACTATCAAAAAGTTATGAAATATCTATAACTTATCAGATTCGAAATTTAAACTTGACACTTAATTGACATCTTACAAACCTGCTCGTGCATTTTTCATTGTTATTCAACGCAAATTTATTTTCTAAGATACCTGGGACGATCTTATTTCACAAAGAATTTCTATTGTCTACTTATTGTACCTCGAACTTATCTACCCGATGTAGGTCTTTAAGTTGAAGTTCAATTCAATAAAAGTTAATCGGGCATGACTAATTAGATACGCCCTCTTAAAATCAGGGGGCCCGATATAGGATTGGGAAAAAACACCCAGCAAAATACCTTAATTTACAATTTCAAGAATTTGTTTGATTCAAAGTGCTTTTGGTTGCTTAAATATCTTCAATCAATAATCAGGCGGTATTTTGTGGAAATAAAAAACCTGTCCCGAATCCGGGAGATGTTGGTTGCAATAGGAATTAATTTTTAAAAAAGTCCATATCTCGTTTACTTATAGTGGCCGTTATTGTTTGTAAATTCATGACGTTTTGTATATGACATTCGTCTATCGTGGAGAAAAAAAAGGAAGGGGGGCTTTATAACTTACGAGTTCGATCATTATTGTTCAAATCTATTATATTACGGCATACGTTTTACCTCTATAGCGAACGCTCTGCCTTATTGTAAAAAGTGCCACTCTAAATTTGTGAACATTTGCTTCAAATTGATCCACTTTGAATCTAGTGGTGAATATGCATGACATATTTGCCACTGGACACAAAGAAGCAATAAATTAATCAGCTTCATTTAGTGATTTATAATAATTTGTCCTCAGTTGATTATAGTCTCAAACAGTTTTCCATTTTTTCTATATTTCATTTTTATTTACATTTGAATTTTTTTGCGTAAATCTTAGCATTTCTTCCATCATTTTTGTCTTTGCATTTAATCTTTTTTTTTTAATATTAAAAAAACGTTGTCGTAGTACACATCAGGGGTTATATATTTGTTTAGGGGCCAGTTGAAGGACGCCTCCGGGTGCGGAAATTCCTCGCTAAATTGAAGACCTGTTGGTGACCTTCTGCTGTTGTTTTTTTCTATGGTCGGGTTGTTGTCTCTTTGGCACATTCCCCATTTCCATTCTCAATTTTATTACATTGTATAATTTCCAGCAAAACTGCCAGGGGAGGGACTACATAAGAAAAAAAATCTTCATTGAGTGGCAATAAATCATATATTGAAGCATACAATGACGGCCCCCTCGTCTAGGTGACGACATTTGCTGTTTGCTGTTTATTTATATCTCAGACTGGTATAATAGTTGTCATAAAAGGGGAAAAAATGATAAAAAAGGTTGACAACAATTTATAAAAAAGATTCAACTTATTTTGAGCGTTTCATTTTTTCAATATTGTCTTGCTAATCGGTTTTGTTAAAAAAAAAATCATCTACTATTGTTCTAGCAAAAGTCACAAAAATGTTGTTAAAATCAGCCATGCTACTTTTAATTATTTAAAAAGATTAAGCTGACTTTTCTTGTTGTTTACACATTTCAATCATTCAACTCGTGTGTAGATCATCTTTTCCTCTAATTTTTTTTTAAGGTTAAGATAGCTTGGAATTCTCACTGCACCAGGGATCTGATATACATTCCTATTATATTTTGATCGGACAAAGCTGTGTATTTATATAACCAATAAGCCAAACGAACGCACCCATTTAGCAAGGGTATACTGTGGAACGGGAGAGGTCTAGATATGTAAATATTTCTATACCCAAGCAAATATTGGTTTTGAATAAAAGGAGATAAAGGTACACATTAATGCGACAGCAACCCAAAGACACAGATAAATAAAAATATTTAGAGTCAACATTCGGTCTTTTTTTATAGAACATTCCGTGTACAGAATAATAAGCTCAAAACCGACCCATGACTAAATAATAGTTATACGGAGTTAATTCAATATTTTCCGTCAAATATTATATATCCGAAAAGGAACATTTGATTTACCGTGAAAGATGATAATCCCAACACTTCACTGTATAATAAAACGGTAAAATAAATAATGATAATGGATGACGACCAGCGGCGAATAAAATTAATATTCAGGACGATTACGTGAAATATAATAAGAGCACTAACCCCGTTTTTACTAGACTGACAAGCTGAGTCTTTTTTTTATCGTGTAACTTCACAAGAAATTAGTTCGCAGGAAGAAAAGTCACCCGACCAGGACATATTTCCTACGCTGAGCCGGCCAGTCTGTGCTCTTACTTTATGATGCCACGTGTTAAGCGTTGAAATAGAATACCAATTTAATTAACGTCTTTGTTTGACCCGTTCGGGATTCGAACAAATTTAATGACCTCCCTCTCTCGAGACCAACAAAGAGAGCAGTGGTGATCGGTAGTACAGAATATCTTACCAAAAACTAAAGTACGATTTATAACATATGCTTTTTTTTGTCAGTCAAGGATAAAACTAAGAAAGATAAAAGTTTGTTCAGGTGTTTTTGCTTCATTTAGACAGTTCGGGCTCAGGGATCTGAACACCCCTTTTTGTTCGGAGGCCTTTTAATATCAATATTAACTTATCATTGAACTTTTACTATTACATACATGTATCTAAGCTGTTTATTATGATTCAACGCTTTTACACCTACGATTACTGGGTTCTACTAATTGAAATGTTGCCAAAAAGTGGGACAATGTTAAATGTAACAGTAAGTTGGTTATTCACAGATTTCGGGAAAATGTCAATTATAGGTGATACTTTTTTTCACATGAATTATTCATTTATCTTAGCACTAACAGGGACTAATTTGAAATATGTTTAATTATTGCATCTATCTAATACTCGCTCAGGAATAGTTAAAAAGAGAGGCACTAGGTTATTGGGTACTATAAAATTAGTAAATAAATGAAACGCACAAATAAAAAAAATCAATTAATTGATAAAGTGTTGAATTGCAAACGTCCAGTGGCAAATGTTTAAATATAGTAAAATCTTTACAAGCAGTTAACACTAAAATTGGTTGTGATATATTTTGTTTATAAACTCCTTTAAATGTTGTGATTGTTTTATGACCATACCGGTCTTTCGATGACTGTCAAAGTCATTTTGTATCTGTCACAATTAATCAGCGATTTAACACTATTTTATAAATGACTGTGTCAACGTTTTAGAAAGTTTGAACAGTTATTAATTGACTGTTACAACACTTTCATAGTTGTATCAGACGTATTATAACTGTGACAACCTTTTTGTCGTTGATACAGTTTCTTATTGACTGTAGCAACGATGTTCGTGTTGAGGCAGTTGTAAATTAACTGTTACAACTTCAAAATGGTTGCAGCAGTCCTATTTTAGCCGTGACAACCTTTTCGGCGTTTAAACAGTCCCTTTATGACTGGCGCAAGGTGTTAATAGTTGGGACAGTTAATTATTAACTGTTACAACCTAAAAATAGGTGTATCAGTTATTGTTTAACTGTGTCAACCGTTTGAAGCGTTGCAACAGTCGATTTATGTTTGAGACAAACACTTTAAGAGTTGGGACAGTTAGAAAATAACTGACACAGTAGAATTTATCGACTGTTACAACTTTAACAGACATAAACAGTCGTACAACAACTGTAACTGGTATGGACAGTTGTTTTTTTGGCCAGCAGTGATAGGTTTGAACGTTGTTTTTAATTTAGACTTATATACATATACATGTATAAAGGACATATGTTATCCGAAATATTCAAAATTATTGCATTTATAGTTTTGTTTTCGTTATTGGTGTTGTTTTGTACACTTTGTATGCGCTTATACATATATAACTTTTTAATACGCAAATACCAAACCAACATCATTCACGAAGTTCCTTTTAATTTGAAATTAATTTCGGACATTGAGGCTGTATCATCTAAAATATTAATATTTCAAATCAATGCAATTACATAAATACTACAGTACAACTACGTCATACTCACTAATTTCACTTCCAAAAATAATTCTACAAGTGTACCTTGGTGACAATTCATATCTGATATATTACAATCAGTTTATTTAACTGTCAAGGTAGTGTTTATAAACATAATATCTTTTAAAAAACACTTTTCTTTTCAATTATGTCATTCTTTAACATGTGTAATCTTTAACAAGGACAATACATGTAACGAATGAATAACTTCACGTTTTAATAGCATACCGAGAGGAATGAATTAATAGTGACAGAATTATATTTGCCAGTGTAAACATTACAATTCAGATATATGTAAGCGGTGTGTCGTTTGGAAGAAAAACTAATATCAAAACTTAGACTTTCTTATTAGGTTAATATAAGGGTTCCATGTGTTGTAACGTTTTTATGAGAATGCAGCTTCAAATATATAATGGACTAACCAGATGTCATCAACTTCAGACTAGTGTTAGTTAATAAGCTTGAAAGTGTAAAACGTACATTGGATAACCTTCTATAGCATCCGTGTTTATTGAAATATTATTGGAAATACCAAGATTAAGATAGATACATAAGGTTTGCCTATGTTTTCATAGACAAAAATATACACTTCTTCCCTGCGAATCATATCTACATATTGATCATTTGAAACACATTGTCTAAAACTAGACGCTATGAAGATATTGGTCCCAACATTTATTTTGCAATGCTAAATTTAACCATAACTGAAATGTATTGTTATTCAGTTTTGACATATAAGAGAAGCATATATATACCCTGTCAAAAGTGTTAACTGCTAGGTTGCATTTCATCGAATACGTAGCAGAGCATAACGCCTTTTGACATGATATCCCTCCGAATATTGTTGGGTTCGTTTTCCTTTTAATTTTTAAAACAGTTGCGTGTGATTTCTTGTATTTCGTATAGTGGCAAACGTTTTTCTACTTATAAGTTTGAACATCCCTTTATCTCTGTTCTCTTATCTAAATTGCATAACTTTTTGTAAAGTGTCAAACGTTATCTTTGAGATACTTGCATATTATCAAATTCAGCCATCATTTGACAAAAAGAGTGGCGACTATAAGCTGACATTTATAACCACACTTAACTCCGAAACATAAACTATACGTATTTTCTATTTCATTTGAGAATTTGACTTATTAGTTTGTCGTATAAGATGTTAAACATGTTTATGAGATCTCAACCCTCTCCCTATACCTCTAGCCAATGTAGAAAAGTAAATGCATAACAATACGAACATTTAAAATTCAATTCAAGAGAAGTCCGAGTCTGATGTCAGAAGATGTAACCAAAGAAAATAAACAAAATGACAATAATACATAAATAAGAACAGACCACTAACAGTTAACTGACATGCCAGCTCCAGACTTCAATTAAACTGATTGAAAGATCATAATTTCATCATATGAATATCAGGCACAATCCTTCCCGTTAGGGGTTTAATATCATACCATCATAACATATATGAGAAGAACATAACCCGTATCATGACAACAACTGTTTTTTTTAATAACTGTGTTTAGTTCCGATGCAAAGACCCTATAAGTGAATCAATATTAACACCAAAATAAGCAATCTTTAGTGACCTGACAACAATATCGTAACTATATCCCTTCTTGATAAGTCTATTTAAAGGTTTTGTTAGTTTATGAGGTAAATACTGACATTTTTGTGCTTTATAAAGAATATTTCCATAAAAAATTGGATGTGAAATACCTGAACGTATAAGAAGTCTGCATGTTGAGCTATATTTACGAATGATGTCCTTATACCGATGATAAACTTTAGTAAATGTTTTGACTAGTTTATGATGCGCAAATAGTACAATGTAATTTACATATTTCCGAGTTGTACTTTTTATGATTATTTAATATTGTTTTTAAAAACCAAAAAACTAACAAATGTATCCAGAACTACGATACATCGTTTGTAAAAGTAACTGATGTGTTAACATCGATAGTTGATACTAGTGAAAATCGTTTACTACTGCTAATAGCAAGTTTTGCACCGACAGAGTCTGATCAAAACGTCTGGTGCATCTACCAGCAAAACTATCATCCGATGATGCCGAATTTATTGTAGCTAGCACGTTTTGAACCTATTGATGTAATATAAACAGAGGAGATTTCCGCAGCAAGTTCTCCCACCATCTGAGTCACATCAACATATCTAGCCAGGTCGATGAAATGGCCTACAGACCTAGCCATCTTGCCCTGAAATATTTAAGCCAATGGATGAGAATTACTGCAGTCCCTTCAGAATAACTTCGATCATTCCTAATCAACAAAAAAGAACACAAAGTATGCAGTAAAATTGTTTCAGGATATGTTTATATGAATAGATTACAATATGTATAATAAACATGAAAATATGTGGTGTGCGTGCCAATGAGACAACTCTCCTTCAAAGTCACAGTTTGTCTGAGTAAACCAATACAGTTTAATGTAAGGTATACAACTTGGAGCTTTTGTTCAAACCGAACGATAAGCTAAAAAGAGCTCCAAAAATAAACTATGTAAAACAAGTAGTCCAGTTAATCTGGCAAAAATTTGACCCTAACCCGAAAGTAATTGCAACAGAAGATTTTTAAGTTTTAATCTTTAGCATTATACTCCAAATATACACATAAAAAAGTCCTATAAAATCTAACTTGAGGAAGACTAAAAAAATCACCATTTGAAATTTCTAAGGAGATTTGCATTGAAAAGGAAGATAACTCTTGCAAAAAAAGAAATATCAATAAAAATTAATACAAAATTATAACTTAACCGCTTTTATTCATCAGAATGTATTGATTCTTAATTTGTTAGCGGTCTTTAGAGTATAACAAACAACTCTAAAGGTGTTTCGTATCTGTTATCAAGCTATAATATAGATTTCGTAATTTACTAGTTGACCATTTATTGAATGTTTCAACATGTCAAGGAAAAGAATCTCAAATTTAATCAAAATTATTAAGCATGTAATTTTCTTTTTGTAATTTAAAGTTTCTTTATATAAGTAAGTTCAACTTGGTGAAAAAATATAAAATACAGATATAAACAATACCAAATGTTCACATTATTTTTTCAAAATGGTCACAAAGCTTCATATTTGCAATTTCTTTAATCATGTTAATGAAAAATGCATGAAAAAAATAAAACTACCCATACCACTTCGGTTTTGTATATTTCATGAGCATAAGATTATATCATTTAGTCAAATACAAACTTGTAACCCCATCAAAGTATCATACTTTACATAAATTTCAAGACAAACAACTAAAAACCGACAAAAAATATTCATTTCTGCAAGAGTTATCTCCCCTTACAATGTGTATTTCCATAGGAAATTAAAAATGCTGATTTTGAGTTTTCCTCAAGTTAGACTATTTTTTCTGTGTATGCAAAGGGCATAATGCTATAGATTACAATTAAAACATTTTCTGTTGCAATTAGTATAAGGTTAGTTCTTATTTTGACTGGACTATAGTCAAAAGGGAAAACCAACGGTATAATATTTATAAAAACGATGAACCCGTATGAACTACGTCAAATAAACGACAACCATTGAACCCCATGTTCCTGACTTAGAACAGATGCAAACAAATAAAGCGGGTTTAATCGTTTTAATATGCACCAACATTCACCATTACCAGAAACAATTATGTCATATTCACAACATAGAAAGACACACTAAAAAATATCAATTCAAATGGCTTATTGTGATTCCTAACACTACAGGGAGATAACTCTGTAAAATCAGCTAAACGTTTTAATTACATTGTTTTGTTGTGGGAATATTAAGCTTCTCAATGATCAAAATTATTGTTTGTGCAACTGCTATATAACCAGTGTAATTTTGTCTGATAAAATGTTTGGTTCAATTGTTTTGAAATTTTTATATTTTTGTGAATACTTTGTCAAAATTTTATGAAAATTAAACGAACCAAATTAATTTTAGTGAAGGTGTTGGGTACCACCTGAACTCAACCAGAAAACATACTAATACAAACAAGTTAATAAAAACTAAACGAGTATAGCTTATTCGTGGCATAATCTAAATACATAATTAATAAAAAAAAGGGGTAACAAGTTAATCAATTTCGATAGACAATATCGGACTTGAACAAAATGCAACCAAATAGAATAATGTCACAGTTTAACGAAAATTAAACTTTGTTGTTAAGCTTATATGAATGGACAAAAATAAGTTTGCTGTACATAGTGCGAGAACATAAATGAACACAATATATTTTACTAGTCAACAAAAAGGTAAAGTATGCTACACAGATGAACAAGTGATCAATATGCTGGAGTTTCTTATCGACAACATATTTGTTGAATTTGGAGGTAGACTTTTCCAAACAATTGTCGGCATTCCTATGGAAACGAACTGTGCGCCTCTCCTTGCAGACCTCTTTTTATTGTTATATGAGTCGGAGTTCCTTCAGACACTTGTAAAAAGCAAGAAGATCAAATAATTCAGATTATTTAATTTTACTTTCCGATATACTGATGCTTTTACATTTACAAACCGAACTTTCTGATTGGGTCCCATTACTATATCCCCCAGAACTAGAAAGCAGTTTAACAATGGACACGGCTTCCTCCACTTCATTTTAGACTTAAACCTGAAATTTGACATACAAAGTCATCGTATTACCAGAATATATGACACACGATATTTCAAGAGCTTGCAGTTCCTACTAAGACTTTGTAAAACGTCGCCAGTGCCTGAGCAAAAAATTGACGAACCTGGTGTATGTCAAAGAACTTCTCGTCCTTTTTCTAAAACAAATATCATCGGAAGGTACTAAGACCTTGTTAATACATATTCCGTATCAACTTCACAAATAATTCATGATTGTCTTGAAGTATAGATCCTGCGTACTGACATTGGTTAACATCTTAATAACGTGTCATATTGTTCCTTTGTTTATCTTTGTTCTATTATTACTATTACTTTAACTGCTTTGTCTGTTTTCTTTGATATCAATTTGACGAGGCTCCGTACTTTCGCATCCCGTCAATGTGTTTGTATTATCTTTTACTTTTGCTGTTGTGTTATGTACGTGTGACTTGTTGTGTTGTTTTTTTGTACATATGACGTGTGTCTGTACTTTTAAAGTTCCTACCGTTATGTTATTGCTTTATTACAATTTTGTGAAAATACTTTGAATGACAAAATTATTTTACTCGCGTAATGGTATTGACCATTTGTGAATTCTTAAAAATTCTAAAGAACTTCTTGATAGTTTTAAATATCAATCTTTCTCTGAAATTAGTTCTAACTAAACTTTTGAATTTCTAAAACAGTATACCACCATTTCCCATGTCAAGTTATATGTGTTTAAAGTACTTTGAACGACAACCTTATTTTGTGTTTCTTCCTTTCTGACGTCAGACTGTTGACACGCAAAGCAATACATGTGGTTGTTGGGTTATATGGATGTGTTTTGTGCTTATATGTTAGATATTTCTTTGTTTTAAGATTGTGGCACGGTGATGACTGCTGTACCCATATTTTGCCAATTTTATTACATGTATGTCTGCATTGTTCACGCATCGTTTGTAATTTAATGAAATTTAATGCGACTGACATACACATGAGACGTGAAGCGCTATAAAACCAAGTTTAACCCCTCATTTTCGGCAATTGAAAACAGATGTACCAAGTCAGGAATATGACAGTTGTTGTCATTCGTTTGATGTGTTTAATTGTCAATCAAATTCAGTTCTTTGTGAATTTTTTTTATAGTCATACCTAACGTTTATCAAAGCTGATGTATATGAAAAATAGAATGACGAGATATAATATTTAATAAGTACACATTGAATAACAAAAAGCAAAACAAATTGTATCAACAGCTCAATTTAACACATACGTAGGATTTGAGAGTACTCGAAATTACTGAAAGTTGGTTAAAATACCAAGAAAACAATTAATTATAAAAGAAAATATACATCAGAAACTATAATCATTACATGCCTTTTAATTGAAAGGGTATTTCAAACATGTAACAAACTGGACAATACAAAACCTTAACGTGGATTTGAACGCTACTGGTTTTTTGTTGACTAAAACAGTTGTAATAACCATTATACTAAACAGGTGTTTATGTTCAGAAAGCTTACCAATTACATGTTTTGCAAGACCTATGACTCTGACAATCATTCCGAAATATGATGTTTTGTTTTCCAATGTATTGTTAAGACTTTCTCCTGATAGAATATGATTTTTCTATATGATTTGATTGATTTTTTTGTCTGTGTTTTTAACGGCACTTTTAAGCACCAAATTTAAGCCATTTCGTGGCGACCAGTTTTTTTCTGGTGCAGGAAGCCGGAGTGCCTGGAAAAGAACGACCGACTAGGAAAACTGAAAATTCTAGTCAATAAAGATTGAATTCACCCGTACAAGGGGTTTTCGAACTCACAACTTCAGTGTTGACTAGCAAGTAACTACTTAGACCACTCGGGCCTCGAGGCCCACCTTTCTTTTGCTATATGAACATAATAGTATCATGAATGACGAATTGCATCAAGGTCCGTTGAAAAGTAATTAAAAAAATAAGATTTTCTTTTGATGATTGTACGAAATTATAGAGTTCACAAAACATACATGTAACAACACATTTTGAAACAAAGACTCGTTTTAAAGAGGACCGTAAAGGGCGTGTTTATGTACAGACGAGTGCAAAATTAATTGACCAGGTATGTAAAAAGAATAAATCATTACTCTAATTTCCGAAATTATATAGAATACCTTATGGAAAATCTTGATATTTATACCGTTTTTTCCGCCATCTTTAAAATGGCAGTCATATTGGATTTTTCAGAGTGGGTCCATAGCTGAAATCAAAGGGTATAACTAAGAACTATTATGCAAAGTTTCATGCTTCCCTCATCAAGTGAGCAATTCTGCTCTATATCTGCACCAATCGGCCGGACTAAAATAATACCAAAAAGGCAACATCACATATATGCTCATCTAAAGTTATAAAATACACGCAACATATAAATTCCAGTTATCTATTGTTTTAAGCATGAAAAAGACGCAGCTTAATTTAACTTCAGATTATATAAAACAATGAAAAGCATTTTGACAAAAGTAATCTTCATAAATTTGATAAGTTCTTCGGTCAATCTTTTATATAAATGTTTCATCCAATGAAAAACTACACCATTCAGGTGTTTAGTATGTAGTCATTTGCACTGTAATTGTCCTTGTCAAATACTACATCAAGCCAAACAATCTGTGTAAAGCTGTTGATAACTCTTTTAAACTTCACCAATATACTCCATGTACCTATAATACATACACAAACTCGTTTTTTAAATGGTTTATGTTTAAAATATTCTAAGTTTTTTTTTCTGTAAACAAAATTGATACTGTAACACTTTGCAAAGTACGATTACACATACTAATTACAAATGTTGAAGTAAATACTTCAATTAAACATTGTTGCAATATAAAATGGTTGTTAACATAAAATTTCGTCTTTTGATAATACGGTGAATGTGCCCGCTGACCTCAATTAAAACACAAATCCATAATACCAATAAAGTTTCAATGGACAAAATGACATTTAAGGATAATCATTTTATCCTATTTAAATGGTAACGCCTGTATTAAAAAAAAAAAACAAAAAACCCTACAGTTCACCAGGTACACCTGACAAGATTAATTTGATATTATTTTATAAAACAACCAATTTATTTTGTGTTCCTTTTGATCTCAACAAATGCCGAATCAATATGTGTTGATGCTTTGCAATGATTGGTTAAATGAAGTCAAATGCGATACATTGCGACATCAAACAAATTCAAAATGACTTGTCACTAAAATAAAACAACGAATAAATCGCAAATTGAACCACTCTCTACTATATTTTAAACACTTACAATTCAAGATGTTGAAATATATATGTGATAGCTTATCCAAAAGAATCCATTAAATATTAGAAGTTGGATAATCTGATCATGTTATGTGTAATGTATACAACTATTTCCAAAGAATACATGAATCACTTACCCAGATTGATAGCAGTTTCCACAGTACCTTTGAAAAAAGGAAATAGGAAACCCTAAAACAAGAGTTCTTGCTGACAAGACATGCTATATAATATCACATTTAGATGCTAGGAAAATGAATACTGACATGTTCAATACTTGAAAGAACATTTTATCATACAATAAAGTAATATGCATTATGTGTACATCGGGTATGCATGTATACATAGTTATGTCATTTTTAAAGGACACAACGACTTTGAAAAAATATAAGAGTGTGTCATTGTGCATTTTGTAATGCTTCAAATGTCTACAAACCTAAAGTGAGTCACACTTTTAATGATGACTTAGTTGTAAATGTTTCTTAATTATCATTTACGATGCAACCTTCAAATAGCTTTATAGTCAAAAAGGTTTCTTTTTTTAAATGCACATACTTTCCTCTGAGAGCTTTCTGAATATTTTTAAATGAGGTCGTGTGTTGTTTCAATAGACATGTTTATTCAGTATTAAACAAATACAATATGTTTTTTTTCTAGACATACAATAACATGTGTTGATACAATGTGAGTCTCAATAGTATACGATGAAATTAATGATGATAATTTAATCACAAATCTGTCTTCAGGTCATGACAAGTAGTTAATTTTTAAAATAGGTATAGGAAGATGTGAAATGAGAACCAATGACACAACTCTCCATCCAAATAACAATTTATGAAAGTAACAATTATAAGTCAAGGTACGGCCTTCAAAACAGAGCCTTGGCTCTCACCAAACAACAAGCTATAAAGGGCCCCAAAATTACAAGTGTAAAACCATTCAAACGGGAAAACCAACGGTTTAATATATATAAAAGAACGAGGAAAGAGAAATATGTATGAATTGAATAAACAAACGACAACTACTGTACATCAGATTCCTGATTTAGGACAGATGCAAACATTTGCAGCGGAATTAATAGTGTTAATGATACCAAACCGTTTACCGCGACAATTGTATAACATCACAACATAGATAACACACGCTAAAATGTCAATTGGAAGGCTTATCTCAATCAAAAAACGTAGATTAACACACTATAAACAAATACATTTGAGATGCGATACCTGAATACATATACATAGTTAATAAAGTTAGTAGGGGTAGATAGTTATGGTCAAAAGTAAATAAACCAATTATGTATATGTTTTTTTTTTAATTCTGAATTTTAAGATGGTTGAACCTTCTATCAACACTACATTGTAAAATGGTGAACACAGCTTTTTTTTATTTTTTTTTCTAAATGCATTACATATTCAAAACTAACCCAATGAGCAGTACGCACTTACCGGCATTTGCATTCTTTACTTTTAGTTTTTCAACAACAACGCGCTGCTTAAACTTACATTGAATGGACTTCGAAAAGAAATAAGAACCTGGATCCCAAATTATATATATGTTGCAAGCATCATTTCTGTGTCTTTCTTTATCTTACTTGTGAATTTGAACTCATCAAAAACAACAATTAAATATATGATATGCTCATTGAATTTTCGGATTAAACTACTGTGTATTTCGAAAATCGTAAAGAAGCTATATCCAGAAAGTTAAAACAAAAATAAAACATCGAAGTGATCCTGTTTCATATGGATTTGTTCGGAAATGAAGGGTAATAAGACATATGTTTTTTTTTTATTATGAAACCAAAGAGAATAATTAAGCGAAGTAGGTGTATAAGTGGCATTTGTTGGTTCTTGCATATACTTTGTGCATTTTTAGACCTAAAGCAATTAATAATGAGATTGACATATTTGAATAATATGTTGCCTTATAAAAAAGAAGATTTGTTATGATTGTCAATAATACAACTATCCACGAATGACCAAAATGACACAGACATTAACAACTATAAGTCACCGTACGGCCTTGAACAATGAGCAAAGCCCATACTGCATAGTCAACTATAAAAGGCCCCGATAAGACAATGTAAAACAATTCAAACGAATTATACGTTTATACAACGACATATTTGTTTTATTGAGGGGGAAAAGCATATACTCCCTGAGATCAACATCAACTTAAGTTATGCACTTCAGAAATTTGGTTTTTTAAAGGACGTACAAACTAACAAGAAAAGATTAAAGTTGTATGCGTTACTATTAACATTAAATATTTTGATTTGAGGCTCATGCATGAAATCACAGAATCATGTTTTTGTTAGAATTTCAGCTGTTTGAAGTTGTTAAACTGAACTGCCTTACCTATTTTATAACATTTTAAGTGTATCAGTAAATGTGCAGTCCTAAATGTCTGCTATTCCATGTGCTGCTTTACAAATTAAGTATTCAACACTTCTCTAAATCAATCTTAAACTTACTGCCAACGGTTAAAAAAAATAGAAGGGATTATAGGTTTTTCCATCATCATCGATTAATTATGTATAATTTTGTGTATGACTGGGTTTTGAATTGCAAAACCGGTGTTTAATGTTACACAATAATTATCAAGTAAAAAATGTGGGATTGAAGCTTTAAAGAACAGTTTATCGAAATTGAATGTTCTATTGAATAAGAAATGCTACTGTGTAAGAAAGATTTCGAAATGTATGCAATACACTTTAAACTATGTCCATATGCAATACAAATAACATTATGTATTGATGAAGTAATCACTTGTGTTCTTAGCGTCTGTAATAGTAATATAAGAGTGGTGCAAATGCTTGACAAAATCATGTGTTAAATTTTGATATGGTATAATTTCAGTTCGGTCTGCTTGTTGTAAACGACCACTTAGTAAATAAGTAGATATATATTCATAAAGGAGGAAAATGTGTCATTATTTAACCTGTAAATATTTTCAGGAATTGCATTGCAGTTTAAGTAATACATACTTCTCTTAGTAAATAAAAACAATGCTACTTAGTACGAACCGAATAAAAAAGAGTTATACATTTAGTATTTAACCATATTTGATGAGTTTCAAGGTTTAATGTCATGAATCTCAAAAAGAAGTATACAATTTGTAACATCTTATAGCAATATAAAACAATCTAGCAAACATGCTTTTTCTTTTGAAATGGCATTGTTGATCGGTGACATGGATTTCAAAATGTCTTTAATAAATCTCAAGCTATCTCTCAGTGTAATCAATAAGTTAATGATGTTTTGATCAATTTATAAGTTGTGTTAATTTGACGGCTGGAACATCAACAAACATATATGTGTCATGTAGAGAAAAAAAAAACAGTTCTGCTAAGAGAGAGTTGTTCATAAAATCGACGAAATATAATAAAGCACGATGAATAAACGAGGTTTTATATCACTACAAACTGCTCAGAGTCTGAATTGACCAGTTTTTGTGCTCGACCAGTAAAATCGAACACACATTTTACTCGACTAGTCTTGACTTTCCTTAATTAGTCTGATGCAGTACTTAATGATCTTGGTGTAGTCTGAAAAGCCTTGACCAAGGCCCGACCTGTTTCGACCTGTGTCGACTATTCTCGACC
The DNA here is from genome assembly GCF_965363235.1 of Mytilus galloprovincialis. Classification (NCBI taxonomy): domain Eukaryota; kingdom Metazoa; phylum Mollusca; class Bivalvia; order Mytilida; family Mytilidae; genus Mytilus; species Mytilus galloprovincialis. The sequence continues at coordinate 39,143,379 of NC_134849.1, read as the reverse complement.
TGTATCGACTAGTCTCGACTCAGTCTCAACCAGTGTTGACCTGCACATTAAGTTTTGACTGATTTAAATCAGCCCATATAACTAAATTAAATATTGATCTTACAAAATTCAAGCTTATTTGGTAGTTTGATTTATTGCTGTGAAATAAATAATTTAATTTTACAATAGATAAAAATAAAATTTATTATATAAATTCAGATAGGCATCTTTAATTTTGTTTGTAACTTTTTCAAATCAACTTGGATTTTTCATTAAACTATGCAGCTATCTTAGATATATGTTAAGCTTACTGAATCCAAGTTCATTTTGTTTTTTTGTTGTATTGCTGTAAAATTTAAGAATTAATTTGATCTTGGTAACAAAAGCTAGGAATTGCAATTCGGACAAAATAGAGATAGAACACTTTAATTTTGTTTAATATCTTTTTTCAAAAACTGGTCAATTCAGACTCTAGGCAGTTTGTAGTGTATGTCTCTTTAACATGTATTTATAAGGAGGGAAGACATACTACATGTCGCAATGTATGTTACTTTTCATTTTTTGAATGTTTCCATCTTGCTTATGCAACTTTTTATTGTAAACAATTCTCCGAAAGGGTTTATTATAACTTTAAAATTTTACCATGTTTGATGAGTTTCAAGGTTTTATGTCAGCAATCGCAAAAAGACGTACTAGTTTTTAATTGTCAATATGCTACAGCCATGCACACCAATCTTTTATAAATGATTTTCTTTATGAAATATCGTTGTTGATTGACACTGATTTCTTTTAAATTATTTAAAATAAATCTCTAGCTATTTCTCAGTGTAATAAACAGATTAATGATGTTTGGATCAATTTATAAGTTGTGTTGATTTGACGACTGGAACATCAACAAACATGTATGTATCATGTAGGGAAAACATATTGAGCAATGTACTTTAGATTATATGGTTGTTGGTCTGATGAATGTTTGAAAACACAGGTAATATGCTTCAAATATGTTGTCAATTATTAGTTTGGTGTCCTCGCAACCAGCAGCCAATGAGTAAATACTAATGTTTGTAATGTGGAAAGGTGAAATAATTTCTTGATATTACCTAAATTCCGCTTATTAAATTACAGTTGAAATAATAAATACTTCTCTAAATGAAACTTGAACTTGTTACTTACGCACTGAAAAGAAACAAAGAATTATAACATGTAGTTGTATCAAAATATAGCTATGTTATCAATTGCAAACAAAGGTATTTAATTCTCACCATGTGCAATAGCATTGTTGGTAAGTGACATGAATTTTGAAATGTCTTTAATGAAACTCACTCTCTTTCTCAGTGTAATAAACAAATTGATGATATTTTGAAAAATCCATAAGTCATGTAAGTTGTGTTGATTTGACGACAGGAACATCAACATACATGCATGTGTCATGTAGAGTTAAACCATATTGAGCAATGTCCGTTACATATCAAAGTTGTTGGTCTGACGAATGTTTGACAGCACATGTAAGATGCCTCAAATATATTTTAGTTCGGTTTGCTCGAGGTTAACGGCCGATATGTAAATCATAATAATTGTAATGTTTAATGGGGAAAACATGCTTAATCTAAATCTAATCCTGTGAATTGCATTGCAGTTTAAATAAGAAATACTTCTCTAAATCAAACTTGGACTTGCTACTTACTCACTGAAAAAAAAACACAAATTATAGCATTTGTTTTATCAAAATGAATGATAAGGGATGACCGATTATTTTTTTTTAAATCTGTTAACGTCTATCAGGTTAAAACTATAGTACCATTCTGTAATTTTTAGCAAAGTTTTGCTAAGAAAGGATTGTTTATAAAATCGACGAAATATATAAAAAAAGCACGATGAATAAACGAGGTTTTATACGTCTCTTTATCTATACGGAGGGATGACATACTACTTGTAACAATGTATGTTACTTTTCATTTTTGAATGTTTTCTATCTTAATAATGTTTTGATCAATTTATAAGTTGTGTTGATTTGATGACTGAAACATCAACACACATGTATATATCATGTAGATTAAAGCATATTGAGCAATGTACGTTATATATGAGTGATGGTCTGATGAATGTTTGAAAACACAGGCAATAGTGTTAAAACTTAAGCATATTGTCAATAATTGGAATAGGTGTCCTTGCCGTCAACAGCCAATGAGTAAATACTACTGTTTGTTATGTTTAAAGGTAAACTAAGTTCATTATCTTACTCTAATTCCGTGTTTTGCATTGCAGTTCAAATAATAAATACTTCTCTTAATCAGACAAAAAAAAACAACATGTGGAGCAATGTACGTTAGACATCATCATGTTAATTATTTCATATTGGTTGAGAACATGCTTCTCTTATTGGATAAAATGACATTCTTCATTCTTCAGTAGCAATTTTTATCGGTCTTTACTGGAAAAAAAACAGACCAAAAAATCGTCGTAAACAGACTTTTACATATTGATGGTTGGGCATGATTTCTTTTTTAGAGTGACGTCCCTTGTGAAAAGCATTGATGCATAGTTATCACTAAGACTGATCTTGTTGTACTTTTATACCACTGTTCCATGTTAGGGGGAGAGTTGGGATCCCACTAATATGTTTAACCCCGCAATATTATGTATGTATGTGCCTGTCCCAAGTCAGGAGCCTGTAATTCAGTGGTTGTCGTTTGTTTTTGTGTTATATATTTTTTTTTCGTTATACTTTTTTTTATAAAAAAAGGCCGTTAGTTTCTCGTTTGAATTGGTTTACATTGTCATATTGGGGCCTTTTATACCTGACTATATGGTATTGGCTTTGCTCATTGTTGAAGGCCGTACGGTAACCTATAGTTGTTAATGTCTGTGTCATTTTGGTCTCTTGTTGACAGTTGTCTCATTGGCAATCATACCACATTTTATTTCTATATATTCACTCATTCCTAAATAAAATATAGCTGTGTACACTTGTTGATGTATATACTTATGTAAGAACAGAATCGTCTATCATGTCTATTTAATTAGAAATTCTAGTACATAAGTAGGACTTCAAATTGTCTTTAATGCGGGAATTTATTTCTGTATTGAATACCTAGTGTTGACCTTCTGTTGTTGTTTGTTTCATGGTCAGGTTGTTGTTTTTTTTTGACACATTCCCCATTTCCATTCTTAATTTGATATAAAAACATGTTAAACATGCTATTATGCTTATGCAAATATTGATTATATACTTACAAGTCGTCAAACTGAAGTATTTGTTCATCCCTTAAACGAAAATAGATACAAATTGTGTAAAATCACTGATATCAAAACGGTATAGCACATTCGACTAAAAACAATATCTTTGAGTACAGCTTTTTATTAGAACCAGGCAGAGTCCCATATACATGTGATTTAGGAGAGTTTCAGATGTTATCTATAAACGGCTTAGAATAAGCAGTCACTGAATACTGCTTAACAAATAAATGTGAATGGGAAAATAAGAGTGGTTGCCATGGTAACGGACACTCTAATTTTTGGTCGTGAAGCAGAGTTAAATCTTTTAAAAATCAGCTAAATCACTACAATTCAGAGCCTGATTATGAATAGAATTCAGCATTTTTCATTATTTTTAATATGTAACATTGATACAACTTGGTTTAAGCTTCATTTTAATTAAGATTGCATGTAAACCAAGTTTGTAAATTTTTGAAAAACATTGCCGAAAAATGCATATTTTCGACTTTTCTGAATTTTGGATATTTGCGAAATTATCAAATTTTCTCTGGTGTTTTTCAGAAAAGAGCAACTGTATACAGCATATTTAGCACCGTAGGTATGAAGTTTGGATACTACTTTACCAAATAGACAAATGCGTGGCATTTTCTTTAGTTTTGTCATCTTAGCAACCGATTTTTTCCGAGTTTTTATTTGTAGAATATTGCAGTTTTAGAGCTTAAATGTACTGGATTGTTTCATAACTGATGAGAAAATACATATAAGCATAAGCTAACTCTAAATTACCATCGTTAAGAGTTGCTGACTTCACCATGGAAATACACATTATCCATAACAACATCACTTTTAAATGTATCAATAGAAATTTATGTAAAAAAATACATATATCATGTAGAGGTTTTTTATATTCAAATTGGAATATGACTACATGCTTTGCTTCACTCATAGTCTTGTCTGGTTTTTTTTCAGAAGGTTGAACACATTGATATATAATGTAACATTGGGTTTGGAACCGAAGGTTTGGAAAAAAAGGGGGAGGTTATAAAGATAACGTTTGGTCGGAGAGCCTGATTATGAATAGTATCAATTTTTTTTTCAGAAATTTCATATATTACATCGATAAAACTTGGTTTTAGCTTCAGTGCTTAGTTAATATTGCAGTTCAACCCCGACTTTTATATTGTTTGTTAAAATATACTAAAAAACATTATTTTTTTTCTGAATCATGAAGTTTTGTGAAATTATCAAATTTTCTCGCAAAATTAAAATGTGTAAAGCATAGCTACATTGTAGTAACAAAGTTTGAATACTACCTGACCATAAATTTCTATGTTCATTAGACCGTGACATTGGAATCAAAACTCTTATTTGGCATTTATATTAGAAAGATCATAGCATAAGGCACATGTGTACTAAGTTTCAAGTTGATTGGACTTCAACTTCAGCTAAAACTACCTTAACGGACGAATGAACAGACAGAAGGACGAACGGAAGAACAAATCAGACGACATAATGCCTCTCTACTATCGTAGGTTGGGCATACACATTGTATATATTTATGTTAATAATGTTCATTTTTCTAATGGGAATATAACTGCATGCTTTGCTTTGTTTCATTCTCAGTACTGTCATGACTGTCTTTGCTCCTTGACAAGACTCAACAAATTTAGACATATATACTGTAGGATGAGGAGTGGGGGTTGGATGGTTTTTGTTTGAATCCGTCATAGATCCTTTAAACCAGATTTAAAAGGGCACTAGCTGTCAAATTTATTTTCATCGATTTTAATCAAATTTATATAATATTTGATTTATAAAAATGTAAAACATTTATCCAAACTACACAAGTCTAAAATAAACAATAAACAGGCCACTGGCATGCAAATACGTAGCTTCGTTTCGTGTCTATTTTAGTGTAGCACATTATAGCTATTGTCAAGGTACATATAATTTTTGAAAGTATTGCTCTGACAATATAATGTCCTTCACCACTGGTAAGAAATTAAGAAATATTGGCAAAATTCTAATGTTCCTAGCGCAATAACTCTCACAAATCTAATCCAAACAGCAAACTCAACTTGAAATCTCACATAGAAATATAAGCTACGAACAAATAATAGAAAGATTTGGTTTAAGCATATCCCAACTGAAACTGAAGTGACAAGGACAGACAAATTGACGGACAGACAAACATGTAAAGTCATAGCAAAGGTAAAATATCTTTGTAATTACTGTGCTACAATCAGGAAAATGCACAGCAAAGGTGCTCAGATATAATGCACAGTTCAAATGTACTCTTTATGGGCTGATCCAAAAAATAAACAGCTGCGCCATAAGTGCATGTTACGCCTTTCGCTTTTTCAAAGAATACAATTTAATAACTTATCAATGTCATATCACAAATTCATGACAAACTAAAGGGAGGTTATGTTAATATATATAAACTTGTCACCAAAGTTTCATAACTGCTCAAGGTGGCACGGTAGTATTTCCTGGCCCATAGGGGATAATGATAGCCTTTTTTGAATGTTCACTGTTCAGATACGTTGACTTAGGTAGGGTACACACAAGAGCAACCTAAATTCTGGAATGCAAATACTACCGTGCCACCTCAAAGCAATGTCTGAAAACTGGAATATCCCCCTTTTTAACCGGATTTGTGTGACAAAAATGTCAGTTATCGATTTCAGGATGTACAGCGGACGTGCAGTCGGGCAAGCGGCAGCCAAATGTTTTCCGTGCATTTACTCATCAATCGTTCAACCAAAGCTTTTAAAATTCTAATATGTCATAAAACATAATTAAAGCTAATACGTTGTTACTGTTTGCAAGGATTTGTATACTATGCAAATTCTTGCTGTTGGCAATACGGAGTTACTTCTCTTTGACCTGAAAGGATTCAACAGACAAAGAAATACATATATGTAATACACGATTGAAATAAATTCAAACAAAATCTAAAAGGTTGTTATTGTTGGCATTTGTTTTCTGTTTAGACAAATGGAAGTATAGAATCTTAATTAATAGTACTAAATATTGAAGACTTGACCACTGTTAGGTCACTAACTAACCATGTAACTAATCATATATATGACAAGTGCACTGTTGTCATTCAGTACATTATGACAACTGTTGTTAAGTGAAGGAATCCTTATATTTTCAATTGGTCATAAAGGTTTTGCTGAAATGATTGAAATTAAACTTGAGAGATGACTAGGACACTAAACACTATTATCTAATTATTTCCATTTGTATACATTCCCCGCCTATTTTGTTCGGCCATGTTGTACAAAATTGGCGGAGAATGTATACAAATGGAAGTAATTAGATGATAGTATTTGGGAAATGAATATTCAAACATAAATAGATACGGCATATCCTAGAAAATTATCTAACGAAACGAACTATATATATTGACTAGCTTTGCATTGATTATAAACAATCATTTTTGGGGAAATAAGTGCGACCTGAACCTGGGTCGCAATTCCGAATGTTTTGAAATAGGAAAAATCCGTAGCTCTATGGTCCGCAAATAGTCAAAAAAATAATATAAGGACATAAGAGCTACGGTTCCGCGGCTACTGATCACCATGCTTTGTATACAACTGATCTAAAACAAATTGTTAAGTATGTCTAGTTCCGGAGCAAGTGATATTATTGGTAATTATTACTTTTGCCCTGTAAAAGCTTTCTTTCAGGTTAAACACATAAATGTCACGACAATTGTATCAAAATTGAAAGTTGGTATTGACATTCACAACTATTTGCGCATTTACAAGTTAATTGTTCTTATTAGAATATAAAAGTTGTCTTATAAATAGGAAAAATCGATGAGAAAATTATTTGGGAGCAGGGAATTCAGATATTGAGAAATATACACTGAATGTTGATAAAACAAAACAAAGATTTTCATTAACGTGTCAGTTCAAAATCGATCATCCCTACTTGGTTAGTACCTATATCTGCTGTACAATTATACACGGTGATCATAATCATAGTGAAAACACAAGTATATAGATTAAAAAAAATGAAAGGGTCATCATCAGTGGCGGATCCAAAAATTTGCATAAGGTGGGACCTGCTTCAGTCATGCTTTGAACAATGATTCCCTAAATAAGCAAACAATTTTTTTCCAGAAAAGGGGGGACCAAGCCCCCTCTAAATCCACCTCTGACCATGTCTTCATTCTTTATTTCTTTTTTCATATTCTTTTGAACCCATTAGAATTTAATCAGATTATTTTTTATCAATAAATTTCTTTTTTAAATGTTAACATACTTTCTTTTGGCTAATGTTTTCTTCTTGTCGGTAATATTTTTCTCCCGGTAGCTAATTAGTGAGACCACTTGAACACCAGGCTCTTTTTTTATCCTGACAAATACTTAATCAGGTTCTAGTACCCTTATTTTGCCTTGTTTACCTTTTTCCAGAACAGTAATTAACATACTTGTTGTATTTGGTTCTTATATGTGGTCCTGTAGCAGATGTTTAGCAATGCCAACAGGAAGAGAGTGCAAATGTTGCAAGACTACCAATGTCGTGGACAGTAAAGTAGAGGAAGCTGACATGAAATGCATTGCAGAGAATGAAGGATTTCAAGTAAACTGTCTGAACCAGTACTTGTTAGAGACAACATATTTTGAATATGTTCAAGATAACGGAACATAAGAGGACAATGCCATGATTCATAAGTGAGTAAGATATTTTCAAATACAACTAAAAGGCACACAATGATCAAAAAGGTTTGGCATTTACCAAATCAAATTCATGATTCTTTGAATTTTTCTTAAGATTATTTATTTACAAAAATCAACAAGACCGAATACATATAATATATTTTCACAAGCAAGGCTGCAAGGGGCTGTGGGATCTCAGCTCAATTCAACGACCGAGACAATATATTTATATTGACGTTCAGCAATATTTAGACCATGCAAGTAATATCAATCCTGGCCCTTACAGTAATCATCCTGTAGGTACCTGTCCCAAGTCAGGATATTGAAATTTATGCGTTTTTTGCTTGTTGTTGTGTTTCATTTTATTTTTGATTTTGGTACATCATGTAAATAAATAAATCGAGCTGTTGATTTTTCTTGTTTGAAGTATTTTACGTGTGTATATAACTGGTCCCTTTATTATCACAATGCATGGGCGTCAATGATCTACATTAAAGGCTGTGACAGAACCTACATGTATAATTTCTGACTTGTACAAGTTGTGAATGCTTGGTTTTTTGCTAGGGAGTTGTCTCATTGGCAGTTATACCAAATCTATTTTTTTTCACAAGTAATAAAATATACAAAAGTACTGTATTAAACATGGTTAAGAAACCCCAAAATGATGGACTATACAATTTACATAGTTAACAATAATGTGTCCATATATAGTACATGTTGCACTACCATTTTCTATGTTTAGTGACGTAAAGTTGTGGTTAAAACGTTAAACCCTAATTTGAAAGTAAAGTTATAAAGATCATATAATAATTACAAAGAACATGTGTACTTAGGTTCTAGTTGGTTGATTTCTTTAAAACTACCTTGACCAAGAAAATTTACCTAAAGCAAGACAGATGGACAGACCAAAATAACAAGATACCCCTAATTAGGACATTAAAAATATTTGTAGGTTTGGTGAACAATTAACATTAAAACCTGTTTCATTTTAGGACTTATAGATACTTGGCCTACAGAAGATTTGTAAGATGGGTTTGGCACAAACTGTGAAAGAAAAACAGAAGAATTTTGCCATCATGTGTTGTTACCGCCATTAGACGTGCATTTCCATCCCAGGAATACTGTGGGTTTTAAATATCCACAATAAAAATATAAACACTTTTTGTAGGAATTTGTTAAAATTAATATATTATTCTGTTGTCATTTAATGCAAATATAACTTGTTTGTTTTCTAAATTTTCAGATACATTTTACAAATTTAGATTTTGAAATAGTTTAAAGATTTTTTCAAAATATTTTTATCCCTGTGCTGAGTAAATTTTAAAGTTTGTTAGTTCAATATTAATAAGTTGAAATATATATATACATGATAAAAAAATAAATGAATGTTAATTCCAAATTAAATCTTCATTTGTGGTTATCAACAATGTCTGCCTTAGGGGGATGAGGTTTACTGTGTGATAATGGAGGAGGTCGGACTTTATCATCACGTCGTCTTTCTGCAATTGCTTCACTGTAGCTCTTTAGACGCTCTCTTCTGAACAGCAGATCCTCGAATAATTATTGAACATAACCTGAAAAAATAATAAAATGTTTATCGACAAAGTCTACTAACAATTCTTCATGAACAGATATCAACAAATTTGAACTTGAAAGAAAACCCTTTTTTTATATTTTAACAAGTAGAATACATAGAAAAACATTAATGATGACATTTATTTTTACATATCAAATAGGAGGATGTGGTATGATTGCCAAATAGACTTCTCTCCTCAAGAGACCAACATGCCACAGAGATAAGCAACCACAGTTCACTACAAAACCTTAAAAAATGAGCAAGGCCCAAACCAGATAGTCAACTATAAAAGGCCCCATGATCATGTCAAAGAAAATTCAATTCAAAAGAGAAAACTAATGACCCAATTTATGTACTTTGTACAAAATAATGAACATATTACACAACATCAAACAACAACTGATGAATACAAAGTCAATAAAAAACTAATAAAAATGAAATGCCCTGCAGGTGCAGCTTGATACGACCACAAAGGTAAAACTTTGAACAATTGGGGTGAGTATGAACACAACATTTAAGCCTGATACAGCTCTAAATTTGGATTGGGATTACATTTTTGACACAGCAGAGGTTTCTGACACAGAATGAATATGGTCAAATTCATTATTGAACTTTAAATTTACCTAGTATGGTCCAATATCCAAACTCTAAATACATGGTTAGATTCAGAATATCAAGACTTCCAAAAGATATTTATGTTGGACCCATTTGACCTCAATGTGGACCAATTTGATATAACAGGGCCCAACAATCAAAAATCTAAATATATGTTTAGTTGTTAAAGTTTGGACCCTTTGAACCTTTTGAAGGCTAATTTGAAAACAAGACCCACAATTACAAATCTAAATATTCAGTTAAATTCGGCATATCAAAAAACACCAATAATTTAATTTTTGATGAAATCCAAAACAGTTTAATTTTGGACCGTTTTCACTACACGAAATTCCAGATTTGAAGATGTATGCAAATGTTATGTAAATGTATTCAGAGACCGACATTTACATATATTTACAAACCGCTTTATTTAGTTTATCTTGTCGTTACATGTAGTAAATATCAACATTTCTTGTACTATACCCTCCTACGGGCGGTTATGAGAGACCGCGATTTATAAAATATATTAACGCCTTATCAAACCATTTTAAAGTTTTTTGCATATATTCATAACCATCTCAAAACTTTCGTAAACTTATGTATTTGTATACATCTGCCAATGGAAATCTTTGTCATGTATTTTTCTTTAATGGAAATTTATCCGCAAATGTGTTTCTTTGTCTAGGTAGCAAAGCATCTTCATTCAAATAATGTTATAGGGGTTATAAAGTGTAAGGTGCATCTACATTTGCCTGGTATGTAAACCAGTTGAAAACGAGAAGTTTATAGAGGGGTGTAAAGCATCATTTCCTTTAACCTGCAGAGACATGTCAAATGTATTGTAAAGGAATATTTTTGTTAGTCTTTATAGTCGGCTGAAATGTATGTCAAATCAGAACATATCAAAAGCCTTTGAGCATATTCCTAAATGTATAGTAAATACACAGATTTGCAGACAATTAGTTTAATTAAGAAATGTGGCCAAATTATAATATCAATGACATGTGTAAATATATTTGGCATATGTAACTTTGAATACATATGCAAAGAAATGATGAAGAAAGCTATTTCAGACAGCTAGAAATGTATGTGTATACATATTGAGCATATGAAACTTTGGATATGTAGGCAAAGATAGTATAAAGAAAGATATTTAAGACAGCTAGAAATGTATGGTAAATAGTTATATTTGCTTTTAGTTTGCTGATATATTTGAAAGGTGCAGATTATATGGACAAATATTGCCATAGCTTTACTGGTAAAGCTATGATATGACAATTAGAGCTGCTTTGGGATTGGGTTTGGTATATTGGTAATATCATTTATTATACATGTATTTTAATAATTTCGTTTTGATAAAAAAAAATCGGGTCTACAAAATCGGTTCTTGATCTCTTGATGTACTGCGTGAATTTTTTTATCCATCAAAATCTTCTACTCTCGGGAAGTTATGATAGTTCATTAGCGTAGCATAACACGATCGTTTCCTCTGAGTATCTCTTCGAAACTTCTGGAATGGCACGAGTCATAATTAACTTTGTCTCTTGATACTGTTAGAAATAATACACATAATACAATTTAAGCCAAAACAATACTAGATAGTATCAAATTTAAAATCGGTAGCATACGGAAGGTTATCGAACGATTTATCAAGTTTATATAACAAGTCGAAGTTTCTGAAATAGTCTAGAAATATTCCTTCATCTGAAGTAAAGTTGCCACATAATATTTGACACAGAACACATCTTGACAGAATGCTTTTTTTTTTTTAAAGAATCGGCTAGTTTTCAACATATAATTATATAAACGTTACATCTATTGACGAATATTTTCCGTTAAGTCCTGTCACGAGATGTTGAACTCCGTGTGCTTCATGAAGCGTCCTCTGCATACACTTTCTTGTTAAAGTTAAAAATACAAACAAAGAACCAGTGAGTCATGTGTCATAATAGACACACAATTTACCAATGAAATCAAACAAAATCGATAGATAATATCATTCCATCGACGAGATGTCGTCCTTCCTCCGATGAACGGGGTTTATCAGCAGTTAAGTGTGACAATAATCACCTTTTACAGAAAGATCTGGTCCGAAAGGATCAATAGAAGACAACCGCTAGTATCAATATCCATTAATATCATAAGGCACGAATAATTATCATTTCTTTATGATTTATAAATTGTCTTAAAACAAGGCTCCCGTTGTCATTTGATAATGTTGTTTTAAATACGCAAAACTGAAAACAAGTTATCGAACTATCAGTCAGTCATTCGAAATCTCATTTACTGCCTATTTTATCCTAAAATTTTACAGCGTTTACTTTGACAGGAATCGTTTTTTTATACGCCCGTATATGGAACGTATTATGGTATACCGTTGTCCGTCTGTCCGTCCGTCGTCAACATGTCGTTCAATAACTCAAAAACGCTTGACCTAATTCGCATAAAACTTTAGTGAATTGTTAATATCTATTCACGTGAGCTCCCTTTCGTTTTTTATAAATTTTAGATTTTAAGTTTCCGAGTTTTTGGGTTTTATTTATGAAAAAAGGGAGGATTTTCCAGTGTTCGGACAATAACTCAAGAATACTTTCACCAATTAACACCAAACTTTGGCGATTTTGATATATCTATTGACATGAGCTCCCTTTCGATTTTTATAAATTTTTCCGAGTTATGGGGTTTTATTTATGTAAAAAGGGGTGATATTCTAGTTTTCGGACAATAACTCAAAAATGCTTTAAGTAGTTTTTATGAAACTTTGGTGAATTATTTATATGTATTGACGTACGCTCCCTTTTTAATTTTATAAATTCTAGATGTTAAGATTCAGAGTTACGTGATTTTATTCATAAAAAAGGGAGGACTTTCCAGTTTTCAGACAATGCTTTGAGCAGTTATCATAAAACGTTGGTGACTGGTTTATATCTATTAAGATAACCTCTCTTTAGTTTTTCATGATTTTCTGATATGACATTGATAAGTTATTGAACTTTATTCTTTGAAAAAGTGACGCTCATGGCGCAGCTGTTTATATTTTCTATCATGATCAAATAAGTTTTTTTTTGTGTTTTTTGTTCTTGCAATAATTGCATTTAACATAGTCTTTGCACACATTTCAATTGAAATAACATTGAAACAAGATTGCAGGTTATATAAGTCTCAAAAAGTTTTAACATAAATGAAGAAGATTTATAAACGACAAGTACGTATTACATTAATGTTGATAGGGGCTCGTATCATGGAAAATTCTTATACATATTTACGCAAAGTCTTAAAATAACTACATGTATCATTTGTCCTTTAACAGCCAAGTCTAACACATTTATCATTGTACTTGCTTTCCACACAGGCGAAAAATTAGGAAAGACGGGCAACATATATAAACTACAATTATTTATAAAGCGCATTGATAAGTGTTTAAAACTCTTAATAAGTTGAAATATTTTCCAATAAAAGAATAACATAAAAAAGGTGACAAGCCCCTGTGTCTATATATATATCTAGGCACATTTCTGATTTTACAATATTTAACTCGCATCATGTGTTTCTTTGAAGTTGTTAATATCAATTCCTTTGGTCCTTGGTGGATAAAAGTATTCGTGCCATTGGCTATCATACGACATCTTTTATTTTACATACAACTTCTCCGTTCACGATGTTGTAATACCTATGCAGGTTGAACTTCAGTTCAAAGGTTTATCTATTGAAGTTGTATTTCTTTGGGAACGTGATCTTTTTAAAAAAAATAATTTGTAATAAGTTTATTATGCAAAGTGCAAATCTGGCAGATTCTATGAATACAAATGCCCATATATTAAAATTACTATTCAAAATGTGAGGTTAGTTTATAAATTAATAGCCATTGTAAAAAATGCTTCAAAAATAAAAACAATCACAGGTGGCTCAAATGTAAAAAGAAATGTTAAAATTAATTGCTTTTGGCAAGAGACGCACACTCATTTCATGATTGCATGTATTAATCAATGCACATAAGTTATGGACTAGTACTGCACCCATATAGACTAACATTGGGGGTCCCAGGTCATAGTCGAGGTACTAGCAACAGTTTTTTTATTGTTTTTTTTGTTGGGGGGGTGGGGGGGTTGGGGGGTATGTGAAATACTGCTTTCCTTGTGATGCATCTTCTTGTGATGTTTTGTGAATTTAGGTTCTTGTTTGTTATGACAACAGATATGCGCTGGAAAATAACTGCAGTTGCTATTTTCATTAACTAAGATAAAGATGTGGGTGCCCCTGACCACTCTTAAAACTTTCTGTTAAGTTTTCAGTAAAAAAATAATGTTGACAAATATCATATGCTATGAGAATTCAAAGACAATTTAAGTAGAGCAAATACAAATTAACCGATCGTTGCGAGAAGGGTAAATAGTACCCTAAGGGTTACAAGCGCAACACGAGTTTAAAGGCTGTCAATCCTTCTAAGATGGCTACTAGATACACTCTTAGCAGATGAGATTCATCTTTATCAGTAAGATTGTGCCAAAACTAATTTATGACAGACTGAGTGCTTCGCTTTTATCAACCAAGTTTCATTAAACATTTACACAAAGTGTGATCGTTCACAACACTAGGACAAACGTACAGAAATGAAAAATGCTAACCAGGACGTCAGAGTAGAGAGGAGACATACAACAACGCCAGCGGATGAATACAATGAACGAAATGATCCACAAAAGTAAAACATAAACTAAGACTAGAACTATGTTAAATGAAAGTCATAAAATGAACTACCCAAATATAAATCTTGTTCATTGTAAATAATGATAATCAAACTTAATATGTACGTAACTTTGTTGTAAATCGTGACTTTTTTGTCATGTGATTTCCTATCCTTTTAATTTGTGTCCCTTATTCGTAAAATGAACTAGTAAACTGATCTCTGTGATTCGTGAAATAACGAAGAGATATCAATATAGGAACAACAATAGTAAAACAATTCCATTTCTAATAATAATTATAACTAGTTGACAATGTTTCCAACTATACAAAAGACTTTGTGAGAAAAAATAATATATTTCAAATATATTTGTTGCTATGAATTACGGAGCTTCTTTCTTTTAACGGTCAAAGGATAAAAAGAGGGTCTGGAAAAGGAGGGAGGTGGGTGTTCTTCAATTCGTAATATTTTTTACGCCATTTTTTCTCTATTCTAAATAAATTTTGCCCATTATTCTCTATTTTTTTTATATTCTGGAAGCCCACTATTCTCTATTCTTAAATGTTGTCCTATCCTTTTCTTTTCTATTCATTATTTTTAGCCCATTTTTCTCTATTCTGTAAACTCCATCCACACCCTTATAAAGGATGCCATTCTAGTTAAATACGTCTTTTTTTTATTTCACTAAATTGTTATTATTGTATCTCTTAATGTTATTTTTTTTTTATTTCTTTTTTAAAAGTAGTGTCTTTTTCTAACCTAGATTTGTATGTTTAATTTTGCTCCAGATTTGTTTTCATTTTCCATGCAGTTTCGTGTTCCCCTCTAACATGTCTAAGTGGGCAATTCTTCTTCATAATCCAAAACTGTGTACCTGTATTTCAAGATAACACGACACCGAATGGCATATCTCCAGATTTCTAAAATTTTTGGCACACTTGTACTTTGAATTAAGTTACAACGGAATATGTAATAACAAAAATGGCGGCCATCATTTTTGTTTTTTCGTAAATTTGATTAGAAAACGTCAATTTTGACGACAAATTTACACAGGGAAAATGTCTTGTTTAACCTTTTTTTTTTTTAAAGATTTTTCGATATTTTGAATAAAAGGAGGACATGCTACAAAGTACTTGCAGTTACTGACAGCTAGTTGAAAGCTAATAACAACTAGTACAAAAAAGCATCCATCTTAGAGGCATTGCTTTTTGTATTAGTTGTTATTAGCTTTCAACTACATGTAGCTGTCAGTAACTGCGAGTACTCTGTAGCATGTCTTCCTTTTATTCAAAATATTGATATGTAACAAAATTTCAGTAGTTTTGATACCTCATGCTGACTTGTACAAAAAAATAAATGACCCATTGACCAAAACTGATCATATGTGCACTTTAATTTGTAAATCTATATACCCGCATAGTAAATCAGCCATATTTTTATGTCAGGATTTAATGTATAATACAATAGACAACTATATTGCAATACAATAACAACATGAACAACAAATTGTTGTTCCCATAATTTTAGGGTGCCAGAATGTCCTCATTTTAATCAAAACATTAATACGTAACAAACTATCAGTAGTCTTGATACCTTATGCTGACTTGTACAACAGAATAGCTTGACAGCATTGACCAAAACTGACCATATGTGCACTTTAATTTGTAAATCTATATACCCGCATAGTATAATCAGCCATATTTTTTTTGTGTCAGGATTCAATGTATAATACAATGGACAGCAATATTGCAATATAATAACAACAAATTTTTGTTCGCATAAATTTAGGATGCCAGCATGTCCTCCCTTTATTCAAAATATTGATACATAACAAAATTTCATTAGTTTTAATACCTCATGCATGCTGACTCGTGCAACAAAGTTATTTTACCGCATTGACTAAAACTGACGATACATGTATGTGCACTTTAATTTATAAATCTATATACCATGTATACCCGCATAGTAAATCAGCCATATTTTTATGTCAGGATTTAAAGTATTATACAATGGACAGCAGTATTGCAATACAGTAACACCAAATGTTTGTTCCCATAAATTTAGGGTGCGAGCATGTCCTCCTTTCATTCAAAATATTGATATTATCCGTAACAAAATTTCAATAGTTTTGAAACCTCTTGCTAACTTGTACAACAACATTTTTTGACCACTTCCACCAAAACTGACTATATGTGCACTTTAATTTGTAAATCTGTATGGCTGCATTATAAATCAGAAGTTTTTTTTAATGTTGCAATGGATTTAACCTGACGCCTTTATGTCTTTGAACTCTTGGCGCTCCTTTGTGCACATTTTAGTAAGACCACAAATGTACGCAATAATATTGGAAAAAAATTAATGCAAAATTTTAGCGACAAGAAAGTTAATATTGATAGAGAAAAAATTGAAACATTTATTTTATACCTGATATTTTATCATTTGTTATGTATTACAGCAAGTATTACGTTACCCTATTATTATATTACTTTTCCTTGTGATTTCGAACAATAATATGTTTATCTTATAATTATTTTTTTTAACTCTCTTTGTACATTATATAATAAACTTGCAAAATGCATTATTTTTGCATCATTGTCCAGAAAATACAGACACAAATTGTTAAATACACAGAACTGAAATCAAACAAGTAAAAAACACAATTAAAATATATAAGGTGGGGGGGGGGGGTTCCAAACCCAGAGTAAAAGGGGGGGCGGGGTTCCAACTATATGCTCCCATTCAAATGCATTGATCGTCAAAAAGGGGGGTTCCAACCCCTGCAACCCCCCCCTTGGATCCACCAATGAGCATGTCCTTTTTATTCAAAATATTGAATCATCAACACATATCAGTAGTTTTCATACGTCAGACTGAGTAATGTAATAAAATATTTTGACCGCATCAGCCACAACTTACCATATTTGCTTTTTTATGTAGAACTATATAGCTGCACAGTAATTCAGTTATAATTTCAGGTCAAGAGGGACTGTAGTATATAAATAACTGTAATATTGGAAATCAATGACCACAAATTTTTTTTCGCATCAATTGAGACTGCCAGCATTTCATATTTTTATTCAAAATATCGCATCAGAAACAAATATCAGTAGTTTTCATACCTCAGACTGACTCATGTGACAAAATTATTTGTCTGCATCAATCAAAATTGACTATGTTTGACAGCATTAACCAAAACTGTCCATATTTGACCGCATCAACCAAATTTTGAAAATGTATACAAGAAAAAAAAAATGAATGTTGAAAGTTGAATATTGAAATCGAATGTTGAATGTTAAAATTGAATGTTGAATGTTGAAAATTGATACCAGAGATAAACAAAAAGTAAACAAAAAATTGAATGGTGAATATTAAAATCGAATGTTGAATGTTGAAAATGGATACAAGAAATAAAGAAAAAATAAAAAAAAAATGAATGTTGAATGTTGAATATTGAACCAGTTTGACATCCGTATATCTGCTACATGTATAAGAAGCGGGGAAACGAAAGATAATTGTTAAAAAACAGTTTAACTGTATACAATTTCATCATATTTTTAGATACAATGTTACAGTAACTGTCCTTATTTCTCTTTTAATTTTCTAGCATATAAACTTTTGACTTTTTTTACTTTTCTACATTGGTTAGAGGTATAGGGGGAGGGTTGAGATCTCACAAACATGTTTAACCCCGCCGCATTTTTGCGCCTGTCCCAAGTCAGGAGCCTCTGGCCTTTGTTAGTCTTGTATTATTATAATTTTAGTTTCTTGTGTACAATTTGGAAATTAGTATGGCGTTCATTATCACTGAACTAGTATATATTTGTTTAGGGACCAGCTGAAGGACGCCTCCGGGTGCGGGAATTTCTCGCTACATTGAAGACCTGTTGGTGACCTTCTGCTGTTGTTTTTTATTTGGTCGGGTTGTTGTCTCTTTGACACATTCCCCATTTCCATTCTCAATTTTATTTTAAATTATCTGCGTTTTTCAAAGTATTAAGTAAACACGTTTTCACGAATACAGACTGCATGTTTAATGATGTCTTTATCTGGCAACTATTGGCTTGCGTAATTGGTATAATCTGTTTACAACGTTTGGATTTTATTATACACAATTAGCTTTACATTGTATTTGATCAATTTTGGTAATTAACACATACGGTTTTCCTTTTTAAGTACCCTGTAGTGTTAAAAGATGAACCCTTTCACAGTCAGGAAAATCCCTTCATTTACAAACAAGTGACACATTTACCATCTATTAAGGGACAGTTATTTCATCCTCTTTCTTCGCAGTATAACAAGTCCAGGTCGTTAAAAACTCCCATCATCATCATCTCTTTCTTCATTGTATTATTAGAAATATTCAATTGTAAACATAAACATTCTTACAACATTCTGATAAAATACATGTATGTGCATACTCGTGTATTTTCAAATTATAGCAGCATGCAAAACACACGCCTTGGCTTAAGTTATGTTGAAATATTTATTTTGTAGTCTCTTGTTTGAAATGAAAAAAAATCACAAATAACCAGAAGCTAAACTAACTTTTTTCCAAGTCCACATCAAGATTGGTAGACTAAAGCTTGGGTTGAGAAAACGTACCGTGTTTATCGAATTGATCTTATTTATTCTAACTCATATTTTTCATTCTTAATGACATCGTTGTTTTCATATTTTGAAGTAAAAAAGGAAAAGCTGCTTACAATTCAGTACAGTGTTATTATAATAGAGCATTTCTCCCTACACCTGAGATTCATGTAGTATTTGCAACTGGACGTTTACACAAATCAATCCATCTACCCATTTATTATGTGTTTATAAGATGTAAAAAAAAATCAGTTTACTGTTACAATTCATCGTCTTAGTTAAAGTTTCCGTTCTGAACAAGCATATAGAATTGTAAAATCTGCTGTACGGAAAGTTATGAACATTTTAAAGCAGTGTTTTGTAATGCAAGCAAGAACTTAAAAAAAATTCCCATTACTGTTTAAATTATTTTCCATGGTTCTGGAGTAAAGCTTTGGAGATTTCCTTATTTATTCAAATAGAAAAAACATCGGGCCGACATATAAAAAGCACCTTGCCATTTTTTAATATCATTAATTATATCTTCAAGCAGTTTTATTTTGAATCGGGAAGACCATTATCTACTTCAATTCAAATATTCGCTCCGCGTGACTCTCTGAAACCATCAATACGTGAACTTTGCTGCAAAAGTACTATACAATATATGGATTTATTTTTTCCGTAAATGTGGTATTATCGACACATCTTACAGCATTTACTTGGGTCTGGGTGGTGCTTTCATATCTGTATTCTATGATTATTTAGATCATATTTCTCTATTTCTTTTATATGTCATGCCCATTGTCATGAATATTTTCTATTCTGTAAATATTAGACCCTTTTTATCTAATTTTTTTGGAGTAACTTATTTTCTTTTTTTAGCTCTAATCACAGCCCTCATTTACGTTTGTTGTGAATGCGAGATATAAACTGCAGTCTCGCAAAGCTATACCTGTGTGAGGACAACTTAACAGTATCAATGTTTCATATACTAACAATGAAGAAAATAAAATGCATTTCTTTACGTACATAAATACATCCGACAAATGTTTGCAAAAATAAGCAAATATTTGGCAGCATTTACTTTGGTTGGAAATGTTTTATAAACCACGGTCTCTCAAAACTTTGCATACGTCTGTGAAGATATGTTGCAAATATCAATATTTATCAAAATATTTATGATAATGGAAAGTATAAGTAAATAAAATGCAATCCTTTACATACAAAAAAGATATCGACAAACGTTTTCAAATATAACACAAAAACAGTTGACAGCATTAACATTGGTTGTAAATGTTTTTTAAACCGCAGTCTCTCAAAACTTTGCATACGTCTGTAGAAATATGTTGCAAATATCGATATTTATCAAAATAACTATAATACTGGAAAGCATCATGAGTAAATAGATTGGTAAATGGTAAACTTGAGACTTGGAAGCTTATACCATTTAAATACTTAAATGTCTCAAACAATATTTTGTCAATATTTAATATGAATTTTAGTGATATTAAATCTTTAAGATATCTTAAAGATATTCCTGTGTTTTTTAAAGAAGTAATAAAGTCTTGGAATTTGACTGGCGGGGGGCAAACAAAACAACCAGACACATTTTTTGATATTAGAAAGCAAGTAATATGGGGAAATAAATCTATAAAATTTGATAATAAACCAATCATATTTGAGAACTGGATTAAGAGTGATTTAACTTACATAAATGATATCTTAGATGATAAAATGTCAGTATCAGAAATCTACATTCTAAACAAATTAAAGTTAAAAATAAACTGGAACGCCGAATTTCAAAAATTAAAAAAATCTATACCAGCAGAATGGATTCAAATTGTTCAAAAAGAGAGTTCTGTCAAAACTACAATTAATATTCAGAGAAATAAAATCGTATGGAAAAATAATTTTATTGAGACTACATTATTAACAAATAAAATGTTATACAACTCTTTGGTAAATACAAAACTAGAGTCGTCAATAGGGATAAACAGATGGCTTAGAATCCTACCAATACAAGAAACTCTTAATATGAATTCATTGTACAAATTTATTTTTGAATATATGACTGAAAATAAATTAAAAATATTTAGATGGAAATTATTACATTATATTGTTCCAACTAAAAAACTGTTATTGCAGTGGAAAGTAACTAAGACAGATAAATGTAATTTTTGTAAGCAAGAAGAAGATTATGCTCACTATTTTTTGAAGTGTAGATATTTGAATAAATTTTGGCAAAAAATCTATGAACTCTTTAGAAGAAGTAAAATAGATTTTGATATTAAATTGCAACATCTGGTATTTGGATATAAAATCACAGATAGTAATTATTATTTTCTGAATTATATACTAACAGTATTAAGTTTTTCTATATATAAGTCATACTATGTTACCGAGCAGAGAACAAAAGCTGTTGATGTCTTTAGCATTTTTGAAAATGAATTTAATAAAAGAATAGATGCATATAAATCAAGATGTCCAATATTATTGTCAATTAGAAAGAATGTTTAGCATTGATAAATCTCTGCATAAGACAACTATACAACTTTATATTATTTTTTATAACTTAATAAGTTTGATCAGCTGTTTATTTCCCTGGATAATCAGTGGAGTGTAACAGGGTAAATCAAGAGAAGCTTGGACTCTTGGTGAAACTTGTAACAAGCAAGATTAGATGAATAAATATTATTATGTTGTTAAAAAAAAAAAATATATAATACTGGAAAGTATTAGTAAATAAATTACAATTCTTTACATGCATAAACGATATCGAAAAACGTTTGCAAATATTAAATAAACATTTGACAGCATTTACATTGTTTGTAAATGTAAATGTTTTATAAACCACGGTCTCCCAAAACTGCCCACACCTCTGTAAAACATAATATGTAAATTTTAAACTTTGCATACATCTCCTATCCTGGAAAGTGCATGCACATCTAAGGCCTATCTTTACATATCATTAGAATATGAATCAAGATATGGAAATACAATAATTATCTTTAGCATATCTTTGAGAACGTTCTTAATAATGTCAAAGGAATAATGCATTTACATATACATTAGTAGGTCCGCAAATATATCTGGCAGAAAAGTAGTTACATTTGTCAAACATTTACATGATTGCCCAAATTGTTGTAAATCTGTCTTTTCGTGTAGTGTTTTAACTCAATGGGGACTATTTTGATAAAGGGGCCCAAAAATCAACCAGATGCTCCGCAGAGCGCAGCTTTATACGACAACAGAGGACGAACCCTGAACGGTTGGGGCTAGTATGGACACAACAGTAAAACTGGATACAGCTCTGAATTTGGATTGTGATTAAATAGTTGACACAGCATAGGTTTCTGACACAGAATGAATGTGGTCTAATGAACTTAAAAGGTTGTTTTTTTTTGCTATTGAGCAATTCACTATGCTGTTGAATATTAATCCTTTGATATTTGAAGACATTTTCTTTTTCATTTCTGAAATCTGAAATTAAAAAAATTGATCCCCACCAATTTTTTCTCACCTCTCCCTTTCCCTTATTCCAAAAATCATCTCAATTCAAATTTCTAATGGAGTTCAACAGTTACTACTCATTTAAATACCTCATAAAATATAAAATGTCATACAGTCATGATTTAACATGTTTAAGTTGATTTGACTACTATTCTGGACAAAGAAAGATAACTACAATGCACCTTTTTATATTGGCAAATTTCCAATGAAGTTCATTAAACTAAAGTGTTTGGCAAATTTCCAATGGAATTCATTAATAACAAAGTGTTTGGCAAATTTCCAATGGAATTCATTAATAACAAAGTGTTTGGCAAATTTCCAATGGAATTCATTAATAACAAAGTGTTTGGCAAATTTCCAATATACATAATTCAAAAGCAGTTTATGCGAGCTATTAAAATGAATTTCAATTACCAACCTTACATCTCCCAATTGATACGATATTCCCGTGCTTGCATTTCCTATCATGATTTTCTTGATAGAGGGTTACTGCTCACAAGGAAGCTATTAAACCAAGAGTTCCAAATGGTGAAGTTGAAATCATCCCTTCGTAAATTTTACGGACGCCATCACGAGTTGGTTGACCGTTATGGAATAACCGTTTCACAAATGATATCGGATATGTTCCTTCCGTCGTAACTACAATCCCCTTCCCTTTCATGAATGTGACCTATCGAATTAGACTATTTACCGGATTTGTAATCACATAAGCAACACGACGGGTGCCACATGTACGAAATACATGGTTAGATTCAGCATATTGAAAAACCCCATATATTGAATTTTTGATGAAATCAAACAAAGTTTTATTTTGGACCACGATTTTGGACCAACTTGAAAACGGGGCCCATAATAAAAAAGATAAGAACATACTTAGATTCAGCATATCAAATAACCCCAAGAATTCAATTTTTGTTAAAAACAAACTAAGTTTAATTTTCGACCCTTTGGACCTTAATTTAGACCAATTTGAAAACGGGACCAAACATTAATAATCTAAATAGATGGTTAGATTCGGTATATCAAAGAACCCCAATAGTTCAATTTTTGATGAAATCAAACAAAGTTTAATTTTGGACCCTTTTAGTCCCTAATTCGTTGGACCAAAACTCCCAAAAATCAATCTAAATCTTCCTTTTGTGGTCATAAACCTTGTGTTAAAATTTCGTAGATTTCTATTATCTTGTACTAAAGTTATTGTGCAAGAAAACATATTATTTTTGGACCTGTGTTTGGCCCCTAATTCTTAAACTGTTGGGATTTAAACTCCCAAAATCAATTCCAACCTTTCTTTTGTGGTCATAGGCCGTATGTTAAAATGTCATAAATTTCTGTTTACTTATTCTAAAGTTATTGTGGGAAAACCAAGAAAAATGCTTTTTTGGGCCCTTTTTGGCCCCTAATTCCTAAACCGTTTGGACCAAAACACCCAAAATCAATTTCAACCTTCCTTTCATGGTCATAAACTTTGTGTTTGAATTTCATAGATTTCTATTTACTTTTACCGAAGTCAAAAGTGCGAAAACCAAATGTCTTCGGACGACGACAACGTGATACCAATATGCGACCAAAAATTATCAATTTTCGCGGTCGTAACAAAATCTAAAAACAAGTTTCGATTCAGCAAACCACAGAACCCCAAAGAAATAAGCAACTTTTAAGTATAAGAAAAGTATTCTTTTTGGCACAGTTGTATAAAAATCATGCCTCTAATACATGTATTTTTAAAAAGTTAAAAATATATTTACCATACGTTGCATGAACCTTAACTTCCTTTGCAACACATTCACCTTTTCAGTCTTTGGATAGGAAACTCTAAATTGTGCCGTTCCAGTTGATGTCACTGCCTGAGGTCGTGAAGAATTTTCATTAAAATGCATTGCTGCCATATAGATTCTGGAAAAAAAAAATATAATTACCATGTCACCTTTACATGTACATTTTAATGCAATTTGACTATAGCGATAATTTTCATTGAACATTGACAAATGAAGGGTTAGATTTAGCCAAGCTATTTATTAACTGGAAATAATTTTAATTACCGGTAATAGCTTAGTGGCATAAGAACAAATATAAATATATTGTATTTATTTCTTGGCCTTCGAAAAAAAAAAATCTTATCCACACAAATATCTGTCTACCTAGCTCAGCTACAGGTCACTAGGGGTACTCAATTTTAAATGTGTAGAGTTAAGATTAACTGAACTAAATATGATTATAACTAGTACTGTACAGTGACTTTGCGTTGTTAATTTCTTAGATTATGTTCTATTGAGGGATTGTTTAATGGGCAATCATACCACATTTTCTTATGTTTATACATTGTAGCATATAGTTCTTCAAAAACAACTAACAACAACAAGGAATACAAATAAATCTATACCACACAATTCATTTTTAGTAAGAAATGCTGAATTGTAATCGATTTATGAAGACATTTTTACCTTTAGCAACATGTCAGACATCAAGTATGTGATTGACATTTCATCGTTCCAGTCTCATGTATTTCTTTATAGAAGGATGTCTGTCTGTGATGAACTTGGATCTCATTTCCATCTAAATATGCAAGGCATCTTTTAAGACCCTCCAACTCCATATGGTATGAGATAGGAACCTCATTGCTCTAAAAATAGATCAGCAGTATTATTACTGGTTTATTCATGACATATGTGTTTAAGAACATCTTTAACATGTTTAATGACTACCCTGAATAGATATTAATTTTTGAAATTGGTATATAATGGTATTGAACAATACATACATATGTATGTATTTTAATTCAATCAAGTTAATATGCTTACATTTACAATTATTTACGTTGTTATACATTAATTATTACGTACTACATTGTACTTCATGTATTGTTAATATAAAGAAATATTTAAATAACATTGTACCAAAAAATGTCACTGACCCATATTAAAAATATCTTTAATGACTATCTATGATGAAACTTCAATCATTGTCAATGATCACTGGTTAATATCTGTGTAATTTTGGTCTCTTGTGGACAGTTGTCTCATTGGTAATCATACAACATCTTATTTTTTATATTTGATTTAATAGTAAATTTTACGACTGAAATGTACCTGAACCAACTGCATATCTATGATTTTGCTACGTTCAAGATCCATAATGCTGTAAGACCCATACTTTGCAGTATGTCCTGGGGTACAACACCTTGCATCACCACCAATCTCAACTGGAGAGCCGTTGTTTTGAATTTCAGTTATAAGATCTAGCTGTTTACATTGCCATACATCTCTGATAGTTGGCAGTAGGTAGGCATTCTGTAGTGACGAAAATGTTCTTTTACATATAAAACAGACTGTAGCATGTCTAAAAAATGTAAATATTTTGGATATGCTTCCTCCTGAAAATAGTACTGTTCCAGCCAGAATTAAGTTTCCAAGCGGCATAGTTCCTGACAAAGGCTGACTGTTCATTTGTAATTTCAGGACATTTGCATTTCAAATTAACAGTCACAGCAGTTCCTATAACATTAAAACTACATATTTCCTTTGTTGACACACAGTGTAGACAGACTGCTTGTAAATGTTTTTTGAGATTACTCTCAAATACCATGAACTTTCTTTCCTTAAAAGGTGGATTGGTGTGCGGCTCCTCATTTTTATCCTGCTCTTCATTTATAAATGTCTCTTCATTTATGTCCATCTCCTGATCACTAAAACCTTCTTCTTCATATGGAACCCAGTCTTCGTCACTCTCATTGCTACAAGTGACATGATCTTCGTCTGTCATTTCAGGAGTCTGGCTATATCTAAGTGCTCTAGATGGTTGCACTGTGTCTTCTCTGTACAGCTGCATCAGCAGTATGCACAAACCTCATGTAAGTCTGACAGTTACAATTGTTCTTTTCCTAAAAGAATATATCTATCTTAGGAAAAAACATACATGTATATTAAAAACCTACATTTTTTAATAACAAAATTGACAATATCTATCATGTTTATAGGTGTATTGAAGGGGTGGGAATTTTTTGAAAAATGTATATACATCGCTATAGGTTGATTTTTTAGGCACTCTATATATAAATGTAATTGTTTTCCCAAATGAAAATAAAATTCTTCGATGTGTGTAGCCTGATACAAACACAGAGGTCGAATCCTTAAAAAAATATTTATGTCCCTTTCCTTTTTGCTTATTTGTTGGTGTAGTTCATATGTGGTTTTGTTTATCGTTTTGTATATATATATACATGTAAAGTTAGGCACTAGCTTTTTTCATTCAAATTATATTACACCATTGTATACTGGCAAACTCTTGGCCTTTTAAAGTATACTGAGTATTTTTCCTCAAGACTTTATAGCATTGAACTTTGAACTAGAAGGCATTATTGTTACTGACTGCTGCTTACTTTTTACGGTTTACCTATTCTTAATTCTTCTGTCTTAGATGAAGAGTTGTCTCATTGCAATCATGCCACATCTTATTTAATATATTATATATATATATATATCAGTCTGCACCATTAGCTACTAGTCCAATGTCCTTGACTAGTATTATTGAATCATACTTGTAAAATTTTTCAAAATTTTATATAGTGTTATAGGGACAAATTTTGATATTTAGTTTCCAGACAAGCAGATAAAAAGGTATTTGATGCAGACTGATATATATATATATGATATTATAACTTGCCACTTGTACTGTTTGGATATATGCATTGTATCTTTGAGATTCCATGGGTATAGCCACTGCTGTGTAGATGGCTTCCTCTTTTTCAGATGTCACGTTATCAAAGCACTTGTCTTTGCTTTCCAGTTCATAACATTCATTCGATTCATGTATGTCTGAGTCTGCTTCTGGTGATGCTTGTACATGTATGTGTGAGTCTGCCTCTGGTGATGCTTGTACATGTACAGTTTCCAAGATTTTATTCAATGCCTGTAACAGTACATTTCAAGTTTACAAGTACATGTATATGAGTTTTCGTATCTGTTTTTTTTCAGCAAAGATTATAGTCTTACATGTACATAATAAAAACAATACTTAAAAATCCTCTTAATTGTATGATGAATTTAAATTACTGCAATTCATAATTAATTAAGCCTTTGTCTCTGCATGATTCCGATAGATGGAAATATAATTCAGAGCAATATAATATAAATAGTATATTAATCATGTTGTATAGCATTGTATAACATAGTTGACTGACTTACATTACATGTACAAGTACCCTATTTGTTAATAGAACACATTAACTAATGATTGTTTTAATCATTCTTACCATGCAATATCCTTGCATCATTATCATGGCTATAATATTGTACATTTTTTGTCTGTCATACTAAGCATCAAGCCATGAATGTTGATACTAAACTATATATAGTAATTCATTACAATAAGATAAGATAGATCACAATGCTAAAAACAGACATAGGGAGCTACATTGTATCAATTAATATTCAGAGGGAGGGGCTCAGATGAAATTTTTAAAAAGAAAGGACAGAAAAAGATTTCAACAAATCAGGATGAGGAACCTCAACTTTGCAAGGATGACAGACAATTAATGTAAAAAAAAAAAAAACAACCAGGATTAGAAAAAGAAAAAAATCCTGAACAAAATTCTTCATCCAAGGGACACACCACCACTACTTTCCCAACCCACCTTAAAAAAATAAATAGTAGCTCCCTTTTGACAGGGGTGGATCTAGTCCAAATTATTTGGACTAGGGTGGATTCAGCCATTTTAAAAAGAGACAAGGTGCCCAAAAGGGGGGTCAAACTATATGTCCCCATTCAAATGCATTGATCGCCCCAAAAAGGGGGGTTCCTACCTTCCCCTGGATCCGCCACTGCCCTTTCACAAATTTCATTATAAATTAAATAAAATTGTTTGAACGAAATTGTTTGCGAGTCGTGAACATTTAAAAAAGATAATGTAAAAATTTAAATACCTCTATTCTTTTTACTCTTCCTGACCGCTCCCGATTGCCTAACATTTTTTCTCTTTTTATCTTCTGCTGACAGTGTTGTGTCCTGTGGCTTTGTTTTGAAAGAAAAGTTAAAAAATTGTCGGCACTGAGTCTGATTTTAACTGTAACTTTTTCATTTTGTATTTAATTGACGCTAAAATGTTTAGCGCACAATCTGGATGTGTTGGATGGCTGAAAGTTCTTTCGTTTCACTTTGGTTGTTCATTGTTTACGTCGTCTGTCATCTTTCGGAAACTCAAATAATTCTATCCATTGACCTGACCCAGTTTTGTAGTTACGTGCGACACAATACACCATACTATATATAGATTTCAATTCATACACGCTCCATTAATTTCAACTTCTGCTAAGGTCAAATGAAAGTCGCCGATAGTACATATGACGTAGTACGTAAAGGGAGATCACCCAGGAGTAAAAATACGCGGGCAATTCAAATGGGTATAACATCGTCTTTTTCCTTATAAATAAAACGGAATATTTAAGATTGAATCCGATTTTTATCTTTCATTTATACTTATGGACAGATGATAACAAGAAATAATAAAAAATGGAAAATCACTTCCTGTGATCTTTAAGATGCAATCATAGTTACCAATGAACTTGTCTGCCGAATGTCATTTTTTTTTATTTTATTTAAAAAAATTGCTATTTAAGCTTTTTTTCAAAAATGTCAAAATACAGATTTTTGCACATTTTTGAATACCATTTTAGACTTATAAAAAACAAAATTTCACAACCTCAATATCAAAATATATAAACTTCAAATAATTCTAAATTATCTATATGTTAAAATTATGTTTTTACTTGAAATTATCATTATCATAAAATTACTGCAACCAAAAAGTAAACGTTTTCCAATTTTCATGTCTGATTTCATCATAAATTGATCAAAAAATAGCTGCATGTTTTTATAGCAATCGTTCTACAAAATTAAAAAAAGATAGTTGGCAAACTTTATTTCAATCTTAGCTGCCTATTATGTAAAAGAATAAAGCAGTTATGAGAAATACCATGAATCACCCCCTGCCTGGATCTTACACATAGCTGTTCTTAAATTGTCATGATGTCATGTGTCTTATCATCGTGCAAAACAGAAATAAAACACATTATAGTCAAATTTTTAAAAAACTGTAAACTAATATAGTTTGTCGACCAATAACTTGTCTAATGTTTAACATAAGTATTATTTTGTGTAAATTCACAAAATCGTGCAACTAAACAGCCAATAAAAAGTTAAACACAACCAGTTCCGTGTTGACAAAAGTAGATTAGTTGTTAAATCTATTCACAAATGGTTACTTGATTGACATATTAAATGTAAAGATATACCTACACACAACTGTCGCGAAATCATGTATATAGCATGTATAGTGAATACAGTTATAGTATGCGATACGATACGGTATTGTCTAATATGTCATTCATTATAATCATGTACCAATTCGACACAGCTATATTGGTGTATACTGTTTGTAATTCTATTGTTTAAATAACAAATGTGAAGTTGAGTCTAAGAACATACCCACAATAAGTACATCTGTATAAGTAGTTATGGCTATGATCTTCGTTTTGTAAGACTGGTGAACAATTGCTATAAACAAAAACAATGTTTCGTTTTTGTATTTAATGTTGTGTATACAATTTTAACTGTTGTCTTTGCAATATTGTTTGTGTTGTTATTGTTAACCTTCATGTTAAATGTAAACATTTTTTTTTAACTACCTAAATATTCAATATCTAAGATTATTGTTACTCTAGTAAATATTATCATTTTGTTTGTTATTTGTTAATGCAAATATAAAGATTACAAGATTTGTGAAATATTTAAAGACATAGCTCCAATAAACATGTTGTCTTGTTTTTAAGTTCTTACTAGTAAATGTAATGTTAATTCATGGAATTGTGATAACATTTGTTCAGGATCTAGTTGTGCAATTTAGGCAGAAGATACACCCTTCTTGGTTAAAGATCTGTCGTAGCCCCCTATCCTGTGCTTTTCAAAGATAATAATATAATGAATTTTCTGTATGTTAACTTCTTTGTTTAATATTACAATTGCTATGAAGTGATTGGTACTACCAAGTTCCCTCAGTCCTTCGTTTATATATTTTGTGTCATCCCAGATAAATATTCTGTTCTATAATCAGCTGTTTTTAATAACAATTTTGTTTTATTTCGTTTCAGTGAAGGAAAGTTGCAAGCGTAGTGAGATTATCGTGTGCTTTTTGTATTGTTAAATTCTATATCTTAATCATTGTTTTGAAAATATATTCTCAGTTGCAATTTTCTCGTTTCATATCTAATTTGTGTTAAAAAGGGGTGACATTGAAACACGTTCACTTGATTTTTTTTCCTTTTGAGTGAACGAGTCTGTATCTTTCTATTTTTCATTTGATACTATGTTTTATCCATACAATTACATCTTTGATCATGTTGATATTTGTGATTTTGAAGAGATATTTTTGCTTACTATATCAATTCAGAGGACAAAGAATATGTGTATATTTACCTTAAATTAAATGTACCTATCAATTGCATGATATCATCTTCAGCTACAGGTTTGCGATTGAAGACTATCTTTGGAAAATTGGGAAGATCATTTATCTGTAGTTTGTTGATTTCTTCTTTCAGATTATTCATCTCTTGTACCAAAGTTCCATCATGTCTTGTCTTAGCTAGCTCATGTCTTCTTATGTCTAATTTCTGTCCAGCTGCAAGCACAGATTTAGCATCAGATAACATATTTATCAGCTTGTCTTTCTCCGTCTGGGATTGTTCTTTTATTGAAGCAATCATTTGAGCTACGGATGTGTCAACCATTCGTTTAATCTTACTGCCTTCGTCAGTGATGGCTTTGATAACAGACGCAACGGCTTGATCAAACGATTCCAAGCTTTCCTCAATCTTCCTCTTATTTGTAATTTCTTCATTGGTCTTACCTTGAATTTGCGTCTTGTTTTCGTCTCGCAATTGTGCAATGACATCTACCAATTTTGAAAATTTATGACCATTGTGTTTTCCTGTAACACAGCTGGCACATACAAGGACATTGCACGTATTACACATAAAAGATAATTCTTCTTTGTGTTCACTACATCTAGATTTACCTTCTGGGATAGATTCGGACGCGTTTTGAAACTGATGGTTGGTCGATAACTTCTGTCGTTTATGCAACGACTTACAGTTTTCACAATACAATTGCTCACAGTCTAAACAATAGTGTGATCCGGGGGCACTAACACAAATTTCACACGTTTTAGACGCAGACTGCGCCATTGCATACGGGAAAATGATTATATCACATGACCCTTGTTAATTCATTCTAGATTTAAATCAAGAACGATAAACAGTGCTGATGATTTGATTTTCAAATTTTATTAAAACAATTTAAACGATATTTCTGATTAAAGGTTGAGGTTAACTTTAATTCATTAACATTTCATATGGATATAATGTTTTAAAAAGTTGTAAAACATGAATAATACATTTGTGAAAGTTGTAAAATGTATTATATCGTATTTCACCTGTACGTTACCAGATTGTGTATTCTAAATATAACTTTGTAATCGATATACATCTGTAGACTTGTTATAATGTCCGCATTTTACTTCAAAATAAGGAAATAGAGAGTATATAATATATATAAAAAAAGATAGTTTTAAAACTAAAGATTCACGCTTTGATTATGCAACTTTAAAAAAACTGTCTACAAAAAAAATTCCAGGCGATTATTTATTCGTGTAATTTTATTTGGATGGGTAATATTACTTAAACAAGTAACTTTACCTTTATTACGAATATTTGTAATATAGACGAGCAGAAAGTGTTATCTCCCTTTAATCATAGATTGATTCGACTATTACATCTATGTTTCGACAGACACAGACAAGTTAAAAAAAGGAAATTTATCAAACAAACATTCTTTATTGCAAAACATGAAACCCTCACGGGGTAAAATGTAAACATATTTGTACAGATAAACAAAGCAAATACAATTAACAAAATGTAACTGTAACTTCTTTTCGTTATGATATTACAATAACGGGTTACATGCAGCATTTCACTATCTGATTTGATAATATTCCAATGCATGTTGATTTTAATAGCGAATTCAACATTTGATTGGTAGAAACGTTCACACGTGACGTCGAATTAAACTTCATATTCCCCTCTGAAATATCGGGACTAAATCATGCGACGTTACGCGCGGTTTATGTACATAACGTCTTGAACTTCTTATTTTTTTTAAATAGCTTTAGCAAATATCATTATCGTGTTCAAATTGATTTCAAACATTAAAACAAAAATACTAATTAAATAATGTATAAAATTGAGAATTGAAATTGGGAATGTGTTAAAGAGACAACAACCCGACCAAATAAAAAAACAACAGCAGAGGGTCACTAACAGGTCTTCAATGTAGCGAGAAATTCCCGCACCCGGAGGCGTCCTCCAGCTGGCCCCTAAACAAATATATAGTCCAGTGATAAGGAACGCCATACTAATTTCCAAATTGTACACAGGAAACTAAAATTATGTATATCTGTACTTTTTATCAATATGTATGTTGTATTTAGTAATAAAAATAAGCGGAAACAAATTGTCGATATGCCAACTAATATTTGAAGTTCAGATAGTATACAAAGCTTAGGCAGTGGAATAAAACGTTCGTTTCCCTTGGCCTCGGGAGATATGAAAGCAGAGCAGAGCCCTCGTGAAATATGCATATTCTTGTGTGAACAAATATTCATATTTCCCTCAAGCACGGGAATTAAATGTATATTGTCAGTATCTGACGGGTCGCAAGGAAATATTACCGGAAATGGGTTTAGTATATAGCTAATGTAGGGAACGTATGTATATAAGTGAAGTTGTTCATCAGAGATTTGAAAAAATGATTCATTTCGCGTTTTCGCGTTTTCGCTTTCTTCTTTTCGCGTTTTTGCTTTCTCGATTTCTCGATTTCCCGATTTCCCTATTTCTTGATTTCTCTATTTCTCGATTTCCCTATTTCCCGATTTCTCAATTTCCCTATTTCCCGATTTCTCAATTTCTCGATTTCGTTTTCTCGCTTTCTCGATTTCCCGATTTCCCAATTTTGCGTTTGCAAAGTGAAGGAAGACAACACGAAAACGCGAAAAGGCGAAATGGCCGCATCTGGCCACCATAATAAGCAGTGTTTGATTTATAGTGTTTCAACATAATACTTTAAAACATAGGTCGTCAGTCGGCTGTAATCAATGGAGGGTTTTTCAACAATTAAACATGCAAATTAACTCAAATATATGAAGATTGTAATTAAACATAATTTAGACAATCAAATATCTATCATCATAACCATATTCTCCGGGTTATTTAAATATCATATTAAGACAAAAACTGACGAGATAAGGACTGGCACAGGAATATGTTTAATCATAAATAAACGGATTACTATTTTAATATTATGATAAATTTGAGAATGGAAATTTGAGAATATGTCAAAGAGACAACAACTCGACCAGAGAACAGCCGAAGGCCACCAATGGGTCTTCAACGCAGCGAGAAAATCCCGCACCCGAAGGCGGTCCTCGACTGGCCCTTAGTACAACGGTGTACTAGTTCAGTGAAAATGGACGTCACACTAAACTCCAAAACATACAAAGGCAAGAGGCTCCAAAATCCCAAGCGGTTCCAGCTCCGATCAGCATATTACTGCACACTAATGCATGTAATGTAGACCAGTTTTTGATATCGAAAAACTCTTGTGTAATAACTTTTCAGTAATACAGATATTTCGTTCGTTGAAATCAAATACGTTACACGAGCGAATCGAAGGAACGTCACCATCTAACAATGGATAATTAACAATAGGAAATGAAAAATCATCTCTTTTATCATACATTTTGGTATTAAGCTTCCCGTTAAAGATATAGATATCATGACCCAGGAAAGGGTAGTGTTCATTATTAGTATTATCTTTATTTAAAGTCAGTTTGGCAAGATACATCACTTTATTGTGCATACTGAAGATGTTATTATTGAGAGCCAATATATCATCTAAACATCTAAATGTGTTATCAAATTTTGAATCAGATGTTGTGTCGATGTGTCTTTGCTTATTTTCGTCATAAATTGTAACTCATAATAATACAAAAGCAGGTCCCCAATAAGTCGTGCACACTTAGTCCCGGCCATGGGAATTCCAATAACCTGACGATATACGGAATATTACGTGTGCGAGAGAATTGATTTGCCACCCGCAAAATAGCATTTGTTCTCAAAATAATTAAACATTCATCGTAGAAAATTAGATAGAAAATTTATATCATTTACATTATACAATGCTCTAAAACAGGTTGATGTAATATTTGAAGAAAATATATATAGAAAAGGGAGAAAAAATAGTCATATCACATTCCATATAAAATTATGAGACGTTTATTGATTAAAACGTGTATCGCCTGTTGCAAAATGTTGAATTTAATACTTTGGTAGCTTTCGACAAAAATCTATTGATAACAGAAATTCAATCTATAACAAAGACCAAGTGCATTTTTAAAAATAATTCGGAAGAAATAAATATTTTAGTTAAAATGACTAAAAAATGATAGCTGAAAGTAGCTTTATTCTATATAGCAGCGGTATTTGTTAAACGGACTGATCGATAAGACGCGCGGTTCAACACGAGTCATGCAAGCATGATGAAATGGTTAAGTGGTTAAATGCTTGATAAGTGAAATGACAGCTTTATTGTCTTTACGCAGGTCAATTCAGTTAAATAATGCACTGTGCAGTATTTCTCGCACTTATATCATCTGAAAAACGACAAAGGAAATTGCATTTAAGTGTTGATAAAAAAATATATGCAGGAGCGAAGTGATGTAATTTAGTATTGTGATTTCTTAAGTATTTTGAAAAAACTTTACTTTTAAATGGTATACATTACAGCTTTCAATTCATATCTTTTCTCAGTTTTGAAATGGCAAAGTAAAGCTATAAATATGTTATGGCATGAAAGTGACATGTTAAAACAGTCAAGTAAAAACATAAACGTTATTAATAGAGGTTTTAAGTTTTTCTGATAACCATCCAAAGAAAGAGAAAAATATACATGCGGTATGGGCTTTGTACATTGTTGAATGTTGTACGATGACCTATAGTTGTTAATTTCTGTGTCATTGGCAATAATAAAACATCTTTTTTTTTACATGTGCTGATGGGAAAACTTCAATGGATTATTTATACACATTATGCATTTAAAAGAATCAAAGACATAGAAAGGGAACTGCAATTTTACATATTAGTTTTACTGTAACTTGATAATGTAAGCATTATCATTTTTATAATAAACTGTATGTATCAACCTCAATCAAATGTCAATGATTGTACAAATGTATAATATTAGAATAATCTAGAAATTTAGCATGTCTAGTCTTAGATTTGATCTCAGAGGATTTAATACACGATAATTCCATCTGTTACTTATAAATCAACATACTCTTAATTAGAATTCAGTTGTTTTACTGAACAATAGTTAACGCTACTGGTTTGGAATGATTTTTTTGTTAGATAATTACCTATAAGTCGAATTTACTTGAAAAGAAACCTTATAAATATAATTAGTTCTAGATGAAGGACTGTATATATATAGTATATGAGCCAGTCCATGCGAAAAGGTACAAAAACGAAAAATTTACGAAATTCTAAAAAGTGTGCATAATTATTGGTAGTAGACTTGTGATTTATAAAACACATTTACTTTCCCTCATATCATCAAGCTGTGAGCTACACGCACCTGCGAGTGTTGAGACCCCCCCCCTAGTTTTATCAAGATTTTTAGTGAATTATTTCATATATTTCAATCATTTTCAAAGTACAGTTTAAATGGCTTGATTTGCCAATTGATAACGTTGAACCTGGTAGCAGTGGGGATAAGGCTCTCGCTTACGATGCGGATATCAATGCAATCAAACCGGGCAACGGTTCGAATCCCGTGCAACTAAGGTTGATTTATATAATATTAAATAACTTAACTTAACTTTATATAATATTAAATAACTTAACTTAACTTAAATTTCAATTTCTAAAACACAAGATGTCATAGTTTTTGCATTTTCCCTCATGTTTTAATGTTGTCTTTCTTTCTTTAAACCTGTAGAACTGACGGAAATTATTGACTTTTGTCTCTGTAGTGTCATAATTTTTTGTAGTTTCTGGTCGGTATAGCATTAGTCCGGGGAACAAATGATTTTACACTTGCTCAAATACCAAATATTCAGATATTTCTACGTCTTTTTCGGTTTTAGTTGACAAATTCGGGATTGAATTGACAATCTTATGAATGTTTACATTAATGTAATTTTTTTTCGGATAAAATCGTTTTTCAAAAATACTATAACAAACTTTGATAACGTGTCCTGTAAAGTTTACCAAAAGGACTTTTTGTACCTTTTCGCATGGACTGGCTCATATATCATGACAAAAATCTTAATCAAGCATAAAGTATTCTGCCTTTATGCTTGATTTACATTGTTATTATGGTTTACAGTCCTACAAGAATTAGCATTAACATTTTTGAAACTGGACTTTCAGCAACTAACAATCAATCAATCGCAATTAAAATGATGTTGGCGGTATATCTGAACTTGTTATCTGCAAAACTAAGGAAAACACCATTTTTCAAATTAAACTGTCACTCCAATTATAATAGATAAATATCACATGCCGTTTTTCATTGAACCCCTCCGCTGACTGGGGAACAGGTCTTCGTCCGAACGGCAGTAAAACGCTTGCCAAAGTGGGGCGTCCGGTTGGCTGTGCGGGATGTACAAGTTTGCAGTCACGTCCGGTCAGAATGGGCACGTTAAATCCAATGCCTCGTGTAAAGAGTGTACCCGCTCTTTGAGGGATCCGTAGGGGGTATGTTGCAAGGCAACATTTCTGTCCCTCTCCAATATATCCTCATTTTCAAGTGGCGGTCCAAATTTCCCTGACCATCATCCTAGGTGGCATTAATTACAAGACCTACCTAATGTATTTAGTGTTAACTTGTTCTCGTCCTGAACATGCATGACAAATTTGCCACTGGACGTTAAACAACCAACAATCGATCAATCAATCATTGATTCACAGGTGGTAATTATTTCATAAATAGATTAATTACAATACACAGCTTCAATCTAAACTATATCTGTAAAGTAGATAATGTGTACGTGTAATACAAATACAACTATTTTCATTTACAAAATTGGTTGAGTCCTTATTGCATATATAATGATATATACATTGTGTCCTATATAAACAGACATGATAGCACGAACAGTTTCATCATGATAAATACATCATAATCAAATCATGATATTGGTGTAAAATCCAAATATTGGATTGTTACCAAGACAAACATGACAACCATTACAAACATACAATATTGAAATTTAAACAATATACATATTCTATAA
Source organism: Mytilus galloprovincialis (assembly GCF_965363235.1). NCBI lineage: Eukaryota > Metazoa > Mollusca > Bivalvia > Mytilida > Mytilidae > Mytilus > Mytilus galloprovincialis. The sequence goes on along the minus strand of NC_134849.1, from coordinate 39,105,181 downwards.
GACTATATATTAAGATGTTTTGGAGGAGGTGATACTTTTGCAAATTTGAAAATACAAGTAGTTACATCATAATGCAATTGTTATAAAATAAATCATAACAATTACTATAAGAAAAATATAAAATAGTCATAACTTTGTTACATCCCTCAAAGAGTTCTTGCAAAGGTTCTTTAACGTGAGGAGATTGTGACACCTTTCGTTGATAACGTTCCAATTCCGACCGGACGTAGACTAGGTTACAGCTATGTGTAATAACCGTGTTCTATACATATTGATATATAAAATATGTAATACTTATGATATCGTTAGATATCACCTCGAGTTATTATACTCCGCTTTAAACAAAAATGGGGGTATACTGTTTTACCTCTGTCTGTCCGTCCGTCCAATGACTATTTTTCGTCGCATCTTTCTCAGGAACAACATTACAAGGATTTCTGAAATTTTGTTTTAGTGTTTATATAAATCAGCTACATGTATACCTTAATTGGATACGTTTAAAGATTCATTATTCAACAACTTCCTGTTTAACGTACACTTTTAGGGGACGGAGGTATCCTTAGTGAGCAGTCTATAGCTCACAGATTCACTTGTTTAATTTGAATATAATAATTAACGAACCTTTGTCGTTGAACTTCAATATAAGACATTTTAAGACTATTTGTACCCTTCAGAATTTAATCAAATTTGACAAAAAGAAGATTGTCCGGTCAATAGTGTGAGTGTTTTTATTAAAAAAATCATATATGTCCGTTGCCATAGACGCAACGTCATCGTCTTAAAGTTTGAAATTCATTAACGATTAGCCAATGGAAATGCTGTAATATCGTCTTATGATGCTGGATAAGCCAATCGAATTACGCAGTTCTTCGTATAACTTTTTGTATCGCTCTCCGTGCTAGCAGAGTTGAGTTCAATATCGTAGCAGCTACGTAGCGGCTTCGTAGCTGCTTTCAACAACTGCAGCTACACGTTCAATAGTCCAAATCTACGTAGCACTACGTAGCTACTACGATATTGAACTCATCTTGGTAACTTAACACTGATAAGAAAAGAGGGACGAAAGATACCAAAGGGACAGTCAAACTCATAATTTCAAAACAAACTGACAACGCTATGGCTAAAAATGAAAAACACAAACAGAAAAACAATAGTACACATGACACAACATAGAAAACTCAGGAATAAACAACAAGAACATATGAATGGCGATATATCATAGTTTAATACAGGGGTTGTCCAGTTGTTGGACCTTTCCCCTTTTTTTGGAGAATCAATGCATTTGCAGTGGGGACATGTGGTTGAACCATAGATGGATCCGCCCCTGAGTACGCTATTGTCTTATTTTTCTCACGTTATCATGATTATTGAAATGTAGTAAAGTGTAGCGATTTTATTAAAAGTATAACAATTGTCCGTTGATTTCAAATTATTTCTAATTTTATGATTTTATATCAACCATGTTAAGAAAGGCTTTACCATCGTACCTGCATGTTCATGCAAAAACGGTGTCTACTTCCATTTATGTATTTTTTTATTATTATAATTAATATTTTAATATTATTTAGTTTAAACACGTATGTATAAAAGTCGATGTGGGACATACGCAGATGAGATACAAATCCAGCAACACATTAAACTAAAAGTCTTCTAGAGGGTCATATAAGTCTTCAAAGTCTACGTCAGAAGCACCTAATTTCATTGAACTTTATCGGGAACGGCCAGAACCAGAACTTTGAAAGCAAACTAAGACCCATTGGTGGTCTTCTGCTGACATTAAAAAGAAGATGTGGTATCATTGTCAATGAAACAACTTTCTACCAGAGACCAAACTGACACAGAAATTAACAACTATATGTCATCATACGGCCTTCAACAATGAGCAAAGCTCATACCGCATAGTCAGCTATAACAGACCCCGAAATGACAATGTAAAACAATTCAAACGAGAAAACTAACGGCTAATTTATGTACAATAAATGAATGAAACACTAATATGTAACACATAAACAAACGACAACAACTGAATTGCAGGCTCCTGACTTAGGACTGGCATATTCACAGGGAATGTGTCGGGATAAACATGTTAGCGGGATCCCAACTATCCTCCGACCTGGGACAGTGGTGTTACAAGTTGAAAAAGGCTTAACTCGTCAGATGGATAAAAATACAAAGACTACACATACAAGTGAACGTGGCCATGTACTTGTACATCCCAACAACAAATATACTCTAAATACATATATGAGAGTACTCGCAGTTTCTGACAGCTACAGTGGAGATCAGTTATAACCTCTCATAAATTCTGTCAGAATCTGTCAGGAGAACTGTTCTAGAATAGTATGTAGAACTGTCAGCCTGATACCTTTTAGTCAGTTATAGGTTAGAACTGTTCTAGCTAGAACTGATTTGGACAGTTCTAGCTAGAACTGATCCTGACAGTTCTATCCTTCAACAGTTTTAGACAGTTCTACTTCTAGAAAAGTTCTACGGTTAAAATTGATTTCAAATTCTACGGCTAGAATTGATTTATAAATTCTACATCCAGAATTAATTTATATATTCTACGGCTAAAATTGATTTATAAATTCTACGGCTAGAATTGATTTTTAAGTTTTAAGAAATATTTGTCTTAATATAAAGGCTTCGGCAAAATAGCGATTAATAATATATAGTGTGACATGTAATACAATAACAATCAAAACCAAGGAGTAAACAAAGACTCACAAGACCAAAGGACATTTACATCAACTGTTATAATTAATAAGTAGATACTTGTAATTATAAAGAAAATCAAAGACGGTCATGTATTGGCTCTTGCCTGATTCTTAGGTGGAACAGTACTTAAATTAAACTAAAACTGACCATATTTGCTCTTCATCATGTACATCTATATACATTTGGCCGCACACTGCAGTGATACAGTTATTTTTTACGCAAGGATGTATTGTTCAAATGACAGCAATTATATTGGAAAACAATGACTTCAAATTTTTTGTTTGCACTCAATTTATAATACTAGCATCATTGCATGAACGCATGCGTTTACTAACATTTAATTTTTCAATAAATTTCGTTCTACTGAAGTTTAGAAATATACTTGAAATTTAAGGCAAATTATACTACAAGTTTGTCAGAAATTACTGAATTGATTCGATTTGAAAATAATGCACATTAAAGTAAATTTACAATACAATATATTTTAAGTTTATCAGAATTTATAAAAAGTTTTTTAGTTGGAATTGAATAACGAATAACTCGAATTTAAAATAGTTTCTACTTCTAATTGATGAGAATTGTTTTTTTGCAATTTAAAGTCTAGTTAAATTACATTTGACCCCATCCTTAATGAGAGTTATTTTTATAGTATACATATAGTTAGGAGTGGTTTAAAGCAAATTTGCAAAATATAGCATTAATTTTATATTCAAGTTATTCTATTCTTTTTTCTTCTTTGCATTTGTTCAATGAATTATCGGATAACGAGGAAAGTTACTATACATTACTTTTGTGCAGACATTTGAGACAACAGTTATTTAATCTGAGGTTGGATATATCGGCTAATAAATCATTTATTAAAAAAAGATTATGTTTGGTGGTCAAATTTTAAGAAGTTGATACTAATTTTTTACTCCCCTTTCCATTATCATATAACTTCTTTTACATTGCAAATTCCTATGTTCCTCGTACATAATTTAACAATTTTGGGGTTATTAAGAAACAAGGCTTTTGGTTTTCTCAATTTAATTGTTTCATAGTTTTTATGTCGGGGCTTATTGTAGCCGACTATACGGTATAGGGGTTTCCTCATGGTTGAAGGACGTTCTGTACGGTTGCCTGTAACTTAAATCCACTTCATCTGAATTTTGGTGGATATATATATATATATATATATATATATAGTTTAATCTTATTTATCTCATTTGCAAATATGCCACATCTCCTTATTTTTATAAACATCAAATATGGTGTATTATGCTATTAAACTGTTTAATCATTCATATATTATTCGGCATTATTTATATTCCTTTGCATAATCAGTATAGTCAGGGTTTTAATTTTTGCAATAAATTAGCATATGTTGTAACTGTTTAGCATACATCTAGTTTTGCTTAGTATGATCCAAAATTGTATCCCTATGTTCGTAGAGTTTACCTCCCTTTGATTGCAAAAGATGCATCCAGGGGAACTAACTGCGCTGCATTTACAACAACGTTTTATTTGGTTATTCTTAAATATTATATACATGTTAATTGGTTAATTTACCGTTTCTATCTTTCTATTTACTACCACAACAACGCCAGCACATAAACGAATTTGTAATATACAATCAAGGTTAAAAAATAGAAAAGGTAAAATACTGTAAAATGTTAAGGACATGGCTATTTCTTAAACAGATCATATATCTAGTATCTGTTTATGTAAACAAAGCAATTGAAAGAGTCTGGCCAATCTTTGAATTAAGAAGCCGAAGAAAAATAAAAATATGAAGCAACTGTAAGATATTATGGTGTCCTGTGAAAATGTGTCCACCTGGACAGTTTTTCATTGAATTTTGGTATTTAATAATGTCCATTGCCATGAAATATTGTCGCTTAAGTGGACATATTTTTACTGCAAAAAACATGAAATAGTGTTAACCACAGGACAACTTTCATAGAATCGGCAATTAAATTGTGTCCTCCAAGGGAAGTAATACAAAGGTCATTAAAAAGTTTTAATATACTTGAATTTTAACAAAAATCTGAACAATTGAAAAGAAACTCGCATGACTGATTAATATACAAATGTTAACAACCATATTATGGTTGGAAATGAATATAGACACTAATTCCATGGAAATACCCAGTTAATGCTAAGGACAATGAAAGGAGGAAGTTTGTAAAGTACAAAAATCAAATTTGAGCAGCTTTAATATACTTATTATGAGAAGAAGACAAAATAAAATATAGAATTTTGATATAAATAATGTCTATTGTAATAAAATGTTGTCCTGTTAGTGGACAGCAGTTAACAATAATAGTTACAGGTATAAAATATGGTCCAACTACAGGACAATATTTATTAATAGTTAGTGTTTAGATATGTCTTTGTCCTTGGAAAATAATACTGAAAAGCATTTTGAACTTAAATCATTATACATGTGCATGTACTTATCAAAAAAATATAAATAAGAAGATAAGGATGGTATATATGTGTACTGATGAAACAACTCTTTTTTCAACGTAACAATGTATTCAAGTTCGCAATTAAACATGTAGGTTACAATACGTATAGTTTACAAGGCGATGAATATCATTTAATACTTTATCATATAAAAAATTGTCCGTGTGGACACATTATCCCTGGACAGAATTATAGAATTAAATAATGTCCACGTTATACCTGAGGACATATTTTGCATAGGAAATCGTGTCCATGGACAGTATTTACTATGAAATAATGTCCAGTGGACACTATTTCATGAGGGACACTATAAAAGTTCTACACAATTCAACCACTACGAAATGTAGAAAATCGGTCATTTTTTCCAAATTCTCTTTTTTTAAATTTTCGATATCTTATATATCATGTATATATATACTATTTATTTCGTATCTGGTAATTCATTTACTGTAGTTGCATACATATTCCCTTATACAAGTGTGTGTGAGAATCTGTCCATGATATTAAAACAAGTATGACAATGATTATAGGGAAATCATAGTGCAATGGTTATGTTGACATGATGACTATGTTAAAGGGGCACTAGCTGTCAAATTCATGTTCACCTATTTAATTCAAATTATCACATTTTATTTATAACAATGTAAAACATTTATCCAAACTATTAAACGTTTAAATAAATAATTTACATTAATATATTGTCTTCTATAAATTTTTATTTTCTCACAACTAAAAAAAAAAACAATTTGTATAAGTATTAGGATTATACATAAATCCACCAGAGACCAACAGATATGGGTTCATCGCATGACCGTCACCAATGAGCTAATCTAATACACTGTATTGAAATTAAGCCATCAATTACAAGTAATTAAATATAAAACAATAACAATTAAGCAAAATTGAAAAAAGCACGGTCAGAATATGCGTAAATAATAAACTAAACAAAAATAAGAAAACCCAAGGATTTGATATTGAAGTTGGACAGGAACGTCCAAGAACCGGTTTAAAAATATCAACAATCCGCTTATATAACTTGGACAGTGTTGGAACAATCGCCGATGTTGGATTTAGGACAATGACTGCTCAATACTTATCTGACATAAAACATACGTCAAGTGCTTGTTTCTAATTGTTCTTACTATTAATATAATCTGAATCAATGTTCGTGATTAATGATTGTAATCATACTTGTAACATAAAATGTGTATACGTTATAATATTTGGAGTGTCCATAAAAAGAAGATATGTTGGATAAAAGTTTCTGCTTTAAAAAGCCTCAATCTGAAAAGTCACATACTTTTGATAAAACGGTTCTAACGGGTGAAAATGCGCTATGTTCAATCTATTTAGAAGCAGAATCAGAATAATTTCACTGATCTGACTTCTGACTTCACCATGCGTGATTGAGTATTTAGTACTATTTACACATTTCCTGGGCATTGCCTATTATGCTCTAATAAAATTGAGAATGGAAATGGGGAATGTGTCCAAGAGACAACAACCCGACCATAGAAGAAAAGACAACAACAGAAGGTCACCAACAGGTCTTCAATGAAGCGAAATATTCCCGCACCCGGAGCCGTCCTTCAGCTGGCCTCTAAATATTATCTAAACACGAAAGCAGTGCTGGGTTCGTCCTAGTACTATAACCTAGCCTTATAGTACTGAAATGTTAACTGCTTCGACAGTTTACCGTACCCTTTTGTGGTTTTTAAATATTTAGAACTAAATCTCATAGTCTATATCTACTCTATTGAACTAAAATCTTAGGCTAGTATGCTCTCTGCAAATGTGGAAAATCGTATAAATATTCGATTCCAGACTGTATCAAACCAAACTCTTGAAAATAGTGTTGCAGACGAATCACAAAGCAGTACACTATATTGTGTACTGATCAGAATATGACTTTATTTTACATCGTAATTGAAAAATGTGTAGATCCTGTCTGAACGTTTAAAACGCGTTGATTTAAAAACAAATATATGCATATATATCTCAGTAGCATGGGTTCGAATCCCGGCGAGGGAAGAACAACAAATTTTCGAATTTACAGATCTTACATTGTTGGGTTACTTCTCTCATAAAGCGAAGGAGACAAAAAAAAAAAACAGGAATAATGAAGGACTTTAGCATGCGAAGCACCCGCTTTTTTTGATCATATGATAAAGTTGAGCTGTGACTGTTTTGTTTCAAAAATGAAAACTAGACAATCTTGCAGAACTATTTGAAAGTTTTAGTAGTCAGTTTATAACAACCGATGACGAAAACACAATTTCCATCCCATTACATTTTGACGTTATGCATTTCTCCGTATATTCTCTACACCCAGGTTGTCATATATCACAGAATTTCATAATCTGGCTAAAATTAGTTCAAGTTGTTATTGTATGAACACTATCTTATTTTAATACTGAAATCTATCTTTGTTTTTTATTCAATGTCACACGAACAAAAAGTTCGAAACCGAGAACTTTTTCTAGAGAACCAATATCATGCATACATGTAAGTACGATTGACAAAAAAATACACCGACTCAAATCAAAAAGGTCGAATCAAAGGACTATATTCGGAAAGGTAACATCAATACGAATAATCCGACATTGATATTTTGACATTGAGACCGAACTTAAAGGTAATATACATTGTGTACAAGTCATGATGACAAGCTAAAAATCATCGTATGTCTTAGGTCTTCTTCAAAAGAAAGTTTTTTTACAAAAACTTCCACACAGGTAAAATGGCAAACACAATATGCCTACATTCTTTGAAAGGGCAGTTATAAAAGAAAGTATTTTTACTTGAATTATCCTATACAACAGTTGCATGTTGCTTTTGATTTAAGTTCTATTTAACTCTAGATTTTGTTCTTGTATTACAATTGTAACACATCGGTAGTTTCACGGTAAAGAGTTTGTAATTGTCCTATGTACAGGCTTAGAGGTTGTGGGTTTGTTTAAAGAGCAGAGACAAGTCTTGTAATAATATCAAGCATTGGGTTCTTTTTCGCACTATAAATAGAGTGATTATTTCAAAATGTCAACTCAGTGTATCGGTCTACATATATTGTAAATCAGAGCATCACTGAAGAGACATGCATTGTCGAAATGCGCATCTGGTGCAAGAAAATTGGTACCGTTAATTTTATTACTACCACTGGGTCAATGCCTCAGCTGGTGGACTATTAGTCCCCGAGGGTATCACCAGCTCAGTAGCCAGTACTTCGGTACTGGCATGAACATACGGATTTTTTGTGTTATTAAAATTTGCTGTTACAAAATATTAAAAATTATTATAAATTAAGGAATGTATCTCCCTCATGCAAAGCTCTGATTCCTTTCACGGATTTGGCTATACTTTTTGGAGCTTTTGGATTATAGCTCTTCATCTTTTATATAAGCTTTGGATTTCAAATATTTTGGCCACGAGCATCACTGAAGAGACATGTATTGTCGAAATGCGCATCTGGTGCAAGAAAATTGGTACCGTTAATTTTATTACTACCACTGGGTCGATGCCTCTGCTGGTGGACTATTAGTCCCCGAGGGTATCACCAGCCCAGTAGCCAGTACTTCGGTACTGGCATGAACATACGGATTTTTTGTGTTATTAAAATTTGCTGTTACAAAATATTAGAAATTATTATAAATTAAGGAATGTATCTCCCTCATGCAAAGCTCTGATTCCTTTCACGGATTTGGCTATACTTTTTGGACCTTTTGGATTATAGCTCTTCATCTTTTATATAAGCTTTGGATTTCAAATATTTTGGCCACGAGCATCACTGAAGAGACATGTATTGTCGAAATGCGCATCTGGTGCAAGAAAATTGGTACCGTTAATTTTATTACTACCACTGGGTCGATGCCTCTGCTGGTGGACTATTAGTCCCCGAGGGTATCACCAGCCCAGTAGCCAGTACTTCGGTACTGGCATGAACATACGGATTTTTTGTGTTATTAAAATTTGCTGTTACAAAATATTAGAAATTATTATAAATTAAGGAATGTATCTCCCTCATGCAAAGCTCTGATTCCTTTCACGGATTTGGCTATACTTTTTGGACCTTTTGGATTATAGCTCTTCATCTTTTATATAAGCTTTGGATTTCAAATATTTTGGCCACGAGCATCCCTGAAGAGACATGTATTGTCGAAATACGCATCTGGTGCAAGAAAATTGGTACCGTTAATTTTATTTTTTTACTAAAACCGTTCGCATTAAAATTAGAGTGAACTGTTTGTTGATGTTACGCAGCTATTTAAAAATCTTAATCAATTTTCTCTATAAATATGTATTAAAATAATAAAGATTTTCTTTGTTTATATGAGAACGAACATTTGATATTCTTTGAGGGAGATTATAACACCTGAGTCTTCTGGTCTTGTTATACGTGTCTCTGGAAAAAGACCATTTTAGATAAATAAAAGAAAAAGCCGGCTTCGCAAAAGGGGAAAATTGATATTCTCCTCCTGAAATCGTCTACTGCCCCTCTCCAACAATAACATGATCATCCCCTTAAACAGTACGCAGGAACAGAAGTTGAAAGAGAACAATTTCGCAATTCCTATGAACGATTTATAGATAGTTTCATCGTGCAGTGGCAAGTATTACAAATATATTTAGGACGAACCATTTCAACAAACCATATCCATTTCAATGAATATGATATAGAATATTCATTTGTCATTAGAAAACTAGATCTGTCGATATGTGAAGGGAACTTTATCACCGAGTTGTCTACGTATACCAAAAGAAGATGTGGTTGTGATTGTGAATGAGACAACTCTCCACAAGAGTCCAAAATGACACGGAAATTAACAACTATAGATCACCGTTCGGCCTTCAACAATGAGCAAAGCCCATACAGCATAGTCAGCTATAAAAGGCCCCGACATGACAATCTAGTGCTTTAATGGCCACTAGCGTGACTGTGGTTCTTTCTTCGGCAAAGTATGTTTAGCTTAGATCTTTAAAAATAGACACGCGTTACTTGTTTTCTTGTCGAAGGCCAGTGGGTTTCTCTGGCTTTCTCTACAAATTAATGGAATTTTATAGAGGTTCGGTTAATTTCTCTGTATTTTTTATACTTCATGTAACGTGTCGAAATTTCGTACTTGCAAAAATCCAAATTATCCATTGGATAAAGCACATATGATTTACATAACAATGCACAATACAAGTGTACAACATATAAAACATAAATTAATGAAAATGAACCACAAGTCTATTTTATTGGAAGGAAAAATATACATGGTCCATAATCTCATGCTTTGTTCTTTTAATGCTAGCCTAACGAGTGGCTATCAAGAATACTTTTCAGATTCAAACTCTGAACCTTCCCAAATGCACTGTCTAGGCATGGAAGTAAAATTTATACTTCCATGCTTTAGGTATCTATTAAAATCTGAGATCCGAATTTCCATAAGTTTTTTTTTAAATATAAAGGTCTGTATACAAAGGTCATACATTGTAACTTGAGTTTATCAATTATAATCCAATATGGAGTTTAAAACTCCCCTGCGATTTAAATTGCGTATGGGTGTCCAACAGATCGTTTAATAATAAATACTAAAAATTTACAAATACATGTACATGTATCTGTAAAATTGAGGTCGTGTGCCATCTGAACAAATTTCTATAATGCAGATATAAGATAATCACGTGTCCGAAAATATGTAAAACGAAAAACAAATATATTTGTAAATTTAAAAGTACACATTTGACACTACATGACTTTTGTATGGTCTTAGTAAAAAAAAAAGGAAATTAGCTGCTTTCCATGTTTAAACTACATGTATCTTTTTTATTTCCTAAATGATAAACTTCATTAAGTTTTGTAATTCAAGTTTTACAAATGATATAGTTATTTGTATTTCTTCTAGATTGACACTTTAACAAGTGAAGTCATCAAAATGAAAAGACAGCTGGTAAAAGTTCAAGAAAATCAAAGTAATGTTGAAAAGAAAGTGGATATTTTGATTCAATTCCTACACTCAAAAACAGATGCACCAAAAAAAGGAAGCCAAAAGATTAACGTCCCTGCACAAATTGCAGTAAGTAATTATTCATTGTGCATGTAGGAAGGGATAGCTTATATATATATATATACAATCTTTATGTTTATGTAGTGCAACATAACAATATGCACTATGTTTGCGAAATGAAAATTCAATACTTTTAGCAAATTGTCATTTATTTTTATTTTTCAAGGGATTACAAAGCTAAGCGTTGAACATGATTGTTGTCGGCAAAAGATTTGCATAAATATTGCACGCTTACAATTTGTGTATTAATTGTACAAAACCTGGGACATTTTACTAACTTTGAATACATGTTGTTGTGTTCATTATAACGTAATATTAATGAAGTCGTGAAATTTTAAAAAGTATATATTTTCTTTTGTATAATTTGAGACTTTCTACACATATGCATTTGTTCAGTTCTCATTTTTTTTTATTATATGCATGCAATTAAATGCATCAAATGCATAAGAGCGTATCTTTTCCCTTTCAGCAATCAATACGGTGTGGTTTCCAGCAAGGTATGACTGAAAAGGATTTCATCTGGAAAACAAAGAACGAAGCTGGCAATATTCTTAAGTATGTTTATAATTAAATTGTTTTTAAAATTCCGTTGGAAATTGAAAAAAAACGCATGGTTTATCTACATGCAAATTAATCAATTATGTATGTGTCAACATTTATCAGTAAACAATTCGGTTTTCGGAAATGATTATGGTCGATTATCTGTGATTAACGACATTGAAACAGATTTTTTTTTAAATAAAAAACTAGAGCAAAACATGATCATAAAGCTACTTCCAATCTTTTATCATAACTCTAATTCGAGTTTAAATCTGAACTGTTAAGTCATTTTAAACGAAAAGTTTGCAAGATATATTAAGTTTATTTAATTATCATACTTCAATTCAGATTCAAACAACTTTTCAGCACACATTGATTATTTTACCGACATTTGTTACACTCTTGCTTAAGAAATGATCTCCTTTGTTCAGCTGTAATGTCCAGTAAGATTAATTTTCACATGATTTTTTTCAGATATAATTCTGCAGAGAATAAAAAGATGTCCGATTTCATCATTGAATTCGTAAAAGGTCAATATCCTGACGAAGTGGAGGGGGTTGTAAGAGGTTTGTAGTACAAAAAAATAAATAATTAAAAAAAATGGCGAAATTGCAGTTCTGCGGTACTGATAATTTTCAATAATATTTTGAAACGTTGTATAGTTTCCATATCATAAACAAGTTTTAGTGTTATCGAATCACTTACTAGCAAATGCATAATATCATGTAACTTTAGTAGATTTATTTTCATTTCGATCATATGACATCAAAACAATCTACAATGGATCTACACAGTTTAGTCTCAATTCGAGAAAAGCAATCGTTTCTTTAATTATTATTTTGATAAAGACAAATTTTGAATCGTTCAAAGCAAAGAAACGAAGAGAAGAGACTGGTAAACAAGAAGAACATAACAAGAAAATGGCTGTGTACAGCAGATTGAAAAGAGTAAGAACTGTTTTTTTAATATGGTAAACAGTTTGGAAAAAACCCCGATTCTTGAATTACTTTAATCTGTATTAGTTCCAAAAAAAAGCAGTGGTATATAGATTTCTGATACATCAATTTTAATTTTCAGCAAACTGCATATACAGTCTATTATAACAGTCAACGGATTTAGAGTGGAGCTTCATTTGTTATTAAATACTTTATATCACTCTAAATTAACAATGATTAAGGACCCCTTTTAACTTAATATATTTTCTATTATAAGTTATATGGTTCGCTACTGACCCCCTACGGATCCATAGAGGGTTAGTAAAATACATAAGGGGTGAGGCCGTAACGCTACAATAGAATGTCGACTATTTCTTATGGCGTCAGATATAGGATCGCATGCTAGAATTAGAATTGCAGGCGCTTTTGGGCAGATATATCATGTGATGGAGGGGTATTTGCAGAAAATACCAGTCAAGGGACTGTAAAATTTCCCGAGCCGCTAAGCGAAAAAAATCGGTCCCAAGACTGGTATTTTTCACAAATACCCCTCCATAACATGATATATCTGTTTAATTACACCGTATAGATTTGGAATGAAACTCTTTGATTTTTTTAACTTGAAAGCTACAATTCATTAACATGTTTGTGCATAATTTTGAGGCTAAGAGGAAATTATCATAAAACTGCGGGAATTATACATGTACTAATACGCGTTAGCTCGCTTTTTTATGTAACGTCATATCCAAGTTTTATTGAGGGGGGATGCTCGAAAGGGTGAAAAGGGAATATCCAAAATGACAAACACCATGGTATTTCAGGCAAATTCACCGGCAGTGATGAAAAACAGGCAAATTCGTATGAAATGAGGAAAAATATTAGAATATGCGAACAATACACTGGCTATCAACCAATCAAAATCTGGCTTTCTTATATTAGGTGTAATTATATACAAAAAAAAATAGAATGCTTTTTGCTGGACGTTATTGATTATAGAAATAACGAAAATAATAATGTCTTTATTGAAGGAGAGTTATTAAGGCATATATAGAATCTATTTGTATGTATTCAAAATGATATTAAAGAAATTTTGATTAGAGCTTAATTCTTTTTTTAGAAATTAAACAACAGAAAAAAGGCATTAAAAGAAAAATCCAGCATGCCAAAAGAGCAAAAAGAAACAGTTATGCAAAGTATGGAGATACAGTATATGTCTTCTGAACAAACCGATTCAGAAGACGAAGGGTCGTTTATCGTCAGACCTCTGCCTTGGAGGTCTGACGATTTTGACAAATTAGTCAAAAAACTAGACCAGAAACACGAAAATAAACTTAGCAAGAGAAGCAGACGGCAGAATAATATTCGAAAGATTGGAGCAGTTTCTTCAAGGAAAAAACCAGAAGTCGTGCCAGGACATGAATGGGTGTTTAGATAGTAAAAGTCATTGATTAAAATATATATTTTTTAGGAATGCAGTAATTGCTACATGTAATTGGTATTAATTTTTACATAATTAAATGTCCAAAGCTACAAAAACAAAGAAAAACGCTGGTAATTTTCAATTATTATGTTAACATATTTCAGTCATCACGAAATCAAATGGATGCGAACAATTATACAAAAAATACACCCTCATGTCTACATACCGTCTTCAACAACAACAAACGGGTCGTAGGAGGATGTTTTGATACAAATAGTTAATTTAAAGTGCTTCTTGAAACAACAATACTGTAGTAATAGGCAAAATTATAAATAAAATATCATTGGCAAAACAAAATTATAACCTTTTTGATTTGAAACCTAACATCACGGACGTTGTTTTTGTTTAATATATGATGTGCTCCTGCGTAAACAAGAAATTTATTGTATTTGCACACACACAGTATTAAATTGTTTAAGACAAAGTGGAAATTCTTCGAAATAGTAAGAAATTTCGGATAAATTAAATTTCAATATTTTTAATGTACCTTTTGTGCGTGATTATGCAATATATGAAAAAGCCATGTAGTAGTAATAAAAGTGAATCTGCTATCCTGATGTAAGCAATTATATAATGCATGTAGACAAGGACGTATACATGTAACAGCTGATTTTACATTAACAACCCTTGTCTTTGTGAAACTCTTCATTGTGTATTTTGCTCATTGGTGTCCAAGCAAGCATAATCAAATATAATATTTAAACATATACACATGCACGTACGTGACTAGGGACTGATAATATTATGTTATTCGTTATACCAATTGAACAATAAAAGGGAAACAACTCTTGTTAGAATAAGAACAATTTTCGTATCTTTAAAAAAATGAAGAAATGTTTTAAGTTTAATGAAGGTATGTTTAAAGTGCAGACATAGATCAACATTTTGCTTTAATTTTAACCTTATTTAAACGTTACAAACTCATATAAACGAATGATTTACAATTATTAGTAAACAAGTTATGTCAGTTGAAAAGTGATAAGATGGATATTTTGAATATAATTATATATGTGAAGATTAAGAGTGAAATAATTAGCAATTACAAAAAATCAAAATAAATCAAAAGAAGAGAATAAACAACTTTCACTTTGGGATATCGGGTGTTGTAATGAAATAAAATATAATTACGGTACAGCAGCGGGATATTTAGAAGGTTTTGTTTTAACTTAAAGTTTTATAAATACGTTCATAATTATTTAGATTCTTATAAAAAATAGTATGATAATTTTCGTATAATTATTATTTTTTATAAGAACGGGGTAACCGGTTACATATAATTGGGTGCCTTTTAAACCCTCCAAATTACGTTGGATTTCATTATTCAGCTCAAACTTTTGTATTCAAAGGGAACTAACTCTTTCTATTAAAACAATTGTTAGTTTAAAATTAGGATCGATTAGGTCATAAAATAGAATCCACCACAACAGGAACATATATGAGCCAGTCCATGCGAAAAGGTACAAAAACGAAATATTTACGAAATTCTAAAAAGTGTGCATAATTATTGGTAGTAGACTTGTGATTTATAAAACACATTTACTTTCCCTCATATCATCAAGCTGTGAGCTACACGCACCTGCGAGTGTTGAGACCCCCCCCCCTAGTTTTATCAAGATTTTTAGTGAATTATTTCATATATTTCAATCATTTTCAAGGTACAGTTTAAATGGCTTGATTTGCCAATTGGTAATGTTAAACCTGGTAGCAGTGGGGATAAGGCTCTCGCTTACGATGCGGATATCAATGCAATCAAACCGGGCAACGGTTCGAATCCCGTGCAACTAAGGTTGATTTATATAATATCAAATAACTTAACTTAACTTAAATTTCAATTTCTAAAACACAAGATGTTATAGTTTTTGCATTTTCCCTCATGTTTTAATGTTGTCTTTCTTTCTTTAAACCTGTAGAACTGACGGAAATTATTGACTTTTGTCTCTGTCGTATCATAAATTTTGATAGTTTCTGGTCGGTATAGCATTAGTCCGGGGAACAAATGATTTTACACTTGCTCAAAAACCAAAAATTCAGATATTTCTACGTCTTTTTCGGTTTTAGTTGACAAATTCGGAATAGAATTGACAATCTTATGAATGTTTACATTAATGTAATTTTTTTTCGGATAAAATCGTTTTTCAAAAATACTATAACAAACTTTGATAAGGTGTCCTGTAAAGTTTACCAAAAGGACTTTTTGTACCTTTTCGCATGGACTGGCTCATATATGTTAGATATACTGTTCCCAAACCACAACAATAGGATTCTTCAAATATCGTAATATTTATTATATTTAAATGTTATGTTTTATGTATGTTTTATTGTTCCTTAAAACCGCTCAGTATAACAAAAAAAAAAAATGCACAAAATTTGTATAATTCAATATGTATGCAGATATTGTTCTTGTTTTCAAATTATTATAGAAAGGAATGTTAGTTCTTTCATATGTCATGTATTTGTAAATTGAAAATAAAGAATAAATTTAGTTAAGACGTTTATATAATTGTTTTTTTTTATTCAGGTTTTTGCTTTAGTCGGGCAAAGTGAATTCTCCATTACAGACAGCTTGTTTCTCTCACTGTAGTTATTTCATATTTTGAGGCAATCATGAGTCTTTGATTCGAATTATTGGTTAAGGCAACATAGAGTGCACAATTATGGCTTCATTTGTAATACTGGCGAATTTTTCCATAAACAAATATGTCATGCATTATGATAGAGTTTGTAAGAACTGTTATTGGTGATATATTGATGAAAACTGTTTTCTGTAGTGCATTTGCAGATCAACTGGCATATATTTAGTGCAACAAACACGAATAATACACATATTTGTTTATAGCATATGGAGTCAAAATGAGTTTCAATTTGAAGTTAATCTAGTTATATCACACATTAAATCTTTAAACTTGGAGTTGAATCTGATTTCAATTTGCATTAAATGAAAGTTTATTGTTGTATTAAATTTGCAACTCGATGTTTAATCAGAATTAAAACCACAGTAAACAGCTTTCTGTTTGGAATATCTTTGACTTTAATGTGTAGTAAATCATGTTATACAGGTATCCTCTACATTAAATTTGAAGTTGTATGTCTATTAAACTTTAATAAATTTGAAAAATACTGGACAGTAAATCAGTTGTCGATTCGTGAACTTACTGCATCCAGTAGACCATTTGTAAACTACTATTAAATATTGCGTTTACTTGACCAATAAACTACCAGGAAAATAATAAACTCGGAACTTACAACTGATTTTAAAGTAGTTTATTGATTCCTTAAACTAATCATTTCATGCAGTGCATGTTCTCTTTTTATTCAAAATATTGAATCGTAAAAAAATGTGATATCTGTTTACGAGTAGTTTTCATACCTCGGACGTACCTGTTTAACAAAAATCTTTTGACCACATCAATCTAAACTGACATTATTTGCTATTCAGTCTTTCTGGAAATATATATAGCTGCACAGTACTTCAGTTTTAATTTTAGGTCAAGAAGGACTGTACTATACAAACTACAGCAATATTGGAAAACAATTTTGTTCGCATCAATTTATAGTGCCAGCATGCAGGGCAGATCCAGCCATTTAAAAAAGTGGGGGTTCCACTTATATGTTCAAATTCAAAAGCATTGATCGTAAAAAAAAGGGGGTTCCAACTCCTGACTCCCCCCCTCCCCCTTGATCAGCCAATGAGCATGTCCTCTTTTTATTCAAAATATTGAATCATAAACAAATATCAGTAGTTTTCATACTTCAGACTGAGTCGTATAATAAAATCTTTTGACCGCATCAACCGAATCTTACCATATTTGCTTTTTTTATGTAAATCTAAATAGCTGCACAGTAATTCAGTTATAATTTTAGGTCAAGAGGGACTGTAGTATATAAATAACTACAATATTGGAATTTAGAGTGCCAGCTTTTTCCTATTTTTATTCAAAATATCGCATCAGAAACAAATATCAGTCATGTCAGTAGTTTTTATACCTCAGACTGACAGTAACATATAATCATGTAACAAAATTATTCGTCTGCATCAATCAAAACTGACCATATTTGACAGCATCAACCAAAACTGACCATATTTGACCGCATCAACCAAAACTGACCATATTTGACCGCATCAACAAAACTGACCATATTGACCGCATCAACCAAAACTGACCATATTTGCTCTTTTTTATGTAACTCTTATAGTCGCATAGTAAATCTGTTATATTTTTATGTAAGGATGGATTGTTAAATCATGAAAATACAAATGATAGAAATATGGGAACACAATGCTACCTAATTTCATTTGCATCAATTTAGAATGCCAGCATGTCCTCTTTTTATTCAAAATATTGCATCATAAACAAATATCAGTAGTGTTCATACCTCAGACTGACTGGTATAACAAAATAATTTGTCCGCATCAACCAAAACTGACCATATTTGCACTTTATTAAGAACATGATGTGAATCTTAATAGCCGCAAAGTAAATCATGTATATTTTTATATCAGGATGGATTGTTTAATAAAAATGAAAGCAATATCGGAAAAATAAAATTATGCTGACATCAGTTTATAGTGCCAGCATGTCCTCTTTTTCATCAAAATTTTGAATCGTAAACTAATTTCAGTAGTTTTAATATCTCATACTGACTCATGAATATAACAAAATTATTTGTTGCATCAACCAAAACTGACCATATTTGACAGCATCAACCATAACTGACCATATGTGACAGCATCAACCAAAACTGACCATAATTACACTTTGTTATGAAAATCTTAATATATATATATATATATATATATAGCCGCATACTAAATCACTTATAGTAATACATATACCGGTAACGATGGATTGGATAATTCAAATGACAGCAATATCAATATATTGGAACACATTGGCTACAAAAAAATTTCCATATCAATTTATAATATCAGCAAGTCCTCTTCTTATTCAAAATATTGAATTGTAAACAAATTTCAGTGGTTTCGATATATCAGACTGAATGAGAGTTGTTTTAACAAAAGTATTTGACCGCATCAACCAAAACTGAACTTATTTACACTTTATCATGTAAATATACATGTATATGGCCTCATTGTAAACATGGTAAACCAATGTTATTTCTATGTGAGGACGGATCGTATGATAAAAATGACACCAACTTTGAAACACAATACACCTTATTGCTAATCCTGGCTGACCCGGCCTCTTTAACTTTTGAAGCATACAACAATGACTTTTCCATGGTGGCGTCAGATATTTTGTTTTATGACGTCAAAATTTTACGGGAACCTGTGTGATATCCAGTAATGGCAGACAAATTGCGACAAGGTGTATTTATACCATATCTAAGAATTTAGCGCGCCGTTATTTCCTCTCTGTATAACATAATAGACCTTTTCAACAATTGTTTACACCTACAGTTGAGCACGACTACGACAGGTAATATGTAAGGGGTCGTCTCAAAAATAAAATAATACTATGCATCACAAAGAGATTGAATGCTTGGAATTTGTTTGATTGGTAATGATATAACTTTCCAACAGAGTAAAATGGCATGGGTTTTTAAAACTAGAAGAAAAAAACAAAGATCAACTTACTATACGGTGAAAAAAAACAGAAGAAAAAAAAACAGATAAAAAAAAAACAAATAAAAGAAACAGCGATCTCTGATCGACTAAAAAGAAATCAAATTAGGCGAAGCATATTTTCCAAAAAGGCCGTACACAGTATCAACATTTTCAGGACTTGGTTCAGGCGCACAAAAAATGAGACGGGGTTTTACTAATCTAATAAGAAAGAAAAAAATACTCTCTTATGCACGGTCATAGACGAAATTTAAAAAGAATCATTAGTACGAAAAAAAACGAAATAAAAGATTAAAAAACCGGCAAAGATTTATCAAGGAAAAAAAAACAATTTCTGACCTGTTGACAACAAAACTAAATATAGTAATGACAGTGTAACATATAAAACCAACGATACTTGATCAGCACGGACCCCATTAAACTGTATTGCTAAGCAATTCCCGCTTCTTGCAAGATACTCGGAGGTAATTTTCGAGAACTGAGGAATGGCTCTACGATAACAAAGACAACGTCTGTTGTTTTTTTGGAACACGGGCAATTTTAGTGGACAATCAGTTCGTGAGGACGACCATATAATTAAATGAGGGGAAAAAGGCATTGAACTGCCAACCCCTAATTCGCACTATCCAAAAAGAATTAACAATGACAATGTTATGTTCTATAGTAACTAATAGGCTGAATTATAAATTCCACACGCAGGTATGTACTGCTTAAATGTTTATACATCCCCCCTTATTCAAGAAGGAAATACACCAACTTTAACAAGGTATATTGATCTTTCCCTTAGACCATTGAAATCAATATGTTTTTACCCCTTCCAAAATTGAATATGTACATTGGGTAAGGTTCAAATCACTTACAAAAGTCTCGACCGTGTTTACAAGTGTGGTAACAGACCAACAAACAGTCATGTGATAATGTTTCAGAAGTTTTCAGAAATTTTCAGAAAAACTTTCACAGATACACATTTATTCTTATTGGCATGCGGCATAATCATAAAGTTGAAGAGAAAAATTATCAGGATGCGGAATGATTGCAGTATTTTTTTTTGTCAATTCAACGTGAAATTTTGTGTAATACATGTAATAAGAATATTGTATGATAGAAAAATATTTTTATTTACTTTTTATATTATTTATATCTTCTGACCGCCAAACCGAATGTATGTACCGTTATGATAATCAGACGTTTTTTTGTCTTTGAGATGACCCCTCCATTTTACCTATAAACTGTAGGTGTCATTAATCGATTACGAGAGTTGTTGAACAGGTTTAATAGTGAACCGTCATTAAACATGCTAATGTGACTTTTTAACATGTTTAAGTCAGTAGTTTGTGATGATTTTTTTTAGACAAAACTATTTAATGGCATCATCCAACACTCACATGACTGATTCATATACTTTATTTTTAAAATAAAATAAAAAGTATACATGTATGGCAAGTTCTCTTCTTGGAATAGTATACTGTTAATATAATTTGAAGAAGGCAAAAGAAAAATGCATAATTTTGTTTGTAACCGAACGTCCAGGGGCAAACGTTTCATTCATGTTCAGATCCAGTATATTTTTCTGAGTTCCTGACTCCCAGATATCATTTATTTATATAATCTGTATGGATAAGTTTGGCTAAGACGAGATCGTGCAAATGTATATATAGTTTTTTTACGTTACACAACACTTTTTTCATTAATATCCCATAATTCATCCACTGTACAATTTTCGTTTGAACATTTGTCAAAACAGAATTATAAATGAATGTAAATCCAAGACAAACAAGGTAAATAACGATTAAAATTTCATGAATTGAATGCAGAGTTTTATTTAGGAAGAGACTGTTAAAAACGGGGAACGAAGAAACGTAAACAATGATGTTTCCGTATGCAATTTTATAAAAATATCTCCGATGAGTTGGATAACCTTCTATTCACTTCGATATTTGTACATGTAACGTAATAAAAGTCGTTTGATCAATAAAAAATATAGAAAATCTGCTATTTAATATATATAATATATATAAGTAATTGGAAGTGATTTATTTCTTTTAAATTCTAAAGTGCCCTTACTGCAGTGACGTCATTTAGAACTGTTCTACAGTCCTGACTGATTAGGTCAGTTCTGCTGACAGTTCTACGGTTAGAAGTGATTTGGACAGTTCTACCTAGAACTGATCCTGACAGTTCTACCCTAGAGCTGACCCTGACAGTTTTACCTAGAACTGATTTAGTCAGTTCTACCTAGAACTGATTCTGACAGTTCTACTTAGAGCAGTTCTAGGGTAGAACTGTTCTAGGTAGAACTGTTCTAGGACAGGTTAGAACAGTTCTATGACAGAATATTCTGACAGTTCTAATGAGAGGTTGGAAGTGATCTCCACTGTAATTCAAAGCCACTATTGATGTCTGCTCTTTGGTCGGGTTGTTATCTTTTTGAAATGTTCTCCATTTCCGTTCTCAATTTTACAATGTATAGATATATTAGCATATGCTAAGAGCTTTATGACCAAAAGGAACGTACAAGGAATAGCAAAATATAAGTTCAGCTATCCATTAGGGAGTTGGAATCCTTGTATCTTTTAAAATAATTTTGAAGTTTTATCATCGGCGAATTTTGGAAAAGTATGTCAGTACCGAAACACATGTGTTTTTGGTACTCTCGGGGATTATAGAACAGCAGTCCTCCTTTTTTGAGCGATTCGATACTGTCATGAAAATAATTAATTTTGTAAAGCTTGTGTTTACTAATATTTTATGCTTTAGACCAAAGCTTTTATTTGTAGAGCAATAAAGTATCAGTGAGGTTGAACTTTTTTAGTCAATGACTGAATATAAGAACTATTTTTAAAAGTCGCTCGGCACGCCTTATATTTCGAACGTTATATTATGTATAACTGTTGGTAACTATGGATCTGTGTCCTAAACCCTATCTGGGGTAAGCGCACAATCTACATTTATTAATTATAAAAGATAATAAAAAAATTAGGAGTGGTAAACATTCAAACTGAATGTCCACTTGCGAAATTTTCCTAAAATAAAGACATAATGTATAGGCGGAAGATTACAGAAGCGTTTTAGCGCCACACACTATTTTGTATATTCTTCCTACATGTATATTTGCGTTTTAACGCAAACCTTTGCGCTAGACGGCAAACCTTTGCGAAATAAAACAAACATTTAAGATATAACGCAGATCATGGCGTTATAACGCAAACTTTTGCGGAATAACGCAGACATTTTCGAAATAACAAAGAATCTGTCGTATTCTGAAATTTCAACAAACGATTTCTTACATCAAAATTTACAAGTGTTTATTCTAAATAATTCATTTTAAAGCAAAAATATCATTGTTTCTATTTGACATATAGTTTCACAATTGTATGACAATATTTTGCCTTTATCTAATTTACCCCTTTTTGTTAATCAAACTTTTCAAAATATTGACCTTTCAATTAGAATTTGCCTATACCATCATGACCATATCTATTTTCTTGTTAAATTTATAAAATTTCAAATTATAATATCATGAATTTAAATGTTAATCCAATATAGTGTTTGATTATAACATATACGAGACTAGATTAAGAATTGAAAACGCAAACCTAGGAAGAAATTAAAAAAAAAATGTGTGGCGCTTATTAGCTTCCTTAGAAGATACTGATTGTAGTACGGAATCATATTTATGGGCTAATCTTCTCCGTCCCTGAAAGCTGAATCACGTTTTCATGAAGCATAATACAATTACATAATTATTTTGATCAAACATTATTTTTTTACTAAATGAAAGCCAAATAAAATTTTGGCCCGACAGTTCATCTGTTTAAAGGGGTATGTAGACTTGCCTGAATGTCTTGATAGAGGCTTGCTGCTCATGAGGAAACTATTTAACCAAGAGTTCTAAATGGTGAAGTTGAAATCATTCCTTCGTAATATTTACGGACGCCATCACGCGTTGGTTGACCGTTATGGAATAACCGTTTCATAAATGATTTCAAATATGTTTCTTACGTCGTAACTACAATCCACTTCCCTTTCATGAATGAGACCTACCGAATTAGACTATTTACCGGGTTTGTTATCACATAAGCAACAGGACGGATGTCACATGTTGAGCAGAATCTGTTTACCCATCCGGAGCACCTGATATCGTCCCTAGTTTTTGGTGTGGTTCGTGTTGTTTATTCTTTAGTTTTCTATGTTGTGTCATGTGTACTTTATTGTTTGTCTGTTGTTGTTTTTTTCATTTTTAACCATGGCGTTGTCAGTTTATTTCGATTTGTGAGTTTGACTGTCCCTTTGGTATCTATCGTCCCTCTTTTGCTACATGTCCCCACCTAATTTTTTTTTTTCAATTTTGCCTCTTTAACAGTGTTACTGCTATAACTAGGAGCACACCATTATACTGACATTTGCAGGAGGAAGGGCAATCAGTAGAGTGGCACTTATCAGTAAACACATACATTAGTAAGATAGAAATACAAAAAGGGAACTTCAGCAAGTCTAGGGGGTATGGTTATACTTACATTGGACAAACCTGATTTTCCACTTTTTCTTAAACACACAGGGGAATAAATTTTCTAAATCAATGCTCTTGTTTCTGGTAGAAACAATTTATATTGTTTTCAATTCACCTCAGAATATATTTTTTTTCATTTTTTTAGAAACGTCAAAGTTTCAGTTATCAAATAAAAAGATGGTCAATGTTTTAGAATAGTAACTGTATAAAATATTATATTGACAAAATGTTTTTTTTATGTCATATCTAAATTGCAACAAACTCCTTTGTCAGTGTAGCAGTAACTTTAAAATGATGTCGAGCACTGTCAGATTAATTATAAAATACGGCGGATAGTAGATGATGGAATGTAGGAATGATGATAAAACAACGACCTTCCATGTATGAAATATCCGCGAGAAATGCATAATAAGCATGTTATGTATTATAGCTTACAGTTATATTTCCCGCTTCTAATCGTTTAACGATTTTCGACACTATCTAAATATATCATTGTATCTAAATCATCATGTTGGTTCGGTTAAAACAGTTATATTTCCCGCTTAGTCTAAAAATAAAACAAGGTGTTTGTATACGTAAATATAATTGGGAGACCAACAATATTTCTATCAATTAAGTTCATAATTCAGATCTAAATAAAAGAAGGTGTGGGTTGTACATCGAGGAAATAGCAACCAAACAACAAAATACTTTTGGATTTTTACAATTTGTTTTTTTAACAAATGGTGTGATGAGTGAACACGATAGAAACTCGGACTGTGGATTTTATATAACTACTACATATACATTGTTGTTTAAAAAAGAATAAAGTTAATTACCGAGCGCTAGACGTTACAGGGGCGGATCCAGCAATTTTAAAAAAATGAGGGGATTGGGGTCTCAACCCAGGGTAAAGGGGGGTTCCAACCATACGTCCCCATTCAAATGCACTGATCGTCCAAAAAAAGAGGGGTCCAACTCCTGACCCCCCCCCCCCCTTTGGATCCGGCACTGATTTACATTTAGAGCACCATACTCCTATTTCCAGCTCTAGACTTTTAAATCTCCAGCTATAGACTCTACATTTTCAGCGCTTGGGTTTATATCTTTAACGCTGAACTTTATCTCCACCGCGCATTTTACATCTGTAGCGCCAGTCTTTCCATTTCCATTGCTAAATTTTTAATATTTTTACAGCGATCAACTTTATATTTGCAGCGCTTGAATTTCCAAATTTAGCTCTTGAGTTTACAGCTTTAGCGCTGTACGTTAAATCTTTAGCGCTAGACTTAACATGATCTGCGCTGGACATTTAATGGTCAGTTCTGATCTCAATATCGTCAGAGCTAGACTTTAATTCTTCAGCGCTGATCCCAACGTCTTCAGAGCAAGACTATACAGCCCCAGCGGTAAACTTTAAGTTTCAGCACTAGACTAATTAAATTCTCAGCGTTCGACTTTCCAGCTTTAGCCTGAGACTTTTAATCTTCATAGTCAAAACAAACTTTTTTACTCAAAGAAATGTTTCACATATTTGCAGATATTTCAAATCAAATCATTCAAAGTTGCTTGACAATGACCAGGGGACAGGGCCTCGAAATAGTCGTCTGGCATGTACTGATAGTAATACAACTCTATTAACAATTTTATTCATCTATCACAAGTAGTTCATATATATCAGACTGACTTTAGCAGAAAAGAAGCTAACATTGAAAATTGCTTTCCAATTCAAAACCACTGCACCCTGACATAGAGACAGGGCCTCAAAATAGTCTTTAAATTATTAAGTATTGATAGTATTGCAACTTTATAGAAAATGTCAATAATCTATTACACGTCTAACGCTGAAAACTAAATCATTGTTGACTCATCCTTTGCTGTCGCTGGCAACGCCGCAAGAAAAGCAACACCTATTTCTCTTTTTCTGTGGCTTTTGTAGCTTTCTGTGGTGCATTTGTACACCTTTTTTACATAATGATTTGAATATGGTATGCATGCTCGTCGTAGTAAAATAATACTATAGAACCTCTCATATACATTTCCTGATCGCAAAAGCAAATACATTTTAGCGCGTGTATATATAATCTGTATTTCATTAAATATTTAACATTGTAAGTCAAACATTGTCAAAGTAAATTAAAAGATATGACTTGGCAATGATATAATCTCCTAGATGTATATGGTGCCGCAATATCTATCAAACCAAAACGCCCTCCTTTCCACATACATGGATGTTTCTTACGAGTCCTAGAACTCACAACAACTCGCACACACTCGTAAGGATCATTAAAGGAGAGGAAAGGTGTATGCATGTCAAAAATCTTTTCACGATTGTCCATGGATCGATTTTTCGGTATTTAACCTTCAGTAGGTATCGTACGTTAACCTCTACCAACAGAACGTAACAATCCGCTAACTGCTTGCACAAATCCGTAAATGACTCGTATTTTTCTTTTAACGATTTGTTTACGAATTATTGATGGTACTCTATGAACATGCATATATACTTCAATTACTATACAGAGAATTTCAGGAGAGGTATCAAAAGTCAAAGGTACTATATATATATACGAGTCTAAATTGAAAACTACGTTCAAACCTATGGTTGCGTTGGATAAAAAAACGCAATTTTTAAACGTGTGCATGAAAACAAATTTCGTTGTAGAAGGGTCTAAAAACAGCACAAACAACATTTTCCAAAAGACCAAAAAAGTGAAAAAGTATATTTAAACAAAACGCATTTGTCTAACAGGTCGAACAACTGATGTTCTTAAACCCTGCTGACTGCCATTGGCGATTGCCGAATAAAATTAATCACGAGATGTAACAAAATGGATCTTAATGTAAATTTAATACTAAACAAACAACGATAAACTTGTGACCAAGATGTCATGCCACAAACACAAGGTGTCAATATTTTTTGTGTACACCAGATCTAGATTTCGACAATATATGTCTCTTCAATATATATATATATGTATCAGTGAACGCCATTTATAGTAAAGAGCCCCCCCCCCCCAGATAACCATTGGAATTTATAGTAAATGATAACAAATACAGTAATTCATAGTAAATGTATGTACTAAGTATTCATAAATATATCCGCAGTGACCGCCGTTGATAGTAAACCCTAGGCGGAATCCTGGGATTGGGGCCTGGAGGGCCCTGGCCCCCATTTCGTTGAAAAAAAATTGTTGATTATATGGGGAATCACTAAAGCATCAAAGGAACGCCCCCCCTTTTTTATGTCAGTCAGCGCCCCAATCCCTTATGAAAAGTTCTGGATCCACCACTGTAAACCAATTGATAGCAAATAGCAACTATTATCCATTTTCGTTTTCCTCCAAAAATAACCCAAACTGAAACACGTTAAGCAAGTATGATACATGCTAGATCTCAAAATGATAACAGAAAGCAAATGTATATACTTTATTCATAGTCTTTGTATGTTCAAAGTACAGAAAACACAAACCGGAAGTCTAATCTGACTTAAAGTTTTGTCCAATGACGGGAAAATATCCGGACGCATTCTTTTTCGTTTTTTCTCCCAAAATAACCCAAACTAAGTGATCATAAAAATGGATGACAAATGCGACTAAACATGTTATCTATAGGACACAGAGGCATGATGATTAGTTTATTGTGAAAGGAGGAGAAACGACACACAAAATGAGATTTTCTCGTTTAATAGTATAGAATATGTTATCAAATAATTCCCGTAAGCTACTAAACTAAGCTGCTCTTATTTATTCGTGACAACTCGTATCAAATCGTGAAATTTTGGCATAAATATATCGTGATAACTATTAATGATTGAAAATAAACCGTATATAGCTCGTAAAAGCTAATAACAATTCTTAAATCGGTCGTTAATGTGAACAAATCGTCGTTTTCTATTTTAACCTTTCAGAGTTGTTGTACTTGATTGTTTGAAAAATCCAAATATTGTGGTTTCTGAATTTCAGAGTTATTGTAACAGTTCGTATTTGTTGAGATTTTTTTTTAATTCTGTGGTTTCCTAATTATAAATTGTCCGAGACCACAATTATTTCGTAGTGAATATCTTTAGAACATACACAAAAATAAAAAAAAATCCCATCTACGCTTTCTCAAAGAAACTTTTACAGTGTGTTGTACTACTTTTGGGACAAATTATATCAACATTATAGAAAACTTCATCGCCTCTAACTCAAAATATGGACAATTTTATGTTTAGGGTGTCTTGAAATCTTTTGACAGTTTCCGAAGTAC
Source organism: Mytilus galloprovincialis (assembly GCF_965363235.1). Taxonomy (NCBI): domain Eukaryota; kingdom Metazoa; phylum Mollusca; class Bivalvia; order Mytilida; family Mytilidae; genus Mytilus; species Mytilus galloprovincialis. Next base: position 39,076,689 of record NC_134849.1, on the reverse strand, counting down.
TAATTTTCAACCTTTGTCAGCTGGACCAAATCACTACTTTCCTTTAAAATTCTGGACCCAAATTTGTTTACAGTGTAATTTCACCCCCTACATGCACTTTGAGGCATTAAACACGGAGAAATAAATTTGGAAGGGGTATCAAAATTAATGGCAAGTAACCAACTGTCAACACTAGGGACTATATTCTCGGACCAAATAGAAAATCCTTTTTGAAATTGATTGAAATGTAAATGATATGTTTTTGAGTAATTAACATACTCATGATCTCTATAAGTTGTATGTTCCTACGGTATCAGAGGCATCCATTTTTAGTTTCTCTCTGTGGTTAAAATTTATTAAACTTTTATGCAATTTTATAAAAAGTTAGACAGAAAGTTCATTTGTGACCAAAATACAGCGACTCTTTTTCCCGAAAATCTTAAAATACTGAAAGATTTATTATTAATATATCGTACAGCGGATATAGGTACTAACCAAGTTGAGTCATTCTACATGTGAACTTCAGTTTAACCCCTAAACTTGAAATGGATAACGCGTGAATTGTATGTGTAAAATTATTTAAAAGAATGTCAACATTTAAAGTGAAACTAAGGTAAATTATTTGATTAACTGATTTGATACACATAACCAGCATTGTTATAGAGGTAAAAACGATGACACACATTTGTTTTTCATCTATAATATGAAATAGGATAGACCTAACACAATGTAACAGCACGAGTTTTGTTAATATATTTCTATTTCTATTTATGTTTACATCGCTTATATATATGGCCATCGGATGACGCGAGTGGTCAACTCGGTAATTAATTAGATGGCGTCTATATACTTAAATATTTTACGCACGAAAAGAAGCTACGTATTGGCATGCCCGTGCCCTATTTATCGTTTATTCAAGACTTTTAATAATTTGGATAAATGTATTATATTGTTATAAATCAACTATAAGAATTTGATTCACATCGGTGAACATGAATCTGGAAGCTTGTGCCCCTTTACAAAATATATATCTTATATGTTATAACAAAACAGCACTTACTCTCTGCATTGGATGCACATAGGGAATCTAAAAAAAAAGAAAACGAAATAAAATTAAACCCTCAAATCAAGCTTGTTCTTGCAAATCGATTGTAAACTACAATGTTTAGATTTTGATCAGTTCGCGTAATGACGTGTGCAAATATTGAAATCAAATATGTTGATATAACAAAACAATATGGTATATTTATAGTTATAATATAAAAATGTATCGGATATATAGCTGTTTGGTCGTCGAAATAGTGAGAATGTATGTTCACGCGAAAATTATAACCAATGTTTCAAGACTTATAAAAGACACTTGCAAATACAATACAATACATATCGATTTTACTTTTCACGTGTCATATCTATCAATTACACAGTTATACATTTTATATCAAACTAACAAACACAAATGACAATGCATATTTGTAGAACTAAGATAAGTTCAAAGACAGTTATATTTAGTTTGGCTCTGTGCAATTGAATAATATTTGTAGGAGAGACATATTTATAATCTTGATATATTTGCTCTGACCTGTAGATGTAACGTTGTTCAATAGTGTGCGCACCGTAAGTGTACCTTGTCTTCCTCATTGAAATACTTTTTGTCATTGATTTTTAAGGATGATATTGTTTTCGGATATATATCATGAGGGGGCACGCAATTTGAGTTGTGATATCTAAGGTCTGTGGTGTTTGCTTTCGTTAGAACATTTTATGTTATTCACAAAAAGGGTCTGTAGTTAACAAATACGTGAGAAAAAATAGCTTGCTTTGCTCTGCACTCTTTATCTGCTTTGAGAAATAAGTCTCAATAAGTAAATATATTAATAGATATATGGATGAACCGTAATTTATGTTGCCTTTATGACTGAAACATCAATGTAAAAGTATGTGTCATGTAGACAAAACATATTGAGCCGTGAATTTTAAGCATAAAGATGGTGCTTTTATTTATGCAGGATGAGCTAGATTTTGTGGTGTCGATTTTCAGTGTGTTTGCGCGTGTTCAACGGACGATGAGTGAATAGTGATTATTGAAATAGTTAATGGGAAATGCTTTTCTTTATTTAACAGCTAATCTGTGTATTGTATTGCATTTTAAATTATAAATACTTCTCTACTCCAAATTTAACTTGCTACTTACGGCCTGAAAAAAATGTAGCATTAGTTTTTTCACCATCATTGATAACATTTATTACTTTGTTTGATGGCAATGAATCAAATGCAAAACTGTTACATCATTTAAGATATACAAACCATGTAGAACACTTTATTGGAACAAACTCTTCTACTGAATAATGCTTTCTTTCAATAATAACATTAGATGTATGTTTAATTATATTACTTTATTCTGATTGGCTAACAGCACGTCACATGTAATTCCTTAAACAATTGCATTACTCAATAAAACTGTTCATTCATGATAAGACGTGACTGGTCTCACAATAAAGTACACATATGAATTAAATTAAAACAATATAAAATTCGTGTGTTCATGATCATAGCTAAACATATGTAATTATAAGTATTGGATGCTTCTTTTTGTAACTTGATAGGGTTGTAAAAGCGTTCATACAAAATGTACTTCGGTCATTGCTTTTACACCCCAATAAAGTTGCAAAAAATATGCATTTAATTCTTAAATAAAGAATCAGAAATGTCTGTAATGACCTTCAAACAATTGACATATGCAATAAAAGGAATATGTTGGTTTTATGAAGCCATCATTTGTGCTTGTTTGAATTGTCGGCTGGAACGGCAAGAAATGTGTCATGTAACGATTAACCATGTCTTATGTATGCTTGAAGAAAACGTGTGTTTTGCTTTAAATGTGTTGTCAATTTACTATTCATTTTGATCGTGGTCAACGACCGATGAGTCAATTAAAAGGGTAGAGATCTATATAGGGTACTTTATTTCTGTATTTCACAGAATGCCATATTACAGATTTTACTGCGCAGTTCAAGTTATAACATTACGGCCATATTATAAATTTTGTTTTAAAATTGCGATGTTGATGTTTAATAAAAATTACGAAATTGTTTTGATAACTGTCAAGTTACTTCTATTTGCATTGAAAATGTGGTGTTTTGATGATGCAGTCATTTGTAATGCCTTGAAATCTTGAACAGCAACATACATGTACGAGTTATGTAGGGAAAAGCCGTAATGAGCCTTATACTGTAGACATCAATATTGCTGCTTTTATATATACTTAATGGAAGAAAACGGATTTAAGCTTCAAATAGGTCGTTATTTCCTGTTTTTATGATCGCCCTCAATAAACAATGAGTAAATTATTATCATTGAACTATTCAAAGTGCATTGCATTGTAGTTTAATTATAAATACTTCTCTAAATCCAATTTCAACTTTTTACTTACTCACTGAAAAAAAATGTAGCATTAGTTTTTTCATCTTCATTGATGAATTTTTATAATTTTGTGTATTTCCATGTCATTATGTACATAGATCCGTTTATCAGAATTAAATTTTCTTTTGAATAAGTTATGCTTGTTTTTATACAGATTTTGGAAATGTACTTTATGAACTTCAATCTATTTGTATATACAGTAAAAGCCATATGATGTTTTGATGAAGCAACCATTTGTATTGAGATGAATTAACAGCTGGAACGGTAACATATGTGTCGGTTTAAAAAACACCACAATCAACCAATGACGTTTAACATTACGATTTTTTATTCAAAGTATGCTTGACAATAAAATCATCATAGATAACATGATTATTTTTTTTATATACATCAGCCGCGCGTTTCGTCTACAAAAGACACATCAGTGTTGATCGATCCAAAAAAGTAAAAAATGCCAATTAAGTACAAAGTTGAAAAGCATTGAGGATCAAAATACCTAAAAGTTTTGCCAAATACAGCTAAGGTAATCTATTCCTGTATTTAAAAAAATCTAAAGTTTTGTTAACTGTTAATTTATAATTATGACCATGTCAAATATAATTCATGTGAGCACGTAGGTGCTGATTACTGGGTTGGTGATACCCTCGGAGAATTAAAACTGCATCAGCAGTGGCATCGATCTAGTGTTTGTAAATAAATTTACCAAAGTTAAATTGATTTTTTTTGTTTATATACACCAGCCGCGCGTTTTGTTCAAAAAGACTAATCAGTGACGCTCGAATCCAAACAAGTTTAAAATGCCACATACGTACTAAGTTGATGAGCATTGAGGACCGAAATTCCTAAAAGCTTTGCCATATACAGCTCAGGTAATTTATTTCTGAGGGAGAAAACCCTTAGTATTTCAAACATTCAAAAGTTTTATAAACAGTTGATTTATAAATATGACCATATCAAAGGTAATTCCTGTCAGCAAAGAAGTTTTGACTACTAGGTTGGTGATACCCTCGAGGAATTAACACATTCACCAGCAGTAGCATCGACCCAGTGGTTTTGAATAAACTCATTACAGATGCAAGGATTAATGTGTTTATATACGCCAAGCATGTGTTATGCTTCAAATATGTTCTTGTCAATTTTCCGTTTGTTTTGCTCGTGGTCAACGGCCAATGATTCAATAAGGCTTGTGATCTTTATAGAGAATGTATTTGGGTTTAACTGTATACAATGTTACAGATATTGTTTTTGCAGTTTCAGTTATCATTGTTATAACAGTTTGGCCATTTTGTACAGCAAATCAGAATTAAATTTGTGTTTTTAATAAATTTTCATTAGAAGAAAATGGTATGTTTTGATGGACCAGACTTTTATGGGATGCTTTGACGGCTAGAACAGCCACACATATGTATGTGTTATGTAAAAAAAAATACATATTGAGTCATATAATTTCGATATCATGCATGCCAAAGTTGTTCTTTTTAAATGCTTGATAATACAGCTTTAATCTTGTTGTGATTTTTCTGTTTGTGTTTTATGTGGTATTCGGCTGATGAATAATTAATGAGTGTTGTAATCTTTGAAGGTGAAATAGTTGTGTGTTTTTTATATATCTAACAGCTGTTCCTCGCATTTCTTTCAGATTGAATTATAAATACTTCTCTAAATCAAACTTGAACTTGATACTTACGAACTGAAAATAATAGAATGTTAACATTATTTGTGCACCATCACTAATGAATTTAATACTTTTAATGAAATGATGTGTCATGAAATGCTAAAACAAAGTATACAAATTTGACATTCAAGGTATATAGACGAGTTTATCACTATTGAATGTTCTGTTGAAAGAGCAATATATGCGTTAAAAACGATTCTGCAATGCTATTCAAAACCTTCAAAATATTTCAAACCATATGCAATCAAAAGATTTGATGTTTTGATATATAAATCAGTTGTATAATTCGACGAACTGAACAGCGACAAAGGTGTCGTGTAGTGAAAATAACATTTCAAACAACGACATTAAACATAATGATATTATTTTTCATTTACACTACTCGTTCTATTTTAGCAGTCCAAATGCGTTGACTGTATTTTTCTATGTCATATACAGTCACTGACCCGATATCACTTTTCCTCATGAATAGAAGTTGCCGAAATAATATTTAATTATTCATACGGCCTTTTCTATCTGTTCTTGTTTGCAATGCATACAAGGATGCTTAGAACGACTCAAACTTGTTTCTTTTACAATTATTGGAAAAACATATCTCATTTGTTAATATTTTTTGTTGGCAACCTATAGATCATTATGTTTTAGATTATTGTTGATATTTTAATCCATACTCAAACGATTGTATACATTATTGACAAAATATGTGTTGTCCTTCAAATATGATGAAAGATGTTAAATCATTTTGCTCGTGGCGGGCAACGGCCGATGAAATAATAATTGAATAAGTTGGGTGTATTACCACAAAGAAATGGAGTCGATGCAAACCAAATTGAAATTAGAATTGCAAATGTTATACTATGGAGCTGTTTAGCTTTTGTTTAAGATGTGCATGTTACTGGTGTATTTAGTAAAGTATTAATTCGGTACATAACAAGTGTCTCTTTAATTATGAAGCGTGCAGTATCTTTCTACTGGTATATATCAGATTACAAATATGTATATATGTGTGGTCTTGTGGTCTAGCCGGACGGCTGTAGTGCAGGCGATTTGGTGTCACGATATCACAGTATCATGGGTTCGAATCCCGGCGAGGGAAGAACCAAAAATTTGCGAAAGCAAATTTACAGATCTAACATTGTTGGGTTGATGTTTAGACGAGTTGTATATATATATACTAAAAATTGAATTATGTGTCCACACTAGTAAAAATATAAATAAAATTAAATTTCAAAATGCTCTTAAAGTCCTTTAATTCTCTACATTTTTATCCAACCGGTTTCACATATTTGTGATAATCATAGAAGAATGTAACTAACGGCAACGTAACGTCACGATAATAAGTCTGTAACAATGCATTAAAAGTAACGTCTTATCTGTTTAGGTATATCTATATACATATATATATATATATATCATTATAACAAAAAAAAACTTATTAACATAGATATTGCTGCAGAAATGAACCCTGTAAATAGTACGATGCACAGGCATAAGTGAAGCTCATATAAACATGATAAAGAAGACTTATTTGTTTCCCTATTTGTTTTAAGAAAAATTGAACTAATCTTTATATTCTTATTTGCGAGTAGAAAAATCAATACTTACCAGTCGCCAAATATCATAATTCTCTCACGCCTTAAACGAGAACAATTACAATCAATTGAAATTTACTGAAACCTGAACCATATAACATATTCATGGACACAATTTTGAAAATCTGTTTACTACTATATGTTTTATCATTGTGTTTGTTTGCATTTGTTTTATGCTAAATACATTAAATGATGTTTTTTTCTTTATTTTCTTTATATGACAACACAAAACTAAAACGTTTTACAATCATAATGTGAGATTTATTACAAAATAAAACATAATAAAAAACATTTCACAAATTGTTCATGTTCTATGCGCTTGTTTATTACCAATCTTCTATGAAACTAACACCGCATCTAAAATCTGACGTTGCATTCACTCATAAATATATGAAGAGTTAGTTTATAGTTCCATATATTTTCTTTGTTATTTTGTGTTGAAATTCCGACATGTATCTTAGACTACATATCAATAACCATGTAAAAATATAAGTTATGAAGTATCTATGTCCAATGGTAAAAATAAAATTAAAATAGATAAAAGAATAGAATGAATAGTTATCATAGATTTATTTTTCAATTACATTCCTTCCGATTCTCCAATAAGACAATAGACGACCATTGTCGGTTCTTTCAAATTTGGTATTGCCGCCCCCTCTTTTACCAAAATAAAACACAACATCATCAACAAGACAAAAAAAAAAAGACTGACAGGCATCAATTGCTTACAGTATACTAGCTATAGTTTAAAATACTATTTACTACCATATTTTGACTATCGAAAATGTCTAGAGTTAGAAAATATTACTTAAAAATATCTTGTATAAAAAATTTAAACTGCAAACATCTTGCAAATAAACAGCTATGAATCTGGTTGAAAAATTTCAAAACATAAACAACAAAATGTCTAAAAAAAGAAGTCGGTTGTTGAATATTTCGCACATTTTACACTTCATTTGTGAATTAACTGTTATGCGATAGATGATTAACTTCTTCGAAATAAGGTGTATAGTGAGTAATGTTATATAGTAATCTATACTTTATTGTTGTTTGTGCATGTTGTTTTAAATATCTTACTCATTTCAATCATTTGTAAATTGCACAAATCACTGAATTTTGTTATTATGTATAACAGACTATTTTAAAAGACTAAAATCCATTTTATTCCTTTTTCTAATCTTTTTCAATGTTTACCATAAATTGAAAGCAAATTTCATAAAGAAACACACATTTTTTACAATATTCCATGTTTTTATTCTTAAAACTGATAAAATGTACACTTAATGTTCAGGAAATTTCCCAAAATATATGAAAGTTTTAAAATATTTTTAGTGAAGCTGTATGTGACAACTATTTTTTCGGGAAATGTCCCGAAATTATTTTCAACATTATTATGTATAGCATATATATTGGCAGAGCGTTTTAACAAAAATATCTGAAACACATTTCGGGAAATATCCCGACAACAATTAACTACCTACAACATATGTACACAGATGTCTTCAAATATTTCGGGATTTATCCCGAAAAATCAAGTGTATATGCTAGACCTAATGACTTATAATTTCTTTTCACATTTCGGGAAAAATCCCGAAAATATAAATTTAATAACAGGCACTCATTTGCTACATAGATTTTTGTTACCAATTTCGGGAAAAATAAAATCTACAAGCAGAAATAATGCATTTTGATTTCTTAAACATATTTGGGAAAAATCCTGTATCCTGTATCCGTCTCAACAATGCCAACGGACTCACGATTTGAACTATTTCAAATTCATCAATGTCAGATTAGATTTTTTACCAACATTCTTTTGTTCTAAGCCAACTACTTATAAACTAGATCAATTGTTAAAAGCTGACAATCAAACTCGGTCTATAACATTGTGTAATTATTTAAAGGCAGCATGTGATGGATGTCAAATTGTTACTTAAAATTGTATCATGCGTGTTGTTTTGCGATGTTTATCTTTGTGTCATATGTATTTAATACATGCCTTGATTGTCATAGCATGCACACATATGTTTGCAATAAACTTCTTTATATTTATTTATAAACACATTGCCTTTTTTATAGATGATTCATAGCAAGCTATATGTAAAACGGCACTGCAGTAATATACACACATGTTATCAACATATCATTATATAAGCCATAGGTATCACATACATTTTTTTATAACTGAATGAAAGATTTTGATATATTATTTCGAAAAGCATCGATTAGTTCTAATGATGTGAACATCTTCATTTCAAGTATAAATATCGAAAAATTCGCCCTATCGTTAGATAAGACATCTCTACTTTAAAACCACGGACCGTGCTTTTGGAACTAGTCACATATTGAAATAAAAGAACCGATGTTGATTAAATTGCGTATATTTTTAACTCTTCATAAACGTATTACATACCAATATCCAAGCTGTCTACAGGCTACTTCTGCATCAACTTTCTCAAACTGATCATCACATAATGTTCCACATTCACCATTGTAATAAATTGCCAGTCGTCCTTGATTCCCAGCGAAACCGTCAGTAATACGCAAGCCACATGGAAAGCAGAACTATTTAACAGATTCAGATTTGTATTCTTTGTGAGAGCTGTTTGAAACTTATTTTATTGAGTTGAAGCATGTGACTTATATGAATAATTTGGTAGATTGCTTTGAGTATAATTTAAATTAAAAATAACTGTCTAAATATTACCTTGACAATAAGGAACACCTTGTTCTCTGTAAGCTATAAAATCGCTTTATGTAGCAAATAATATTATCAAACTATCGAAATTTCTTTCTGTAGTATTTTCATTTTGACCATTGCGTGTACCCGACAATAAGAACACGCCTAGAAGACAAATGAAATATATGCACAAAGGACAAACACACGGTGTAATAAGGTGATTAGATGAAAACCTAATCATCTACTTAACAAACTTTAAGATAGGTATCAACTAGTGATCTTTACAAGTCAACAAGAACATTTAAAAACAAGTGGAATATACACTTGTATGTATTTTTGATTTTGTAGGATAAATATATTGCTATTTAAATTGTTGTGGTAGATTCAATGCACATTCAGGAAAGTAGTAGAAAAATAACAATAGACAGTTTATACAAGATTGTTTTAAATATTTCTGTTGTCCAAAATTAAGCTTTCATCTTCTGTTAAACAGTTGAGATGATTTTAACGTGAAGGTAATATAATGATAACATGATGTTATTCTAAGTACGAAATAAGCTAATGTTGTATAAGGGTAATGACACCTCAGTTCTGCTTACTGAGACAAAGTACGTGCGTGTTTCCTTGGTAGACAATACGTGTTTCCATTTTGACCATTGCAAACAATCCGATCTAGGAAAACTTGGAGATCACAATTATGATATGTACACAAAGAATTAGTGCACATGGAATAGATATAAAATGGGGTTCGGGTTGTTTATTCTTTAGTTTTCTATGTTGTGTCATGTGTACTGTTGTTTTTCTGTTTGTCTTTTTCATTTTTAGCCATGGCTTTGTCAGTTTGTTTTAGATTTATGAGTTTGACTGTCCCTTTGGTATCTTTTGTCCCTCTTTTAGAACGAAGTGTTAGTAAATGTACAGTGGTAAAATGAATACATATGTATTCAGGACAAGTACAAGTAAATCAAACTGTTTTGATTTATATACGATTAAATTATAACTTTACGCTGACCAATATCATACCTTCACCATCTGGCGAACAGTTTAGAAAACAATGAATGCCAACATCTCCATAGTGACGACAGTTTGATGCATCTGTATTGAAGGTACAATTCAGTAATTCACTTTCTGAACCAGAGCAATTTACGTTATTCAACCAAATGGTACCTATCCCATCGTCTACTTTATTGGCAGGAATCCTGAATCCTGAACTGTAAATACATTATTCTAATGCAATTATTGTCTTTCAATGGTTCTGATTGGATGACAGTTAGCGTAAACTTCTCTATCTCATTGTTTGTAACTAATTGCTGTATGTGTTGACATGACATTTCTACAATAAAAAGCCAAAAAAAATCACATGTTGCACCTAATTCTGAGCTGTAAATACATTTAATGATACATGGTTTTGGATATCTACTACTTTACTTATTTTGATCAATATTAAGTCAGGTTCTTTCAATGTACAGTTGAACACACGATGACTAGTTTAACCCCTTTTTGAACAAAGACAAATTTGAGAGAAAGCATTTGTTTGTAAAAAGTCCGATAGGAAACCAGCAAATTGATTGTTGATGTGATATAGCTAAACAAAATCTCAGAAATAACATTAAAGAAAGTAATTTAGTTAATAATTTGATAATAGGATAGTTTTAATGTCCTATACCAAGTCAGGAATATGGTTGTTGTAATCAGTTACTAGTAGTTCGTTTTTGTGCATGTTGGCTTTTGTTTTTGTTGCACTTTAGTGTTCCTGTTCTGCCTTTGATTTCCTCTAATGGTTGATGTGTTTGCCTCAGGTTTGGCTTTTGACCCGGAAATGTGTTTTGCCCATCGATTGTTTTGCTATTGAACACTAGGATACTACTGTTGTCTTAATGTATTGTGATAGTGCATGGCAACCATCATAACTCGGATGAAAACAAAGTCGGTGCTAAGTTTTGTTTGGAGATATTAATGTATAGAGTTTGTGGTCATATTCAACTTGCAACTTGCAATGGGCACTTACGGATTTACTGACTTTATTATGTTCTGATTCCATTCATTGGTATCGCTATAGTTTATATAATATCCGTGTTTCATTATGAAACTATTTTATATTTGATTTTACAATTTAATTATTGTCTCTTCATTTTTTTTTCATCGGGTGTCAATTTTGTATTTTCAAACAACTGACTGGATGTTTTTGACTTCCAAATTCATTGAAATGTATCTCCTGTTAAATCTTTATTACGAATTAAGATATCAAAAACATTCAACTCATCGTTGGATAATATATTTCGATCTCGAAAAGACTAGACGGTTTTTTTTTATGTACAGATTGAGATAGAGACACCAATCAACACTAAATTTCTCTGATAGTAATAATGCTTTCGGGACTAGTTATATTTTGAAATAAAGGAACCGATGTTAATTAAATTGCGTTTATTTTTAACCATTCATAAACGTATCACATACCAATTTCCAAGCTGTCTACAGGCTACTTCTGCATCTACATTATCAAATTGATTATCACATACTGTTCCCCATTCACCATTGTATTTAATTTCTAGTCGTCCTTGATTCTCAGCAAAACCACCAGTAATACGCAAGCCACCTTCAAAGTAGAAGTATATTTACAATGTTATTCAGATGATATCCAATTTCATTAAAAGATAATTGTTGCTCACACAGAAATTTTTTAACAAAGAGTTCCAAATGGAGATGTTGAAATCATGCCTTTTAAAATTATACGGACGCATCAAGAATTGGCATTATGAAAAACCCGTGTGACTGATGGAAACGGTCGTTCTCCTAACGTTGTAACTATAATCTTGTTCCCTTTCCCGATGTCAACTTCAGATATATTAATAGGTGTCTACTCACATGAGCAACACAAATGGTGCCACATGTGCAACAGGATATGTAACCTTTCCGAGCATCCCGAGATCATCCCAAGTTTTGTTTGTCTTCTTTTGTGTGATTACAATACTGTTGTTGATATGTAACCTGTCGGAGCATCTCGAAGAGTTTTGTTTGTCTTCCTTGGTGTGTTTAAGGTAGATGGGGTGTCTAAATTATAACCCATAAAATGTTTTAATGATTTGCCAAAATGTAGTTTATATTTTGCTTTAAAAAAAAGAAATAAAAGTAATAGGTCACCTATCTTATGTTCATGCTACACGGTGTTTAAAATTGACAGATTTAGTGTAGATTATGCATGGAAAACCCAATTTTCTCCAATAAACCGTAAACTACACCACAGAATTTGAGATAACATATGAAAAGTTAGCTTGAATAGTATGCTTTCAGTTAAGAAAAAGAAATAATGGGGTCACCGGACTCATTTTCTTGCTAAATAATAAAACAGAGAAAATTCTTACACATTCTGTTGTAATAAAACCTCAATCTGAATTATCTGCCCTTGCATTTGAGTTGCCTTCCCTTATGTGGCAAAGTTGGAAAAAAAATTGATCAAACAAAAGTTTTCTGTTTTTAGTAAAATACAACAATAGATATGATAAAACACGTCATTCTCTATATGGAAGTGAAAGTTCTTATACATGAACTACCTAAAATTTGAACATTCCTTTAAAGATCTAGACCTTGTTTTCTGTCATTTAAAAATCTAAGATGGAGGAGACACCCTATCCACCTCAAGATATTGTTGGTATTTTGATATTTTTTACCAGCAATGTTGTTGTCAGGTTTTCTTTTAATTATGAGCTTGAATGTCTCTCTGATATCTCCCAACTCTTTTTTCCTGTGTTAGAGCTGTTTTCTTTTTTTTTTCTTTTGAGAGGATGCATTTTTACGTATTCAAACCATATTGATAGATTGCATATAGTTTGATTTTCTACATAATAACCGTATCATTTGTTCGGCAAGCAATTAAAAAGTATAACCACAAAAACACTGAATCCCGAGGAATATTATAAAAGGGAATTTCTAATAAAAAGCTAAAACACATTATACGAATTGGTATCAACTGTCATATTCTTCACCTGGGACCGACATTGTCCTATATTGGAAATTGTGGATAATACCTGTTGTTTTAAGCTAGCCAAACTTCTCACTTGTATGATAGTCGCATCCAATCCCATTATATTGACAACGATATGTGAACAAAACAAACAGACATACTAAATAAAAATGCAAACATAGCAGGACAGCAGTCAGCATTGTATTATAATTTTACTCTTCATAAAACAAACGTACACGTAACAAAGAGGCATAAAAAGGCATATCGACCAAGATTGTTAGCATACATAAAAGACAATATTACACACATTTACTATAGTGCAATAACAAAATGACGGGGTGTATGCGAACAGAGCCACGTCATATTTGTGTAAAAAAAACAACTGAAAGGCATATAGACAAATCAAATATTTAGCAAACACGAAAGACCAGAATACAATAAAATGTTTATCATTAGCACAATTACGAAACAGAGCCACGCTATACATGTATGTATCATAAATTCACCACAAAGGCATACAAACTAAGCACGTTAGTAAAAAAAAAAGACTGTCAGAGAACAATGACACAATGGCGGGATGTACCAGTACTGAGCCAAATTAAATAATAAATGTAATATTCATAGAAACCAAAAAAGTAGATTATAACACGTGTTTTAGATAATAAAACAACGTCAGTACCCATAATCTATTTATTTCTATTCTGCTATTGCAACGTCTTTGAGAAATATTTTTATTGTATACGTAACTTGTCGTTCAAAATATTTTCAGAATTATAATAGAACAATGACATAATGTCATTTTAATTAAACATAATTACGGGATGTTTAAAAGTACTGAGCCACATCATATGTAACAACGAAACACAAAAAGTCACACGCACAAAGCACACCAGCAAAAAATAAAAGATAATACAAACACGACATTCACGGGATGCATACGTTATATTGCTTAAAACGTTTGTTTTGACCTAAACTATACCTTCGTTTTCTGTGGATCAATTCAGATGAGTTTAATATGTAGGTGATGCAACTATATGAAACATTTATATGAAATGTATGAAATGCACGAAATAAATAATTGACGTTTGACTCTAAACTCACATCAGATTACTTAGCAGAGACGTAGTAAACACTAGTTATCCTAAGTAGACAATAACTAGTTCTATTTCGACAATAGCATGCACCCGAAAACAAGAACAATTGGACATGTTGGTGTATAAAGATGAAACATGTACACCTAGTTATGTATTTTATATTTGTATGACGAATGGTTTGTAATGAAAGGTACAGTGGTAAATTAAATACATATATATTCAGGACAATTACTAGTACAACAGCTATATAAATATAAATACGATTTATGTTTAACTTCATTTTAACTAAAATCATACCTTCATCCTTTGTCGAACAGTTCAGAAAACAATGAATCCCAACATCGCCATAGTGACGACAGTTTGATGCATCTATATTGAAGGTGCAATTTAGTAATTCATTTTCTGAACCAGAACAATTTACGTTATTTAACCATACGGTATCTATCCCATCGTCTACTTTATGTGCAGGAAGCATCATTCCTGAACTGTAAATACATTATCCTAATGCAATTATTTTGTCTCAATGGTTCTGATTGGATGACAGTTAGCGTAAATGCCGACATTTTGAATTGTTGTATGTATTAACATATAATGTCTACAATAAGAAGCCAAAAAACTCACATGTTGCACCTAAACATCTTCTTTTTATCAAATTTTATTACATTGTGAAACGGCACAGAAGCCAGAAAACACCCGGTGTTTATGTTTGACACCGGAAGCATACATATGACGTCACATAGTGTAGGGACCAAAGAAGATAACATCTTTTTGCAGAATTTTCTTTAATGCAGATTTTACACTGAAATAATGGTTGAAATTTATTTCTGAACGTGTGTTGTATTATAATAGAGATAACTTTATTGTATTTGAAGTTTGCAGACGTCCACCGGTAGTTTTACTGTCGCAAATACCAGTTTATCTGTCTCTGCTCCGCGTCGCCAGGTAAACTAAATTTGCGACAGTAACACTACCGATGGACGTCCTTAAAGCTTCAAATACAATACCGTTATCTCTTAAATGGTGCATTGTGTTTGATATCAACTACTATCTGAAATCGATATTCTGTCAAGTGTAAACACTATTCACACACTGGCAAATTTAAGCGAAACAATTCGATTTTTTTTTTTTGCAAAGTTCTTGATACGGTAGAAATGGTATCATGATGTATAAATTTACACATTTGCAGACAATATTCTTATCCTAAGGTAGTTTATGGTTTCATTTCAGTCCTTTTCTACTTACCACCTGAGAAATATACCTACGGATATGTCTTTCCTTACCAGTTCAGACTTCGAAATTTAAATAAACATCTAGATGACGCGTATACTTCATACTGGAACTACGTTACCTCATTGTTTTACTTGACCTGTGACCCCGGTTTTGTATTTTTGCGCCGAAGAGTTCATATGTTAAACAATATATTCAAAGTTATTTATTTTTCTATAAATTGACGATAATATGAAGTGCAGGTTTTGATGCCTATGTGGAGGAATACACTTCTTTTGTGTTGGATGATAATGTAATGGCCTCCGACAAAGTCACTTCCCCTCCCGGAAAGAAAGATTACAAGCGTACCTCTTCTTTTTGTGGTAAAAATTCCAATTTGTCAGACTTAGAAAGTTGTATGATGACTAGAATTGAAGAACAGGACAAACAATTTGATTCAATGATTGCTTACATGGGTAAATTTCTTGATTGACTACAAGTCGAATTAACTGATACCGGAAAACAAGTTTCAAGGTCGGAACATGAGAATTAAAATACGGTCACAGTTGATGCATTTAGTGCTGCTCGTAGACCACTGATCCCTTTGAACAGTGCTGTTTATGAACATCAACATAGCGGTGATGAAATTTAAAACGCTATATGTTCGAATGTCGAATTCGGAACGTCAAAATGGTAGCTTTTTTATTCTGTGCAGAGGTCTCTAAAAATTCTGATCCTGATGATGTCAAAACTTATGACAGTATATCAGGTTTAGTTTAACCTGGTGAATATGACAGGTTACAGATCTATTTATGTAACATATATGAAAAATCTCAATAAACAGAGAAGCAAGAGAAATCTGTGAGCCGCATATAATACGTCGCCGTTTATGCATATATTCATATTCCGGTTCATAAAACACACGGAACATTTCTACGATTTTTTTTGCATGCAAGGCAAATGTTACCAATTTGTGTTTTCGTCTTTCTCAAGCACCTCGAGTGCTCATCTGAGAATCAAAACATACGCCCAGCAACTTCGTTGATGATTTGTTTCCAGTGAATGCTCAAGAGAAAATGATAATTTCAGACAAAAAGCAAACACTAAGTCTACTTATAATATTTGGATTTATAGTAAATCTTCAAAAATATTGTCTTCTCCAATCACAAGAGATCACTTACATAGGGGCATTATTCAGTTTCAAGAACGATATTTATAGCGTCTTGCATATAACTGATCTTCAATGCACGCCTTTATGCGAGGCCTATCTGATTACATCTAATTCATTTCTGGAAACCCTTTATCAGAGATCTCACTTTTCAAATTTCATTTACACAACACCTGAAGGTCATGTGCGGTAGTAAATTGACAGAACAAACACTACCAAGGACAAGTTATTACACAAGTGGTTGGCAACGGTCACAATAACAACAGATGCTTCAAAGACGGGATTTTAAAGTCACAAGAACATCACATTTTTCAATGTTTTTGATCTGTTTAAGAACAGAATCAACACACAAATCTATTCGAATTGGAAGCTGTAATAAGAACTGTTCAACATTTCCTACTACAGTTACAAACACAAAATGTTCTGCTCAAATGCAACAACACAACACTCATTCAATGTGTGAACAACCAGGGGCATCACGTCGACATTCATTTATTACAAGACATGGTGTCTACATAAAATGGCAATGCAAACAAATCTGACATTCAGCTCATAAAACGGAAACATTTAACTTTCTGTCAGATCATCTGTCTAAAAACAAAATACAAACAACAGGGTGGACACTGAACAAACAGCTATTTAAATTAGTGTTTATAATGTGAGGAGAACTAACAAAATATTTGTTTGCCTCAGTACACAATCTCAACAGACCAGTGTTTTGTGCTTGGGTACCTCATTCCAGTACTCAGCTAGCTCTCACCATAACAAAAAAAAACTAATTGAATATAGAAAGTTTCTTAGAGCATCACGGAGACTGGGCACACAGTAAAACTTTACATTTAAAATAAAAAAAAAGAATGATAGTGGGTGTAGTGAACAGGAAATCAACCCTATGCAGCTACTTCAGCATAATTAGCATATGTCTTATCTCGCTTGTACACTTTAGGTTGATAATATCGTACTATTGCAGGTTATAGGTCAATGGTATTTCCCTTGCTACCTTCAATAGACAATGCTTCATTAGGCAATTAGACTACATGTACTTAGAGCGGTTTTCAATTTAATGCCTCCTAAATTAAATTTAGTCAAATAAAAAGATTTACAAATTGATTTGGACATTTTGCAAATATCTGGTCTACATATACAACTTTCACCAAGTTTTATTTAAGACATGTAGATGTTAAGGTTTTATCCAAATATGTATATAACTTTTGAGACCCATCAAACATTGTCAAAAGAAAGGTACATTTTTTCTGTGATGTGCAGTTTGATAAAAAGGACAAAAGGATTTTAGTACATAACGAGATTGTGTGAAGTAGACGACGTTGAATTAAAAATGATCAAGTTGACTTGTATCCAAAAATAGGCAGATCGGAAACATCTTGACTTTAACTACTGACTACATAAATTTAGGATTGATTGTAATTATAATATTCCAAATAAACTTATATTTTTTGTTAAGATAAACAAGACTTTTACCTGGCATAGCCATGCATAAAATGTATTTCGGCATTTCTGTTCGAAAAATAGCGTGTTAAATAGCATAGAACGTATTAGTAGTAAACATTCTCTATTTTTCATCAATAGGTTATCAAATACTAATTTTTCTAATGTGTATATTGAAAATTACGTGAAAGTGTAAAAAATGACAATTGCTACCTTTCATACTTTTAGTTTCATTGATAAAACGGAATAAGGACTGGCCCGGTGTCCAGTTTAAAAGTCATTTAATTTACTGTACACGTTGGTGCACGGTCTGAATAAATCAATATACTCGTATGATAAGCATACACAGTTTGAAAATATTCTAATAATAACTTTATCCAATCAAATTGTATCAGATTCAATAACAATAGACGGTCCACATCATAATCAGTAATAGGGGTAAACTGGTTAGGGAGAAACTGACAGATATTTAAGGTTGAGATTTATGCAATAACGAATAAAAATGTTTATATAATTTCAAAAACATTTACTTATGTATTTAAGGCGATAAAAAGTTTAGTCTTCAAAAGTTCACATAACTTTTGACTTGATACAGAAAATTTGTCATTGTAAACTATTTGATGTTGCACAAATAATACATGATTTTAAAGAAAAATCATTTCTGAAAACACTGCAAAAGATTTCATTCGTATTGATTAAGTAATCTTGGCATAATGTGCGTTGAAATGGACAGTGGTAAAGCAAACATCGAATTCCCTCACAAAATGTTATAACACACTATAACAAACGAAACAAAATAAGGACAGTGTCAATAGTGTATAGCATTTATAGTGTACAAAAACAGGTATTTAAAATGAACAATTGGTAGGAATTAAAGATTATACCCAGGATGTAGAGATTCAGAGCCATAGAAAATTACCCTACCACAAGAGAGGTAACGATTAACAATATATCCGTATGTACATTTATCAGGTGCACAGTAGGAAATGAATGAAATTATTTTTTTTTTCAAATTCAAAAAATGTTACAAAAAATTATAGAAAATTACAAAAAAAAAATGTGTACAGATTAAGTAAGTCATGTAGGTGGCGCAGTTGCGGTTGGAATTATCGCCGTCGTCTAGATGTTTTATTTTTAATTGCAAAGTCTGGACTGGTAAAGAAAGTAATATCCGTATGTGTATTTATCAGGTGGTAAGTAGAACACTTTAAAATTTCAATCCAAAAGAACAATCATCAGTCTGTTAAATCTTGAGGACGCGCAGTTGGTTTGCACAGGGTGACATGTGCATTATGTAATCATACTCATTGCAACTTGCATGAAACACTCACCGATTGACGGACTTTATTTTCCTGAGTCCATTCATTGGTATCGTACCATATAATATACTTGTCGTGTTTATTTATTAATAATTTAATTTTGAATTTAACACGTCTTTTAATTGGCTGACGTCGTTTTGTTTATCAGCCAATAGACATAATTTTGTCACGTGACCGTGACGTCCTCAACGTTTTTTCATGATTAACTCCGGTTTAAAACAGATTTAAGAACTAAGTTATAAGAAATGACTGTAATATTGTGGCTGTCTTTTCAAAATATCATAACAAATGTGGTGCATACTTTAAATAATCCGCTACGCAAGTTATTCAGTGTTCACCATACTTTTGATATTATTCCTTCAAAGACACATAAAATGTTAAAGTCATTCCTTAAATAAAAATTATATTTGTTTATATAATTTGATTGTTGTCGTTTTTATTTTCAATTTGTCGAGTATCTTTTTTTTTTCATTAGCGAAAAACTGACTGGTTGATTTTGATAAATGGCTTTTGGAATTTATTGAAAAGTATATAATGTAAAATCTTTATTCAAATTAAGATAACGAAAACAATTGTCCAACCGTTTAATAGTATATCTAGATTTCGAAAAACCTGGATATTTTTTTGGAAGAACTAAGTTTAAATTGAGACAAAGCAACGTATATCTATTACGTTTTGAATTTATTATCCATTATATTGATACACACCAATATCCGAGCTGTCTACATGCTACTTCTGCATCAACATTCGCAAACTGATTATCGCATACTGTTCCCCATTCACCTTTGTATTTAATCTCTAGTCGTCCTTGATTCTGAGCAAAACCCTCAGTAATACGCAAGTCACCTGCAAAGTAGAATTATATTTACATTTTTCAAATGCAAGATTCAGCTTTAAGCATATTTTAGTATCCAATGCTTTTGTTGTATTTCATCTGTATGCTTAGTTTTTATTTTCATTCTAAACATTAGATGTATGTTTCTAGGGTAAAACAGTTGTGCCAGTGGTTATTTAGATACAAATTTGCAAAGACAAATGAACTATGTACACACAATATTGAGGTTCGTTGAGCTTGTTTAAATAGATTACACCGTAATGAAAAATATGTATGTATTAGTTTGATGTAAATTTTACCAAGAAAGAAGTTATGCATATGCCATGATATGTTTTCTTTGTTTCTCAAATGGATGGTTTATCAGTAAAAGTCTAGAGGTAATTTAAATTCATATCTAGGAGATAAAGTTATATATATATCCTATCGTTATTTATAAGATATCCTACATACATGTATGTATGTAGGATATCTTAAAAAATTTAACCAAAATCCCACCTTCATCTTTTGTTGAACAGCTGAGAAAACAATGGATGCCGACATCTTCATAATGACTACAGTGCAATGAATCAGCATTGTATGCACACTGCAATAATGTACTTTCAGCGCCTGTGCAATTTAGTTCATTTAACCAAATGGCACCTATACCATCATCTATCATATGTGCGGGCTGCATGATTCCTGAACTATAAATACATGAACGATACAAAAGGGTTAGATATTCGGTACCTTTTCTTTCTGGAACCTAAATGTATATTCTAAGAAATCATATAACTGTTCATGTAAATGCATTAAAAAAAACCATTAAAACTATTCATACACATTTAAGACATTAGTTTAGAAAGCTAAAATAATATTCCTGTATGTCAATTCACGTTAAATCTCTATAAAAAAAGCCAAGGCACTTAACATGATGAACACTTCCATGCAATAAGGTTTTAGTAAAACTAGAGAAGTGTGTTGTTTCAGAGCAGGAAGAACAAAACAAATCTGTTTTGGGAGCATTGTTTTAAAAGGTTTAGCTATACAGCTTTTAATTATGGATTCAATTACAAAGCCTTAACGGATTCAGGAACCTATTTGAACAGAAATTATATTAAAACCAAATATAAATTAAGTCTTCAATCATTCATTACGGCACTATTAAAGACAATATTTTATGGACTCTTCTACTGTTCAATGTATTCGGTTTCGAACGCTATTAATGCACCAATTCTATCAAGTGTTTTATTTCTTCTATTTGTTACGTAATTGAATCTCCTGTGCATAACGTGATCAAACAAACAACAATCTGAAGTCGGAAATTACAAATAATATCATTTAGTTACAAATAATCATGATGATACAAAATAGCATAATAACAAAATATATGTGGAATAAAATTAAGAATATTACAGAAGACCAGAATGACAGTTTCAAGGGATAACATTGGTGCTAGATAGTTGACATGATTTGCAATGCCTATGTTAGTACTACTTTGCTATTTTCTGGATTTCCTCCTTATGTAGGAGGAAGCGGGTTTGCCCGAATTGAACCACATAATTATGTTAAAAGGTAACATAACAAATCAGCTTAGTCTTCATTCGAATTGACTTATTAACAGGCTTTTAGATATGTATTATTTCACTACTTGAACAACTTGTCTACCAATCCCGTCGGTTAAACGATACTTTGATACGATGACAGAAACATGAACATAAAGACGTTATCGTAAAGTATTTATTCTTAAATTGATAAATTTAGATATTGTAACACTTGTAATGCATGACTTTGGAAATACATTTCCGAATATCTAAATTTTAAAATAAAAGTAAAACATGTATAATACGATTACAAAGCATCTTAACTTGCCAAAGAAAAGTAACCGTGTGCTAAAGATGAGAAAAAGGTTAAGAGCACAAATGAAAATGCTGATAAAAATTGTATGATGTGTACCAATGCATCGATGTCTCCTATACGATTGGTATTGCCTTAAAATATATCATGGTCATAAAGGTCGATGACCAAATAGTTCCCTTTGTCTAACCTAATTAAATATTACAATCTAAATGTCAAATAATTAACCATATATTGTCTTTAGTTGATTTGGTTGATATTATGGTAAACAAAACAATGATTTGAATTGCTTTTTACATGTGTCATTCTACTTCAAACGTAATACACACCAAAATCCTAGCTGTCTACAGGCTACTTCTGCATCATTATTATCAAAGTGATAATCACAAACTGTTCCCCATTCACCATACCGGTATATTTCCAGTCGTCCTTGATTCGCAGTAGAACCCGATATTATACGCAAGCCACCTGCAAGATCGATTACATAATGTACACTTGATGTGCTAATCGTATATGCAATTGATCATTCGTAAACAGACACTAAATACGTTAGAAAGATGTATGTACAATTTACCTGATAAATATGCAAATAAATGCATATTAAAATATTCAGGATCTTTTTGGCACCTTGATTTGAAACAATTTATCATGGGTGATTTAACTAATTAACTCGCGCAAAAATTGAAAAAGAGCTTAATTCTCTTAATAACAAAAGAAAAACACTGATTATATCTTCAAATAGCTTACAGTGGTATATTCAATAACGAGTTTTTCTTATGACACACCCTAATTTGGTAGCGGTGTTTTGATCAAAATATTTCATGTTAAATCATGTGTTACGTAATTTCATCTGATAAATATGTTTATGTAAATGATTACTGGAAAATCAGTTACGGTCAAAACAACTGCCAACTAAATGTAACTAACCTGAAAGCTGACCATTGACCACACATGTCAATTTCATCGCAGCAAGCATCATAATCAATATCAAATGGTTCATTCTGCCTATAAAATAAATTATGTATTCATTTTGATCTGAAACTACTGCATTACAGCATGAAGCTCTCGTCGAAAAAGGATTAACCATACAAACAGTGCTGTTTTTGTTTAATTGATGAATACATCTGAATATGAGATATACCACCTACAGGTATAATTTTGTTTTATACACTTTTACAAACAAATTTAAAGGAAACATTCCATTTCCACTATAACACGTAGAAGTCTTTGTATATCCGGTAACACAGGAAATCATGAAACAATGGATTATATAAAGATTTAAGCATACCTCAAATAAAATTTCTTTTAATTTTCAGAAAAAAAAAATCAAGTTCGCTTATGTCCGATACGTTACTTGGGGAACTACGATTGAAAAAGAGTTACTAAGACGAGTCTAACGTTTAATTCTTCATGCATAAGTACCTATCATTAGAAGTGTCAGTATGCTCTTATATATCATGTATATGTTTACATTGCACATGTACCATATATTTCCATAGAAAAAAGAAGTGGTCGAAACGTAACAGTAAAACTTATATGCAATGAAAACGTTTTATTATACCACATGACACATGTATGATCTTGCCCTAACCTCAACGAAAAAAGAATTGTATTCATACTCCTTATTTGAAGTTGAAATAAGGCTCTTTGTTCAGTTTATTTCACTCATAGCATGTAATGAAGATGTTCCTAACAAATCTTTTTGTTCAAGATAAATTGAGGATATAGACAATACAACTGTTTTAATGGGAGTACCTCTACTTTAGCGGACCCCATAAAAAGTACGGGAAACTATAGTAAGTACTAGTATATAGGAATTGGTCCCGCTAAAAAGTTAAAAACGAAAATAGGCCAAAAATCAAAAAAAGAAGGTCAAAATCGAACTCCCCAGGTCAAGTTTTGTTTAAAAAACTGTTGTTTTAAACAGTTTTTTAAATGAAAATTACAAAATCTAGTAGAAATACGTCTTGGTAAGTGTACAAAATGTCTACGCTTCCGTAACTCAGGTAGGTATATCACGTGATAAAAATTCCATTATCTGTGACCTCTATGTCATGAATATTCATGAATAAGTGACGTCATAGTCAACCGTAACGTAAAATCAGCTGTGTTTACAAACACTGTTACAATGTAAATACGGAAATGCCGATCAAGTTAAAAGATTTGTTTATTATTTGTGAAAGTGTTGAGAAAATTATTCAGTGGTGTTTTTCACTAGGATTAATTCTAGATTTATCTGGAGAGGTATGTAAAAAGTGTAGCCATGGACATTTCGGTTTAAGAAAAGACAGTTCTTTTTCAAACGACATTTTTTATTGGAAGTGTAGCAACAAAAAATGCAATAAAAAGGTCTCCATCAGAAACGGATCCTGGTTTCAAGGACATAATTTAAGTTTGGAAAAAATATTATTCATCACTTATTTCTGGATTTACAAAATAGACCAAGAATTTGTTAAACATCAACTTTCTATTTGTAATCAAACAATCGTAGATTGGTACAATTATTGCCGTGAAGTTTGCATAGAAATTTTGGAAATAGACAGTGAAAAAATAGGTGGCGAAAACGTTATCGTAGAAATAGACGAAAGTAAATTTGGAAAAAGAAAATACCATAAAGGGCGTCGAGTTGAAGGACAGTGGGTCTTTGGAGATATAGAAAGAGACAGTAAAAAAAGTTTTTTTGCATCAGTAGAAAATCGGACAAAAGAAACACTATTAAAATTAAAAACCAATTGTTCAGAGAACAATTGAAGGTCTTTCCATCAAAACAATGTATTTTGATATGAAAAGTTGTGAAACTAAGTTTAAAATGTCATTTCAATCGTCAAATGATAGCTCCTAGTAAGCTGATTCCAAAAATATATTGTTTCTATACATTTTTTTTAAATAAGGGAGATAATTTGTTACTTCCGGTTTGAAAAATGTTACTTCCGATTATATTTGAATATTTACTTGACACTGATTCCAAAAATATCTGGTTCTATATACTTTTATATTAATAAAGTACAAAAAAATAGCTACTTCCGGTTTACAAAAGGTCACTTCGGGTTGTTTTTTTCAAGGTTAAATGGTTTGATACCTTTTTCTAAAAGTTGTATATCTTTATCATGTATACATATAGAATAAAAGCAAAGGTCAAAATCTAGAACGTCAAATTAAGCTATGACCTTGAGATCAATTTCAAGGTCATAAACCAAGGACCTCAAATCAAAAGACCATAAGTCTTAATTATATTTAGTTAATGAGTTATATCACCAAACGCGTATTTTTAAATACAAGAGGGGAGAAAACTCCCTTTTACATTCAACGTACGCTTGCAATCAAAATTTACATCTTACGACATGTCGCAACTAACAATTTAGTAAAAATAATTTGTTGATATCTTATACAGTCTTTGGATATAAGTGAAAATAAGCCAAATTCAAATATTAGAATATGACCTTGACCTTTGACCTTGACCTAATTTTCATTTTTTGGGACCAAGGACCTCAAATCAAAAGATCCTAGGTCTCTATCACTTATGATTTATAAGATAGAAATTCATATCACTTATATCAGATGCATAAGGGGATATAACTCTCATATGGAGCGGTCATATCGCTTCGGTCAAAATAGGACAAATCATGCGAAGGATATAACGAGCAATTTTGTAAAATAAAATTGTCATAATCTTTTACGGTTGCGAAGGAGATGCGCTAACAAGGAAAACAGTGTTTGGGGAGATAACTCCTACAAAGAAAAGTTTCCGGTTACGCAGGGTAAATTTCAAAAGCGCATCAATTGTTCGATATCATATACCAAATATCTAAGAGACATATTGTGAAACAAATGTTTATCGCAAGAACAAAATTAGGCGGAAGAAAAAAAAAAAAAAATAATCAGAAGAAAAACAATAGGTCTTTCCACAGAAAAGTGGAAAGACCTAATAATAATAATCAGAACAAATACAATAAGTCTTTCCACAGAAAAGTGGAAAGACTTAATAATCAGAACAAATACAATAGGCTTTCCACAGAAAAGTGGAAAGACCTAATAATCAGAACAAATACAATAGGCTTTCCACAGAAAAGTGGAAAGACCTAATAATATGGAAAAAACTGGAGTTGTCGTTCGTTTTCCGTTGATAGGATAGATAGCACACAACCTATATTCAGTTGTAAGTGGAGGGTTAAAAAAAAAGGGGGGGCAAAAGGGGGTCTCGGGGAGATTTTTTTTATTTTTTTATTAACGGAACAGAATGGTTAAAAAGGTTTTTTATAATATAAATCAATTGCTTTTTTAAAGCAATTGTAGGGGGTCTTTCCCCCTTTAAAATTAATTGAATTTGGGAGGGGGGGGGGTGTTTGTTTGTTTGTTTGTTTGTTTGTTTGTTTCTGTATGGGGTCTATATTATTGTTACCGGAGAAGTTTCATGTTTAGTTTGGAAAGTTTTTCTTTTATTTTAGATACAGCGCGCGCGCAAGATTGAGGAGACATCACGTGACGCGGGTTTATATTAGGAAAAACTTAGTCTTTTAATTTCTTTTTAGGTCGGGACCTTGAACAGACAACAAGTCTAGAGATGGAATGTACACAATGTAATTTCTTTTGTCATTGTAGGAAATTGACATTTTGATCACAGTTCAACAGCAGTGCATGTTTTGGATTTAATCGATCCGGTGTAACTTTAAAACACATTTAATGATTATTTTTTGATAATGTCCATTTTTCAGCACCTGTTTGTAACACAGATTAGTATTTCAATCTCGGAGCGGACATTTTATTGTAGGTTTTTACTGAGATTGACGGACCTAGCAAGCGATTTTTACTGCATTGCCATTTCTTTTTTCTAGGAAAAGTCTTGAGAGATATCTGCAAAAAGTTTTTTTATGAACCTTCAGTACATGTATGCCCTGCTGACTGCAAATTTTCAGGTCGATTGGACTTGTAGTTTCAGAGAATATGTGGATTTTTTTTCAGAAGAGACGTAAGAACAATAATAAAATAAAAATTTTCTTGAATAATTGAGAGTTTGTTCCTTCAATAAACTGTCATAAATAAACAGTCATACATATTGATTGATTGATTAGTTGGTTGATTGATTGGTTGGTTTGTTGGTTGGTTGATTAAACACGTTTGATAGGGTCACTTAGAACAAGGGGAAAAAGACCTCAAGAGACCTTGCATCCCGTATTAAACGCATGACACGGAAACATACATTAAGTGACTGATTGGTTGGTTGGTTGGTTGGTTGGTTAAACACGTTGGTTAAACATGTTGGTTTAACACGTTGGTTAAACACGTTGGCTGGTTAAACACGTTTGATAGGCTCAATTTAAACAAGCGAAAAAAACCATCTTGGATCCCGTATTTAACACATGAAACGGAAACATGCATTGATTTATTTATTGGTTGGTTGGTTGGTTGGTTGGTTGGTTGGTTAAACACGTTGGTTAAACATGTCGGTTAAACACGTAGTTTAAACACGTTGGCTGGTTCAACACGTTTGATAGGCTCAATTTTAACAAACGAAAAAAAACCATCTCGGATCCCGTTTTTAACACATGAAACGGAAACATGCATTGATTGATTGATTGGTTGGTTGGTTGGTTAAACACGTTGGTTAAACACATTGGATAGGCTCAAAATTGGATCCCGTATTTAACACATGAAACGGAAACATGCATTGATTGATTGATTGATTGGTTGGTTGGTTAAACACGTTGGTTAAACATGTTGGTTAAACATATTGGTTAAACACCTTGGTTAAACACATTGGTTAAACATATTGGTTAAACACATTGGTTAAACATATTGGTTAAACACCTTGGTTAAACATAATGGTTAAACACGTTGGCTGGTTAAACACGTTGGATAGGCTCAATTTAAACAAGCGAAAAAAAAAACATCTTGGATCCCGTATTTAACACATGAAACGGAAACATGCATTGATTGATTGATTGATTGGTTGGTTGGGTGGTTGGTTGGTTGGTTAAACATGTTGGTTAAACACGTTGGTTACACACGTTAGATAGGCTCAATTTAAACAAGCGAAAAAAACCATCTTGGATCCCGTATTTAACACATGAAACGCAAACATGCATTGATTGATTGATTGGTTGGTTGGTTGGTTGGTTGGTAAGTTGGTTAAACACGTTGGTTAAACACGTTGGTTAAACATGTTGGTTAAACACGTTTGCTGGTTAACACGTTAGATAGGCTCAATTTAAACGAGCGAAAAAAAACATCTTGGATCCCGTATTTAACACATGAAACGGAAACATGCATTGATTGATTGATTGATTGATTGGTTGGGTGGTTGGTTGGTTGGTTGGTTGGTTGGTTAAACATGTTGGTTAAACACGTTGGTTAAACACGTTGGCTGGTTAAACACGTTAGATAGGCTCAATTTAAACGAGCGAAAAAGAAACATCTTGGATCCCGTATTTAACACATGAAACGGAAACATGCATTGATTGATTGATTGATTGATTGATTGGTTGATTGGTTGGTTGGTTGGTTGGTTGGTTGGTTGGTTGGTTGGTTAAACACGTTGGTTAAACACATTAGTTAAACATATTTGTTAAACATGTTGGTTAAACACGTTTGATAGGCTCAATTAAAACAAGCGAAAAAAAGAGACCTTGAATCCCGTATCAAACACATGAAACGGAAACATTGATTGATTGATTGATTGGTTGGTTGGTTGGTTGGTTGGTTGGTTGGTTGGTTGATTGGTTGGTTGGTTGGTTGGTTGTTTGGTTGAAATTCAAACACACATAAAACTGTTTAAATAGTGCCAAAAACCACATAATTTGATGACCTTGACCTTTGACCTTGTGACCTTCGTCAAGGTCATTGCTCTACAAGGTCATTGCAAAAGACCCTATGGGTCAAGGACCTTTGTTTAAGAGTTTTGCCTAAATATGGCTTTTTAAAAACCATCGATGGGAGTTATGTCCCTTACATGATGGTAAAATCAATATAGTCATAATGTAAAAAAAGTTGCCCCTTGAAGTACTTAACATTTTTCACTGCTTAAATTTTCTGTATCTATAACCATTCAAGAATTATAGGGAAATCAAAGACATATGAAAATCTAAAATATGACCTTGACCTTTGACCTTGACCTAATGTTCTAAGTTAGGAATCAGGGGACTCAAATAAAAACATTCCAGGGTTATACGGTTAACGGTTTAGGAGTTAAAAAAACATACCGACAAATTTATTCCGTAAAGATAGATAACTCCTATAAAATTTCATCGAATCGCTTCGATCCAAATTAGCCAAAATTTTCTGAGGATGTAACGAACAATTTGTAAAAAGAATTTTGTCGCTATCTTTTTTTGTTACGAAGGAGATGCACACACATGATAAACAGTGAATAGGGAGATAACTCTTACAAAGAAAATGGTTCGGCTTAGCAGGGTGAAATTTAAAAGCGCATAAACTATACGATACAATATGAGAAATATCTAAGCGACATATTGCGAAACAAACATTTATCGCAAGAACAAAAGTTGGCGGAAAAAAAAAAATAATAATAATTAAAAACCAATTGTTCAGAGAACAATTGAAGGTCTTTCCATCAAAACAATGTATTTTGATATGAAAAGTTGTGAAACTAAGTTTAAAATGTCATTTCAATCGTCAAATGATAGCTCCTAGTAAGCTGATTCCAAAAATATATTGTTTCCATACATTTTTTTTAAATAAGGGAGATAATTTGTTACTTCCGGTTTGAAAAATGTTACTTCCGATTATATTTGAATATTTACTTGACACTGATTCCAAAAATATCTGGTTCTATATACTTTTATATTAATAAAGTACAAAAAAATAGCTACTTCCGGTTTACAAAAGGTCACTTCGGGTTGTTTTTTTCAAGGTTAAATGGTTTGATACCTTTTTCTAAAAGTTGTATATCTTTATCATGTATACATATAGAATAAAAGCAAAGGTCAAAATCTAGAACGTCAAATTAAGCTATGACCTTGAGATCAATTTCAAGGTCATAAACCAAGGACCTCAAATCAAAAGACCATAAGTCTTAATTATATTTAGTTAATGAGTTATATCACCAAACGCGTATTTTTAAATACAAGAGGGGAGAAAACTCCCTTTTACATTCAACGTACGCTTGCAATCAAAATTTACATCTTACGACATGTCGCAACTAACAATTTAGTAAAAATAATTTGTTGATATCTTATACAGTCTTTGGATATAAGTGAAAATAAGCCAAATTCAAATATTAGAATATGACCTTGACCTTTGACCTTGACCTAATTTTCATTTTTTGGGACCAAGGACCTCAAATCAAAAGATCCTAGGTCTCTATCACTTATGATTTATAAGGTAGAAATTCATATCACTTATATCAGATGCATAAGGGGATATAACTCTCATATGGAGCGGTCATATCGCTTCGGTCAAAATAGGACAAATCATGCGAAGGATATAACGAGCAATTTTGTAAAATAAAATTGTCATAATCTTTTACGGTTGCGAAGGAGATGCGCTAACAAGGAAAACAGTGTTTGGGGAGATAACTCCTACAAAGAAAAGTTTCCGGTTACGCAGGGTAAATTTCAAAAGCGCATCAATTGTTCGATATCATATACCAAATATCTAAGAGACATATTGTGAAACAAATGTTTATCGCAAGAACAAAATTAGGCGGAAGAAAAAAAAAAAAAAAATAATCAGAAGAAAAACAATAGGTCTTTCCACAGAAAAGTGGAAAGACCTAATTAATAAAAGACAACATAAAACCAGAAACCACAATCATCAGCGACTGTTGGAAGGCATATGATTGTCTAGGATCTGAGGGATTTGAACACTTAAAAGTCAACTATTCTGTAAATTTTGTAGACCCTGAAACAGGAGCGCATACAAATACGATTGAAAGTACTTGGCGAGCACTTAAAAAATCACTTCCAAAATACGGCACAGTAAAATCCCTTTATGACACTTATTTCAGTCAATATTGTGTACGAAAAAAATATATTATTGGCTCAAACGACCCTTTCCTAGCATTTATTAACCTTATTAAAAAAGTGTATAATCCGGAAAAACAAAAACAAGCCCTAATTACGACAGAAACCATCACGGTCAGTGTACCACAACCTGCATCTAAAAAACCAAGAGTACTAAACGAAATAACAAACACACTAAATTCTAGTATGGATGATTTTCAAGCTTAAATGGGTAAGTGCATTATATTTATTTTTAATTGTTCAGTTTCACTAGTTAAAATCACTTTTTAAAAATCATTTACATCTACGTCTTTCGAAGCGGTAAAAAAAATGGCCGCTGTTTATATTTCAGCATAGCAACGTAACTCGGGGTTATCGGTCATGCGCATAAATTGTGCATCTTCCAACTTCCGGGGTCCGCTAAAACAGATTCTTCCCTTTTAATGTACCAGAACAACTCCACCAACTTGTTTGAAAAATTCATAGAAAATGCAAACATTGAGACAACAATTTGTAATAGCAAGTGTTAATGTAGAGCAATATATGTTCACGACAAAGAAATGAAATAAGAAAACGTCAATACTACACATCGGAGAAAACACATCTAACGAATAGGTGTACAATACGACTACAGAAAAAAATAAAATCACAAAACTTTGTACCATGTGTATATTGTGAATACCACTGCATAATATATTATTTTTCTATTATTCTAAAAACATATTAGAGGTTCGCTGCATTTGAACAAGTTTTTGAAGAATGGGGATTTTTTATTTCTCTTGTTAGTTTTTTTCTCCCTTTTTTAAATTGTCAAGAGAACTATTCGTATACTAACACACAATTATATATATCATTAGTCACTTGTTGTATCGTTTTTCTTTAGAAATTAAAGTATCAAGTAACATATCTTATGAATGAATAGTATTAAAAAGATAGCTAGGTTGTTAAACTACTTCTTTTGTGTTATATTATTCATATTGCATATGGGAATATTTTAAACTATTTTTATTGTAACACGACAACGTACAATTGATATAAGTACATCTACACTAGAAAATTCATGGTCATAAAGGTAATTTAGAAAAATAAAATATATAAAATGTCAATAACGTTGTTAGTAATACAATATAAAAGCATGCATTCAAAGTTAAATAAACATTAAATACAAAATAAATATGGTAAAATCAAAGCTAAATCACTCCTAGTTTTTGTTGGGGTTCGTGTTGTTTATTCTTTAGTTTTCTATGTTGTGTCATGTGTACTATTGTTTGTCTGTTTGTCTTATTAATTTTTAACCATGGCATTGTCAGTTTATTATAGATTGATGAGTTTGACTGTCCCTCTGGCATCTTTCGTCCCTCTTGTATAGAAAAAGTCACTACAAAATTGTTTTATTAATATACAAAAATTACAGTACATATATGTTTAATTACAGTACGTTATTTTGATCATCTAACAGCATTCTAGCGTCATTCTAAAATAAACTTTCATTTCAACATGACATATTACATTCATGATAACACGAGCTTTCACAATAACCTGCACAGGTAAATAAAAATGAACAAAATATAAACTATAGTTGCATGATCCTAGTAAAAAAGATTAAAAGTGTTGAATGCTTCGTTCAGAAATGTATATATTGGAAAGGCATTTTAGAAAGTGCGCACATTTTATGAATGAAAGACCTCCGTACGTCATACACATGTACTTCGGTCGACGCGTTCACATCCTCAATTCATTTATAAACAGAAACAGTCAATTCTTTAATATAATGTGAAGTTATCATGTTATCAACAGTTGAATTTTGTTACAAACAGATAATATTGGGAATGGACAGTTTGTTTTACTTCTGTCTTGCTGCAGTCCCAATTGAGTTAAGCAAAAAAACGATTCTATGCATTTAATTTGATAAATAAATCGGTATATGTGTTCACATTAGAAAATCTATAAAACACGAAACCTCAAGTGGAATTAAAATGCGATCGATTTTTCATCTACATAAATGTTCGAATTTTGCATCTTGATTCTTAAATCACCACACTGACATTTTATGGAAATTAAATTGTCCAACCTGCTTCAAACATTTTGTCAAACGGTCAACTGATAAAAACTTTTGAAAATTTGCTTGTTATGATACTTTTATAATAATACTTCTTTGATCCTTGAAGAAAAATTACCTCCTCTCAAAAGTATCATTTGTTATAAAATAAAAAAAATTCTCATCACCCAATATGCAAAGTTCAAATTAAAAAAATCTACAAATCAACAAAAATAGAATACTTACAGATTTATCCTTTACCAAAAATAAACTGTTATGTTTAACTGCACACTGCGATTAACGTTACTGTCATACTATTTAAAAGATTTAAGAAATATGCTTCATATGTAGTAAAAAAAAAAAGTGATACGTCCTCTCTGAAAATGTCTTATAAAGACACGGATACATGGGGCTATAAACCAACTGTGGGTAGAAGTAAAAAATGAGGACGAAACCATTCATTGTAATCTGAACGCGACCAGATAAAGTATGTGATATTAGAATGTAGTTTATATTACGAAGTGTAGATTTTTTTAAGTACATGGCACCTAAAGGCTTACACTTAAAAAGTTTATTAAAATGTTGTTTATGTTTTGAAGTATTTATTTCTTAATTAGCTTTAGAGTACAATTTAAAAATCACTCAAGGCTCTTTAAATGTAAGAATATCAATAGAATGTTACCACATGCTGTACGACATAACCAATACGTCAAATTCTGAAATTACATATTATAGAATTTAATGATTCAGCATGCATTCGTTAATTAGTATACTAGACTTAGTGTAATTGACCGTCACTCCTTTTCATATATTAATAATCATGAAAACTAGTACAATAACACATAATTTTCTTTTCAGACCATGTGTTAAAATCGCGTACTGATTGTTGTTATGTTTTCTTTTTCGTTAAAAGGGAGAGGTGTTTTCCAATTCTATTTTATTTTATTATCTAACCGCGTGATCACTAAGTGTCTGATGCTATTGTCGAAAATAAATCTGGATTCAGGAATATAGAGTTCTTTAGTTCTAGATACTTACAACATGCCATTGAATTTCAGAAAAAAAAATTAAACAAATTTACTGATTTGTTTTATTTGTTATCAGACAAATTGTATGAAACTACTTCATGGTTTGAATACCTACTGAAAAGCAGTGCATAAAAAACGAGTAGAACAAGGGCATAAAGGAAACTTAGGTCGATTGTTTTCAAGTTCTCAGAAAGAGAATATGGAATTACATTGCCCTATTTTAAGGCAACTAGTATAGATAATATAGGCGTACTACCACCAAATCATGCATGGTACGTCACCTTAGACCAAAATTTACCAAAGAAATTAACATAATAATGTCCAATAAGTCAGTTAAACTGCATTTATTTAAAAAACAAAGTTTTCCTTCTAATTAGTCTTCTATAAGTCAGATACATGTACGCTATTATTTTATTTTGTGCCTGTGTTTGATAGGTTGTTTAAGTAATGTTCTATCGATCATATATTTAATGTTTAAATGTAGATGTGTCAACCATTACGTTAACATTAATGTGAATATTCTTGCATTTTGAAAAAAAAAAAAAAATTAATATTCTGTTCATTTCAATTGAGATATGGGGATTTAATTGTTTGAATACAACATTTTTTGACAGATACATATTACCACTAGTTAACAAACTGAACTTAGGTAAATAATAGTTTAAATGCTTCCTACGTCATTTTCATATTGCACAAAGACGACGAATTGTTAAGTCCCCTTTATCTTTTGTTATTTTCTGAACTTATCTTTCTGCGTCTTTACAATCCCTGTTTATTTTAAGAAGGTTTTATAGTACAAGGTTAAATTTTGTTTCTGTAGTATAAAGTTTCAACATCCGCATTGCATTAGCGAATGCCAATGGATAAGAAAGTGTGAATCTGAAGTTTATGTTTGTGGCATAAGATATAATACTGGCCGGTAAGATTTTAAAATTTATTATTATTGATATCTTCACCATTTGGTGATATATGTTCCATGGACAAATATTCTAATTATTTTCACAAATATTTGTTGTAATTAAATAACCTCGAAAACTGTAATAAATTTGCATATTTGCGTGTGAACTACTAAACATCATAATAATGAAAAAGACATACTTTGAAACAACAGATTACAACAAATTATTATGTTCATGTGAGTTTCTTTTTTCTTTTGAAATGTAAAATGTTATAAAAACCTGATGAGCTATTTAATGAATACTAAACAAAAGAAAACTTTACATTTTACATTATAATAACAAACTTGTTTACTCAACCAATAGCATTTATAGGGGTACAGTTTTCCGAGAAAGACATTTCCAAAAGAAATAATCAATTATTTTCTTTTCTTTTAAAGAACTCCCCAAATAAGCAACCTATCAATAGAGAAAACGAATGAAAACACAAGATCTACTCTCCTTAACTAAACCGTAAGATTAACGAGGAGCCTTGATTTGCCTTGCCAGTGACATGAAAAAAAAAATCTATAAAAAAAATTAATGGTGAAGTCCACGATTGTTATAATGATAATGTTATACTATATGTCAAGGAATAATCCTAACGAATTGAACAGTTAAAATACACAATTGGTGAATTTGGTATAAGACTCACTCGTAAGACTTTGTTTTATTCTTTAAATGTTTTATAATACTTTCCATTGTTTCATTTAGTTTAAACAACTTGGCTTCATTGTGTGGAAATATAAGAAACAATGTATTGAATGTACGCAAAAAACATATAAACTTCAACGTGTGCGTTATCTTCATTACACATGTTATACTATTATTCAATTAATTGATAACTTCTGCATAACAAATGCCTGTTCAAAGTCAGGAATATGTCAGTTGTTATCCATTAGTTTCAAGTGTTTGAGCTTTTAATTTGCAATTTGATTAAGAACTTTCCTTTTTGAATTTTCCTTGTAGTCAGTATTTTTGTGATTTACTGTTTACCATACTACATAACTCCCGGTTTATTGATAAGCGATAATTTTAAAAAGTCTGGTGCTGTTCAATTGTGTCTTCTTTTTTTCTGTTTCATGGACAAAATATTTTTTAAACCTATTTAGACACTATAAAATGTAATGATTATTATTCGACACACCACTAACATGGTGACCAACATATGTCATCGCATCACCGACGCTTATAAAACAAAACAATCAAATATACACAGTTATGACATTGTCCTGTGTGACTATAATTAGGCTTATGATTATGAGGTATTTGTAAATCTTTTTCTTTATTTTACTGAAACAAACCGAGTGCTTTTTCGGACTAGGGCCATTAAATTAAGTACATATACATGTTGTTTCATTGTTAATATGTAGAGTTTTTTTTTAAAGCCGAAGGAACAATTACAGAATACATAAAAGTGTAATATCATCGCATAATGCCTTCCACGTTTCAACGGTCCATTTTTAAAACTAAATAAAACTGATTGAAATAAAAACAACTAAAGCGAAAGTAATTAGATATAAAAGTATTAAAACATACATAATGTAGTTAGTGCTTATCTCAAGTGAAAGTATCGTTGTGATGATGACGCCAACCGTACAATTACAAAAACATGTTTTTGTTAGCAATATATCTATTCGAAGATAACAAGTATACAGTCAAAGATTTGATTAGCATGTATAACATATTTGCTGGTTCAGATTTTTTTTTTAAATAATGACATTTGACAAACCGGTATTTTCTTATTATGTTTCACATTGTTAAAAGCGTGTTTAAAGCAAAAATACCGAAATGCATTGTCAATACTTAAACTCACTTTTACCCCACTGAGACAAATCTCAAATGACATTTTGGAATATGTGACGTCAAGTATAATTGATCGTGATAATACGGAATACAAAAGTTTGTTGTTTCCTTTTAAGATTTTTTTTTTATAACAACTGATAAAAAAATTAAAGACATTTTATTGTACTGACTTAATCACTGTAAAGCTCTTCGTGCTGACCTGACATTAAGTCGTGATCAAGTCTGTATTAAAACAAAACATTCTTTAATCTAAATGTATTATAGATGTACAATAACATCGATGACTTAGTTCTAAATTATATATTGTTTTATATCACATATAGTTTAAAAAAAAAAACAAAAACAATCCACAAACAAAATATGATATACTGTTGTCGGCAAAGTGCTCGTAGATAAATGGTAAAGATAAGCTGCGGTTTATACTCAAATTTGTAACAACATCTTTTACGTAGTTACGACGTAATCAATTTACGTCCTTTAAATCAACAATGGTTTATAAATGAACTTAAAAAAAAGATTTTTATAAAAGATTGAGGTTCATTGAGACAACAAGAACTATCGAATATGAATTCAGAAAGGTAGATTTACATTGATATGAACTTCAAATAAAGGCAACAGTAGTATACCGCTGTTCAAACTCATAAATCCATGGACAAAAAACAAAATCGGGGTAACAAACTAAAACTGAGGGAAACGCTTAAATATAAGAGAACAACGACTTAACACTACAATGTAACTAACACACACAGAAACGGACCAAGACAAAATTCCACGAGAATAACAAATATAACATCAAAATCAAATACATGAATTTGGGATAGACAAGTACCGTGACACGTCTTATCGCAATGTCAATTTACACTCAAAAATAAGAGAAAACAAACGACGCAACGTTAAATTGTAACACACACAGAAACAAACTATAATATAACAATGGCCATATTCCTGACTTGGTACAGGACATTTTTAAAGGAAAATATGGTGGGTTGAACATGGTTTTGTGGCATGCCAAACCTCGCACTTTAATGGAAATGTTAAATATAACATAGAAATGACAACATAATATTACAGGACTACAATACAAATAAATAGGAAAACGTATTAGACAAAGAAACACATGATTAATGAATAACAAAAAGCATCAGATTTAAAATTTAATACGCCAAAAACGCGCCTCGTCCACACAAGACTCATAGTGACGCCCAGATATAAAAGATCGAAAGCGAAAAAAAGTACAAAGTTGTACAGCACTGAAGATAAAGAGTTGTAAAAGGTTGTGTGAAATACGGCTAAGTTTTTATGCTTGGGATAAGAACATCCTTATTATTTAGAACAATAAATGCTATTGCAAACAGTAAATTTTATCAAATGAATATAACAGATATACATAATGAAACTGAAGTATTAACTCATTACATAAAACAAACACGAATACATAATGAATGACCAACACAGAATAGACACATCCGACTCAGTCCAGGCCTCAACGCAGTAAATTATGAAAATGACGTCACATACGATGGTGAAAAGGCATTACAAATTACGTCACATGCGATGGTGAAAGGGCATTAAAAATTACGTAACATTGAAAATCAAAACAGTAATGGAGTATATTATTTAACTAAATCAAATGCAACGGATTAAAAGAATGACATGTTTTGGAGGTTGTATCTGTTGAAAATTTGAATATCCTTATTTCATTACTTACAGCAAGCAGTTGAAAGGTTATTTCGGTACCCCTTTTGAAATATGCCTTCATTATAATTGGAAAGTATAAAAACAGATACGCAATGTACATATGATGTCTACTTCGTGTTGGTAAACACATAAACAGACAAAAATGCAAAACAACACAAAAAGTACTCCGACAATCATATGCTAGCAACAAAAACTAAATACTTTCAAACATTTCACCCATAGCGTATTACATGACTGTAAATACAAATGTAGCTCATTTAAAAATCCTTTATATCCGAAACATGTTATTATGATTTGTTTAAAGTTTTCCTTGCTCGCAAATTTATTTTTTAGAACCAATTCTATGGGAATCATTAACCCTATAAATCATAATAAAATATTTGGTATGTCAGCCTAGCGTCTTGTCTACTTAAGGCCTATCAGTGTGTCCTTCTAGAGCCGGCGGACTACCTTATTAAAGATATGACGATATAAAGTATTCGAAACGAAATCAAATCCAACCAGTATGGGGGTAGAGATACCATCGTGTTTCTATTAATCATTACAAATAGTGTGTTGATGAGATGTTTACATATCTCAAATGATACGTTATTATGGTGCATGTTCACACTATACGGACTTCATATACATGAGTTTGCTCCTAACGCATAAACTGCCCCTACAAAGCTATGAGGAGGACATAAAAAAATGACACTCCGTAAATGGTACGAACACCATCACTTATTGGTTAATCCATATGATGTGTCTTTGTCAAAACTAACTACATTATAAATGTGATTTGTCATTACGTCGTCTGATCTTTTAATCAACTAACGTGACTAAATCCCGATTATGACTGTTTTGCTAAGTCTGAATTCGCATTGCTATAAGACCTGTCAAGGTACTTTTCTATCACAAATTCATGTATTTAGTTTTGATGTTATATTTGTTATTCTCATCGGATTTTGTCAAATGCCTCTACGTTTGTATTGTAAATCATATTTTTTCTGCTGTATTCGTGTGTTATGGGGAAGATAATTAATCAACCAGTTCATTTATTAGTTTTTAATAGCTAGATAATACAATTAATTATCTTATTACTACCACAATTTGATATTGATTAGTATTGTAATTTGCATTGTTATTAATAAATGTTATATCAGTCTTACAAATCTAATCTTGAATTCTATCCTAATTCTATCTTATGTTTGAGATTTTTTTTAGAAATTTAAATGTAACGTCACTTTGTGCGTTGAAGGCTAACTCGGCTGTGCCTTTTTTGTGCCTTTTTATGTTGTTTTATGTAATGTATCTGTTTGTATTCTGTATTTAATGACCACTTCGGTTTTATCATGTATATCTATTTTATAGTCATTTTATAAAATTTGCTGTTTGCAAAAATGTGAATTATTCTAAATAATAAGGATGATTTTATTCCAGGCAGAAAAACCTAGCCGTATTGGTCACAATTGTTTTGGAACATTTGGTCCTCAATGCTTCAGCTTTGTACTTGTTTTGGCTTTCGAACTTTTTTCATCTGAACGTAATGTTTAGTCTTGTGTGGAGGTTTTTGCATGACACAATATCTCACCATTTGTTTCTTAAAATGTCCTGTACCAAGTCAGGAAAATATTATAGTTCGTTTCTGTGTGTTACATTTAAATGTTGTGTTTCTGTTATGTAGTAGTTCTCGTCTTATGTTTGGTTCAGTTCTAATTTGTAACCCCGACTTTTTTTTTACTCAATCGATTGATAAATTTCGAACAGCGGTATACTACTGTTGCCTTTATTTCTACTAGTTTGATGAGATCAACGCATTCAATATAAAGGCATTGCTTACTTTGTTAAATATACCTAATTAACATTCATATTTTTAATCTAATATACTCCATATCGTATTAGATAAACACAATAGTGAGGGTCAGTCTTGTATTAATAGAACGTGTACATACAAGTATGTCTCCGCGCCATAATTGAACAATGGCGATTTTTTTTTGTGTTACTGTATAATACTGTGCTTTTGTATGATTGGATTGATAGTGTGCCTGAATTTATAGTGAAGGACTTTAGTTTGAGAATCATATTGAATGTAACATTTATATTAAAGGCCGCTACATCTGTAAGCACACTTATCCTATGTATGTGTTGTTTTATTTATAATGTAATTTATATTCATTTGAGCTGGTGAATTAGAATATAAGTGTTATTTAAATATATATTTTAAACAATGAACGAGTTTACCAAATATGAATTACATTTGTAATGTGTATACTCAATTGTATTTGTTTTCCTAAGTTATATAAGTGTGTAGTATCACCAAGTTAATGCACACAGAAGATTTTAATTTATTATTATCCTCAGTTTGGTTCTGTTTGATATGATATTACATCCCGTACACATTTTGTAAGCATATAAGAATTTGAATTAAAAATATGGTTAACAAATTATGAGAAGCCATTGTTAATCATTGAAGCAATACTTCATATATGCTTTTGGTTAATAGTAAAACTTGTAAAGTGTTTCGAATAAGTTTCTCTTTAGAAGAAGTAATCGAAGGTTTTCTGAGAATAACTGTCACTTTGATAAGTGAGACACTTGATATGAATTAAAACATAACGGCTCGCTCATGCATGATTACACTTTCCTAAAAATAAACGTGATAATATAGGAAACATGTGTTATTGATGTCTGAACTCACAGATATATAAATTTGAAAATGTGTAGAAAGCTGAGATCATATTTTGTATTAAAAAAAAATGGGAAAACAGGATATACTGTAACATATTGAAAAATATCTTTTTGGTTTGTCCAACACAGGTTCTACATGTTTTTCTCTCCTGTATTGTTCAGTCATTCAATTTTGAATGAGCACACTTGTCATGCTCATCAAATTCATGGTTAATTGGATAATACATTTTTAATGGTATCTATGCACCGTTACCAACTATACATTTAATAACATCACATTTACCTTTTGAATACATACAAACAAGTTTATCGTACATTGTCACAGACTATTTTTTCTATAAAAGGAATAAATATCATATATATTTGCCACATACAACTAACTTCAAACAAAGTTTTAAATGTTTTCGACGTCATATTCTTTTCATGTCGTAGCCACGCTATAATGGGTTTATCATGCCCTGTTTACTTTTGTTCTTGTTTACACTTATGTAACCATGTTTCAACAAAATATACTAAAAGAGGAAGAATACTACCCGTTTTATGAGGATATGCAACTGTCAAATAAGGATATGTTTTTTTTTATATCATTGATATTATTAGACTAGTGTTTCATTTATAAATACAAACACGAATTTGCATTCTTTGCAGTTAAAATTTCATCTCCTCAAAATCTAAGGAAAGCGTGCATATTCAACGATATTGTATATAAATGTATAAGCCAATATACTGATTTTAACAACTGTAGTAGTGTATATAAAAAGGTACATGTGGAATAAATGCCAACGAGACAACTGTCAACACGAAATCAAAATGACACAGACATTAACAACTATAAGTCACCGTAAGGTCTTTTGATATAGTAACTTGATTTGCATTTTTTTCTTCTTCAGTTTATTGTGATTAAACATGTTCAGTATGAAAATTCGTTCAAAGTATTAAAACACATTAGAATAAAAACAGAAATCAATATCACAGTATAGAACATATTTACTACTAGACAGTTACCAATTTACAAAGAGTATTCGACCTAAGTATAGCGTAGACCTTTTCTGATTAATACCCACAAATCATTATATAATCAATATTATTATTGTAATAAATCCATTTTCTGAATCTGCTGCTTTAATGCACGAATCTAACAAAGTAGTATGCAAAACGATATGAAATGTGTATAACCAGTATCGTGTATATAACACAAATGAATGAAAGTTGCAACTCTACATTATCATTATGATTGGAGGGGTTCAATTTCCGTTCATTCAAAGGGTAACATTTGTTAAATAGGGAATTCCTACGAAAGCCGAGAAGGCTCATCTATAATTCAGAATTCAGCATTCAGAATTCGGCATTCAGAATTCAGAATTCGGAATTCAGAATTGGGAAATCATTTTTATCAAGTGTTATAACATACATGTTGTAATAATTGATATATGTTTTAGTTGTGATATGAAAATTGTATGCCTGTCTTTATGTTAACTACTCCACCTTATATAAATAGTTTATATCCATTTTGTTGTCCAAAATATAATCTATAGTGGGGGTTCTTTTCGCCATATCTTTGTGCTTTTGCCGTTTTGGAATCTACCCCTGTAGGTCTCTGGTTCAAAAAGTCCCCCTCATCACCGTCCTAACATACACCACTACGTTGTTTTTCAATCCTAGTTTCAAAGTCTATTAACTCCCTCAAAATATGTCCATTACACGATAATACAAATACTACCT
Source organism: Mytilus galloprovincialis (assembly GCF_965363235.1). NCBI lineage: Eukaryota > Metazoa > Mollusca > Bivalvia > Mytilida > Mytilidae > Mytilus > Mytilus galloprovincialis. Next base: position 39,033,633 of record NC_134849.1, on the reverse strand, counting down.
ATCCCCACCCCCGAATGTATCATGTTCGAAAAAAAGAAGAAGCAAACAACCGTTTAACGTCATATTAATCAGTTCTTCTTCACCATAGATGCGAATCCAGGTGGATATTTTCACTGTAAAACGAAAAAGATGCAAATCAGATAAAGATATTTTTTGCAGTACTGACCTTAGACTAAGCATCACTTTATCGGACTCGTATCTAAAACTATTCATCTGTATTTTGTTGCAGGTTTCATACTCCCCAAGTAATTAACCCTCTTCAAAAGTCAACACATTGATGTTGACTCGAATTAATCCGACAAATTTTCCAGCAATTGTTTATAAGACTAAGGTAGCTCCTAAGTCAGAATCAAAGGTAATAAAAAGTTTTTGTAACGATGACAAGAGGTGTTAATTACAATTGGATCTACTGAACATCTGAAAAGAAGAGATGACAAACAAAACATGAGGCTTTATTTTTCTCACCTTGGTCTATGTGCTGCAGTGCATATTAAACAAAGGACACTCAAGAACTATATAGGCAAGAATATAAAGAATAAAACTGCCAAATGTCCTAAAAATTACCAATCAGGGAAGTAATCAAACAGCCGGTTGTCCGATGCGTGTGAAAATTTCAGCGGTAGATAGATCTTGATGATTAAGTTTCAGAGATATAAGCTTAACTGTTTTTTACCCCCTTTTCCATTTTTAGCCATGACGGCCATCTTGGTTGATGGGCGAGGTTTTCAGATACATTTTGCTAAACAACATTCCCTGAGGATGGTTCAGGCTAAGTTTGGTTTAATTTGGCCCTAAAGTTTCTGAGGATAAGAATTTTGCAAAAGATTACAAAAATGTACAAAAAAATTGCAAAAAAAATGACTTCAAAGGGCAATAATCCTTATGGGGTCAATTATTGAGAATGTGTATCTCCAAGGAACTGAGACAAATATCCAGCAAATATCCAACATGAGGCGAGTAATGGGAATAAAAACGGACAAATACAAATAATATGCAGAATGGAGTTGGTCATTTTAGAAAAGTTATAGTAGATGCATTGTCGGTAAAATGAGCTGTCGGGAGTAATGGGTTGTCGGAATAATTGGATATCGGAATAATAGTTGTAGGACTAACGCAACGTCACCTTGCCTGCTCCTATCAGGCAAAATATAATGCAAGGTTGCACAGATGTTTTAAAGTTAAAAAATCGTTTTTGAGTTATATTGTCCGAAGTGTGGACGACGGACGGACGGACACTGACGGTTATACAACAATACCGTAATAGTGTTTTTTTTAAACGCACATATACAAACATTTGATCCTTTAAAATCTAATTTCTTCAATTTCTTCAGCTATTTCAATTTCAACTATTGAAATCTATCATCGTTTTTGTGGAATCTAAATTTTACATTTTTGAAGATATTTTTAAGAAATTCTGATACGTTTAAAGATCATTTGTCCGTGCCCTGATCACTGTACCGGATAACGCGCACGGATGAGTAATGAATAGTATCTCAATTTGTAAAGCCTCGGTCGCACCTTACAGGATAGCACGAACGGACGCCTAACGGATGAAAATAAAAGTTGTCCGTTGACAAAATTGTTACCCGTTGGGAGTCCGTTGATGTACTGACCGAATAAAAGGGACGTGTAACGGATGCCTAACGGACACACACCGGATATGCAACGTACGAGAAACGGAAACGTACCGGACAGAACGGATGTCGAATGTACATCCAACGGACGAGTACCGCATAAAACGGACACCTAACGGAAGCGTACCTGATAAAACGGATCAACAATATATACGGACAAATTAAAGGCGACAATAATAATACATGTACATCGCATAAATATTCAAAATGTTTAGGTGTAACTGGGTCCGTGTAACACTTATCAATTCAAAGTTTTAAAAAGTTTTGAAATTTTAGATTTTTGGAATTTTGATCAAATTTTTAAAATATCAAAATTTCAAATTGTGTTAAAGTTTTGAAATTTTGAAATTTTAACCAAATTATCAAAATATCAAAATTCTAAATATCGTTTAGAAATTTGATAGTTTAGAAATTTGATCAAACTTTTGAAATACTAAACCTAACGCGCAATTTTGATTATTTCACTTTTTGAAAGTTTGATTTTTTAAATGTTTGCTTAAAATATCAAAATAGAAAAGGGGCAATAAGAGGGATTCCTGTAAAAAGCAAAACGAAATAAAAGCGGAACGAAACGAAACAATATGAATTAAAAACATATTGATACTTAAAAGTTTATGTATGAAATAAAACGGACATTTGTAAGCGGTGAAAAATTGGATGACAAAATTAATATTTCTTAGAAGATAATCTATTTAAAAACCAGAGTACGGCTCTGATATTGACCATTTTACCTGCTGGTTTTATGATACTGAATGCATGGTGTTCTAATTAAGGTTGTGCTAGTCCACAGTGTGGGAGGTTTTTAATATAATCTTATTTACGCTGAAATTAAGACGGTACTAAGATCCAATATCAGCAAATTGGAACCAAGATACTGTTACAAGGTATCTACAAAAACTCATCATAGATGGATACCAGAATATAAATTTTGCCGGTTTTTGCGCCAGACGCGCGTTTCGTCTACAAAAGACTTATCATTGACACTCGAACCAAATGAAGTTACAAAGGCAAATAAAGTCAAATAAAATTGAAAAGGCCAAATAAAGTAAAAACTTTTAAATCCAACGTATAGCTCTGGTTTTGTAAAAGTTGAAACCTTTCATATCATATATATATAAACGTATACCATAAACATTATTTTCACGAGCATTCATATGTATTTAATAGTTACCGCTGTACTACATTAAGCACCCAACTTGCATTCATGTTTATGTACTACATTAGGCACCCATCTATCCAGTTGTAGGTGCCGGCATTTTGAAAGTTGAAAATTGTGTTCAAAGTTTCTATCAGCGATAAATGGTAATCTTCTGGGGAACTAATATTTAGATAGTCCCTGTTTTTTCACTTGATACTACCACTAGGGGCTTCGATAATGGCACATTAAAATATTCTGATCCCTAATTTGATGATATAATATTATGTGCCAGCAGAGGACAAAAGAAAAATTATCCATGCCTTTTAGTGTTAAATTTTGAACCAGACAAGTTGATTAATAGCGATGAAAAAAATTGTTAGTGCTTCTACAAAACAACCTCACCCCACTTTTAAAGTTAAATGGTTGCTACCTTAACGAAAACGTTTGGACTGGTTATCATACACGTAGATCCATTATAGGTTCTAAATCAACCACTGTTTTATAATAGTAAACAAAAGGAATAGATTTTTTTGTATTAAAGGGTATTATTGTCCCGTATTTGCATTTTGTTATTTTAGTATTTTTAAGTAATCGTACGACAATCGACTTTGAGCAAACTAAAAGTACACATGTACATCCAGTCAGAATGGGGCGTACAAAGAGAAGCCAAACTGTCAGCTGCATGATGGATTTTTTCCATTTTTGGCCGTACACCAATGTTGCTCTCGAAAAACTAGTACAATGTAAAACGCTGAATTTTAAGTAAAGAATTCACCGACGGAACGCTGAAACTGAAATTTGAAATTCAAGAAAAATAAGAACGAAACAATTAAAGAGGTGTCAAGTTGACCAATGTGAAGTTAAAACATATTTAAATCCATCTATAAGGGTAACTTTGTCCTCGGAAGTTGAATCTTACGTTTCTTCGTAATTTGTATGTAAACAACATATTTTAAATTATCGATTTTTTTTTGTTGCCAGTGAAAAATATTTCATGAATGTTCCGGAACAAATTAGCAATAAATGCATCAGGGAGAGAGTGTGCATAATGAAGACATATAAAACCTTTCAATTAGTTTAGTTGAGGTCTGAAGCTGGCGGATGATAGTAACTGCGAGTCTTATATATATTGTAGTCCTTTGTTATTTTATTATCATTGTCATGTTCATTAGTTTCTTAGTTTGTTTCCTATTTTGACATAGGACTTGTATTACCTATTAAAGTGCGTTTTACTGTTCGTATTATTGTGTGTTTTTCATTCTTTATTGGATAGAGGTATAAGAGGAGTGTTGTGATCTCACGAAACATGTTAAACCCCGCCGCATTTGTTCGCCTGTCCCAATCCAGGAGCCTCTGTCCTTCTAAGTCTTGTATGATTTTGATTTTAGTTCATTGTTATATTTCGGAGTTTAGTATTACGTCTATATTCACTGAACCAGTACACTTTTTTGTCTAGGGGCCAGCTGAAACACGCCTAGCACAACTTTCATTGCGACGCTATATATTAAGTATTCCTTCCGTATCATTTCTTGGAACTGAAATAAATCATAAAAGGCAATATAATATCATCATACAATCGATAAACAAGAAAGGAAAACGTTTTAAGTTGTATGCGACCGAAGCGATTTTTCTGGATCTACCTTCATTAGAAACGTCAAAAAGGCGAATAATACTATATGGTTTACTGCGAGTTGGTCATTTTTCACTGATATTTCTAAATGTTGGGCACTGGGAACACAAAATAGCTTTTAATTATTTATCTCAAACGCTAAACCTTATATAAGAGATTTAAATCAACGTAGTTGATTCCGGTTTAAAGAGGTTTAATTATTATTTTTTTTTGATAGATGCACAACCTTAAAATTTCAGGATACTGTTATCCCATGTGATGTATAATATGTTTCATAAAAAAAACCGACTTCTTCTTTTCATTATTTATTTTGTTATTAAGAATGATTTGATATATGTCATGATATTTATTCATAACTAAGAATAGTTCTTATCAGAGCCGTGTTTACATCATTGATTACAGGTACCCCTCTTGTCGCCCCTTTATATTTTTGATATTTTAAGCAAGCATTTAAAAATTAAACTTTCAAAAAGTAAAATAATCAAAATTGCACGTTAGGTTTAGTATTTTAAATGTTTGATCAAGTTTCTAAAATATCAAATTTATAAACGATATTTAGAATTTTGATATTTTAATAATTTGGTTAAAATTTCAAATTCCAAAACTTTAACACAATTTGAAATTTTGATATTTTAAAACTTTGATCAAAATTCCAAAAATCTAAAATTTCAAAACTTTTTAAAACTTTGAGTTGATAAGTGTTACACGGACCGTAACTGGTTTTAGTTTATTCTTCAAAATACAGCAAAAGGTCAGTGGCTGACCTGAATAAGAGCTGCTTGATTGTGAAGAATCGCCCTTACCCTAAGGTCGATTATGAATAATAAGAATTCATGAACCTTAAGAAATCTGACATACCAATAATTGGCATTTCCGACGCAAAATTTTCAATTGGCATTTATCCGTTTCAGATCCGTTCATCATCCGTTGTATCCGTTATACGTTTGTTCGTGTCCGTTCATATCCGTTAAGCTCCGTTATTCATCTGGTGTACCCTTAAGTATATGTTGACGGCCGGTGAAGTCCGTCCTGTCAGGTGGACAATTTGGAGCATGTTAAAAAGAAAAATATTGATTACAAAACTTAATTTTTTATTAAGTTAAATACAGTCAAGTCAAAATTTAAGATACGTGATGTGGGAAATGAAAATTATCACCGCATGTGTTACTGTATGTCAATCAACTGTTTCAAATAAACATTTCCCGCGCGTGCCTCCCTACACACTCGTCATGACAGTATCATAAATTAAAGTACAAGAACAAATATTACTGGTTATATTTAAAAAGTTATTAACTATTTATTATCAATTATAAGTTTAAAAAAAAAAAAAACATCTTTATATACAAGTCTGAGAAATAAATTAAATAGATAATTTTTTTTTTCCTTTTTCTACAGACAATCATTTATATATATAGCATGATATGTTCAAAGACTGTAATATCTATAATATGTGTTCTGTATTTTTTTTGTGAGGGTCTCAAGGTAGATTAGTGAATGCTAATTGAGTCACATTCTTTAAATACAGTAATTATTATTATTATAAGAGCTAACTTTCAACATGTTCAACAGCGACCGACTTCAAATTAAATACACGATAAAGATAAAGATAAGGAATACACAGGTTATTTACTTGTCAGATTATAGTATTAGAACCTTGAGAATTTGCTGGTTTAAGATAAACATACATAATGACTTTAATAGTTCTGTAATAATTAAATTGATAGGCTATTATGATCGGTCATCGCTTTCCGTTTGTATAGTGAGTGTCATTTAAAACGCAACACCAAATGGAACATTATTTTGTCTAAAGATTGAAACAATTTATCTCTCATGAAATATATCTGTAGCTATGTGAATACCAGGACTTTATGAAAAATATTTGTTCAGGGAAGAATATATTATACCATGGAAGTAAACATCCATGCTTATACTTAAAAAACTAAATGGTCTCGTTGTTAACATGCTTGTCCGAGTACAGAATGTCGTAAGTTCGTACCTTTGTCCGCTGATGAATCAAAAGACTTTGAAATTGGTATCCGGCTCAACATATCGGACAAACGCAAAGCAGAGTTTATTTATCATTTATTCACATGTTCACATCAGGAATATGCATATAGTTTATTTGCTTCTGTACGTTAAGCAAAATTTATTCACTCACTCGTTAAACTATTATGATCGATCCAAATGAATTAAGAAACATGTGCAATACCCAAGGTTATTATTTTTTTGTTGCTGTTATTATAGTAGATAATGGAGTAACTGTAATAAAAGTTTCAAACTTGTTGTTGCGTTTTTGTATGTACTCAGTATTGTGTAAGTTTGCTTCCACCACACTAACTTGACATCGTGAGAAATTGATATCGCCTTTCTCAGCAAGATATGTACACGTTCTTATCACGTCAGTGGAAAGGGGATTGCAAATAAATATAGGATATAATATATCTCTGAACTTTTTTTTCACAATCAAACATCTTTCCGAGAAAACGTTTCACGGAACTAGTAAATTCCCTCCAGAAACATGCGTTTATACGGGTGTTGCTAAACGGCGGAAACGGAAACGGAACGGAAAGAGAAACGGAAAGGAACACGGAAAGAAATATTTCTATGGATAGAATATAAGGGGGAAATGGAAAGAACTACAAAAATCAATAACGACTGAATTAACAAAATCACACAACAAGTATGTCGACATTTCATCTAGGTCTGTGTGCATCTAAACAATCATGGGAACTCTCCAACATTATAGACTTGAAAGTTGAATAAACCATGCCAAAAATCACTCTATCTTTACTTTTTAACCCAAAACACAAGACATGATTAAAAAAGGCGACATTTAAGGGCAATCAATACTTGAAAAAAGTCTTCTTACTATAACGAAACTTTGACTTGTATGTAGATCTTATCTTGTTGATCATTTTTTTTTAAAGGTTTTAGCAATCTTTTAAATACGGGTTTCAAGATAATTGGCATAAACCAGTCATGAATACCGGCGGAATACCTGAGCAGATATTTATGCATTTGCGCTAATTATCTATAACATGCATTACCTAAAAGATTATCATAAAGTATGATCCAACATAATGCGTAATCAGATAAATTATTATAATATCATTAATGCTTTTCTTAAATATCCCAGTTACAATTATGTGGCGTCTTTAATGATTGCGCCAAAACATCGATTAAGACACGTTACAGACATATTAATATTATGTTTTGAAAAAGCGCCATATAAACTTAAATTGAACAGTTACAGGAAACCAGATAAAACTCAATGTTGGATTTATTCATTCTTATGCTTCCGCAAGCAACTGCCGCAAGAACGTAGTGAAGTATATAGTGAGTATAGTGAGTGATTTTCATGGGTATCCATAGGCGGATCCAGGGGGAACCTGGGGGGCCCGGGCCCCCACCTTTCGTGGGAAAAATTTGGTTGATTATATAGGGAATCATTGAAGCATGACTGGAGCAGGCCCCCCCCCCCCTTTAGGAAAAGTTCTGGATCCGCCACTGGTATCTATCAAGTTGGATGTAGAAAATGCATAACCTCAGATTTAAAAAAAAATTACCACGGACGGAGAACATATCAATCTATTAGTTCAGTAATTTTCGTGTCTGTCCTTCCATTATGTGACTCAGAAAAAATTCCAAAAATTGTATCGAAAAGAGAAAATCGAGTGCACCTTTTTATGTTAGGGCGTGTTTGAGGTGTATATTTTGTCTTTAAAACGTACAAATCAAGAGTATTTGATATATCATCTCGCTTCAGATTCTATCATTTTTATATATTAAAGCTCTAGGTTGACTTTATAACATAAAAAAATCACAGTACGAAAAGATGAAACATATGGGTCAAGTGAATTACCTATCTAATGAATCACAAAAACAGAGTAGGTGTGTTCGAATAGCTATATTTTTACTAAAAGTACTTGACGACAGTCTTTTAGGTTGGATGATGAAAATGCATATCTTCGAAAAAATATTATTTTTTGTGTGTGATAACTAGGGTTTATAATCCCCAAGCACTGATTTTTTTTAGTCTGCCCTTCCTCGAAATATTTAATTGGAATTTTTTTAAATGTTTAAGAATTTTCGAAAATTCCACCTGACAACTGATCAGACAATAGTTTTAAGTTGAATCAATGCAGACAAGATCATTAACTGGTGCTCATTAGCTAATAGATACATTTGTCTTTTAAAATACAACTGACATATAAGGATGGTAATGGTGCTATGTGGATAAATTTATCGGTTTTCAAGAGCAAAATTGGAAGCGCGTCATCCCTACAATGGCTTCCATTTCTACGATTGAGAAAATGAACTGGCGTAATGGGGAGATAATTTTGACGAAGTAGATTCCTGACTGTATGTAGATAAAATAACAACAACAACAAAATGTTAATTCTCTCTTTTCCGTTTTTCCGTTTCCGTTCCGTTATCCGTTTCCGCCGTTTAGCAACACCCGCGTTTATACAAGGGCAAATGACAAAAAAGGGGTTGTAGTTAGACTCATAGGCATGTAATATAGTATTGAGAGAGAGAAAGCCCAAAGCTAGAACAGTGCTGGAATCCGTGTCACCTGTTTGTCGCCTTGCTTTTTCCCCTTAAATAATCCCTTCCAAATTATAGATATAAACTATATGGAGGTCCGTATCTACATGTCAAAATACGGATAATTGAGAATACTTTTTTTACAAAGTTGTGCCAGAGAAATTATCTTTCGATCATGAAAAAGCTTTTACTACCCCAGTTTTTTGTAATTCTATATTTAATTTCAACGCTTATCGGATTTTCGCTTTTTGTTCGAAATAAGATATTTTCGGGGTTTGATGAACATGCATGTTTTTAGAGAGTAAATAAAGACAAGGAATATAAACAGCGTAGTACAGTAAACACACAAAGTTGAAATGAAAGCAAACCCTCCTATATAGATTATGCCATGGACAAATAAATATAATTTCTTTATATAAGAAGGAGTGTAGATGATATAAAGACAGGTATTAAATTTTCATATCACAATGAAAACAAATAGTAATTATTACAATAATAACTCAGTTTATAACATTATAAAACGAATATTTCCGAATTCTGAATTCCGAATTCTGAATTCCGAATGTTGAATTCTGAATTATAGGTGAGCCTTCTCGGCTTTCGTAAATTCCTCCACCATTCTTAAAACATAGTTTAATGAAAAAATGGTCCTGGTGAAACATGTAAAACTTATTTTCTACTATTTTTGCAACAACAAAAGGCTGCCAATACAGACGCAAGATATATAGAATGCATTTTTAGCCTCAAAGATTAAAACGTAAACTGGAAGTGAAACATGTAAATGGGAACTGACATTATCCAAAATTTACAAACGATGTCATATCAACTTTTGTTTCTCTCTTCCATACACAAATGTTTTACAGAAAACTCGTTTGATTAACGTAAGATATCTGCTCTTTATAATGGAAGCTACACAAAACCATAGCTTCTTTGCTAGAAATTTGACGCATTCGTGTACTATGGTACTGATATATTTCTAGAAATTATTTTGTTTAAACATGGATGAGTACATTACCTATGTTCTAAGATAGGCTAGTGGTTAAGAGTGAGTAGTGGGTACAGTTGTATGTTGACATATAATTGTTAACTTCTACGTAATTTGGTATATGCTTGAGAGATCTCATTGACATGTATACCACATCTTCTTATTTCACGTAGAACGATCGCATAATCAAATGAGAGAAGAAAAATGTTCGATAATTTGAAATAGTTTTCGAAAAACATAAGATGGGTTGCAATCTTTTTTTCTGTGCTCTTGTCAAACATAGAACAACAATGACTCAAATAAATAGTTTTAAATTGATTTATGATCAATTTATTTTCTAACATGTATGCATTTTCAAACGAAATTAAGTACAAATTCTTTTATACAATCAAAACCATAAAATGATAAATAAGAAAAAAAAGCTAGAGCTTAAAATATTATTATTCTTTTTTTTAAATGGAGTGATATATACTTTTATCAATGGTAGATATAAAATAAATTAAATAATACGTATATTGTAATGTAGTAGTATTAGAAATATAATGACTTTTTGTATCTCCTACATGTTATTTTTATGTAATAAATGTATACATGTAAATCATTTAATAATGTACTTATTCAATAACGCATGCATAAAAAATTGTAATATTTCAATTCAAATAATTTTTAACTCTTCAAAAGTATACAGAAATAATTAATAAGCAATATAATTGTCAAACATCTAATCTTTTATTTTAGTGATTTTGTATTTAATTTGTTGCATAGATCAAATGTGTTCGTTCAGTGTATGTGCACTTGTTTGTGTTAATATATCTTTTGATTGAGGTAAACCATTTCAATTGCTATTTTATAGTGTATCTTTTTCTGTTGAGATTTTCACTATGGTTTCAGGTAAGGGTGATGTTAGTATCTATCAATACCTTTTAAACCCGCTGCATTTGTTTGTCCCTGTCAAAAGTCAAGAACCTGATTTTCAGTGTTTGTGGTTCGTTTATGCGGTTCATAAAATGTAATGAACCACATTGGTTATATCTAATGGTTTAATCTTACAAAGTGTGACTTGTATGGAAAGTAAAACTCATACAATATATTTGTATTACTGTATATTCTTTTCAGGAATGATGAAGGGACTAATGTGTCTGTTGTGCATAACAGGACACATATGCTTGACCAATTGCCAGGTCACAGGTGAGTATAACTAAACAGGATATTTATTCATTAATGTACCGTAGGTGTATCGTATCATCACTTTTAATTGCTACATTATATGCTTTGAACCTCATAAGTATGTCCATAAGAACGAAATAGGAGGTTTAAAACCCGTTCAGCACGCGCAGATGTGCAGAATTATGAATATATTAACTTTGATCAAGCGTTATTACTAATTTATTTTCCGAAGAGAATCAATATGTTCAAACTGTTAGGGAGATGTTGTTCTGCATTATATTTACTAATCCGAGAAGTTACTGAGCACTACTCAATTGAATGCAAATGAAATAGCTTTCCACAGTGATGTTTTTTTCTGCTCAAACTTGAAAGTCCTTTTGACATATTGCATTGTTGTAACATCTTAAAAATTACGTGTTTCAAATCTGACTATACCAAACTCCTGATTGATTGAAAAAAAAGTACTTTCTTAATAGATTTTAATCAGTAACAAGCTGATTGACTTTAAGAGACAGAATGCTTACCTCATCTAAAAAAAAAGTGATGATGATTTTGAGCAAATTAATAAATAATTGAAAACATACATATTATTATATCAAATATCGATCTTCATCATTAGTCAATCATACATCTGAGAGATAATTTCACTTGTTCTTGCCTTATATTGAAATTTTCTTCACCATTCGGTTTTCAATACTTCTATCCTGTTGTATTTAGAACACTGTCTAACTGTATTTGCATTTATCTATGTTGCTATTTCACGAAGATGCATCAATCATATATTAAGATAAGAGACACTTCTTCAATGAACATCTATCCTAAAAGCCTGGTATGAAAAAAAGTATATCTGAAATGAAAAATCTTAAGTATAAAAAGTACATTCTTTGAATTATCCATCAATAAAACACACATGTTAGTTGCTTTGTAAAGCACGGAGGTGAATAATTTCTATTTAGCAAGTACGTCGACTTAAAATATGTTGAACACACTTATGTGTCAGATATCATGAGTATTTTTAATTCGGTCTTATCCTGATTATTTAAAAATTCACCGAAGATAATTCATATGTTCTAACTGTTGAGGAATTAATTTCCTCGTTTGAAATGTTTTACATTTGTCATCATCGGGTCTTTGTTAGCTGACTATGCGGTAAAGACTTTGTGCATTGTTAAAGGTAATACGGTGTCCTTAGGTTATTGATTTTTTTTCTGGGATTTGGTCTTTTGTTGAAAATTGCCTCTTTGGCAGTCAAACTACATCTTCTCTATGTTACACCCTTTGTTATTGGTATTTAGAATGGAAGATTACACAACTACAAGTTGTATCACTTATGGTGGTCAATATCATGTTGAGATACACAAATTTATATTTCAAATTTCAGGTGATCTACGCATAATTGGTAGTTCTCAAGAAAATAAAGGACGTTTAGAAATTTTTAAACTTCACGAATGGGGAACTGTGTGTGACGATTTCTTTGGTGATGTTGATGCTACAGTAGCTTGTCGACAACTTGGTTATTGGTAACTATATATAAACAATCTTTCCCTGTCTCTCTCTCTTATGATGCTTACTACGTTAAATATGACAACAATAAAGATGTTCTTCAGAAGACGGTGTATTAACACTGCTTCGTTTTTCCTTACTAAATGTTGCATTGGTTTTTAATGTTGCATTGCGTGTCAGGATGGAACGCTCTGAAATATAAATATTGATGATTGAGTGTATGTATCTTTACAATAAAGATCTTTAACACTACTGTATAATTACAATGCATTGCGATGTGTTATTCATACCAATATCGCAAAGATGAAAATTGCCTTCTAGTCTAAAATGACATAATTGCAATAAGTGCACGCAATAATTTCTGAATTTACAGTATTTTCCTCTTTTTTCACAACCAATTGAACTCAGTAGAAAACACGGGAGCTATCAACTGCGTCAAGTATGTAAATAATGCAATAATCTTGTATTTATCTGGCCATATCATATGACAAAACACCAGAAAGCACATGTAACACTACAATTATCTAGAGAAAAAGCCGTATCAAGTACATGTTATTATATGTTTAATATGTAATCAAAGATAAAGTGCATAATATAAAAACACTTTTTGTATTATATACATCTAAATATGTGGATTACCTTTGAGTATTATTTATATGATTTACTTCGTTTTGTTGAAATGTTTTAGTCTTTTGGAAAATGTCGAGTGTTCTGTATTTAGACACTTCTTTGAAGAATTATGTTTTGCATGTACACGTATGCATGTGTTATCCAACGATATTATAGGTTTAGACGCGCGAAGTACGACGGTCACGCTGAAGTGCAACGGTCACGCTGAAGTGCGATGTTTTTTTATCGAAATACGATGGCACTTTTGCTGAAGTCCGATGATTTTGCATGACGTTTTAATATTATGATGATTACAAATACAACGTTACATCAAATACAATATCACATCAAATGCAACATTGATTGAAAGCAGGAAAAAAAGATTTTGTAGATCAAGTTTGTTTGCGAACAAAGGAAAGGAAAAATAAAATAACAATCGATTCGAGACTTGAACAGTTTTGAGCAGTACAGGAGGAGATTACAAAACTATTACAAATATTATCAGCATGGTCAAACGGAAAATTCTGAGGAACAAATCGACACAAAAGATGAATTAGGTTTACATATGAGCTAACCACTGTTCGGAAGTATGACATAAACCTTTTATACGGCAAATAAAATGATTCAAATATTTTTGTTGACTTCTTTTCAGTTTTTGATGGGAAACATGACTAACATACAGACCTACACGCTGAATCATATTATGTTCACCCTTGAACACCCTACTTTCTGATTCCATACTACATGTACTGATTAGAGAATTATCATTAATAGACTTAAACACATATATATTTAAAATTCTTTGGTTTAACCTAAACAGAAATGGAAAAATCTTTTAAATGCGAAATGAGAAGCTACTTTGGTCAAATCTGAATGATGTTATTTCATTTAAACAGCCCAATCATGTATATATAATTTTACTTGAATTCACAGGTAGTCCAGTGTACTTTAGCGTAACCACCATCACACTTCAGCGTATATATTAACCGGTTAGCGTCACAAAATCGCCATGCATTTCAGCGTGGGCCATCGAACTTTACCATGCAAGTCACGGTTCTGAGTACCATTGCGGTTCCGGGTTATATATACATGACGTTGACATGAAATGGGACAAGGGAGACCAAAAATTACAAACTTTTATAACAAATGCTAACAATCAAAACCCTTTCATCAAATTCACCCATGAAACATCTAATTCCACCATAAACTTCCTTGATACATCTAGCACCCTCTCTGTAGGTATAATAAACACAGATAAATACTCTAAACCTACAGATACTCATCAATACTTGTCGCCTGAAGTTGCCATCCTCCACACTGCACGAAGAGCATTCCATACAGCCAAGCTCTCAGAATAAGGCGAATCTGCTCCTCTGAAGACCTGCAAAACAACGTCTGGGGCAGCTCAAAGGACATTTGAAAAGAAGGGGATATAAACACAAAAACATCAAAAATAGTTTTCGAAAAGCGGAATCCATCCCCAGAAGCAGTCTGCTAACTTACAAAGATAAACAGAAAAGTAAAAGAATCCCATGTGTGCTCACCTACCATCCATGCCTGAGAAATAGTTTCAAGACCATTCGTGATCATTGGACAGCAATCGAAAACATTCGAAGTTATCCAAAATCTTTCCTGAGCCTCCCATGATTGCCTTCAAACAACCTAACAGCCTGAGAAATATACTTGTCCGTGCTGACCTTTCCAAACCTAAACATACTGTAGATAATTGCCAGCCCTGTGGGGATAAGCGCTGCAAATGTTGCAACCAATTGCAGCATTCATCAACATTTCACAGTAAGACCACATAAAAGACATACAAGATCTTCTGCAATGTCAACAGCTCAAACGTGATTTACGTTCTTGAGTGTCCTAGATGTGGTCTCCAATATGTTGGTGAATATATGCAGCCATTTCACAAACGCCTCAATGGCCACAGGAGTGACCTCACAAAAAAAACGTATATTCCTGTCGGCCAACATTTCAGGTTACCAGATCACAATCTGAAATATTTTGATCACATGAAGATCCTTGTGATCGAACAGGATTGTACATGGCAAAATAGGCAAAGGGACAATCGGGAGAACTTTTGGATAAAAACACTGGGTGTCCTCCATCCAGATGGAATCAATAGAAAGAAATAATTAAATTTACAGTCTAGTGTTTATATTATTATATTCAGAATTTTGGATTAAAATCAATCGACCAAAACTTACCTGTATTATTAGTGATCTATGTTTACACCTTATACATTATATATCATTATTGTTAAAACGTTTTTCACCGAAGAAGGCCATTTGTTGAGCCGAAATATTTGCAATTATTGTATAATTTATATCATCTGTTCAGTTTTTCCATCTTTGTGCAATGATATTCAACACTTTTTAGTGTTTTGTTTTCCATCTATTTATCGGTATTGTTACACAATCTTTCAGACTCATATAATTTTTCCTGTTTGTGTAGTATTGTCAATTTTGATGATCCAATACCTATTAAGTTTACTGGTTGGCAGATTCTTATAGACTCTATATATATATATTATCGTTGGTTTTATACGTTACGCTGTCATTTGTATATATTACTTTGTGGTCAACGGGTCAGAAATTGTTTCGCTGTTTTTTTTTTATTTGACAAATCTTTGCCGGATTTATATTCTTTTAATTTTTTCGTACACATGCTTCTTATTAAATTCCGTCTATGACCATGAATAAGGGAGTTTTTTTGTATCTAATTAGATTAGTAAAACCCCATCGCATGTTTTGTGCGCCTGATCCAAGTCCTGACAATGTTGATACTGTGTACGGCCTTCACACGGTGGAAATTATGATTCGCTTTCATATTTGATTCCTTTTTAGTCGATCAGAGATCGCTGTTTTTTGTTTTTTTAATGTTTTTTTTTCTTGTTTTTTTTTCACCGTACAAAAACGAGTTGATCTTTGTTTTTTCATTCTAAATCTAAAAATTCATGCTATTTTACTCAGTTGGAACGTTATATCATTGTCAATCAAATACA
Source organism: Mytilus galloprovincialis (assembly GCF_965363235.1). Lineage (NCBI taxonomy): Eukaryota > Metazoa > Mollusca > Bivalvia > Mytilida > Mytilidae > Mytilus > Mytilus galloprovincialis. The sequence continues at coordinate 39,017,409 of NC_134849.1, read as the reverse complement.
TTTCCAGCATTAAATCTCTTAGTGATGCATAGTATTATTTTCAATTTTTATTTTTGAGACGACCCCTCACATCTTTCCTGTCGTAGTCGTGCTCAACTGTAGGTGTAGAAATTGTTGAAAAGGTCTAATATGAACATATTTCAACCTATTTAACCATCAATTGTATGTAGGGGGCAGGGCACGACCCTCATGATGAACTAGACAGGCAATTAAGATTAAATATGGGGTACGGATTGGGTTCTGAATTTTTTTAAAAGATAAAATCTAAACGGTAACATCATTATATGAGGGAGCGTAACATGACCCCAGGTAAAAACCCTTAGCTGTACTACAAAGGTCTTGCCTATTCTGTGGCCTATAAAATAAAATTGCTTACTACCACTTCATTTTAATTGTCATGTCTCATTATCAATCAGTACACTTCTTTTTCATATTGACATGTCAAGACAGAATGTTGTGTTTTAGGCTGACATATAAAATAACCTATTTGACCATGACCTTTTATTTGACCTTGAAGGTCAAATAGTAAGGTCATTATCCATGGTACACAACACATCACATATAGTGCTGACATTATGTGTCAAGTATTAAAAAAGGAAGAGAAAGATGTGTAAAAAAAGACGGGGGGGGGGGGGGGGGGGGGGGAGAAATCAAATATTTTGACCTTGAGGTCAAAGATCAAGGTCAACTGGCAGTTTTCATTTTATGAGACACACTGTCTTATTGTAATACACCTTCATGTCAAATATCATGAGATAGTGTCAAACGATAAATAAGTGTTCAAGATTAAATACACAGATTATTGTGGAAAATTTATGAAGATAACCCATTTTTATCCCGTTGCCATGGTAACGGTGTAAGAGACCCCAGTTAAAAAATCATGAAACTTGTAGTACACATGTAAACCTTTATAGAAATATTTAAAACATTTAAAAATTCAAAGTACTTTATGAGATTTCATGTCATTTTGATGATATTTTTACCAAGTATCCAAAGTATGTCCAAAATGCCCTTTTTTGTATCGGTCAGCCTCAAAATTTAGCAATACTCAAGCTTTAACATATTTACTGAATGATGCTTGCTATAAAAATCAATTCAAATACCAGTTAAACATAACCTTATCTACCATAGTCAGAGTAACAAAATTGAGATATTTTTTTTGGAAATACAGGCATTTCCAGAAGATGGCGCTGTTAAATCTAAAAATAGCTTAAAATAAAATTTTAAAGTTAGATTTGTTTTTCTCTCTAACATGTGTGCACAATTTCATTTCATTTGGTTGACATGTCATGTGGACCCTTTTATATGCATTTTGCATGGTTCTATCAAAGACTGTGTGTTAAAAGATTAAAAACATTTAGTTGCCGTGCGAAGACAATTCCACGATACACATGTAAACTCTTGTGACCCTTCTGGAACACCGTGGGAAATTCATTCAACTTTTAAAGTTGTAGAACGACATTTTTGTGCGTTCGTTTTGAGGCTCTACAAATTCCTTTACAAATAATTAACCAGAATCTAAAAAATAATACTTTTCCGAATAAACGAGAACACATCTTCTTTAGCTATTTGATTTTTTATGTTTTATTAATCAAAACAGGACGTAGACCTGAACATTAGTTATACGTCCATGGTCAATAGTATAAATGTATGGTTGATGAAATATTGAAATTGTGATAGAAATTGTCCGGGGGATCAATTGTGTTCAAATAACAAAAATACGATAAAGAACTGCCAATTGTGGGCGATTAAGAAATTTTGAAAATAAAATGCTGACTGATTTAACTTGAAAAGAATATTATGATGAGCAATTGAGGTTTAGTAATAATTAAAGGATAAGTGACCTATCGGATGGCGATAAGCGGATTACTTATCATCACAACTTTTAATATCTTTTGTAAACGTTAAATGACTGGGCGTCATAAACGTGTCCAAAACATGATGACAGGTAAAATGATAGTAATTTAAAGCGAAAATATTTTTTACACTTTCCAAATTTAAATGACAAAATTGATATAAAATACATTCGTTAATTTGAAAACTATTCGTAAAATACGAAAATGCCGAACGTTAGCAAAATCACTTGAAGTTATTCCCTTTATTCAACAGAGTTGTCTCTTTACAGTTTCTTTTCGTATTTTAAATTATTCAAGTCTGTATAAATGTACCGAGGTTGTGAAACATAATATTTTACATTGCTCAATAAATTGAGTTTTACTTGTTGATCCCGTGAATAGATTGGACGATCGAGTTACCGTAAAAACAACATTTTTTATTAGCCAGTTGATTTTTAAATAATGAACAATCATTGCACGGATATTGCTTTTCAGTAAGTAATACAAGATTCTAACGGTGACAAAATCTTATGAACACAATGTATGATTTGACCGGACTGTAATAGAAACACAAAATAACAAGTTTGTTTTTCATGTTTTTTTTTTTGTAAAATTATTTCATAGATAATGGCATGGGACAAAAACATATAAGATAATAATTATCTTAATCTAAATGATAATTTCACATCTTTATCTGTAACATTTGTTTAATTGTTAATACCGTGATTTTAAAGCACACCTGTGCAATCAAGATCGATTAAATGTACATAGGTAAATTATCTCGCTAATCCGATTATGTTGTCACGCGTCATTAATATTTAGTGCATCCGATAGGCATTAAACCAATTAACTGCCACGCGGTGTTTGGAGAGAATCTTTAGAGGAATTCGGGAGTGAAATTCGCGGTATTCGGTGTAGCTCCGAAAAAACACGGAAATCGGAAAAAACGATAGTGAATTGGTTCATTTGAATGGTACTGTATACAATATCATACGTAAGAAACAAAATGTGAAAAACAGGAATAACAAATTATTATAGGTAAAAATAGACAATGTATTTTCCCACAGGAACTACCTTTGCATCTAAAAACTGTGAAACTTTTACTATTTCACTTATAAAGTTTTGTGAAAAATTATATTCTTGAATGGAAAGTTAATATTCATTAATATTGTATTCAAAGGTAAACACAAAGGACTGTGCGGCATATTTTTGAACATGCATAAGCCCAGAATTTGCTGGTGTTTAAACTTAGAATATCTACTACCACTACCTTTACTGTTTGCCTACTTCAGAATTCTTTTTTCATGTTTGTATATTGGTAACAGTCCAAAGTTATGTCTCTATGAAATGAAACATTGAGATCATATATTGGGAATAGTATGTTGTACTGGTATACCACTGTCCCAGGTTATGGGGAGGGTTGGGATCTCGCTAAAATGTTTAACCCCGCCACAATACTTATGCATGTGTCTGTTCCAAGTCAGGAGCCGGTATTTCAATGGTTACCGTTTGCTTATTTGAAACATATTTGTTTTTCGTTCATCTTTTTTATATGAATAAGGCCGTTAGTTTTCTCGTTAAAATTGTTTTACATTGTCATATCGGGGGCTTTTATGGCTGCCTATGCGGTATAGACAGTGCTCATAGTTGAAGGCCGTACGGTGATCTATAGTTGTTAATGTCTTTGTCATTTTGGTCTCTTGTGGACAGTTATCTCATTGGCAATCATACCACATCTTCTTTTTTATAATCAATTTGTCTATGAATATAACATATCTCATAAATAAAGGCAACAGTAGTATACCGCTGTTCAAAACTCATAAATCCATGGACAAAAAACAAAATCGGGATAACAAACTAAAACCGAGGGAAACGCATTAAATATAAGAGGAGAACAACGACATAACACTAAAATGTAACACATATAGACAAAATCCCACGAGAATAACAAATATAACATATATATATAACATCAAAACCAAATACATGAATTTGGGATAGACAAGTACCGTGACACGTCTTATCGCAATGTGAATTTACACTCAAAAATAAGAGAAAACAAACGACACAACGTTATAATGTAATACACACAGAAACGAACTATAATATAACAATGACCATATTCCTGACTTGGTACAGGGCATTTTTAAAGGAAAAAATGGTGGGTTGAACCTGGTTTTGTGGCATGCCAAACCTCGCACTTTTATGGCCATGTGAAATATAACATCAAAATGACAACACAGGACTACAATATAAATAAATTGGAGAACACAATTGACAAAGAATCACACGAACAACAGCCAACAAAAGGCAACAAGTTCAAAATTTTAATACGCCAGAAGTGTATTTTGTCCACACAAGACCTATGTGTGACGCACAGATACAAAAGTTTGAAAGCCGAAACGAGTACAAAGTTGAACAGCATCGAGGACCAAAAGATCAAAAAGGTTGTGCCAAAAACGGCAAGGGTTTTCTGTTAAGTTACCAGAAAATCCCTATAATTTAGAGTAATTTTTACTTTTGCAAACAGTAAATTTAATAAAATGAATATTCAAAAGATGTACATGATAAAGCTGAAGTATTAACTAATTACAGGAAACAACTGAAATACATTTACATAACCAGACATTTGAAACACAAAAGTAGACACATCCGAATACGTTTAAACCTCTACGCCAAGTGACGTCCTATTTGAAACTGAAAAATGACGAAAAAATGACGTCATTTGAATTAGTAAAACAGAGCATCAAAAAATGAAAAATGACGTCACATAAGAATGAATAAGATAGAATTAGGATTAATTTAAGATTATGTATTTGAACTAAATACTGATATTGCATTTAATAACAAAGCACATTTTAATTCTTATTAATATAAAACTGAGGTAGCAATTAACTATATTATAAAACTATGTCAGGTTTGTTATGAATCTAACTTCAAACGTAAAATATCATACTGATTACTTTGAACGAAATCAAATCTGATAAATGAAGGCGGTGATTAATTTTCTTTACCATAACACATAAATATAATAGAAAAGACGTCAACACATTTGACAAAATCCGATGAGAATTACAAATATAACATTAAACATTTAAACTAAATACATGAATTTGGGATGTATAAGTACCGTACCACGTCTTATAGTAATGCGAGTTCACACTCGGCAAAACAGTCACAATCGGGAATAAGTCACGTTTGGTAATTAAAAGATTAGACGACATTATGACAAAACACAATCTACCATGTGGTAAAAATGTCCTTAGCTAGTTTGGTCAACGAAACATCGTATGGATCCACCAAATCGTGATGGTGTCCATAAAATTTACGGAGTGTCAATTTTAATCTGTCCTCCTCATAACTTTGTTGGAGCAGTTTCTGCGTAAGGAGCACACTCCTGTATATGAAGTCCGTATAGTGTGAACAAGCACGTGAATAACGTATGAATTGTGATATGTAAACACCATACGAAGGGGCAGAGGGTATGTTACTGCTGAGAAATGGGAAATTGATAATTGGGAAGTTGAAATCGTCCCGTTTATCATAGATTTTCGTGTGAAGTCGTCCATCTACGTCAATATCATAAAAAGAGGCATGGTTTGAGAAACAACTGTATTTACAAAGTGTAACTTATACATGAAAAGGAAGAGATATCAACTAAAAAAAAACGAAAAACACCACCAAACAACGGGATTGAACTTTTCGCAACTGTAAATTGGTAGATTACCTTTTTTTTTTTTTAGTACTGGTGTCATAATTGAGTCCCAGAATATAGATGATGGTAACGGAACAATTTGGCTAGATCAAATTGACTGTGTAGGAACTGAAACCAAATTAATTAACTGTTCTAAAAATTCCTACATAATTATCTGTGGACATGAAGATGATGTTAAATTACAATGCTTCACCACTTGTCCATCAACAGGTTATTATAATCTTAGCCATTTATATTAAGTTGACATCCGCGCTTATCTTTTTTTTAACAGCAGGACTTATTGTGATATTCATACTATTCTGCTTCAACTATTTATTAAGTTTCAATTGTTTAGATGAGAAAAAAATAAGTTTTTGAACGAAGGTTAAAATTAGTATAAGCTCAAACTATTCTTTTAAGTGTTTTTAAGTGTTGTTTAGAAACATGTATTTTGTCTGTTGTATAATAGTGGATTATTGTGTGTCTATACATTACATACTTATCATCAGTTAACAATTCTTTGTGTTTGAAGAAGGTCAGTTACTGATAAGCAGTGGACCAAATGAGCACGAAGGACGACTGGATATTTATATGCACGGGATATGGGGATCAGTGTGTGAGGACCTATTTGACGATATTGATGCATCAGTAGCATGCCGACAACTGGGCTATTGGTATGTTTTGAAAAGGGATGTGACTTGTATATCATTACACGATGATGGTTTGATTAGTATTTGAAACAGAGTGATCAGTTTAGTTAGGAATCGCTCTGCTCACTCTTTAACCTTTGTCTGTATCGATTACTTGTAGCTTTTTAGATGATTTTTTTTTCAGAGAACACTGTCTTCTAGGGCTTTATTTAACACATGTTCTCACGACGTCTCTTTAGCATGCGCGTGTGACACTGCTGATTGTTTTACTTCTTCGAATAATTTCCTAAAATGAGTAAAATGACGATTTCCACAATCATATCAAAAACTAGATACATGTCTGGAGCACCAAAGTTCACAAACTGTTTATGGTGGGTTTCGTGTTATTAATTTTATTTTGTCTATGATTTAATTTGTAAACTATTTCTTTTTGTAGTTGAAATATTTTACTAGGTGTATTTGTACGAGTCATTATCCTTTATTTCCCATTGAAGACATGCATTGAACTATTTACTTATTATTATTAAGAGTTCCTTTATTTCGTTATGCATAATAACTAAATTACACAACCTTTATGTAACATTATTTTGATAGCTCTGGAAATGTATTGTCTTCAAATACTGTAGTCGATGGATCGGGTATTATATGGATGAATGATCTTCGTTGTTCTGGCACAGAAAGTACATTGGATGCCTGCACATATAACAATCATACGAGTGACTGTTCATCCAACCAAGATGTTGGAGTAAACTGTTCTTTCGCATGTCATACTGCAGGCAAGATTTTCTCAATTAACTGATATCTGCAAAACTAGCTTTTTTTTCAGCAAGCCGTAGTCTAAGATTAACGAAACTGCCATTTTTGCAGAAAAAAAATATTATAACATATAATATGTGAGTGGTTTGGTAATGTTTATTTATTGTGGAACAGTACTTGAATACATGTAGTAGATCTATTTTCTCATGCCATTTGACATTATACATTTTGTTTCACAGTACTAGGACGTGTTCACATTGAGCTAAACTCGGTATTGTGTCAGTGTAATTCATACGTAAAGTGAATACCATTACCATGATTACGTTCCCATAGATAACAATCAATGTGTACATGTAGTTTAAATCATGTTTTGTGTACATGATGTCGATAGTCAATGTAGACCTTGTGTCGGTACGTGTACACAAAATAAGGTATTTAGAACATGCATTTTACCATGCATATTTAAAGATGAAGCGTTTTTTTAATAGAATTGTTATTTATAACAATTATTGATATATACATGTATATCAAATTTTAAAAATCAAAGATAAATTTGACATTGTTTCAACGTTGAAAAACAACCTTGTTTCAACGTTGAATCAACGTTAAGTGCATGCTTGATAATTTTTGTTATCAAATTTATTTGTCTTAACTCGATGTATTGCTTTGTTATATACAAAAACCTTTAAGTAACGTTATTAGGACAACCATTAACTTCAAGGGAGATGGGGGTTATGTTTTTTTACTTGAGTCAGAAATGTTTGTTCGCGCATAGCACGAACAATTTTATTTGTATTTTCAAAGCTATCAATCAATTATTTTTTTTCTAAATTATAACACTAAAAGGTATAGGGAAAGCCTTGGGGTCAAATGGTCGTTCCCCTCAACCCTTATCGATACTAAGAGCATCATCTTTGCCAAATACATAATTCATGTTACAGTGTCTTCCTAAATTACCTGGACTTCAAAGAAATATTTGCCACTGGTCTTAACGATTCCCTCATAAATGCATTACTAAAACATCCGAAACATGTCAATCCGTCTTCGTCATTTGGTAGCACACTGCTGCAACCTATGTTTTTTATTGCGTTATTTGTGGCGGATCCAGAGAGGGTTTCCGGGAATTGGAGCCCCTTTTTTGGACGATCAACGCATTTGAATGGGGACATATGGTTGAAACTCACCCTTTTCAACCTAGGTTTGGAATTCCATTTGAAAAATCCGCCTCTGGTAGTCGAGACATCTTTAGTATCTTTGAAATACTGCAAATTATCAAAATTGTTTTGATAACTGCTAGAAAAAGTTGTCCTACAAATTCGAATTCGTTTCTATATAATGGACATTAACATGACTTTTAGTTTAGAAGTGTGAACAAATCACTTGTGCAGGTAACTAAACCAAATATAGAGATGTGAACAAATTTAATGTGAAACCAGTGTACATTACATTAAACTAATTGGAAACATGTTCACTGTACATGGCGTTTAGTGTGAACACGACCTTAGTACACATGTTTTACGCCTCCAAATGTAATACAAGGTTATAAAATAAGATATAAATATGATCAAGTAAAAACACTGAGCGTTTTGTATTTCATTGATAACAAAACAACATATTTAACTGATGCCATGACGGAGTCGAGGAATTTTCAACCATACATACAATAATAAAAAAAATCTAAAAAACTACAGAGAACAAGTTTGAGTTTCAATTCAGTACATACGTGTTGTCTTTGCTGACAGAGTGTTGATTATATTCAGCAATAGTTGCTAACATATGCAATATGCCATTTATTGTTTTATTAGTCAATGGTCATTGGAGTACATGGTCACCCTGGAGTGCGTGCTTTTGTGGAAGTTACCTATGTATGGGGGACAATTTTGTCAAGGAAATGTCGTAGAACAAAAACCATGTATTATTTTCTGTTATTCAAAGTAGGTATAAATAAGCCCCTTGTGTAGTTTTGGTGGATGATAAATTAAATATAATTGGTAAATACACAACGTGAAAAAAACCCAGAGTTATCATAAACAGGGTAATTTTGTAAATAGATAAAAGTATATAATATTTAAAATAGAATACAACATGTTATAGTATAAACGTTCATTCAAATGTGAGAATTTGTTTAAAAAAAAAAATGTCAGTACAATGCATTTATGTTTTATACCATACGCTTATGTATTTTTATAGTCACTTTAACCATTATTAATGCTTTTCGTATTTGCAATAACATATTTTTGAGTATCCTAGTTAGCTAAATTCGGCTTTTGATTTTGTTTAACACAACACTATTAGATATATAACATATATATGATGTTGTCTCTGTTCATAATTCAGTCAAAGGAAACTACTTTTTTTGTCGAATTAAATCAAAAATTAGAAAGAACATAATTGCTTGATATACTTAAAACTTAAAATCAAATGGAAACATTTATTGGCTAAAAGATCCCGTTGATATGCAACAGGTTATTAGGCATGATCCAACTAAACATTTAAGCATTATTAGGAAATGCACTTTTTTCTTTTCTTTGCTGTAGTCTAATATCATGTTTATATTTTGTGTTTTTCTAAACGATAAAAATAAACGTGTCATAGTAATATATGAATTTATTTTGAAATGTTTTAAACGTTTAACACTGTTTCTGTAAGATAGTTTCATTCAAATGTTACATGGGGAAAAAAACAAACAAAAAGACATTTCATTAAATAAGTATAACAAAATAAGACAACATTACTTAAAACAAGAGTATGTGTAATGAATAAATCTAAGCTTCAGGTAACGGAAGATAGCATTTACAATAAACACTAAGCGTTGATCACTATGATACCATCCTGAAGGATCGTGGTTGATTTTGGAAAAAGACAACGAACATGCCATTTTTATTGTTGATTATATATCTACATTATGGTCTGAAGAACACTAGTTCCCAAAAGACAAATGACAGCGTCATCCACGTTTATATTATATGATTGTGATGAGTATAGTCAAACTATAGTTATAATAGAAAAATTAAGGTGAGCAATAAACGTATTCAATCAGTAATTGTTTGTTACCCAGTGTACAATAAAAAGACAATAAAAAAATTCAGTACACGTCAGGATGTTAGAAGTATAGATTTCAAATACAATGTATCAATGTCTGATCATTCTTATACACAAATGAAAGAACAATACAGTTACTGATAAACGTTTCATTTCATATAATCTTTGTTTGCATTTTAATTATACTTTCCATGGACACTGCATACAATGATATCTACAGTACGGTAGAATCGTAGTATAATTCATTCAGGACTATAATGATTCTAATGATTCGTTTGATAATAATAAAAACAAAAATGAAATTTAACTTAATACATTCGGTAAATACATATTTCTATTTAAGATATTTACGTCAATATTTGTCAAAGTCGCGCTCATCAATAGATGTGTTATATTGTTAAACAGATGCTGCCTTCATTTGAAACATAGCAACTGTCAACCTTTCTTCTCGAACAGATTGATAATCGCCAGTATGATAATCAATTGACCTCTATGATGCGATAATGATGTGTAAAATGGGAATGAATATCGAATTATCTATCGACTAAACCACAAAACGATAATCGTTAACACAATTTCAAACATGCCATTTGTTCATCAAGTGTTTTAATAAAAAAAAAATGAAGAAAGGATCTGACCAAAAGAGTAAGGCCGTGTTCACATTGACATACATTAGGTGTTATATTAGTGTATAGCACACGTAAACAAAACACAATAACGTTCCTATTGCTTCAACTCAATAACTCAATGTTTATATGTGGTTTAACCATGTTTTGTCTACATGCAGTCGATGGTCAATGTAGGCCTTGTGTAGGTGAAGTGTACACAAAACAAGTTATTAAGAACATGAATTTAACCATGTTTATTTAAAGATGAAACTTTAAGAATATAATTTTATTTATAACAATTATTGATAAAGTTCTTTAACGAATTATTTGTCTAAAATAAAAGGGGTAGAAATGATAGGACGAAACATTTGGTCTTGCTTTTTTTAGACGTCATCTCTGTCCTGCCTTTTTTTTTATTATATTCTGTCTTTGCCTTTTCTTTTTAGTTGAACCTGCTTTTTTTTACATAAACTGTCATCCTGCTTTTTTTTGGAAAAGTGACTCGTTCTGTTTTTTTTTTTTCAATTAAAACTTCTGTCTTTCCTTGTTTTAAGATATCGTACAAACCCCCTATTAATCAAATGAAGCTCCCTAAGTATATTGTATAATAATTTTTGTTTGAGTCAGAATTGTTAATTTTCGCATAGCACGAAAAATTTTATTTGTTTTTTTTCAACGCTATCAATATTTTTTTTCCTTTCTAAATGTTACCCTGTTAAGTATGGGGAAAATCTGGATTCATAATATTTTGTTTTTGTCCTCAATGTTGTCCTCAATTTTAGAATTTCAAATAAACCTTAACCCCCTTCCCAGTTGAACCAATATGGTCGTTCCCTTAACCACTTTCCAGACGCAAAGCATCATATTTGCCAAACGCATAACTCATTTGACAATGTCTTCCCTAATTACCTGGATGTCACAGAAATATTTGCCACTGGTCTTAACTCAATCAACGATTCACTCATAAATGTATTACTAATACATCTTGAACATCTCAATGTTTCGTCATAGTTTATCAGCCATTGCCGTAGCCTTCCTTTTATTTATTGCATAATTGATAATAGATCCAGTGAGGGGTTTCTGAACTCTCTTTATTGGACGATCAATGACATATGGTTGAAAACCCCCATTTTCATTCTTGGATTGGAATGCAATTATGAAAACCCGCCTCTGGTTTAGTCGATACATCTTTATTATCACATATTTTGTACTGATATGTACGTTTTTGCATGGCCAATAATAGCCGGAAGTCAAGGTTGGTTATCAGCCCTCGGGGCCGATATCGATATCAGCCCTCGAAATCCATATCAAGCCCTCGAGTTTAACTTCCGGTAAACTGTCAATCAAAGACTATTTGTAAACAAGTTGAACACAATGAAAAGAAACTTAGAAAGTTACGAATCTGCTGTAGAAGAAAAAAGCAGAAATCAGCAGTGAAAATCACAAAAGTTCCCGTAAAATTTTGACGTCATAAAGAATTTATAAAATATATGACGCCACATTGGAATGAGTAGCGATATAGGCCTGATTCTTCTTAAGCATTTTTAACATCTGTAATGTAACATTTTAAAGTCGTTTAATATTTGCAATTCTTAGAATTAATATATTTATTGTTAATCATTTCTGAAACTTTTCACAAAACGTTGTTTACCTACTGTGATACGAACTTTTTTAAACTCACAGTGATACATTTTTTATTTTATTTTCGTTAAATATCTTTTTGATTTTTGATGAAATATCAAACATTATTTGGTGTAAGCTATTTGTTTCTCTTGCTTAAAAATATGTGATAAATAGATTATTACATGTCATTTTTCATATGGTCCCTGGTATCAGCCCACGACCCATATCAAGCCCTCGGGCTAAAGCCCTCTGGCTTGATATGGGAGTCTAGGGCTGATACCAGGGCAATATGAAAAATGCCATGTAATAATCTATAAGTATCTTACAGTACTGCAGATCATCAAAATGGATTTCATAACTGCTAGAAGAGTTCTCCTACACATTTGACATCGATTCTTTGTAATAATCATTTAAATGACATATTTACTGTATATGGCGTTTGGTGTGAACAAGACGTACGTAAGATTGTAACCTGTGTTGCGCAACTACACATGACCTTTTACAAGAATCGGTAAAAAGGCATTTTTTCCTTTTTTTATATATATATCCAGGCGTTTTTTATACAGGTGTGTCCTTGGACGCGATTCTTACACAAAAAGGATTTACAGTTAGTTTTGATTTTACTTTGTTAATCTTCGTTTTAACCTTTACCTTTTTTAGGGTTTAGTTTATTCTGTATTCACTTTCATTCTCAACAAAATGCTTTAAGACAAAATTGCCAAAATTTTATTTGCGACCTTTTTAAGTTATTTTGAATGTTTGGATGAATTTTTTAGTCTGTTTTGTTGTTTGTCTTTTGTTGTTTGTCTTTGATGTAGGTTGACACAGTTCGGACTAATCGATCAAACTTATTGTCGCACTAACCTCTTATGTCTGTTTGTGTTTTGACACAAATTGGGTTGAATATAACCGGGCTTTACACAACTGCCATACACGTGGGTAGGTCAGCTGTTGTTTTTTGCGTGTTGCTTTGATTGACAACACTTGATTTTGTCAGTTTGTGTAGACTTTTTCTTTTCTTTTATATTTTATATCACTTGTATTACATATGAAATACAACCCCGTACTTTGAATGTTTCGAAAACATAAAGTTGGATAAACAATTATAAATCAAATGATGTTTTTTTTAATAGAGTTTGTAATTGTTAGATACATTTTGATATTCTGCGAGAAATATGTCCTTTTGCATAGAAACAGTATTATACTAGGAAAACGAAACGTTAGTTGATGCACTTTTCCGACCGGTCACTGACTCATTACAAAACATCTTTTCAGGTATGTTAGAGTGGAAACTAACTGTGCAATGCCAACATATTAGATGATTGTTGATGTTAATTGAATGGAAATGGTATAGGCAGTCTTTACACATTTTGCAGCCGAAGATTGATGACTTAGATGCTACATTGTACATGTTGTAGTAAAAACGATAGCTGTGTTCAGTATATTTCACGCTTTTGAAAAGCATACACAAATATGTAAGTAAAATTGAGAAGATTAAGTAAACAAATATATATTTAATTAAACTGTCAATTGTTCTTGAACAATTGAGAGGTCTTTCCTTTTATAATATAAAATACATGTTTCTATAGACGTGAAATGTATTGAAAAGCTTTAAAACACACTGAAAATCCTTTAAATAAGGTCAAAAACACATGATTTGCCATATGGGATATGACCTTGACCTTTGACCTTTTGACCTTTGTCAAGGTCATTATTCCCCAATGTCATTGCTGAAGACCCCATGGGTCTAGGACCTTTGGTTATATGGTAAAAGATGATTTTGTCTTTCCAGAAACCTAAAACAGAGGTTATGCCCCTTAAAAAAAGGTCAAATCTTTTTGGTGAAAATGTAATAAAGTTGCGCCATACTGACCCAAACATTTTGCACTATTCAAAACTTCTGTAAGTATAATGGTTTCTGAGATTATCCCATAACAAGGTGTTAGGTCAAAGGTCAAGATCAACATACAAATTTGACCTTGAGGTATTTTACAAAGATACATGAATTGATGATGAATAGTGAAGATCCTAGGTGTCTACGACTTACGGTTTCTGAGTTTTGGTGGTCAACCGACACCGGTTAATTTTCATAGGGGCATAACCCTACCAATGAGTCGTTGAATCTTTTCGATCCAAATGTAACGAAGAACCGGGGTCTGGTCCTGAATAAATTTCACCCTTTGTTTTTTTTTCTACCTATTACGGTTACGGTGTTGGAACGATAACAAGGTTTTTGGGTTTCGGAGGGATTACTCCGAACCAACAAAATATTTCGACTAACAGGGTGAGTTCCAGATAGGTATTCATGACACCGATACAAAGTGTGAACATGAAAGCGACACGTCTTACGGTTAACGCGGCTAAATTTGTCAAAGTTTGGCGGAAAAAGAATAATAATAATAATAATAAACAGAAGAAATACAGTAAGGTCTTTCCCTTTTGTAAAAGGAAAGACCTTAATTAAGTGCATATAAATATTGTTTCTTATATCATTGGCATGACCATTTAGAAAACCCCCTTCCATCCCCACCCAACAAAAACAAAATATTAAATTTGAAACAAATCAAACAAAAACAAAACTAAAAAAATTGACAACACAATACGAAACAAATTAAAAGAAAACACAAAAGAAAACAAAGAAAATAAGAGGATTCACCTGATAGTCGAAATATTTAAAGTTTATCTGTATGAGTTCACATCACATGTATTACAAGTAAACTATGATAACTTTAAATAAGACAATTTTCATTTATATTCTTAATCATTAAAAGTCGTTGTGGACCGACAACTCGTGAGATTATAAAATAGTTATCGTGGTTTAATCGTTATATGATTCTACGGATATATTTGAATAAGAGAGAACAATCAAATATGAAATTTTACAGTGTTAGTCTTGTCAACATGGTCGTGATATTCTGGTTTGTTTTTCCGTTTCAGTTTGTTTTTAACTTTCAATTTCCATTTTAGATTTAGTGCCTGTCTCAGATAAATCCATGCAAAGTGATCCAGAAGCAAGGTTACAAGATCATCTTAATATTCTGTTACAAGGAAAGTCTTATCATATAATAATTTTAGAAAGAAAAAAAATCGAACTTGATTCTTCACTGGATGACAGCCATTGACAGGCATGAGTTATAATTCGGTAGCTACATGATGTACATAACATTACAATTCTACAATTTTGAGATTCACTGAATACTTCTCACACACGATTTGAAATAGTGTGTATTCGACGTGCAGGTTTATAAATATAACATTGAAAGTAAATACTGTATCAAAGCAAACACAAACGTGTCTGACAAATGTATTTACTATGTTTCAATTGAAAATATAAATTAATATACATATAGCATGTATTGTATTGGTATTTATGTGGTTTTTTTTAATACTCTTTACTATGTACATTTTCATTGATTCAACTATAGTTTTGGCGAGACTTGTTTGCCATTATTCACATTGATTGTTTAAATTTCATTGAACATTGATAGTAGTGATTATAAATATGCTTGTATCTTGATTACTTTAGTCATTTGTTTATTATCATTGTGTTGTAAAGTTTTGACTAAAATTCATTTTTCAATGTAAGTAAAAATCAACATGATCAACAATACATTACCACTAACTGAAATTTATAGTTCATGTATAGAACAGAGGTTCGCACGATAATGCATGCTTTATCTGTCCTTATATCAAATATAAGAATTTGTGTAGAATGTTTATGGATACTATCATGTACTCGATTAATAGTTCAAAATCCAATATACGAGTAAATTAGAAGAAATTGAGGTATGTGATATTTGAGGGCAAAATGCGATTAAAAAAAATGCTTCCGCTTTCAGTTTTAAGGATGTTCGCTTGTCATGAAATTTTTGACAGATTTTTCGGAATCCTCTGGTTTACTCCATTTGAATGCCTTACACAAATTTGCCTATTGACCCCCATTTGTCTTTTTATAAATCTTTAACATGTATAAGTATAAGTCATCTGTAAAGATGGTAAAAGTCTTATAATATCCTTTTTATTTTTTAATTGTTTTAGACCTTAAAGAAACTCACCAGATATACCAGGACTAAATTGTGTATATATACGCCAGACGCGCGTCTCGTTTTGTCTACAAAAGACTCTTTAGTGACGCTCGAATGTTAAAAGTTAAAAAAGGTCAAATAAAATACGAAGTTTAAGTGTATTGAGGACTAAAATACCTAAATGTTTTGCCAAATACAGCTCAGGCAAT
Organism: Mytilus galloprovincialis; assembly: GCF_965363235.1. Taxonomy (NCBI): domain Eukaryota; kingdom Metazoa; phylum Mollusca; class Bivalvia; order Mytilida; family Mytilidae; genus Mytilus; species Mytilus galloprovincialis. The sequence continues at coordinate 39,000,967 of NC_134849.1, read as the reverse complement.
TCATGCCTGAGGTAGAAAATCCTTGGTATTTCAAAAATTCCAGATTTTGTAAACAGTTAATTTATAAATATAACCATATCAATGATAATTCATGTCAGCACAAAAAGTGCTGACTATTTTTGTGCTGACTACTGGACTGGTGATACCGTCGGGGAAATGAATCTCCACCAGCAGTGGCATCGACCCAGTGATTGTAAATAAACTCATCATAGATACCAGGACTAAATTTTGTATATACGCCAGACGCGAGTTTCGTCTACAAAAAACTCATCAGTGACACCCGAATCCTAAAAGGTTAAACAGGCCAAATAAACTACGAAGTTGAAGAGCATTGAGGACTAAAATACCTAAAAGTGTTGCCAAATACAGCTAAGGTAATCTATTGCCTGAAGTAGAAAAGCCTTAGTATTTCAAAAATTCCCATTTTCGTAAACAGTTAATTAATAAATATAACCATATCAATGATAATTCATGTCAGCACAAAAAGTACTGACTACATGGCTGGTGATATCGTCGGGGAAATAAATCTCCACCAGCAGTGCCATCGACCCAGTGGTTGTAAATGAACTCATCATAAATATCAGGACTACATTTTGTATATACGCCAGACGCGCGTTTCGTCTACAAAAAACTCATAAGTGACACTCGAATCCAAAAAGTTAAAAAGGCCAAATTAACTACGAAGTTGAAGAGCATTGAGGACTAAAATACTTAAAAATTTGCCAAATACAGCTAAGTCAATCTATGCCTGAGGTAGAAAAGCCTTAGTATTTCAAAAAATCTAAATTTTGTAAACAGTTAATTTATAAATAGAATCCATATCATTGATAATTCATGTCAGCACACACAGTGCTGACTACTGGGCTGGTGATACCATCGGGGAAATGAATCTCCACCAGCAGTTGCATCGACCTAGTGGTTGTAAATAAACTCATCATAGATTCCAGGACTAAATTTTGTATATACGCCAGACGCGCGTTTCGTCTACAAAAGACTCATCAGGGAAGCTCGAATAAAAAAAGTTAAAAAGGCAAAATTAACTACGAAGTTGAAGAGCATTGAGGACTAAAATACTTAAAAGTTTTTTGCCAAATACAGCTAAGGCAATCTATGCCTGAGGTAGAAAAGCCTTAGTATTTCAAAAATTCCAAATTTTGTAAACAGTTAATTTATAAATATAACCATGTCAATGATAATTCATGTCAGCACAAAAAGTGCTGACTACTGGGTTGTTGATACCGTCGGGGAAATAAATCTCCACCAGCAGTGACATCGACGAAGTGGTTGTAAATAAACTCATCATAGATACCAGGACTAACTTTTGTATATGCATTTCGTCTACAAAAGACGCATCAGTGACACTCGAATCAAAAAAGTTAAAAAGGCCAAATGAACTACGAAGTTGAAAAGCATTGAGGACTAAAATACCTAAAAGTTTTGCCAAATACAGCTAAGTCAATCTATGCCTGAGGTAGAAAAGCCTTAGTATTTCAGAAAATCTAAATTTTGTAAACAGTTAATTTATAAATAGAATCCATATCATTGATAATTCATGTCAGCACACACAGTGCTGACTACTGGGCTGGTGATACCATCGGGGAAATGAATCTCCACCAGCAGTTGCATCGACCTAGTGGTTGTAAATAAACTCATCATAGATTCCAGGACTAAATTTTGTATATACGCCAGACGCGCGTTTCGTCTACAAAAGACTCATCAGGGAAGCTCGAATAAAAAAAGTTAAAAAGGCAAAATTAACTACGAAGTTGAAGAGCATTGAGGACTAAAATACTTAAAAGTTTTTTGCCAAATACAGCTAAGGCAATCTATGCCTGAGGTAGAAAAGCCTTAGTATTTCAAAAATTCCAAATTTTGTAAACAGTTAATTTATAAATATAACCATGTCAATGATAATTCATGTCAGCACAAAAAGTGCTGACTACTGGGTTGTTGATACCGTCGGGGAAATAAATCTCCACCAGCAGTGGCATCGACCAAGTGGTTGTAAATAAACTCATCATAGATACCAGGACTAAATTTTGTATATGCATTTCGTCTACAAAAGACGCATCAGTGACACTCGAATCAAAAAAGTTAAAAAGGCCAAATGAACTACGAAGTTGAAGAGCATTGAGGACTAAAATACCTAAAAGTTTTGCCAAATACAGCTAAGTCAATCTATGCCTGAGGTAGAAAAGCCTTAGTATTTCAAAAAATCTAAATTTTGTAAACAGTTAATTTATAAATAGAATCCATATCATTGATAATTCATGTCAGCACACACAGTGCTGACTACTGGGCTGGTGATACCATCGGGGAAATGAATCTCCACCAGCAGTTGCATCGACCTAGTGGTTGTAAATAAACTCATCATAGATTCCAGGACTAAATTTTGTATATACGCCAGACGCGCGTTTCGTCTACAAAAGACTCATCAGGGAAGCTTGAATCAAAAAAGTTAAAAAGGCAAAATTAACTACGAAGTTGAAGAGCATTGAGGACTAAAATACTTAAAAGTTTGTTGCCAAATACAGCTAAGGCAATCTATGCCTGAGGTAGAAAAGCCTTAGTATTTCAAAAATTCCAAATTTTGTAAACAGTTAATTTATAAATATAACCATGTCAATGATAATTCATGTCAGCACAAAAAGTGCTGACTACTGGGTTGTTGATACCGTCGGGGAAATAAATCTCCACCAGCAGTGGCATCGACCAAGTGGTTGTAAAAAAACTCATCATAGATACCAGGACTAAATTTTGTATATGTATTTCGTCTACAAAAGACGCATCAATGACGCTCGAATCCAAAAAGTTAAAAAAGCCAAATAAACTTCGAAGTTGAAGAGCATTGAGGACTAAAATACCTAAAAGTTTTGCCAAATACAGCTAAGGCAATCTATGCCTGAGGTGGAAGATTATCAATAATAAAGCTATGAAAAATTAAGAGAGAACAATTTCCCACCAGAATTTCGATGGCTAATATATTGAAAACAAGCAAGCTGACCTATATATATGTATATATAGGCGTAAGTTTTTTTCACATGTGCAGATATATATATTCATTAAATAAAATAATAAAATAAGTAAAAAGTAAACAGTTCCATTCTATCGATTTCATCCTTCCATTGGGACTCTTCAGGATAAATGATGTAGAGTCGCTATAGGCGACGTCGTTAAGGAGGTTTATGACGTTCCGTCATTGTTCGTTACTAAACGTTCTGTGGATTTAATTTTGATCGGAACGTTGTTATGAAATAACATTCCATCTCTTTTCTATATGCTTCATTCCGTCTACATTTAGAAATAGGCATTATTTGAAAATGCTTTTTACCACAAATTTCAAGATGGGCACTAATTGGCGAATTTCTGTATTGTTGGTCTTTTATGTGTTCTTTGTGAACTCGCATCCGTTCACAGAGGCTATTCCCGGTCTGTCCAATATAATTTTTGTGACAACCAGGACATGTGACGCAGTAAATAAGGTTTGTTGTCTGACAAGTCATATTGGCGTTCACAGGAAATTTTTTTGCCATCTTTAAATGATTTCATTTTACCCGTTTCTAAATATTTTTTATCTTGGCCACAAACACCGCATCTTGAATCTCCGCAAGACTTTATTTCAAAGTCATTAACCTTCGGTTCGAACCGAGGTCTGATTAAGTGTTTCTTTAAGTTTTTAGGTTGTCTTAGGCTGTAGATTAAGTTTTCTTCCAGTATCAATTTTTTCATAGTTTCACTTTCGTGTAGAATTGGAAGGTTTGATTTAATTGTATTAAAAACGTTTGGTAAATACGGGTCATGTGTACTAACAAACGGTATTTTCTTTAAGGTTTCGTCGGTGTCTTTCACTTTCGGGGTTCGTAATTCTTGAAGTGTCAAGAGTTTATATTTTCGAATTCCACTTTCGATTAAACCCTCTGGGTATAGCTATTGTATCAAAAAACCTTTTAATTCCTTCAAACGTACTTCTCGAATGTTATGGTCATATACTATAGCACAAATCCGTCTGACTATACAGTAAGGTATATTTCGTTTTGTATGTGACGGATGACACGAATGAAAATCTAAGTATTGATGGGTGTCTGTGGATTTATAATAAATATCCGTTGTTATATTTCTGCCTGATTTTAAGATGAGGATATCCAAAAATGGTAATTTGTGTCACTGGTTTCCATGGTGAATTTAATCGACGGATGTAAGGAGTTGATAAGATCTTTAAATTTACATAAATCTTTTTCTGATCTGCTCCAAAATATTATACAGTCATCTAGATATTTTTTCCAAAATTTAATGGCATAATCACAGAAGTTTTGATCGAATTGGACAGATATTTTTCGATACATCTGTTGCTCTAAGTATCCAATCACTAAATTTGCGTATGTGAGGGTAACTTTAGTTCCCGTGGCTGTACCTTTAATTTTTTTGTATTTGTTTCCGTTGAAATAAAATGTATTTTCTTCCAGAACTATTTTGGTAGCTTCTAGTATGAAGTTTGTTTCAAATCTACTGTCAATTTTATCCCGTTTTTCTTCGATCCAGTATTTTACGGCTGTAAGACCTAGATCATGGGGAATATTTGTGTATAGACTTGTAACATCAAAGCTTGTTAATAGTGTTCATTCCGGAACTATGGCAGGAATGTGATTTAAAAATTCCATATCATCTTTGATATAACTTGGAATTGACGGACATTGATAACAAGGTCGATAAAATGACTTAGTCTTTGAGTTTATGATTCCCGTCCGGCTATAATTGGTCTTAATTTCAAATCGGCGGGACGGAATGTTTCAACGTAAATATTGTTTTGATCTCGAACAGTTTTTTTGTATTTGTGCACTTTTATGTACTTTTGGAAGTCCATAAAAATTACTCTTTTCGAATCAAAGTCACACAAGTACGCTATTTCTTTCTCGGTTAAACATTGATTGTAGTCTTTTATCAATTTCTTTAATCTCTTTTTAGTTGCTTTATCCGGGTTATTTGTTATTTGTTTGTAGTATTCCCCATCATTAAGCTGTTCCAAAACTGTTTCTTTATAAAAGTCGGTATCCATAATAATGATGGCTCCTCCTTTATCTGCTTCTTTAATGATAATGGAGTCGTCATCTTTAAGACTTTTTAAATCATCCTGTTCATTTCGGGTTGAATTCTGTTTACATTTACGTGTACGGACGGGAAATTTTGTTATTGTCTCAATGTAAGTATCTAAATAATCATCTTTCCCCGGTCTTGGGGTGTAAGTTGATTTGATTCTTACGAGAGATTTATCATGGTCCTTTTTATTCTTCTTTTAAACGGAGGCGTCTAGAGAAATTGTTGATATCAGCTTTGAACAATTTACCAAACGTTTTTAATACAATAAAATCAAACCTTCCGATTCTACACGAAAGAGAAACTATGAAAAAATTGATACTGGAAGAAAACTTAATCTACAGCCGAAGACAACCTAAAAACTTAAAAAAAACCTTAACCAAAGCTCGGTTCGAACCGAAGGTTAATGACTTTGAAATAAAGTCTTGCGGAGATTCAAGATGCGGTGTTTGTGGACAAGATACGAAATATTTAGAAACGGGTAAAATGAAAGCCTTTAAAGATGGCAAAAACATGTCATGTGAACGCCAATATGACTTGCAAGACAACAAACCTTATTTACTGCGTCACATGTCCTGGTTGTCACGAAAATTATATTGGACAGACCGGGAATAGCCTCTGTGAACGGGTGCGAGTTTACAAAGAACAAATTAAACACCCACAATACAGAACTTCGCCAAGTAGTGCCCATCTTGACATTTGTGGTAAAAAGCATTTTCAAATAATGCCTATTTTTAAATGTAAACGGGATGAAGCATATAGAAAAGAGATGGAACGTTATTTCATAACAACGTTTCGATTAAAATTAAATCCAGAGAACTTTTAATAACGAACAATGACGGAACGTCATAAACCTCCTTAACGACGTCGCCTATAGCGACACTACATCAGTTATCCTGAAAAGTCCCAATGGAAGGATGAAATCGATAGAATGGAACTGTTAACGTTTTACTTATTTTATTATTTTATTTAATGAATATATATATTTGCTTTTTTTGGTTCCTTTTACAATCCCCTATAAATATATCCCAGTATTATGAAAAGCTTGTTATTTTGAAACTTAGTAGCGAATCTCCTTAATTTGACCAATAGGCCAAAGGCCTCACCGAAACACCTAAATGAACTAGTGTTTTTTTTTTCCATAAACGTTAATAAGCCAATAATCTTACAGTTAAAAAACACACACAATTATACATTTTAGGTCAGACAAATATGTATCGGTTATACAGATTTTAATCATGATAGCTGTGTTAAACACATGTCTAACATAGCTCAATATCCCAATTGACAACATCTACAAGAATGATGTGTTTACAAATTGTCTTGATTTCTAGATAGAAATTTTAATGAAAAGTAAAACAACAAAAATGTCGAGAGTAAGGTTGCACTTTGTTAATACAGCTGTTTCTTAAAGCATACCTCTTTTTTGGAGACATAGAATATACATAGATAATTGATTTTGTTTACATACTGGTTCCCAGTTATGATCTCTAGTTTTTTGGATGAGAATTCAAAATTATTCAAAAAATTTTGGATGCCCATTTTGTCAACTTGGTCAATAAGGGGTGGAAAATCTTACCCATTTAACTGAAAGCTCATTTTAAATATGTTTAATTTTTAAATTAAACTATTCAAAATATTATTTTTAAATATATCTTCAGTATCCAATCAGATTTTCAATAAGTCGTAGATGAAGTAACCTGATTTTAACATGTAAACGTGTTAAAACAGTTGAAAACCAGAAAGGTAAAGAAAAATGCCAGAGAGCTGATTACAAGTCTGAAGTACAACAAAAACATAAAATACATGTTATCATTACATTTTTCTGCCAGATAGCAATTTTAAAACAGACATGCTACATGTATATATATTCAGGATCATTAAATTGAAATTTTGGAAAAATTGAGGCGAAAAAATTAATTTCAAAACAATAATAAAAATAAATGGTGAAACAATCCAAGTCACAACTCCGTGATGGGGACCCTCAAAATCAATATTGATTTTCTCCATATCTAATCGATAGAACTGTTTAATTTTCTAAAACAGCATACAATATATATTACAGTGAGTTGACTGTTAGTGTTGCTCTCCTTCAATTGCAATTCATTCAAAATTTTGACCCAATTGCAATTTGTTTTATAAAATCAAATTGTTCAACTGGTCAGAAATTTGAACCAACTGCTGTAGAAAACCACAGACAAGTCATGAAAGTGCAAGGTGATAAAATAAAACATACGTATAAGTATAAGTCATCTGTAAAGATGGTAAAAGTCTTATAATATCCTTTTTATTTTTTAATTGTTTTAGACCTTAAAGAAACTCACCAGATATACCAGGACTAAATTGTGTATATATACGCCAGACGCGCGTCTCGTTTTGTCTACAAAAGACTCTTTAGTGACGCTCGAATGTTAAAAGTTAAAAAAGGTCAAATAAAATACGAAGTTTAAGTGTATTGAGGACTAAAATACCTAAATGTTTTGCCAAATACAGCTCAGGCAATTCATGCCTGAGGTAGAAAATCCTTGGTATTTCAAAAATTCCAGATTTTGTAAACAGTTAATTTATAAATATAACCATATCAATGATAATTCATGTCAGCACAAAAAGTGCTGACTATTTTTGTGCTGACTACTGGACTGGTGATACCGTCGGGGAAATGAATCTCCACCAGCAGTGGCATCGACCCAGTGATTGTAAATAAACTCATCATAGATACCAGGACTAAATTTTGTATATACGCCAGACGCGAGTTTCGTCTACAAAAAACTCATCAGTGACACCCGAATCCTAAAAGGTTAAACAGGCCAAATAAACTACGAAGTTGAAGAGCATTGAGGACTAAAATACCTAAAAGTGTTGCCAAATACAGCTAAGGTAATCTATTGCCTGAAGTAGAAAAGCCTTAGTATTTCAAAAATTCCCATTTTCGTAAACAGTTAATTAATAAATATAACCATATCAATGATAATTCATGTCAGCACAAAAAGTACTGACTACATGGCTGGTGATATCGTCGGGGAAATAAATCTCCACCAGCAGTGCCATCGACCCAGTGGTTGTAAATGAACTCATCATAAATATCAGGACTACATTTTGTATATACGCCAGACGCGCGTTTCGTCTACAAAAAACTCATAAGTGACACTCGAATCCAAAAAGTTAAAAAGGCCAAATTAACTACGAAGTTGAAGAGCATTGAGGACTAAAATACTTAAAAATTTGCCAAATACAGCTAAGTCAATCTATGCCTGAGGTAGAAAAGCCTTAGTATTTCAAAAAATCTAAATTTTGTAAACAGTTAATTTATAAATAGAATCCATATCATTGATAATTCATGTCAGCACACACAGTGCTGACTACTGGGCTGGTGATACCATCGGGGAAATGAATCTCCACCAGCAGTTGCATCGACCTAGTGGTTGTAAATAAACTCATCATAGATTCCAGGACTAAATTTTGTATATACGCCAGACGCGCGTTTCGTCTACAAAAGACTCATCAGGGAAGCTCGAATAAAAAAAGTTAAAAAGGCAAAATTAACTACGAAGTTGAAGAGCATTGAGGACTAAAATACTTAAAAGTTTTTTGCCAAATACAGCTAAGGCAATCTATGCCTGAGGTAGAAAAGCCTTAGTATTTCAAAAATTCCAAATTTTGTAAACAGTTAATTTATAAATATAACCATGTCAATGATAATTCATGTCAGCACAAAAAGTGCTGACTACTGGGTTGTTGATACCGTCGGGGAAATAAATCTCCACCAGCAGTGACATCGACGAAGTGGTTGTAAATAAACTCATCATAGATACCAGGACTAACTTTTGTATATGCATTTCGTCTACAAAAGACGCATCAGTGACACTCGAATCAAAAAAGTTAAAAAGGCCAAATGAACTACGAAGTTGAAAAGCATTGAGGACTAAAATACCTAAAAGTTTTGCCAAATACAGCTAAGTCAATCTATGCCTGAGGTAGAAAAGCCTTAGTATTTCAGAAAATCTAAATTTTGTAAACAGTTAATTTATAAATAGAATCCATATCATTGATAATTCATGTCAGCACACACAGTGCTGACTACTGGGCTGGTGATACCATCGGGGAAATGAATCTCCACCAGCAGTTGCATCGACCTAGTGGTTGTAAATAAACTCATCATAGATTCCAGGACTAAATTTTGTATATACGCCAGACGCGCGTTTCGTCTACAAAAGACTCATCAGGGAAGCTCGAATAAAAAAAGTTAAAAAGGCAAAATTAACTACGAAGTTGAAGAGCATTGAGGACTAAAATACTTAAAAGTTTTTTGCCAAATACAGCTAAGGCAATCTATGCCTGAGGTAGAAAAGCCTTAGTATTTCAAAAATTCCAAATTTTGTAAACAGTTAATTTATAAATATAACCATGTCAATGATAATTCATGTCAGCACAAAAAGTGCTGACTACTGGGTTGTTGATACCGTCGGGGAAATAAATCTCCACCAGCAGTGGCATCGACCAAGTGGTTGTAAATAAACTCATCATAGATACCAGGACTAAATTTTGTATATGCATTTCGTCTACAAAAGACGCATCAGTGACACTCGAATCAAAAAAGTTAAAAAGGCCAAATGAACTACGAAGTTGAAGAGCATTGAGGACTAAAATACCTAAAAGTTTTGCCAAATACAGCTAAGTCAATCTATGCCTGAGGTAGAAAAGCCTTAGTATTTCAAAAAATCTAAATTTTGTAAACAGTTAATTTATAAATAGAATCCATATCATTGATAATTCATGTCAGCACACACAGTGCTGACTACTGGGCTGGTGATACCATCGGGGAAATGAATCTCCACCAGCAGTTGCATCGACCTAGTGGTTGTAAATAAACTCATCATAGATTCCAGGACTAAATTTTGTATATACGCCAGACGCGCGTTTCGTCTACAAAAGACTCATCAGGGAAGCTTGAATCAAAAAAGTTAAAAAGGCAAAATTAACTACGAAGTTGAAGAGCATTGAGGACTAAAATACTTAAAAGTTTGTTGCCAAATACAGCTAAGGCAATCTATGCCTGAGGTAGAAAAGCCTTAGTATTTCAAAAATTCCAAATTTTGTAAACAGTTAATTTATAAATATAACCATGTCAATGATAATTCATGTCAGCACAAAAAGTGCTGACTACTGGGTTGTTGATACCGTCGGGGAAATAAATCTCCACCAGCAGTGGCATCGACCAAGTGGTTGTAAAAAAACTCATCATAGATACCAGGACTAAATTTTGTATATGTATTTCGTCTACAAAAGACGCATCAATGACGCTCGAATCCAAAAAGTTAAAAAAGCCAAATAAACTTCGAAGTTGAAGAGCATTGAGGACTAAAATACCTAAAAGTTTTGCCAAATACAGCTAAGGCAATCTATGCCTGAGGTGGAAGATTATCAATAATAAAGCTATGAAAAATTAAGAGAGAACAATTTCCCACCAGAATTTCGATGGCTAATATATTGAAAACAAGCAAGCTGACCTATATATATGTATATATAGGCGTAAGTTTTTTTCACATGTGCAGATATATATATTCATTAAATAAAATAATAAAATAAGTAAAAAGTTAACAGTTCCATTCTATCGATTTCATCCTTCCATTGGGACTCTTCAGGATAAATGATGTAGAGTCGCTATAGGCGACGTCGTTAAGGAGGTTTATGACGTTCCGTCATTGTTCGTTACTAAACGTTCTGTGGATTTAATTTTGATCGGAACGTTGTTATGAAATAACATTCCATCTCTTTTCTATATGCTTCATTCCGTCTACATTTAGAAATAGGCATTATTTGAAAATGCTTTTTACCACAAATTTCAAGATGGGCACTAATTGGCGAATTTCTGTATTGTTGGTCTTTTATGTGTTCTTTGTGAACTCGCATCCGTTCACAGAGGCTATTCCCGGTCTGTCCAATATACTTTTTGTGACAACCAGGACATGTGACGCAGTAAATAAGGTTTGTTGTCTGACAAGTCATATTGGCGTTCACAGGAAATTTTTTTGCCATCTTTAAATGATTTCATTTTACCCGTTTCTAAATATTTTTTATCTTGGCCACAAACACCGCATCTTGAATCTCCGCAAGACTTTATTTCAAAGTCATTAACCTTCGGTTCGAACCGAGGTCTGATTAAGTGTTTCTTTAAGTTTTTAGGTTGTCTTAGGCTGTAGATTAAGTTTTCTTCCAGTATCAATTTTTTCATAGTTTCACTTTCGTGTAGAATTGGAAGGTTTGATTTAATTGTATTAAAAACGTTTGGTAAATACGGGTCATGTGTACTAACAAACGGTATTTTCTTTAAGGTTTCGTCGGTGTCTTTCACTTTCGGGGTTCGTAATTCTTGAAGTGTCAAGAGTTTATATTTTCGAATTCCACTTTCGATTAAACCCTCTGGGTATAGCTATTGTATCAAAAAACCTTTTAATTCCTTCAAACGTACTTCTCGAATGTTATGGTCATATACTATAGCACAAATCCGTCTGACTATACAGTAAGGTATATTTCGTTTTGTATGTGACGGATGACACGAATGAAAATCTAAGTATTGATGGGTGTCTGTGGATTTATAATAAATATCCGTTGTTATATTTCTGCCTGATTTTAAGATGAGGATATCCAAAAATGGTAATTTGTGTCACTGGTTTCCATGGTGAATTTAATCGACGGATGTAAGGAGTTGATAAGATCTTTAAATTTACATAAATCTTTTTCTGATCTGCTCCAAAATATTATACAGTCATCTAGATATTTTTTCCAAAATTTAATGGCATAATCACAGAAGTTTTGATCGAATTGGACAGATATTTTTCGATACATCTGTTGCTCTAAGTATCCAATCACTAAATTTGCGTATGTGAGGGTAACTTTAGTTCCCGTGGCTGTACCTTTAATTTTTTTGTATTTGTTTCCGTTGAAATAAAATGTATTTTCTTCCAGAACTATTTTGGTAGCTTCTAGTATGAAGTTTGTTTCAAATCTACTGTCAATTTTATCCCGTTTTTCTTCGATCCAGTATTTTACGGCTGTAAGACCTAGATCATGGGGAATATTTGTGTATAGACTTGTAACATCAAAGCTTGTTAATAGTGTTCATTCCGGAACTATGGCAGGAATGTGATTTAAAAATTCCATATCATCTTTGATATAACTTGGAATTGACGGACATTGATAACAAGGTCGATAAAATGACTTAGTCTTTGAGTTTATGATTCCCGTCCGGCTATAATTGGTCTTAATTTCAAATCGGCGGGACGGAATGTTTCAACGTAAATATTGTTTTGATCTCGAACAGTTTTTTTGTATTTGTGCACTTTTATGTACTTTTGGAAGTCCATAAAAATTACTCTTTTCGAATCAAAGTCACACAAGTACGCTATTTCTTTCTCGGTTAAACATTGATTGTAGTCTTTTATCAATTTCTTTAATCTCTTTTTAGTTGCTTTATCCGGGTTATTTGTTATTTGTTTGTAGTATTCCCCATCATTAAGCTGTTCCAAAACTGTTTCTTTATAAAAGTCGGTATCCATAATAATGATGGCTCCTCCTTTATCTGCTTCTTTAATGATAATGGAGTCGTCATCTTTAAGACTTTTTAAATCATCCTGTTCATTTCGGGTTGAATTCTGTTTACATTTACGTGTACGGACGGGAAATTTTGTTATTGTCTCAATGTAAGTATCTAAATAATCATCTTTCCCCGGTCTTGGGGTGTAAGTTGATTTGATTCTTACGAGAGATTTATCATGGTCCTTTTTATTCTTCTTTTAAACGGAGGCGTCTAGAGAAATTGTTGATATCAGCTTTGAACAATTTACCAAACGTTTTTAATACAATAAAATCAAACCTTCCGATTCTACACGAAAGAGAAACTATGAAAAAATTGATACTGGAAGAAAACTTAATCTACAGCCGAAGACAACCTAAAAACTTAAAAAAAACCTTAACCAAAGCTCGGTTCGAACCGAAGGTTAATGACTTTGAAATAAAGTCTTGCGGAGATTCAAGATGCGGTGTTTGTGGACAAGATACGAAATATTTAGAAACGGGTAAAATGAAAGCCTTTAAAGATGGCAAAAACATGTCATGTGAACGCCAATATGACTTGCAAGACAACAAACCTTATTTACTGCGTCACATGTCCTGGTTGTCACGAAAATTATATTGGACAGACCGGGAATAGCCTCTGTGAACGGGTGCGAGTTTACAAAGAACAAATTAAACACCCACAATACAGAACTTCGCCAAGTAGTGCCCATCTTGACATTTGTGGTAAAAAGCATTTTCAAATAATGCCTATTTTTAAATGTAAACGGGATGAAGCATATAGAAAAGAGATGGAACGTTATTTCATAACAACGTTTCGATTAAAATTAAATCCAGAGAACTTTTAATAACGAACAATGACGGAACGTCATAAACCTCCTTAACGACGTCGCCTATAGCGACACTACATCAGTTATCCTGAAAAGTCCCAATGGAAGGATGAAATCGATAGAATGGAACTGTTAACGTTTTACTTATTTTATTATTTTATTTAATGAATATATATATTTGCTTTTTTTGGTTCCTTTTACAATCCCCTATAAATATATCCCAGTATTATGAAAAGCTTGTTATTTTGAAACTTAGTAGCGAATCTCCTTAATTTGACCAATAGGCCAAAGGCCTCACCGAAACACCTAAATGAACTAGTGTTTTTTTTTTTCCATAAACGTTAATAAGCCAATAATCTTACAGTTAAAAAACACACACAATTATACATTTTAGGTCAGACAAATATGTATCGGTTATACAGATTTTAATCATGATAGCTGTGTTAAACACATGTCTAACATAGCTCAGTATCCCAATTGACAACATCTACAAGAATGATGTGTTTACAAATTGTCTTGATTTCTAGATAGAAATTTTAATGAAAAGTAAAACAACAAAAATGTCGAGAGTAAGGTTGCACTTTGTTAATACAGCTGTTTCTTAAAGCATACCTCTTTTTTGGAGACATAGAATATACATAGATAATTGATTTTGTTTACATACTGGTTCCCAGTTATGATCTCTAGTTTTTTGGATGAGAATTCAAAATTATTCAAAAAATTTTGGATGCCCATTTTGTCAACTTGGTCAATAAGGGGTGGAAAATCTTACCCATTTAACTGAAAGCTCATTTTAAATATGTTTAATTTTTAAATTAAACTATTCAAAATATTATTTTTAAATATATCTTCAGTATCCAATCAGATTTTCAATAAGTCGTAGATGAAGTAACCTGATTTTAACATGTAAACGTGTTAAAACAGTTGAAAACCAGAAAGGTAAAGAAAAATGCCAGAGAGCTGATTACAAGTCTGAAGTACAACAAAAACATAAAATACATGTTATCATTACATTTTTCTGCCAGATAGCAATTTTAAAACAGACATGCTACATGTATATATATTCAGGATCATTAAATTGAAATTTTGGAAAAATTGAGGCGAAAAAATTAATTTCAAAACAATAATAAAAATAAATGGTGAAACAATCCAAGTCACAACTCCGTGATGGGGACCCTCAAAATCAATATTGATTTTCTCCATATCTAATCGATAGAACTGTTTAATTTTCTAAAACAGCATACAATATATATTACAGTGAGTTGACTGTTAGTGTTGCTCTCCTTCAATTGCAATTCATTCAAAATTTTGACCCAATTGCAATTTGTTTTATAAAATCAAATTGTTCAACTGGTCAGAAATTTGAACCAACTGCTGTAGAAAACCACAGACAAGTCATGAAAGTGCAAGGTGATAAAATAAAACATACTTACAATCCTATAAGACTTTTACTCCACTTTAATGATGTTGTGACAAAATTAGTTTATCAGTTTGTATAGTTATATTATATTCATTTCCATGCTGAAGGGGAACTGTTTATTTTGAATTGCTATTAAATTGTCCAAACTAAGCTTTCATATAGTTTATCTTTCTAAAAGTATTCTATATTTATAAGAATCAGATATCATTTTAAATAAAACATCATATATTCAGTAAAATATGTGTGAAATAACAATATGCTATTGATAAGTTTTCAGGGGAGATAACCTAAAATAGACAAGGATTGTGCCTGATATTCTTATGATGAAATCATAATCTTTCAATCAGTTTAATTGAAGTCTGGAGCTGGCATGTCAGTTAACTGCTAGTAGTCTGTTGTTATTTATGTATTATTGTCATTTTGTTTATTTTCTTTGGTTACATCTTCTGACATCAGACTCGGACTTCTCTTGAATTGAATTTTAAATGTGCGTATTGTTATGCATTTACTTTTCTACATTGGCTAGAGGTATAGGGGGAGGGTTGAGATCTCATAAACATGTTTAACCCGCCGCATTTTTGCGCCTGTCCCAAGTCAGGAGCCTCTGGCCTTTGTTAGTCTTGTATTTTTTTAATTTTAGTTTCTTGCGTGCAATTCGGAAATTAGTATGGCGTCTATTATCACTGAACTAGTATATATTTGTTTAGGGGCCAGCTGAAGGACGCCTCCGGGTGCGGGAATGTCTCGCTACATTGAAGACCTGTTAGTGACCTTCTGCTGTTGTTTTTTCTATGGTCGGGTTGTTGTCTCTTTGACACATTCCCCATTTCCATTCTCAATTTATATTTATAAGAATCCGACATTATGTGAATTAAAACATTTCATTTTCAGTAAAATATGTGTAAAATTGCAATATATGTTTGTAGGGAGTTTCCATGGGGGAGATAATAACTTTTCTTTCAAAAAGTCTTTATTCAAAAGAATAATATTTTAGGTTATCTCCCCTGAAAACTTATCAATAGCATATTGTTATTTCACACATATTTTACTGAATATATGATGTTTTATTTAAAATGATATCTGATTCTTATAAATATAGAATACTTTTAAAAAGAAAAAATTATATGAAAGCTTAGTTTGGACAATTTTATAGCAATTCAAAATAAACAGTTCCTCTTCAGCATGGAAATGACTATAATATATCTATATAAACTGATAAACTAATTGTGTCACAACATCATAAAAGTGGAGTTAAAGTCTTATAGGATTGTAAGTATGTTTTATTTTATCACCTTGCACTTTCACATTTTGACTGAACAATTTGTTCAATATTCTGACCAGTTGAACAATTTGGTTTAATAAAACAAATTGCAATTGGGTCAAAATTTTGAATGAGTTGCAATTGGTGGAGAGCAACACTAACAGTCAACTCACTGTAAAGATTATTACAGGAATGAATGAAAAAAATTGAGTCTACCAATTGATGGAATTTTGTTATAATTGAAGCCAAGCCGTAGCGTAGCGTTAGCGAGAAAAGTTTAAAAAAAACACAATTCTCTCCATATTATTGTTTTTATTATAAAAATCAATATATCAATATATACAGTTTTATTTCAAGAATATATGTACCAGAGATTAACTTTTTCATTTCATAGCAGTGAATACTTCATATAAACACCAATACGCTTATAATTTTCCGTCAGTATTTTGCAGTACATGATAGGAAATAAATTACAAGAGCGCGCCATTTTTCAGTTGACGTCGGCCGACGCAAAATAGTCTAATTTTCGGCATAGGGCTACTGAGCTCCGCCGAATCACATTTTTGCCGAAAAGGCACATCCGGTTGTCCTACTGCTGTCGATATTCAAAAAGTAAGCCGCAATTCCTATATCTGCCTTTTTGTCATCGCAGCATAAACAAATACAGGCTAGAGATACAAAAATATCTCAACAAAAGTTACATTAGTGTAGTTATATCCTGAATGTATACTAAATATTCAATATTGCTAGAAACCGCTGAATAATTAAGGAAACTAGTGGCCCAAGGGGCAAAAAAAAAAACCAAGAGAAATTGTTTACCCCCTGAGGCATAAACCAAGTAATTTAACTTGTAAATGCTCTATTTTTTTCTGATTTTAAAAGGTATTTATATAGAAAACAATAAATGTACTTGGAATTTTTTCAAAAATTAAATGTTAGCAGTCATTTCTATAACCTGTTAGGTGTATGTATACATCAGTCTGGTATCTGCATATATTCAACTATAGCAAATACGACTTTATACTAACACTTCTAGCTCATATATTGGCTAAATTATGTCAGAAATATGGTTAGAGATGGTGCTGTTGTGACAAGAATTCTAATCTGACCATTTGAGGCAAAAATTGTGAGCTTTCACTGAAAAATAGTCATTCAGCTGTTGTTTACTCTATGGTCGGGTTGTTGTCGCTTTGAAACATTCCCTATTTCCTTTCTCAATTGTATACAGTAAAATGTGGACTGGAGATACAGACAGATACTATTGAAAACTGAATTATATTGGAAATGTTTATCCCATATGCATTTCAAGTTAATATAATGCTAGGTTTTAAAATTAAATTGTCTGGTTTGTTATAAATAATGATACATAGATGACTTCTGTTTACTATGAATCTGAAAATGAGACAGAAGAAGCTGTTCCTATATTTTCCTTAATGTAAAGTCCCAGTGGATATATAATGGGAATCCAATCATTAAATATTGAATTGAAAGTCAAGAAAGCATCATCAACCCTGGTCAGTACTCAAAGCAATTAATCACCAGCAAGTGCCTTCTAAAATTGATTGAGCTATCACAGAATTGTATCAGAAATTATTTTATTTACGGTAGCAGAAACAGTTGTATAGTATATACTAAAAAAACGTCAATTAGAGAGAATGTTAAATTAAAAAGAAAATACTAGTTCTACACTGATGAAAGAAATGATTCCTGTCTTTGAACATCTATTGATATATTCCTGTTGCGAAATATTTGACACAAAACATGTATATCAGCTAAGAAACGTTATTAGAGGGTATGTGTCAATATACAGATGTACATGCAAATTGTCTATTGTACATTTAAAGCAAAGCACATATTGTTATCCTTAAATAATTAAATACGTATAAACCATGCTTATTCACAGTTTAAGAAAATAATTGATTGCAAAAAACAGTGCTTAATCATGTTAATGTTGAATAAAAAGAAGAAATATCTGGTATCTTTTTTTTCTGAAATTCGTTTGGTCTTATGAATAATAACCCATCATGTTGTACAACAAACAATAACATATGATGCAATGGAAGCTGGTGATTTCTATTAATATAAAGAAACAAGTGCACTACATCATGTACGTGTATTTGCAATATGAAAATAAATTTGAGGCATCGTGACCCTAACATTTTTTTTTTTATTTTGAATAACTAACCCAGAGGCATTTGACACGACATATTGCTTTATTTGTTATTAAAATCAGGCAGATTTGTATTTTGAAACAATGTGAACTAAATATCAGTAATCTATCTTTAATATGTATCTAAACGTTCAGCGGTTATGTTCTTGAAAAATAGTTGCGCCGAAAATTGCAAGTACTGTATATTACAACATTTGTGTCGATAATTTTTGTTGAGGGAATTATGATCTACAGAAATATATGTTTCAGGATAGATGCATCAAGCAAATTTCATTGAACTCTTAATTGAATATATGACACGAATCACTCCCCCTCCCCCTCCCAAAAAAATAAAAATATATATTGGCAACAAAACATACATAAAAATGATAGGACAGATATATTTGTCACGGTCAAAATACATAAATGTTTAGTCCTTAATGTACAAATGAAAGATAAGTGTACCAATTAACCACATATCATGGAAATCGTACTTAAATATGTGACGACACTATCTATGATTAAGTGCATAGCAACTATAACAACATATAGTACTCAAAATTATGGAACTTTCTTATTTACAAATACTTAACACCACATAAGCTATTTCGCAAAGTTTGACAACATTTACAGTTCAAAAGTAAGAGGAGTACATCAAAGCTAGTTTCGCAGGTGTCAATGTTAATTGGACATAAGAAGTCACTGTTTTGATATGCCAACTAGGACAATTGTTATCGGCAACTTCATATTCGTCTTGGATTGCAAACTGTTTTGATCATGTATATGTATCAAGAGGAGGATCGCTGATAACATATGTTGGTTCTCCCCTAGAAGCATTTAGCTCCAAATAATCTGAACGTGTATTAATTATATTTATTGCATTTAAAGCATCCTGATCTATATAGGCATATTCATGTTCCTGATCTATGTTCAACACAGGCATTTCTCGATGGTCAGGTTCTTCAAAGTATCTTCTCGGTCTTGAAGGACAGTATCGACGTCGACCCAAGACGATAAGTATCACGACAACAGCAACAATTATAACAACAACAACACCAACTATAACAAAAACAACAACATCAACACCATTAGTTGGACTTCGTATGTTCTCATTCGGTGTGACACCTGCGGATTAAAAAGAAAATATTTTTTGTTGAACTGCCTTGAATTAGTTAAACCTACACCCCTTTTTCAGAAATGTCACTCTTGATTTTGAGGACCAGCATCTTCGCTAGCCAGAGGTTACGACCCACTTCTCTCCTCTCCACCCTTGGCAAATTGAGAAAGAATTTTGGAGACACAAGGTAATGATTTTCATAGATTGCAGTCGAAACTCGCTGCAACTAATCAAAAACGCTTATAACATGATCACGTGTAAATGTAAAAAGTGTATGTGAACAAGTGCCACGTGCTTATTGTGCAACAGGTCCTTACATCCCTAAACATACGACTATATTAAGCGACAATTTGAATGTTTTTAATCAATTTAAAGAAGTTCCTGGATATGTTTATTGCACAAATTCATGAATTTTAACGTATATTTTCGTTTCCTGCTTTACTGATTGTGTAGAATCTAGACGCTACCGGATGTTTACGTCCAAATTAAAGAGTTCATATTCTACCGTTGGTCAATAATAATGTATTCGAAATGGACGTGACTTGATTCGGCCGATAGATGGAGCAACATTGTTATCACAAATGTTGGCTTAATCTGCCAATGGTGGAGAGGAGAAAAGTAGATCATAACCCTTGACTAGCGAAGATGGAGAAGTGGATTAATTGGTGAAAATGTTTTACCTTCACAATTGCACACTTATTTCCTGCATCGTCCTGATTTTGCCAGACAGAATATTAATTTTTTCCATCGTGTCTAAATAATTTATATTGTCTATGGCTGAAAAAAATAAAATCCCAAAATTCCCAATCCCCAAAAAGTGTTTATATCGAATTAATACTGACTAAAAGACAATGCATTAATCATGCATATTATATCATTGCAAAAGATTTTCCGAAATTTAATGGGATCTCTCAATTCGACGTAACGTGTAAGCAATCGTCGATATGGGAGGATAATTTTAAAAATTAGAAAGCACAAATCTTGTGATTTATGTTAAAAAAAATGTTCCTGGTTACTAATCTGCTCATAGCTGTGATGGTGTACTATGCATACTCGTGGGATGATTATCAAGCTCAAAATATTCCAAATCTGTAGAATGTGCTCACCAGGAATTAACCATTTGTTCTGTGTTCTTAAAGCTTTGTCACCAGCACCGATTCTTTTTATAGTTAAGAAAAATAATCAAATACATTTCTTTGTGATGAGAATGTCATCCATCAACAGTTTGCCCATTTTTGTTTTACATTATTATAGAATGAAGAACGGATACAATCGTCTGTTAATACCGGACATTCTCAATAATTTAAAATTAATACAGCCGGGCATATCACGATATATACATTAATCATTTTTGTTAGTATTAAGAATATCGTATTTTTTTTTTAAATCGACCATCAATTCCATGAACACATGTGGATTTCTATTCATAATCTGATATAGCACATACTTCCTGAATCTTGTTTATTATTTTTGTATGCTTCAATCCTAAAAAAATGTATTTAAGTTACCATATTTCTTTTATTTTTAGGTGACATTTGTTTTTAAATTAAGCATTTAATTTGCATTGACTGCGGTCACTTTATTCTCATCATGTAATTCTTCCCATACCAAAGTGAATTTGCTACATCCAGTGTCCTCTTACATCATACATGTAACATATTTCTGAGTTAATAGTTTTATACACGTTCCAAACATTTACTGTTGATAAACAGATCAGTGTGTATGTGTGTGTATGTAAACTATCGTGTTGTGTTAAGCCATTCAGAATCAACAAAAGCCTCCAGATTTGTTTATCAAACTATTCACTTATAACCTCAATCTGTATAAGTATAGCTCACCTGGCCAAAAGGCCAAAATGTAACCAAACTTAGGGTGTCTAATTTCCAAAGTGTTATTGATGACCTCCTCGCCTTTTGTATTTACAAGTCAAAATGACCAAAGATGCAAGATGTGTTTGATATCTTGAAATCGAAATAAATAGAGTCAGGTATTGTTACTATTAAAATCTACCTGCTGTTCATTTATATTGAAACAGATGACATCTTTAAGGCGTAATAACCCTTTGATGTCATGTTTCATAAATTGTTTTCATTTAATCATTTCAGTTCTCAAGCTAGAATGAAAATATATAATCTTTTGATAAGAACATTTATCTGACTAACATGATCTACAAATAGGTATAACGTTCAGAAATCTCTATACACATGTTCCCTTAAAATGTATAGAATTTACTATTTGGAATATGACATCACATTAGATCAACTGTGGTTCTGTGTATTGCTTTAAATGACCCGATGACTGTATTGATAGGCAACAAACAAGTTGTATAAACAATGATTTTAACAAGTAAAATCAATCATAAAGTACAATTATGTATAGAAACGTCGGTCGAGATTTTTTTAAATCTGAACATCTGAAAACAAATAAGAAAGCTAATGATTCATGAATAAATGGTTTGCCCCTGTATATACAATATAAGTAAGTTTTTGGTTTTAAATATTAAGAAAACCAAGACGTTTCAAAATGCCATTCCATATATTCTGGACATTGTTGGATATTTTATTTGTTATTATACGACCATTGGTAAACATGGTAAATCAAATGCATAATTCGTACACTTACTAGTCATCTTAAAATTGTGTGAACGTTTGATTTGACCAAATGTATACCTGCATCTTCTGTTGAACAGTTGAGAAAGCAATGGATGCCAACATCATGATAATGACGACATTTGGATGTGTCTGTATTGAAGTTACAATTCAGTAATTTACTTTCAGAGCCAGAGCATTTGACATCATTCAACCATATCGGACCGACACCATCCCGTATTAGCGATCTGGGTTGCATGATTCCAGAACTGTAAACAAATGAACGATACATTGGATTAGATATTTTCTACTTTGCGGTCAGAGAGAATGTTATATCGGCAAATTTGAATATTCAGTTGATTACAGAATAACAGTTCAACACCTATTCGTCATTAGTATCTGTTTTTTAAACACCAATGGTCATTTAAAACTGTATAACTCTCACATGCTTGAATGTACAACAGCAAAATACGTCACGATCTGTTCCAGTTATTAAGTTTACACAGGGAAAAAATTATTACAACACCAACTTGAAATTCAAACTAAAAAAACACTCTTTATTTTTTTGTGATATAATTTGTTGAAATAGAACTTGTTAAACATTATTTAAATATCACCTGAGTTTAGTCAATAAATATCGACTCGATAAGTTCTTATCTGCACATGCAGATACTGTACTCGTAAGCAATAAAACAGATGCTTTTATCCTCATTGTTTTCAACACTTTAAATAACCAAGTTTATAAAATTATGTGTTTGACATCTTGTAATTGGTCATCCACAACTCACAACTGCAGCAAGAAGGCAGATAATCAGCATGAGAGAAGCAGGTATGTCGCTGTGACGTATTGTTGGTCATCACCATTTCATTATAAGTCGTTTTGAGAATAAAATCAGGCTAACAATGATGTGAAAGACCTTCCGAGATCAAGAAGACCCCTTTTAACATCTGCTAGGAAAAATCAAGCATAATGAAGGTTGGTCAGAAGGAAACCCATTGCAAACAATAAGATAATAAAAAAGAGAGTGATGACCTTACAGGAGCCTTTAAACAAGAACTGTTCGAGATCGGCTCATCACTACATGTTATCGTGCGATAACACCATTTTGGGGACCTTTGCATAAGAAAAGACACACAGTTGTCCGTATCCAATATAGTGCAGAGCCCACCAAAGTTGGAAATTAGCATGGTGGAGAATCCATTGTTCAAATGGAATTCGGTTTATCTTCCTTGGCCCGATCGTAGCCCGAAATTGAACCATATCGAGTATATATGGGACACTTTGGGATGTAAAGTGCATGAAAGGACACCCCAGTTCAAACACGTCATGAAATAAACAATACCCTTCGTCAGGAATGGTTGCTGCTACCTTAGCAACAAATTTACGGCAGGAATCTGAAGACGTTAAGGTGCGGATATTCGTTTGAATGGAGGCTGCGCACAAAATACTAATTCTTTGGCGTATAACAATCAACCATGATGTGAACAATCATCTAAAGATTAATTTTGAAATGTCTAAATTGTAAAGTTCGACTACAGTAAAAGTTGTAAAATGCATTTTTTTTGTACAAAAATTTTGGTTAGATAAAACATTTTTTTTTTCATACATTTTTTGTTCGTTTTAATGTCAATGTTATCATTAACTACTTTTCGATATTATTTTTCAAAAATTTTATAGTATACCATCCAAAATAAGAGGCTGATTTTTCAAGTTTTAAAAAATCAAGGTGTTGCAATTTTTTTTCCATGTGTATATATGTACAGTACAATAGCAATTGAGAGCGATCAAGTACTACAATTATTTTCAGTTCTGGTTAAGGGAATTAGGAAAAACGCCTAGCATTTTTAACAACAGTAAAACTTCTTTTATCTTGGCTTCTAGGAAGTGCTTTACAACTTTTCTCCCAGTGAATTTTAACTAGTTCCTAAACTACTATCATAGAACTTACCATTATCTTTAAAATCACATACATGAAAATAGTAGACATTACCTTTTTTGAAGCGTTAATGAATCTTTCATGTAGATATTATAAATAAAATTACGTACGTTTGATGATCCTTTTGATGCTGTTGATAGTTTTGACTTTTTAAGTGTTTACTTGGACGGGTCTACATGGATTAGGTACACATTGTATTAAAGAAACTAATTCGAAAGAAATTGTGCATTTGATATCTCTCCCTTAACGTAATACACACCAATATCCGAGCTGTCTACATGCTACTTCTGCATCAATGTCCTCAAAGTGATTATCACAAACTGTTCCCCATTCACCTTTATAATTAATTTCCAGTCGTCCTTGATGCAGAGCGTAACCTCCAGCAATACGCAAACGACCTGTAGAGAAAGGTAATGAATAGTTTTAAATGTAATTTTTGTAAGAGGTGGTCAAAGTGTGTGTATATAATAGAGATTTTTTTTTCTTTTTTGACATAGTTTTTTGTTAGCTTTCAGAATAGTTTCTTTTGTGTTGCGTAGTCTTAAGTTTTTGATGTTATGTCTTCTGTACTATTATTTTTCTGTTTGTCTTTTTTTATTTTTAGCCATGGTGTTCTCAGTTTATTTTCAATATATGAGTTTGACTGTCCCTCTGGTATCTGTTGTCTCTTTTTTCTATGATAGTCGCACTCAATTCCATATTATACTTACATTGATGTGTAAAAAAACCCCAAAAAGATACATAAAAGGTTATATTGTATAAAATGGGTACACAAGTCAACACTGTGTTATGATCTTACGCACTACAAAAAAAAAAAAAAAATTACGTTCATAAAAAACATGTTTTGCAATATAAAGATTTTATTTGTAAACTATTTGTAAAACAAGTAGTTGTCGTTTGTTTATGTAATTTTGTACGTGTTTCTCGTTTCTCGTTTTTTTTTTATATAGATTAAACTGTTGGTTTTTCCGTTTGAATGGTTTTACAATTATTATAGTAATTTTGGGGCCCTTTATAACTTGTTGTTCGGTGTGAGCCAAGGCTCCGTGTTGAAGGCCGTACATTGACCTATAATGGTTTACTTTTTAAAATTGTTATTTGGATGGAGAGTTGTCAAATTGGTACTCACACCACATCTTCCTATATCTATGAAATTAAAAGTCACTGTTACACACAAAAAGACAACACACACAAACAGTGTTGATTATTTAGACATAGTGAAAACAAACAATATACATATTGCTTTATGTTTAAGTACACGAACCAACAAACAAAAAACATTGACCTATTTGTAGCAGAGACTTGCGTCTGTTTACCTTATCAACACATATTGTGTCCTTCATTGAAGGCATACTAATTCCATTTGTTCTTGCGCATTCAACCAAAATCGAGGAAAAAATGCAAGGAAAATGCAATATTTATACATGACACACAGTTTGTTGATGTGTTTTGTGCCTTAATGAATTACTAAACCAAAGAGTAGTCTTTATCTGTTTACATTACTTAACCAGTTTGATCTGACCTTCATACCTTCATCTTCTGTTGAACAGCTGAGAAAACAATGGACACCAACATCATGCCAGTAGTGCTCACATTGAAATGTAACATTATTGAAATTACAATCCAGTAATTTGCTTTCTGAACCAGAGCAATTTACATCATTCAACCAAATGGCACCTTTACCATGATATATAAGATTTGCGGGTTGCATGATTCCAGAACTATGCATAAATGAAAGACATACATATTGATATACTATGCATTAGGTTCTATTCAGGAATCTATGTTCTAAACTCTTAATTTTGTGTAAAATACAGAAGAAAGCTTTTTACACATGTTGATATGAAGAACTTGTTGTCAAGATATAATAACATGTCCACGCTATAGCCAAATTATTCTTGTATGCTTGATATATTTGATATATTATTAATTGACTTTAACCCTTCCATTTAGTGTGAATGTGTCTTGGAATGTAGGTGTTTACTAAATTATTTGTTTTTAAATTTTGTGATACAGAAACAAAACTAGCATACATTTTGTAACAGTCCAAAGGTACGTAAATGATGGAATCAAAAATAATATATCATTTCTTTGTTATTACAAGAATGTGTATTATTGAGATGACATTGTGTTGTTTCGTTTTGATAAGAAATCAGCGGCTTTCCATTTCCTCACTGCTGACTAAATGTTTTCAGTATGTAAATTTAAAATTTAACTATAGTTGAAAATTAAATCCCTTTTTCTTTTAAATTCACCTGTCGAATAGGACCATTTAAATGTTGGATATTACTTTTTGAATTTGAACCCGGTGCATTTGGACAAAATAGAAATGAAGGAAATTATTGGAATAAATTATCTTAATGGTAGTCTGTTTAAACGTAAATATACCAATATCCGAGCTGTTTGCATGCTACTTCTGCATCAACATTCCCAAAGTGATTTCCACAAACTGTTCCCCATTCACCTCTATAATTAATTTCCAGTCGACCTTGATGCTTAGCGTAACCGGCAATTATACGCAAACTACCTGCAAAACAAAATGTTGTTAGTGTTGGATAAACCTTTCTTTAAGTCCTCACTTAACGAAAACACATATGTTTTTCATACAGTTCACCTATATATGGACATAGAATTGAAACATAATGCTACCATTATTGCCTATAATAAATGAATTGCGCATATAGCACCATATTTATAGATTATCGTTGGTCATCTTAACATAAATTGACTTCATCGCTTGAGCTGGTACGGCGATAATCAGAAAATATATAGAGTTGAGATGACCAATGATAATCTGTTTATCGCTATTTTACTTCTGACGACGTTGATAGTTTCATTGATAAATGCACGTGTGCCCTGACTTTCTAGTTATGATGTTCATATCAGTAAATTTCTTCAGAATGAAAAAAATCAATCAATAAAATTTAAGGAAAATAACGATAAACTGTTTTCAATGATTATGTGTACATCAAAATAGTTTTTTTTTTTTTCTCAATTAAAACAAAATCACCAGAGCAGTTCTATGAAAACTGTAGTTTTATGTGATCATCGTGTTAACCGATAATTTGATCAAACAATTAAGAAAATAAAATATATATATTTATGCTGTATTTGTAAAACAAAAAAAAAATGAAAGTTATTATTACAACACGAATCTACCATAAATGATGATTTAAAGTCATATGATACTGGTGACCAGTGAACACTTATGTTTACCAAATTTCTGAACCAAATGGATTTATTATATGAAAAACTTAGACTTCTGTGGAAGATGTGATCATTTTGTACGCATCATTATTGCATAATCGTCATTTTTTTTACATGACTTTATACAGAGAGTAAACGCGACTAATAAACAAGTTTTATTTTTTTAAGTAAACGCAGAACAAAAATAAACATTGAATATTTGTAGCAAAAGAGGGACGAAAGATATCAAAGGAAGAGTCAAACTCATAACTCGAAAAAAAAAATGAGAACGCCATGGATTAAAATGAAAAAGACAAACAGACAAACAATAGTATATATGACACAACATAGAAAACTAAAGAATAATTAGCACGAACCCGACGTCATTGTAATCGACAAACACATATTAACATAAGAAAATAATTTCTTGAATATGCATTTTGTAATATTTCTACTTTTACCATTGTGTTCAACCAAAAAGCGAGGAATTTTGCAAAGACAAATAAAATGTAGATAGTTGACATTACCAGAGTTTTTTGTCAGGTAATTAAGCTGCATCCTACTGTTTATTTTTACAAGAAAGTATTCGTTGAATATTGATCATGCATCAAAAGTTTCATCAGCCTTCATACCTTCATCTTCTGTTGAACAGTTGAGAAAACAATGGATACCAACATCATGCCAGAAGTGCTCACATTGCAATGTTACATTATTGAAATTACAATCTAGTAATTTACTCTCTGAACCAGAGCAATTTACGTCATTTAACCAAATGGCACCTTTACCATGACGTATAAGATTTGCGGGCTGCATGATTCCAGAACTATGAATAAATGAAAGACATACAGATTCAGATACAATGCATTAGGTTCAATTCAAGTATCTATGTACTGAACTCTTAATTTTGTGTAGAATACAGAAGAAACATTTTTACACATGTTGATATAAAAAAAATGTTGTCAAGATATAAAAATGTCCACGTTATTGCCAAAGTATTTCTCTATGCTTGATATATTGGATATATTATTTATCGACTTCAATGATTCCATTTAGTGTGTTTGTGTCATGGAATATAAGTGATTATTAAATTATTTGTTTAGAAATTGTTTAATGCGGAAAAAACTAGAATAGCATTACCAAAATGTGTTAATGATGGAATCAAAATTATTATATCATTTCTTTGTGATAACAAGAACTAGTGGTAGTCTTGATCATGTTTAGAAAGAATTTATAGAAACAAACTAAGACATTGTGTTGTTTCGTTTTAATTTGATTTCAACGACTTTTACATCTTCACAGTCAGGATTCTACTTCGTCAAAATTATCTCCCAATTACGCCAGTTCATTTTCACAATCGTAGAAATGGAAGCCATTGTAGGGAAGACGCGTTACTAATTTTGCTCTCAGAAACCGATAAATTTATCCATATTGCACCATTACGATCCTTATACATGTTATATAACAGTTGTATTTTAAAAGACAAATATACCAACTAGCTAATGAGCATCATTTAATGATCTTGTCTGCATTGATTCAACTTAAAACTATTGTCTGATCAGTTGTCAAGTGGAATTTTCGAAAATTCATAAACATTTTGAAAAATTCTAATTAAATATTTCGTAGAAGGGCAGACTAGATTTGTTTTAGTGGTTGAAGACTATAAACCCTAGTTATCAGACATAAAAAATTATAATTTTTCGAAGATATGCATTTTCTTCATCCAACTTGAAAGACTGTCGTCAAGTACTTTCAGTAAAAAAAATAGCTATTCGAACACACCTACTCTGTTTTTGTGATTAATTAAATAGGTATTTCACTTGACCCATATATTTCATCTTTAAGTATTGTGATTTTTTTCATGTTATAAATCAACCTGTAGCTTTAATATCTAAAAATGATAGAATCTGAAGCAAGACGATGTATGAAATATACTCAAACACGCCCAAACATAAAAAGGTGCACTCGATTTTCTCTTTTCGATACAACTGTAACCCATTTTTGAAATTTTTTTTGAGTCACATAATGGAAGGGCAGACACATTGATATGTTTTTCGGTCGTAATGTTCGTGGTAAATTGTTTTTTAAAATCGCAGGTGATGCATTTTCTACATCCAGCTTGAAAGATACCCATGTCGTCGACTTGATATATAATTGTTCTGCTTAACTATGTACTGGACAAATTGAAAACTTATGCAAATGGTGTTTTTAAAATAAAACATTTCGTAATCGAGAAGAAAATTGTTTTTTTGTTTGTTTCTATTAATTTTTAAAATGTTTATAACTATAGTAAACATTACAGTTAGAATTTATCACCTTCTCTAACAAAGAGCTTCGATTCATTTGTTCTATTTCAACCGGGTTTCAGACTGGACATACTCACTGATTGTGTAATTTGAAAATTTAACAACTATAGTTCAATATTAAATCCTTTTTTTTAAATTCACCTGTTAAATAGGACCATTGAATGGTAGATTATTACTTTTTGAATTTTAACCCGGTGCATTTGGACCAAATAGAAATGAAGGAAATTATTTAAATACTCTGTCTTAATCATATTAATGGTATTCTATTTAAACGTAATATATACCAATATCCGAGCTGTTTACATGCTACTTCTGCATCAGCATTCCCAAAGTGATTTCCACAAACTGTTCCCCATTCACCTCTATAATTAATTTCCAGTCGACCCTGATTCTTAGCGTAGCCCGCAGTAATACGCAAATTCCCTGCAAAACAGAATATTTTATATTTAGATGTTGGTGTTCGGTAGACCTTTCTTTATTTCATCACTTAACGAAAACGCATATATTTTTCAGATTGTTGTCCTATATAAATTGACACAGATTTGGAACTGAATGCTACCATTATCGCCTATAATAAATAAATATTTCATACAGAGCCATATTTATAGATTATCGTTGGTCATCTAAACGAAATCGAGTGGAGATGACCAATGATAATCTGTTATCGCTATTTTACATATGACGACGTTTATTGTTTCTCTGAGAAATGAACGTGTGCCCTGAGATTCTAGTAATGATTTTTATATTATTCAAGTGTTTTAAGAATGAAAAAAAATCAGTAAATAAAATCAATGGAAATTTAAGTAAAATAACGATAAACTGTTTTTAATTATGTGTACATAAAAACATGTCATTTTAATTTAAAAAAAATCACATGAGCAGTTCTATGAAAACTGTAGGTTTATTTGGCCATCGGACTAACTGATAATCTTATCAAAGAATTAAGAAAAAAATATATATTTATGCTATTGTTTGAAAAACAAACAAATGAAAGATATTTTTTTTTTTAAAAACAAATGTACCTTATTGACAATTTAAAGTCATATGAAACAAGTAACTAGTGAATAATTATGTTAACCAAATGTTTGACCCACTGGATTTATCTTTTTGTTGAAAATCTAAGTCTTCTGCGGAAATTGTAATCATTTTGTACGGATCCATATCGCATCCATATCCATATTCGTCATTTTATTTTTTCACATGACTTTAAACAATGAGTAAACGCGACTAATGAACAAGTTTTATTTATCTCTTAGTTAACTTAACATAAAATAAACATTGATCATTTGTAGCAAAGGAGGGACGAAATATATCAGAGGGAGAGTCAAACTCATAAATTAAAAAAAAACTGACAACACCTTGGCTAAAAATGAAAAAAAAAGACAAACAGACAAACACTTGTACACATGACACAACATAGAAAACTAAAAGATAAGCAACACGAACCCTACGTCATTTTACTCAATTTTCTTTTTTGTCATATTTCTACTTTTTTACCATTTGGATCAAACCAAAAGCGAGGAATTTTGCTGAGACAAATAAAATATAGATACATGACATTACCGGAGGTTTTTGTAAGGTAGTAATGTTGCATCCTAATGTATATTTTTACAAGAAAGAATTCGGTAAATATTGAACATGGATCAAACGTTTGATCAGCCTTCATACCTTCATCTTCTGTTGAACAGTTGAGAAAACAATGGATACCAACATCATGCCAGAAGTGCTTACATTGAAGTGTTACATTATTGAAATTACAATCTAGTAATTTACTCTCTGAACCAGAGCAATTTACGTCAGTTAATAAAATGGCACCTTTACCATGACGTATAAGATTTGCGGGCTGCATGATTCCAGAACTATGAATAAATGAAAGACATACAGGTACTATACAGTTCCATTCAATAATCTATGTTCTGAACTCTTAATTTTCTGTAGAATGCAGAATACATACATGTATCATTACACATGTTACATGTTGACAAGATATACAAATGTCTACGTTATTACTAAATAATTTCTGTATGATTGATATATTATATATGTTATCGATTGACTTCAATCAGTCTATTAGTGTGTCTGTGTCATGGAATATAAGTGATTACTAAATTATTTGTTTTGAAATTTTTTGATGCGGAAACATAACTGTTATAATATTCCCAAAATGTTTTACTGATGGAATCAAAAATATTATATCATTTCTTTGTGATAAATGTTATTCTTAATCTTGTTTAGAAAGAATTTATAGAATCCAACTCAGACATTGTGTTGTTTCGTTTTAATTTGATATCAACGGCTTTCATATCTTCACTTGCTCTCTCCTGACTAAATGTTTTCAGTGTATACTTTCACAATTGAACCACTGTAGTTGAATATTAAAACCTTTTTTTTTAGATGCAGCTGTCGAATGGTTTGATGTTATTTTTTTTATTTAAACCCGGTGTATTTGACCAAATAGAGATGAAGAATAAATAAAGGCAACAGTAGTATACCGCTGTTCAAACTCATAAATCCATGGACAAAAACAAAATCGGGGTAACAAACTAAAACTGAGGGAAACGCATAATTATAAGAGGAGAACAACGACACAACACTACAATGTAACTAACACACACAGAAACGGACCAAGCATCAGACAAAATCCCACGGGAATAACAAATATAACATCAAAACCAAATACATGAATTTGGGATAGACAAGTACCGTGACACGTCTTATCGCAATGTCAATTTACAATCAAAAATAAGAGAAAACAAACGACGCAACGTTAAATTGTAACACACACAGAAACAAACAATAATAAAACAATGGCCATATTCCTGACTTGGTACAGGACATTTTTAAAGGAAAAAATGGTGGGTTGAACCTGGTTTTGTGGCACTGTAATGGCAATGTTGAATATAACATAGAAATGGCAACATAATATTACAGGACTACAATACGCATAAAAAGGAAAATGTATTAGACAAAGAAACACATGATTAATGAATAACAAAAAGCATCAGGTTTAAAATTTAATACGTCAAAAACGCGCCTCGTCCACACAAGACTCACCAGTGACGCCCAGATATAAAAGATCGAAAAAAAAGTACAAAGTTGTACAGCACTGAAGATCAAAAGTTGAAAAAGGTTGTGTCAAATACGGCTAAGTTTTTATGCTTGGGATAAGAACATCCTTATTATTAAGAACAATTAATACTATTGTAAACAGTAAATTTTATCAAATGAATATAACAGATATACATAATGAAACTGAAGTATTAACTCATTACATAAAACAAACACGAATACATAATGAATGACCAACACAGAATAGACACACCCGACTCAGTCCAGGCCTCAACACAGTAAACTATGAAAATGACGTCACATACGATGGTGAAAAGGCTTTAAAAATTACGTCACATACGATGGTGAAATGGTATTAAAAATTACGTCACATATGAAAAACTATATCTCAAAAGTAAGATAGAATTAGGATTGATTAAAGATTAAAATAGAACTAAATACTGATATTGTTTTTAAACACAATGCATATATTAAAACTGTCTTAATGGTATTCTATTAAACGTAATATTATTAGTTACATAGTGTGCTAGTGATCTTATACGGCCTTTATGTGGTCAGTAAATTCCATATGGTGTGATCGCGAAGCTCGAATCTCCATATGGAATTTACTGACCCCATATATACCGTATTACGTCGTTAGCACACTCTGTAACGAACTTATCTTACCGACTATTTTAACGTGTGAATATTTAGACAAGTGACCTATCGAAATGAGCAAGTCTTCAATACTGTTAACATTAAAAAACAAATTCTCAGTACCGTTTTGTTTTTATAATGGGACGTAACACCACTACTAACCGTGTATGGAATAAGCCCCGCCTCCCTTTTCAATTAATATGGAAAATAAAGGGACGTAACCCACTACTAACCGTGTATGCAATAAACCCGGCCTCCCTACATACCTAATATGAATATACACGGTCTCCACGCGGACGCTTTTAACCAATTATATTCCTAGAAATGTAAAGGAGGTAAGATAAATACCAATATCCGAGCTGTTTACATGTTACTTCTGCATCAGCGTTCCCAAAGTGATTTCCACAAACTGTTCCCCATTCACCTCTATACTTAATTTCCAGTCGACCTTGATGCTTAGCGTAACCCGCAGTTATACGCAAACTGCCTGCAAAACAAAATATTTTTTATTCAGATGTTGGTCTTGGGTAGACCATTATTTAATTCATCAATTAACGAAAGCGCTCATATTTTTTTCCGACAGTTATTCTATATATGGACACAGAACTGGAACACAATGATACCATTATCGTCTATTATAAATGAATGGCGCATATAGAGCCATATTTATAGATTATCGTTGGTCATCTTAACGAAATTGCCTTTCTCGCTTGAGCTGGGACGGTGAAAATGAAAAAAAAGTCTATCTAGTTGAGATGACCAATGATAATCTGTTTATCGCTGTTTTATATATGACGACGTGAATAGTTTCATTGACAAATGAACTTGTGCCTTGAGATTCTATTAATGATTTTCATATTACTCAATTGTTTTGAGAATGAAAAAAAATCAGTCAATAAGATCCAAGTAAAACAACGATAAACTTTTTGAATAATTATGTGTACAGTGTTGCGAACCTTGGTCTATGCGCATATCATAAACGAAGGACACAGATTGATTAATGACAAAATTGTGTTTTGATAATGATGATGTGTTTATAGATCTTACCTTACTGAAGATTTTGCTACTTACAATTGATTCTATCTAATAAACCTATGAATCTATCCCAGTAGTTAAAATCTTTGGTAAAAATTTACAAAATATATGAAAATTGCTAAAAATTGACTATAAAGGGCAATAACTCCTTAAGAAGTCAATTGACCATTTTGCTTATTTTGACTTATTTGTAGGTTTTGTTTTGATGAACATTATTGCTGTTTACAGTTGATTACCACCTATAATAGTATTCAAGATAATAACCAAAAATGAAAAAAAAAATTGATAAAAATTACTAATTCAGGGGCAGCAACCCAACAACGGATTGTTTGATTCATCTGAAAATTTCAGGGCAGATTGATCTTGACCTGATAAACAATTTAACACCACGACAGATTTGCACTAAATGCTTTGGTTAAAGAGATATAAGCCAACATCTACATTTTACCCCTATGTTCTAGTTTTAGCCATGATGGCCATCTTGGTTGGTTGGCCGAGTCACTAGACACATTTTTCATACTATTAACCCCAATGATGACTGTGGCAAAGTGTGGTTAAAATTAGCCCAGTAGTTTCAGCGAGAAGATTTTTGTAAAAGTTAACGACGTACGACGACGACGACGTACGACGAAGACGACGTTCGACGATGGACGACGACAAAAGCTGACGCCGGACGTAAAAAACTTAATCTTCTATGGAAGATCTGATAATTGTTTACGCATCCATATCGCATCCATACCGCATAATCGTGATTTTTTTTTATATGACTTTAAAATAGAGTAAACACGACTAATATACATGTTATATTTAGTTTTAAGTAAACAAAACAAAAAATAAACATTTATCATTTGTAGGTTACATGTGCGTCATTTTACTCGAGAAACACATAGTACACACTTTTCGTGAATAAACTGTTTGTAATATTTCTACTTTAACCATTGTGTTCAACCAAAAGCAACTAATCTTAAGGAGACACATAAAATATAGATACATGACATTACCGGAGGTAATTATTTTGCATTCTAATTTATATTTGTACAGGAAATGTTTCGTTGAACGTTTGATTAACCTTCATACCTTCATTATCTGTTGAACAGTTGAAAAAAAAACTATTGACACCAACATCATCCCATACATGACGCACGTTTTGTTGATGTGTTTTGCACCTTAATAAATTACCTTATCAGAGAGTATTTGCATATGTTTACATTGCTTAAAAAGTTTGATCTGATCTCCATACCTTCATCTTCTGTTGAACAGTTGAGAAAACAATGGATACCAACATCATTCCAGAAGTGGTCGCATTGAATTGTTACATTATTGAAATTACAATCAAGTAATTTACTCTCAGAACCAGAGCAATTAACTTCATTTAACCAAATGGCACCTTTACCATGACGTATAAGATCTGCGGGCTGCATGATTCCAGAACTATGAATAAATGAAAGACATACAGATTTAAATACTATGCATTAGGTTCTGTTGAGGGATCTATGTTCTGAACTCTTCATTTTCTGTAGAATGCAGAAGAAACATTCTTACACATGTTCGTAAAAAAAATGAAATGTTGTACACCATCATTCTTACAATTCCTCAAACACCACTACACCATTCCCCTTACAGGTGTTACACCACTAATTTGGGCCTGGCCAGAAAGCACATACCAGAAAGTAGTAAATATTTAACACAAAATATTCCTACGCATGAGTGTTACTTTCGAAATATGTAAAATATTTAGGTATTTTTGGTATCAAATGAAAGATGAAGGACTGGTGATCATTGTAAAACACTTTTGGACTTTTAAGTTTGAATATTAAAAAAAAATGCACCTAATTTAAAAAAAAAGGAAATATCTTGTCTGTTTGTCAGATCTGAAGTATCTGTTTTGGTACATCCGAAGTTCCGTGAACCAGATCTTTCTTATATGCCATTACAGGTATGTTGATTTTTTTTAGTACAAGACACCATAAAGTGTTGCATTGAAATGTGTTGATTGCCACTTTATTTGAACCTAAAACAAAAGAGGTGTGCCTGCTTGAAACGGGGGAATTTAACATAGAAAGCAATGGGACCATGAAATAGTGGTGTACTTCCTACACCATACACCATAGCACCATACACCTTACACCATTACATCATATGCCTTACACCATTACACCATTTTTTTTAAGTTTACACCATCCAAGGGCTGTACTAAATTATTTGTTTTGAAATTTTCTGATGCGAAAACAACACTAGAATAATATTTCCGAAAAAAAACAACGTTAATGATAAATTCACGCCTATTATATCATTCCATTGTGATAACACGAATGTGTGTTATTCTTCATCATGTTTAGAAAGAAAAAAGTAAAATCACAAAAATACTGAACTTAGAGGAAGATCAATTGGGAAAGTCCATAATAACATGTCAAAATCAAATAACAAAACGCATCAAAAACGAATGGACAAGAACTGTCATATTCCTGACTTGGTACAGTTGGTACAGGCATTTTCAAATGTAGAAAATGGTGGATTAAACCTGTTTCTATAGCGCTAACATCAGAAAACAACTCAGACATTTTGTTGTTTAGTTTTAATCGTTGGATTCTACTTTTTGAATTTGAACCCGGTGCATTTAGACCATATAGATAAAAAGGAAATTATTATAAATACATTGTCTAACTGGTACTTTGGGATATATACCAATATCCAAGCTGTTTACATGCTACTTCTGCATCAACATTCCCGAAGTGATTTCCACAAACTGTTCCCCATTCACCTCTATAATTAATTTCCAGTCGACCCTGATTCTTAGCGTAGCCCGCAGTAATACGCAAATTCCCTACAAAACAAAATATTTTATATTCAGATGTTGGTCTTGGTAAAACTTTTCTAAAAATAAAGAAAACGCACATATTTTTCCGACAGTAATTCATTATATGGACACAAAATTGGAAAATGCTACCATTATCGCCTATAATAAATGAATGCACATACAGAGCCATATTTATATATTATCGTTGGTCATTACAACACAATTGACTTTCTCGCTTCAGCTTGAACGGCGAAAAGAAGAAAAACGACCGAGTTTTGAGAAAGGAAATAATCAGTCAAAAAAATCAAAGTAAATTTCAGTAAGATAACGATAAACTGTTTTAATATGCCATTTCAATTTAAATAAAAATCATCGGAACAGTTCCATGAAAACTGTAATGTTATGTGATTATCATGTAACTGATAATTTGAAAAACGAATTAAGAAAAAAAATAACAATTATACATGTGTGCGTGTGTGCTTTTATTTGTAAAACAAAAATAATTAAGTCATGTTTACAACACAAATCAACCTTATTGATGAATTGAAGTCATATGCAACGAGTGACTGGTGAACAATTATGTTTACCAAATTCTTAAACCAATGAATTTGTATATGATAAACTAAGTCTTCTGTGGAAGATGTTATCATTTTATGCATGCATATCGCATTAATATCGCATAGTTGTCAATTTTGCCTCCGTCTATAATGATGTGAAATATGGGGTCAAATCAATTGTCGTGTTTAGAAACCATAGTTTACCGATTGTAACCTTGTAGTTAACAATCAACACAGAAGTATGGACATTGAGCACGTGTATAACATGTACAATAAAATAATAGTTTAATTCAATGTCATATCCATGCGTATTGTAATCAACGAGAAAAGGTCACTCCAAGTTCACTGCATACGAAAACAATCGGCGAATTGTTTTCTGGTAGGAAACAATTAAAAGAGTAAATTTCTTCTAAACTGAGACAAGTTATAGAATTTTCTTAAAAAAAGTATATGTAAATAAGTTTGATAACAAAAACTAATTATAAAAAACATATGCATCATTTCATTTTTAATTTGAAGTTTCATATGACTTTAAACATAGAGTAAACTCGACAAATAAACATTTTTTATTAATCATGTTTATCTTTTAGAACACGAAATAATTTTTTTTTTAACATTTATCATTTGTTGCAAGCATGTTTCGTCATTTTACTCGACAAACACATAAACCCTAGTTTTTCTTGAATACACATTATGGAATATTTCTTCATTTATAATTGTGTACAACCAAAAGCGAAGAAATTTGCAAAGACAGATAAAATTAAGTTATGATGACAATGACGTACGTTTTGGAAAGGTAATTATTTTGCATCCTAACGTATATTTGTTGAATATTAACCATTCATCAAACGTTTGTTTGATGTTCATACCTTCATCTTCTGTTGAACAGTTGAGAAAACAATGGACACCAACATCATCCCAATGATCACATTGTAATGTCACGTTATTGAAGTTACAATCCAGTAATCTACTTTCTGATCCATTGCAATTTACGTCATTTAACCAAACGGCGCCATGGCCATTCCATATAAGTTTTGCGGGCTGCATTATTCCAGAACTATAAAGAAAATGATAGACAATCAGAATAATGAATATTAATAACGTTTCAATTAAAAAATTATATTCAACAAAGAATATCAAGATGTTACTTCAATTCAGTAGAACATTCCAACACCTGCTCAATCAAATAACAAGCACAAAGTTGCCCATATACACATATACAGTCCTTATCTGCTTTACTCAACTAGTAAATACTCTGTTAAGCATGTGAATGATAAAATAAAGATATTTGGTAAATAAGTGTTGTAGCCATAAACTAACTTATCTGAAGCAGAATCCCGGGTATAAAACATTTTTTTTGCGAATTGCGTTTGAGTGTGCATCTACAAATTATGCATCATTTATTTTTTGTAGGTATTTGTTTTGATGTTGTATTTGTTATTCTCATATGATTTTGTCTAATGCTTAGTCCGTTTCTGTGTGTGTTACATTTTAATGTTGTGTCATTGTTCTCCTTTTATGTTTAATGCGTTACCCTCAGTTTTAGTTTGATAAACCGATTTTGTTTTTGTCCATGGATTTACGAGTTTTGAACAGCGGTATACTACTGTCGCCTTTATGTATATCATTTCATTAAATATCATATATGGGTTTTATCATGAAGGTATGCTTTTCTTAATCATTTTATGAAAGAGTTTAAAGAGTCAATCTTAAACAATTAACTTGTTTCGTTGCAATATTCCAGTAAGGGTTTTCATATTTCCACTATGTCAGGGCTTTTGTATTGCTATACATGTGTTATTCTGTTTAAACGTGCTACATACCAATATCCGAGTTGTCTACATGCTACTTCTGCATCGACATTCCCAAAATGAGTATCACAAACTGTTCCCCATTCACCTCTATACTTAATTTCCAGTCGTCCTTGATGCTTAGCGTAACCAGAAGCTATACGCAAATGACCTTAAACAAAAATGGCTACATGCAGCTGTTTGTTCCTGAGAAATTTTTTTTATCCATAAATTAGCGAAAACACACAGTTTTAGTTGTCCATACTAAAGGAAACACAGAACAATATTTGGTTAAGAAAAAAACCAATGTTGTCAATATGGGCATCATTTTAGGGTATTCAAGTATAAATATAATTAAAAAAAGGTGTATGCAATAGTATTTGTCATGATACTTTTTTAGTAATTGACTTGGCTTCGCTATTTGTGAGCTGAAACATGTACAACAAAGAACTTCCCACAACAAGAAGCTCTTATGTGTAAATGTGAAAATAAGGACTTGTTGTATGCTGAAACGGAATCACGTGGGACCTTTCAGGTTTATTAAATTCGAAGAAGATTAAAACCCTGACAATCAAACATATCAACATGTTCTGCTTCGATATACAAAAGTTAGTCCTGGTATCTATGATGAGTTTATTTGAAACCTCTGTATATTTCCCCGAGGGTATCACCAGCCCAGTAGTCAGCATGTGGTTGTGCTGACATTAATTATCATTGATATGGTTATATTTATTAAATTAGCTGTTTACCAAATTTAAATTTTTTGAAATACTAAGGCTTTTCTACCTTAGCATAGATTACCTTAGCTGTATTTGGCAAAACTTTTAGTAATTTTGGTCGTCAATGCTCTTAAACTTCGTACGTTATTTGGCCTTTTTACCTTTTTTGGATTCGAGCGTCACTGATGAGTCTTTTGTAGACTAAACGCGCGCCTTGCGTATATACAAAATTTAGTCCTGGTATTTATGATGAGTTTATTTATCGAAACGGCATTAACAATCTATCATAGATGTTCAAATTTATTATATGGACAGAGAAACGAAAGAAAAGGTTACCTTTTTTGCCTATCTAAAATTAATTGCGCATATGAAGCCATATTGTAACTTATTTATTTTCTACAACATTATTATAGCATTTTGTTAATTCTTACATTGCTTCGAACGTTTGATCAATCTTCATACCTTCATCTTCTGTCGAACAGTTGAGAAAACAATGGATACCGACATCATCCCAATGATCACATTGCAATGTCACGTTATTGAAGTTACAATCCAGTAATCTACATTCTGATCCATTGCAATTTACGTCATTTAACCAAATGGCACCACGACCATTCGAAATAAGATTTGCAGGTTGCATGATTCCAGAACTATAAATTAATGCAGACAAAGAGGGTTAGATATTTGTTAAGTTTCATGAAGAATTATATATTCTTTCAAGGAACTTACAATTTTCAGATGAATGTAGAAGATCATTCTAGCACATGTCCGTGTAAAGAACTTGGTGCAATTTACGTCATTTAACCAAATGGCACCACGACCATTCCGTATGAGATTAGAAGACATACAGGGTTAGACAGTATTAAAGAGGGACGATAAATACAAGAGGGACAGTCTACGTTCAATGCAGGGATCAATATTATGTTAATAACTTTCAAGGTTAGGTTAAATGCAGACGAATATTTTGACACCTGTTCGTATAAAGAACATTTTGTCGATCTATCCAAATAATTACAAAATCAGAAAAGTTATTTTACTTTACATATTTATAGTTCATTTGTGTTTTAATCGACTTGCAAACCCTCCATATAGTGTGTTTTTTATTGCAAATACATGTTCACTAAATACTTGTAAATGTCTTAAAGTTGTCAGATGCTGAACCTCGACAACAAACAATATTAAAAGGCTTATATGAAACGTCAACAAATTCTGCATGATGACATTTTATACTATTTCATTGTATACATGTATAACATACGAGATATACCATACGAGTTTTATTTGGTAAGTATGTTATTTATTATCATTATCAAAAAGACTTGATATATACCAAATAAAAACAATAAATATGTGTATTTCAAAGGCTTTCATATCTTCACTAGCTCACTCATAAATAAATGCTTTAAATATATAATTTCGAAATTTATCATTTTTTGTTTTTTGAAATCCTGATTTTATTTTATTTGGGCTGTCGAATGAAACCAAAAATCATTAAATATTATATTTTGAACTTAAAATTGTGAACGTTTGTGTGCATTTGCACCAACTTAAAATGTAAAAAATATAGATTTCTTTTCGCATTTGATATTCTGTTTGAATATTATACACAACACTATACGAACTATAATTGAATATATCGATAAAAATTAAATTAGTATGAATACACTGTCTATGTGGTATTTTGTTTAAACGTGATATATACCAATATCCAAGCTGTTTACAGGCTACTTCTGCATCAATATTCCCGAAGTGATTATCACAAACTGTTCCCCATTCACCTCTATACTTTATTTCCAGTCGTCCGTGATGCTCAGCGTACCCGGGAACTATACGCAAATTACCTGCAGAAAAAAAGGAGAAATACAGAAGTTTTTCTGTGTTCAGAAATGATTTACAACTACGCGTAAACAAAACAGACATAACAGATAAGATTGTCAAAATAAGGGGTACATTAGTCATCACTGTATCAGAATCTTAATTCGAACACATATTTAAGAAAGAAGCACCAAAAGCATCTATTAAATTTAGCAATTACATTTATTGATAATAGTCTCGTATTTAGGGGCGTCGTCACTTCCGTTCCCATGTTGAGCGACTAATTGGAAAACAATAATGCTATATCGCCTACACGAATTGTTCGGCAAATTGAGTTATATAAATTGATATTCAGCATTTATGACATGACATAATTGTAATTAACTACCTATAGAACAAACAGTACTGCTAGTTTATCCTGCACCATTACGATCACTAAGATCACTTGATGAACGTTATTAGTAAATTTATAAAGACGATCCTTTCAATCTGGTTAAAGACATCATAAAGGCGCGCATAATTGACGAGTTTTTTTCCGGTGACAAACTCAAAAGTGGTCTATTGATTTGTTGGTGAAAAAAAACAAACTTGTTAATTCATTTTAAAAGTAGTTCTATTTAATAGGATTGTAACGGTACTGTTTCCCAAAAACAGCAATCAAATTAAGTCCAAACGATTGTCAAATAATAGCAAAATCATACGAAACTTATGAACGTTAGTTTGATAAAAGAAAAATTAAAAAAAACCTACCATCATCCTCTGTTGAACAGCTGAGAAAACAATGGACCCCTACATCATTATAGTGACGACATCGCGTTGAATCGGTATTGTATGTACAATGCAGTAATTTACTTTCTGAACCAGTGCAATTTACGTCATTTAACCAAATGGCACCCTGGCCATCACGTATAAGATTTGCTGGATGCATGAGTCCTGAACTATAGATAAATGAATAATACATGTGGTAAGTAATTTATTAATGCATCAAACTAGTTCCAATTTCTTTATAAATGATAATGTAAATAATTTTATCATCAATGGGTTAATATTGGTCAAACGGGTACTAGTAGAAGACATAATGTTGTGATAATTTTTATTAGATTATTAGATGTTTTCAATATATCAAAGATAAGCAGGTACACACATTTCCAACCACTTATCTAGCAGTATACGTTTTGTGTGTTTGTAAACTTTGTTTATTTTAGGGACTTTATTTTCTAAAAGATCTGCCAAATGAATATAATTTTATTTTTCAGATATAAAAGCATA
Organism: Mytilus galloprovincialis; assembly: GCF_965363235.1. Lineage (NCBI taxonomy): Eukaryota > Metazoa > Mollusca > Bivalvia > Mytilida > Mytilidae > Mytilus > Mytilus galloprovincialis. The sequence continues at coordinate 38,957,826 of NC_134849.1, read as the reverse complement.
TACAATGGTAGAATGATTCAATGACTGAATGATGTAATGATAAAGTGACCCAAAAAAAGGGAGAACAACAAGACAGTATATTGAAATGAGATTAATGATTATTTATTTTTTTGGGGACTTTTAGAAATGATACCCGAAATCGTGGAGGTCAGTGTTTATTAAGGATATTTTCCGAATATAACAATCGCATTATTTAAGAAAAATGACAATCCTTCTTGTCAATTTACGCGTCTGATTCAAATGTTAACCTCAGTGTTGACAGAGTATTGATTTATTCGATAAACTACAACTGAGGGCCATGGTGAAGTACAACACTATACATTTTAGTGTTAAGCTTTCCGTTAGTGATATAGATACAGTGTATCAAGATCGAGGAAATGGCAGTGGTCATTGTTTGTATTAGCTTTATTCAAAGTAAGTGCAACAGGATACATTTCTGTAGTATACATACTGAAATCGTCATTATTGAGAGCCAAAATATCACCCACATATCTAAACGTATTATTAAATTTGTGTATCAGATGTTGTTTCGATGGGTCTTTGCTAATTTTAGTCATTAATTGTAACTCATAGCAATACAAAAACTGGTCCGCAATAAGTGGTGCACAGTAAGTCCCCATTGGAATTCCCATAACCTGACGATATACGGAATCTCCAAAACGAACAAAAATGTTATCTAGTAAAAATTCAAGGGCAAATATAGTATCAAAGCATGTCCAATTGATATAGTTTTTTTGTTTATTTGTACTACAAAATGACCTACATGTATAAGAGTTTGAACATATATGCTGACATTCTGACTTTTTAAATGCCCATTTAATTAGGTGTGTTAATCTTTTCATAATGAGAATGTGAGGCAATGTGGGATACAGGGTAGAAAAATCAAAACTTTAAACAGATTCAAAATCACCAATATAAGCATGCAATTTATCAAGTACTTCCAACGACTTCTTGACACTCCAAAAGTAATTAATTTCACTATTTTCGAAGGCCTCATTTGAACAATTTATTATCAGATTTTTTATTGTACCAAGTGTACTGGTAAGACGAATAGACAATTTAGAAGTGGAACAATGGCTTGAAGACGAAATAAATCTATATTTGTAAGGTGGTTTGTGTAGCTTCGAAAGCTAATACATAGTTGGGACTTTCATTGTGTTTGGTTCTGCTTCTAAAGCGGTATCTAAAAGTTTATGTTTGTTACAGATGTCGTTTTCTGAAAATAGAGTCAGTTTGAGTGTTGGTGAATTGGTGAGTTCTTTTTTCAGAACCTCAATGTAAAATTTACGTCAAACAATAATAATATTATTAGCAGCTTTATCGGCCTGGACAAAAACAAATTCCTTGGATAGTTCTTTTAGTTTATGTTTGGTACGAGAAATAGGTTTATTGTGGTTATTGTTAATAGAAAAGTGTTCTTTAAAATGTTGGTGATTCGGGTGTGTCTATTCTGTGTTAAACTTTAATAGCATTATGTATTCGGGTTTAGTTTTCTGTAATTAGTTAATACTTCAGTTTCATTATGTATATCTCTTTCATATTCATTTGTTAAAATTTACTGTTTGCAATAGCATGAATTGTTATATATAATAAGGATGTTCTTATCCCGGGCATAAAAACAATGCCGTATTTGGAAAAACCTTTTCAACTTTTGATCTTCAGTCCTGTACAACTTTGTACCTTTTTCACTTTCGATCTTTTATATCTGGGCGTTATGTATTCGGGTTTAGTTTTCTGTAATTAGTTAATACTTCAGTTTCTTTATGTATATCTCTTTCATATTCATTTGATAAAATTTACTGTTTGCAATAGCATGAATTGTTCTATATAATAAGAATGTTCTTATCCCGGGCATAAAAACAATGCCGTATTTGGCGAAACCTTTTCAACTTTTTGTCTCCAGTGCTGTACAACTTTGTACTTTTTTCACTTTCGATCTTTTATATCTGGGCGTCCCTTGTAGGGTCCTGTGTGGACAAGGCGCGTTTTTGGCGTATTGAATTTTAAACCTGATGCTTTTTGTTATCTATTAATCATGTTTTTCTTTGTCTAATATGTTCTCCTATTTATTTGTATTGTAGTCCTGTAATATTATGTTGTCATTTCAATGTTATATTTAACTTTGCCATTAAAGTGCGAGGTTTGGCATGCCACAAAACCAGGTTCAACCCACCACTTTTTTTCCCCTTTAAAAGTGTCCTGTACCAAGTCAGGAAGATGGCCATTGTTATATTATTGTTCGTGTCTGTGTGTGTTGCATTTTAACGTTGAGTCGTTTGTGTTTTCTCTTATTTTTGAGATATTGAGATCAGACGTGGCACGGTACTTGTCTATCCCAAATTCATGTATTTGGTTTTCATGTTATATTTGTTATTCTCGTGGTGTTTTGTCTGATGCTTGGTCCGTTTCTGTGTGTGTTACGTTTCGGTGTTGTGTCGTTGTTCTCCTCTTGTATTTAATGCGTTTCCCTCGGTTTTGGTTTGTTGCCCCGATTTTGTTTTTTGTCCCTGGATTTATGAGTTTTGGACAGCGGTATATTACTGTTGCCTTTATTGAATACGTATATCAACTATGTTCATTACTGAATTAAAAAAAAGAGTCCAAAGATGTTTTGTCAGCTTTTTCCCGTTTTATCCATTTCAAACAGTAAGTACGGAGTGAGTCGTGAATGATATTACGACACTCATTCCAATTAATAGACATGTTACGAAAAGGTATATTCTCGTCGCTGAGGTTGACAAATTACACTTTAAATTTGGGGACGGTGTCAAAACATTGATAATAGATAAAAATTAAATCATGTGCGTCTTGGTGAATTCAAATCACATTTACGTAACATCCTAATATTATGACATTTGCTTTTGTGATATTGTTGACTATCATACGACTGGAAAGTTGTACGCGTGCAATAGTGGGTGGGATAGACAAAGGGGGGCTGAGAGTTATACAAGTTCATATATAGAGGAAAGACCCATCGGCCATCGGTGTTAATTTTCCTAATGTCATTATCTTATGAAACGGTTGGCGAATTTCAACCAAACTTTCCAGGAATTTGTAAAATGCAAAATATCTGCATAAGGTGGTGTTAAGGTGTAAATGCAAAGTCATTATGTAATGCTTTTGAAACTCTGCGGGAATGTTCAACTGATGAGTAGTGAGTCATATTTTACACAAACCTCTTATCGTTCTAAACAGGCATTAAATATTTGCCACTGAACGTTATGCAACCAATAATCAATCAATCACAAACACCTTATAAAGAAAATACAAATTGAGCTGAAACTGTTTAAATTAAGACAAAGTTGGAAGGAAATAAAGGAAGAAAAGTCATGCACTCGAAGCTAAGTGACCGGGATTATAATTTTTCTTAACTAGAATGAACATGATTCGAGTTGAATTGTATAAAACTCATGTCTATGTGTTTTAAAACAGACCCCGTCAGATAAAAATTTAGGTGGCAAACAACTGGATCAAAATACTTACACTTCTCTGTGTGCTTTTCATACCTATATAAAAATGACCGTTACATATATTCACGAGCCAGTGGCGGATCCAGAAATTTTCATAAGTGGGGGCTCACTGACTGACCTAAGAGGGGGCGCGCTCCAGTCACGCTTCAGTGATTCCCTATATAAGTAAGGCGGAGCAGGTATTTGTAAAGCAGATTATAATACTTAAGATTATTTGCAACTTCTATCAATTTTGCAAGGGCTCGCCCGAAATATTTACACACGCATGTACACCGTGTCTCCGTTGCATTTACTAGACCACTCCCCCCCTCCCCCCTCAATCTTTTGCATTAGAGTATAAGAGTTTCTTAAAAATATTATGGAATTTATTAATATCTTATATACAGGCAACAGTAGTATACCGCTGTTCAAAATTCATAAATCCATGGACAAAAAACAAAATCGGGGTAACAAACTAAAACCGAGGGAAACGCATTACATATAAGAGGAGAACAACGACACAACATCGAAACGCAACACACACAGAAACGGACCAAGCAACAGACAAAACACCACGAGAATAACAAATATAACATCAAAACCAAATACATGAATTTGGGATAGACAAGTACCGTGCCACGTCTTATCTCAAAAATAAGAGAAAACACAAACGACTCAACGTTAAAATGCAACACACACAGAAACGAACAATATTATAACAATGGCCATCTTCCTGACTTGGTACAGGACACTTTTAAAGGGGAATAAAAGTGGTGGGTAAAAATGTTTCTGAATATTCGTTCCATACGGCGGATTGCCTCCAAAAGTATCAATGCAGTTTTTAAAGAATATTCAATGTATACACAGGTAATCTCTTTTGTGTTTCGACACAGTCCCTACATTTAAAGTGTAATTTGTCAACCTCAGCCTCGTGAATATACCTTTTCGTAACATGTCTAATAATGGATGGAGGACGATATTTAGGTCCTTTACTGAGGAATGATTTTAACTTTCGGTCTTGAACAATGTTAAGATCTTCTGTTATAACATGGGAAATGGACCTATAAATGTATTCGGAATTACTACAATTACATGAAGAAGGTGTATTTTCACTGATATTAACATCTTTACACAATTGGCTATAATTAAACACAAATTTTCGGGTAGAATTCTTGTAAATATAACAAAAAAGAGAAAGCTCCGTTTTGCCAAAATATCCAGGAATTTGTTCTTTAATAGAATTGTCGTTAAATATGCAGGCAATATTTACAAAATCAAAACCTTTATTGACATACTTTTTTTTTTAATAAAATGTTTTTTTATGATCTTCAGAGGTCGATCAATTTTCGGAAATAGTTTAGAATAACAATATGCCATAATATTTTGAAGAATTTCATACCTAAGACTGCTATTTGAAATTGTGTTGCAATCCTCCAAAATTTTATTTAACTTATCAACCGGTAATGAACAGGGCTTTGTTAACAGATAATGTTTGCCGTTGTTTTTTGAAATAGAAATTAAGTCCGAAATATTGGTGTGATTGGTCCGAAATTGTCTTTTAGGGCGATTTTTTTCTACGACCGTGAGAACGGTTTTTACAAACAGTTTCAGAAACTATATCCAAAATGTTAACGGAATCGGTTCTTGATATATTACCAATTCCCATGATATTATCATTAAGACAGAGAGGGTAGACTGTCTGTATTTTTTTAATCCAATTTAAATCAATTATTTTCCATGATCGTACAAACTTTGAATGAAATGCGTTTACATAAATATCGTCCAGTTTCACCTACGTACTGAATACCACATCCCGGTTTGTTTCAAGAGAGTAAATAAATAATACTGTTTGTTTTTCAAGTTCTATCAGTTTCAAAATTTAAAGAAAATGTGCGACCATTAAACATGGACCTTACCGTATTGTTGGTGGAAAGACGGGGAAGTTCACTGCATAACTTATGTGTGTCAACCGATGCTTGGTGGTCAATTTTAAGATTGTTTCCCTTATACTGTAGATCAAACGTCATTGACACAAAAGGCCAGTGACTATTCAAACAGATCGAATTATTTCCCACGACAAATACACTACTCCAACTATCGAATATTCATCTTTAAACATAATACGCACCAATATCCGAGCTGTCTACAAGCTACTACTGCATCAACATTATCAAAGTGGTCATCGCAAACTGTTCCCCATTCACCGTGATGAAATATTTCTAGTCGTCCTTCTTGCGCAGCATAACCTGCAGTTATACACAAACCACCTGCCAAATGGGATTAAAAAGGTGATTCTTCGTATGATGTGTTATTCACAAAATGCAATGAAAAGTGTTATATACTAGTTTTTAGTACTAGTATGAAAAAGAACAACATGTTCATATTAACAGCATACTAGTTAGTTGATTTTAACCAATATGTATCTCATTCTTTTTAGGTTAAAACACAATAATGGTCTGAAATATTTATCATTCGTGAAATATTCCAGAAGTGTTTTTATTTTTTTCTTCAAATACTCATCTGCTAATCGATGGTTCAGTGAAATATTTTTTTGTTCATTCATTTACATAATATTTCTATATAATATGCATTTTAACGTAAGTGTGTGCTGGGAATACAGTAAGAGTAACAGGTCAGGTGAATGTCAAAAACATGTAACTAACCTGAAATCTGACCATTGACCAAGATTGTTAATTTCATCCCAGTAAGAAGAAGGATCCACATCAGTTGATTCATTTTGACTAAAAATAAGAAATTGCATTTATAGCAGTGACAGCCTACCAATTCTAGTAATGTTCCAGGCCTCTGCACTATAGTAAAATTGGTGTGAAGAAATTAGGTATATCTTTTAAAGATTAAAAAAAAAAACAGATGCAAAAAATACCTACGGAGTAGTCAGTGGATAGAACAGTGATACTGACTGATTAACTTGAACTATTCTTCACCACAAGGTGATCCAAGGTGCATCAGATTGGGAAGCAAATCCCGCTTAACATGTTGCGCCAGAAGAAAAAAATTAAAAAAAAACACATGTAAAAATCTCAGAACACATTGTTAATATTCTTATAAAAAAAATAAGAAAGTTTGCTACTCAATTTCAAAATAACAAGCTTTTCATTACACAGTATATATTGATAGGGGTTTAATAAAAGAAGGAAAAAGCAAAAAAAAAAAAAGATAATAGGTCAATGTTCTTGTTTTCGAGATGTTAGCCATGAATAATTTTAAAAGGAAAATGTTCTGTCTTGCTTTTTCATAGCTTTAACATTGACAAGTTTAAGTTATCAAAAACTATTAATAAATAACAAAAAAGTTTATGAGACTTTAACTGATGGCTTATAATTATACATATACAAGATTTATAAAAAGAAAAATACGGGTCAATGGGCATTTTTTTTTAAGCTCTTTTAATGGATAGAGGATTCCGAAAATCTGACAAAAATAGAACAGCCTTAAACAAAAACATAAGCAGTTATGTGTTTCTAAATTCGTCAAATGTTTTTAGAGTTTCATTTATTAATTAATTGAATAGGAGAAGTAATGAAGCTTGAATCGAAAATTGAAACTTTCATAAAGGTTTACTCATATAAGAATATGTGTTATTATACACAACACAATGGAACCAAACTGGATTAGTGAAGGTAATTACAAAATGTTGTAAAAATATTATTTATGTAAATCAACCCATTCTTCCTACTTTAATTTTCAATTAAACAAAGAAAAAGATAGCAATATTGACCAGTCAGGGGCATTACTAAAACAAGTAACAATTAAAATAACCTATACAAGCAATGTTGAAAACGAGGCTATTTTAAATATTACTTATAGAAGTAACTTTTCTGAATACTATTTTTATAGGCGTCCAATAAATAAATACAGATTTACAAGCTTTAACAAATGTTCACAGTCATATGGTTATTTTTCTCATTAAATATAAAATTTAATCCTTCTGAACCACTAATTGCCTTTCTGACACACTTATCTTTCATACCGACGCTTCTGGATCAAAGATTGGTATCTTTGGACTATTAAGGAGGCTCGCGGGTCTAAATCATTGTTTTTAACTTAATATAGGATTTCGCTATATTTTTCTATAAATCAACTTTATCTTATCCTTAATAGAAAAATGAAATAAAAAAATGGGGTCACCGTTCATTTTCGCTCACAATCTGCCTTCGAAAGAAGCATAAATTTTTGTTAATGTCCTTTTTCTCTGTTGAACAAATAGGAGAAATAACGGTAATATTGAAATAAAAAAGAACTAAATTACAGAAATCGCTTAAATTTTACAATTATTTAGGTTATGGACAGCTTATTCGAAAATAACAATAAAAAATATAGGTCACCGATGAGTTAAAAAAGATATTTCAATTTAAAAAAATGCCAATGTTGCACCAAAGGGAGATAATTTGGAGCTTTTTCAATGATATCTACATTTTAAAAGTCACTTTGGGCCAACACGAAATTATTTTTTGGGATGATTTTTGTACAATATGATAAAGTAACAACTACTAAAGTTAATAAATAAAATTTGTAATAAAAAATAAATGTTTAATTTTTTTCTGAAATCTTATACCCGTGAGCCTCCTTAACTTATCATTTTCCTCCAAAATCTTGATGGTAGATTGATATAAATCGATAGAGACTTGTGAATTAATCAAGACTTGAAGTTATTTATAGTTTGTAACCGAAGTAAATTACATATGTTCTTTAAATAAGTGATATTACTATTTTTTTTCAAAAATGTATAAAATAACTTATTCAAGTAATATTTTTGTCATTATTTTTAAAGTGACCATATATCTTTATGCTGCTCTCAAATCTAATATATTCTTTTTTTTTTTATGATATAAGATGGTGTAAAAATTACTGAAAACTACATTTAATCTATGCTCCTACTGAGATTTGAAATAACTCTATTAGGTAATTTTATTATTTTTACAAACAAAAATTACTTATATAAGTAACTTAAAAAAAAAACTTGTTTAAGTAACGCCCCTGACTGTTGACTATTTTAAAGAATACAATTTCTTTAGAAATCTTTTACGAGATACACTTTAAAAGAAAGATGTCCCCATTGACAACAACTTTAATTATAAGCTATTTATAATACATTTATAAACGCTTGTAATGACGTTATTTTTTTATAACGACACAAATGTAGTTTGTTATGTTTTATCTCATATTGTACATGCGTTTATATAATGTTATTTAATTAATATCTAGGACGGATTCAATTTAAAAAAGGTTAGTTCTGAAAGTGGGCCACGATGGAATCGGATTTCAGTGTAAACCAGAAAAAAGTAATTTTGTTATTGGACTAGATAATCTATTTGATTGGACACATGCCTAAATCTAAACACATGACATATTGGTTATCGTTTGACCCTTTATTAGAACAACACATTGTTTACGTCACGAAAATGACTAAAAATCCATGTGTACACTTAAGTCCTGAACAGCTAAACACACATATATTTTAACATGGGGTTCTACTGCATGATAGGTGCTTTGGAAACGGACATCAATGTGGAGAGCAAGTTACGTTATGCACTCAAACTGTGTATGCATATTGTATAAAGTGCACCTATTCAGTAGTATTTACTTAATCATTACTGATGTGTTTATTTTTATACACTTTTTTTACAGTGTTCACAGTTCACCTCTTAATTTCGGGTGAATTAGTTACATTACACCGTAAGACAGGTTTTTTTTTTAAGGATGAATCATTATTTGCGTATAAACTTATACATAAAAACAAATCAACACAGACTATCGGTGTAATTGTTTAAGCAATATTATAGATACGTATCTAAAATTATAATATTTTAGTGACCATTCAAAGCTTTAATAATAATGAAGTTATAGAACATCATTCCTGTCAAACAAATGCTCAATTAGGAATTGAAAAGAGCAATACAAAACAATAAATTAATTGTTTAAAAAATCTGCTTTTAAGCGTTCCTTTTAACCGATTTGTATAATATGCAATTAATTTGGTAACTATACGTACTCATGATGATAGACTTTATCTCAAACATGTCGATAAAGTCACAAAAGTATCATGGTTCAAAATGAAATGTGACATTTTTGACGACAATTAAGTGAACAGGTGCAAGCACAAATATAAAGTGAATAAAATTCGTGTTTGCATTATCTAATACAAATGTAATTGTAAGTATTGAATGTGTTGTTGACCGTGCACACATTGTTTTCATATTCAATACTCTAAGGCTGACTTACAATGAGAACATGAAGACACATTCTTAAATATAACAACGTCGTGTTACAATCTGGAACGAGGAAAAACCCATGTATGTCAATCTGAAATCGATCGGATGAAATAAGTGATTTGAAAAACTTGTGTTATGAAATGTTTATTTAGTTATAACCTTACATTAAAAAAAACAACCAATTCAAGGTCTTTAAAGATATATTTATTAATAGATTGTTAGTACAATTACACAAAAATAGCAATATCAAAATAGACCAAATTACATTCAATAGAATTTGAAATTGAGCCGTAAGTTCTACTTTTTGACAAATGAAGGCTATCAGTCATCTAAAAAACAATGGGTAAAATTACTGTGATTGGTCTGTTCAATGTCTACGTTAACAATAAACGAACAAAATATTATTTGCTGATTGTAATAAGATATAATTCACATTTTTCCGGTTTTGATATAATCTCCCAATATCGTGACTGAGGTTGTATAAATAGATTTAGAACTCACTTGACAACTTATTTAACATGTTTAACAACTTCATAATGTTAATTTCAAAGTATCAGGTTTTTGACTAGATTATACAAAGGTGAAAGTCTATGCTGTCCAATGGATCAGTGAAGTTACGTGCTCGTGCAGACAAATCAACATATTCATATATAGGACAACGAACTAAATTGATTTTTAAAAGTGTAAATACCTTGTTAAAACATATAAGTGTTTTCCTCAGACCTGTTTCATGAACTGTCAAAATAACAACAAAAAGCACATAAATAACTCTAACGTTGTATGTACGTGATGTCAGAGTGACGTATTGTAAATTTAAAATGGTTAAGACAATGAAAATATAAATATAACGTGCGACAGAACATGTAGTATGTTTAATGTAATAATGCATAGCATATAGGGCATTTAATTAGAATGCAACCCCTAAAACAAACAGTGTCAAACAGCTTCGACTCAGATGGCCATATTTATCTCGAAGTAACAATGTTTTATTTGCTCCTCTAAATTATGTTTTGTTTTTTTTAATAGAAACATTAATGTGTCGTAACAAATTGGCTCCAATGTGTTGGTTTTTGTAACAGTTACCATACTTTTAATATCAGGAGTTATCTATTGATGTCTATTGATATTAATAATTCCAATATCAAAAGTCTATGTAGTAACTAGTACATAAAGGTCTACACATGTTTTAGTCTATTAAGAATGACGGTTAATCCAATAGTCATGTATGACTACTTTGGTCAATTAGGTACATTTCGTATGTATTTTCTTTAAATCCGAGTCATGGTGTGTCATACATTGTATATGTATCTTATTGAGCATATATCAATATTTATCTCTCAATTCAGTTAACAACCTAACAGACAATTTCAATATATTCGTGCAACGTAAAGATTGTATTGTATGCTCCAATTAGTTTCAATAGCTATTCATCTAGCTATGTTGTTACCAATACTAAAAGAGACAATACTCTTTTCTTAATCTGTTTAATATATATTTTGCTAAAAACTACCACTATCATTTTGTAAAATCATTTCGCAACAATAAAGATATAATTTATTATTCAGAATAAAGTCGATTATAGGCATCCTCGTGTTACTGACTGTTGCTTTGTTTTTAAAACGTGGCAAATATAGTTTATTATTCATATAACTAACAATAAGTATCGTGATAGCTGACGCCATTGTTTGCTTCTCCCTGCCTTCGAGAGGAGTAAACATAATAATATGTGTTAACTAATGAACCCACACGAACCAACACTATTTCTTAAGAAACCTCGGATAATATATAATGATACATGTGCTGTGTCTTTATAGTACTTGACAACAAATTGAGCTAATCGCCAGGCGTGTACATGTAGCTTTGATTACGATAACACGCTTGGACGAGCACATGAATTTCGAAGGGACACATATGTTGATCCAACGAAATATAAAGGAACTGTTTAAAGAACTCGAGCAGTTGTAATATTTTTTGCGACGGCTCGTATTTTCATGTTTCCATTAACAACATTTTCCAATAAAGAGGTGTAAACTTTATGTATTTAATTATCTTATATTATGAAAAAAATAACAAAGACATCTTACTTCTTTACTATTCTAACAAAGTTTTGATTTTTTCTCGATTGATTGGTTTACTCAACATCTCCTTTTAATCATGTTCTAAAGTAACTCGTTTGGATGATTTCATAAAAATAATTAAAAATTATATTCCAAATCAACAGAATCGGATCCAATAATTTCTCAAAGGGGGTACCAACCCTGGATAGAAAGGTTATCCAATAAATGAGGATTTTAACGTACGGAACCTCTTCCTGGATCAACCACTGAATGCTTTATACCTTTAAAAAGACAGACAAAAGATAATACAAATATATTCAAACTCATCATTTGAAAAGAAAGACACAATATCACTGTATAAGCCGAAAAACGCCTGATAGAAAAACAGTACATAAATAGCAAAAACAACTTCAGATTATGCAAATAGAAGTGCATGTGAAAAATAGGAGTGACCCAGATGCTCAAGAAGGGTATTCACATATGGCACTCATCTTCTTGCTCATACAAGTGCTCTAATAATAATAATTCGTTGGGTCACATTTGGGGAAAAGGAGATGCAATTGTGGTTTTAACAATGGAACATGTCCAGCGTCATCTGTAAAAACAGTAATCCAAATTATGATATCAATCTTAACATGTTCGAAGGGAAGTTTAACTTCAGCAATTGGAACTCTTTGTTTAATAGCTTCTTTGTATTACGTAGCAACATCACCAAGGAAATAATGATGGGACGTGCAAGTTATGATTTATTGTAACAACTACGATATATATTTCCCTATGCAGAATCTGCATGAATGTTGTTACATAGAAATGTAGGTTAAAAACTAAAGTTGTGTTTTCAACCGACAAAGTGTGCTGCTATTCATAAATTTGTAATGAAAGGAATAGCAAAATGTTTCTCGACAACGCGTGAGCCCTCGGCGTTTTCGGGCGTACTTTTAACATAACCTTGCTACGCCAGTTATCGTTCACTAAGTAGTATGTATAGAACATTGGCTGATGATCTAAATTATGCGTGTCCGTTAGATGCTTGTATTGAAGTGTTCAGTATTCATTGACAAATTATCGGGTGCAAAAAATTTGACAAACACATTGTACCTTGTGTATTTAGCTAAAACAAATGGTCTTCAATTTTCAGTTGATACCGGAAACCTATTTGACAAATTTTTTATGCTTTTTGCTTATGTTATATGTTAGTATACAAACTTTTTTCACACCATATGACGCTTGATAGCTATTTACATAATATAATTGTTAAACACTAATATATTGAAGTAAAATTGAGAAAGGAAATGGTGAATATGTCAAAGCGACAACCACCCGATCATAGAGCAAACAACAGCCGAAGTAGCCAATATGATGCCCGTTCTAGAGCAACTGCAATGTGACCCAATGTGTTGTCGTAGTTACCAGAGCTTAATTTTTGATTTTTTTCAAATATTTTATCATTATTATGAAAATTCTTCCCCATTGAACTTCAATGGACCCGGGTGGTGAGTTTGGTTACCCAAATGGACGTTACAATTGCTTATATTTTTACAGTAGAGTGAAACGTTTAGAACATATAGAAGTATTTTTACTACCAAAATAGATATGATAAGCAAACTATATAGATATTGGGCCCGGAACTGACCATGTCTTGCATATTATAATCCCCTTTCATGGTGTTCATTTCATAAAAAGGTCCAGATATTATATTTTGACAGCAACAAATAGATCCACTGAGTGACTTTTATACCGCTATCGCTTAGATGAATTATTAATATTTGGCCATAGTTTTACACGACTGACTCGAAACACCGGTAGCAATTTATTTCCGATAATAAAAATAAACGAATAAGCTTTGTTTTCGGTTAAGCATGTTTCACCTTGTTGATCTCTACACAACGAGTTTATATTCGCATTGTGCATATACCATCGAACGGAGATAAAATAGTTACAATTATATTTTGCTTGACGCGGGACAGGACAAGATCTTCTTTGTTGGAATTAAGTAGATTCACTTAGCTAACTATATCATTGAATGTGCAACAATTGTATATTAAGCTTTTCCTGACAATAACACATCCGTATCATGGAATGTTTAACACCTACTATGCTGTTCAATGTGATATGATTAATTTGATTCTTTTTTTTTTAATTTTCGACAGACTTTCCGTTAAGCGTTTAGACTGTATAATTGTAATCAAATCAGATATCCCGTGCATATTTTTGGGTCAATGGTATTTATCAGTACAATGGCGTATTTAATTAGGCAATCATTGAATATGCACATTAACTTCAGATTTGGATGTATCTTTTTCACAATAAATGTTTATCAAAATCATGCTATAATTGTTATGTGTAATATGAATCACAAAGGCATTAAAATATAAATACATTGAATCTAAAAAAATCTTACGTTACAAGCAGCTATCCTTTTGCAAATGTGTATTTAAAAAAATAAAATCTTTGTTGAAAAAAAAGTCGTCGAACTATAAATAAAACGGGGTAATGTTTTGTGTTTTTTTTAGAAATAAATAAATCTGGTTAAACCGGGTAAAACTTCCATTATATCATTATATAACATTATATCTTGTTTTTAAAGACGCCAACGCACTGGAGTGTAAAATAGAAGGCAAAGATCACTTTGGTTTGAAAAGAATGTGACGTGGAAAACATTTAATTATGTTTAAACAAAATAAATAAAAGCAAGATGTTATATTCAAAGGAATCTACCAAAAATTCGTTAATGTATACATGTATTCTAAAAGTTTATTCGGTGATGAGTATTTTTGGAGATCGGTAATTTTTATATAAAATAAAAATAAATGCATTGGAAGATACCCATGTTTGTTTATATCAAATGTTAACATTATCATCGTTCTAACTACAATCATAAACTATTATATTTTACTTAATGACTGACATAGCTACGACATTTAAATTTGCACAACGTGTTTTCATGAGTAGCCTAGTTATTCTAGTAACATAAATGTTGTAATGTAACAATCGATAAACCTACCTTTGAATAGTCTTTCAATATGTGTGCCTGTTTAAGTTTATAGTGATACTGATAACTAAACGGGTTTCCGGTGTTTAAAATGTTTAATCTATACACTTTGCGTCTTTGGTGAGTTTTTAAATAAAAAAAATATATCCTTGTTTTGGTAGTATTCGTATTATTCGGTATATAGTCCGAAATTAAAATAACAGGAATATATCTCTTATTTGAGATAAATGTAAAAATAAGTGCAAAAAGTGCAAATTATGTTTATCATGTTTATACATTAACTGTCTTTTCAGTCGTTTTTCCCCGTTTTTTGTCAGCGAAGAATGTCTCTCTTGTATCTATTGATTACATGTTGTTGTACGTCTGTGTTTGTGTCTATAGAAACATCAAGTTTTGTCAAAAAAAAAATGTCTGAATTCGATTACACGGCATATCAATTTTAACAGCTATACCACTCCTCACAATATTCTGAATGGAAGTAACTAAATATATCTAAGGTCAGATTTTTTAGTTTATTGTACGCATATTTAATGTAAACCCACTTATCCCTCCTCTTTTAGTTTTTCCATACTGCTGTTTTATGTCTTATTTTACAAGTTTCTGCTGGTCTCTTACCCCAACATAGAATTTCTGTCGCGGCTTCTGGATTTACAACTCTTCGCCAGTCTATAAACACAATTAACCACAGTACGACGTCCATCTGACGAGTGATAACGAATTAACAGTCATAATGTACAGATAATTAATGTTATGACAGTATTTTAGCAGAGTTCATCATGTTCATCACTAGGTTGGACTTTATAGGCTGCACCAGTACCGATGAACTGGATTTATCATTGTATTAATATTCAATTTAGAACATTAATCCATGTAATACCACCAAATCATGGTAAGCCACATCCGGTTGTATACGAAAGTAGGTCTAAAAAAATATTCCCTTGAATTTGACAGTTGTAGGTAATTAAACCTACATTTTATTGCAGTAAAAACATTTCTGTGTCATAAACATATGTCTTGGGTATTTCAAAACACCATTATTTTTTATTTGGGATTTCTATAGAAAATTTTGCAATCTTGAGGTTACATGGTGACTAAACCGTGTACACAGATAAAATAAGGGGAGACAGTTGATTGGTTAACTTCCAATGATGGTTATTTTCTTATATGCAATGAAATGTTATGTGAATTTTGTTCTATAGTACTGGACAGGATAAAACTTTACTCATGCCAAGTATTTCTTTATTTGAAGCAAAGATAAATTCTGCACATTTTTTTGAAAAGTGCAAATTTAACAAAGACTAATAGGGGAAAATCAATGGTGGTATTACACCTCAAACGTAGTTTCTCATGTTAATTTTGGACATATGTTGCCAAAGTTTAATTCAGCACCCCATTATTTCAAAATTTCATTTCATTTTAGTTTTTATTTGAATTTTGAATTTTATTTATCTATTTTATGTGCATCTAATTTGAGGTTGCCCAAAGACCCTTTGTTTGTGGGTTGGTAACCGACAGAAGCCATCATCTGACTTCGCCAATAAAATATAACGTCTTCTCTCTTATAACTTGAATTATAGATATACAGTTTATGTGAAAGGCAATATGATCGAATATGATCGAATATGTAGTTGCAAATGATGTGTTTTAATATGATAATAATGTTATATAGGTGTTAATGACAAATTAAAACTAACCATATATATCGTTGATATCAAACTGCAGTAAATATATGTTTATTCTGCACTCGTTCTATTTGAACAGTCAGCATGCGTTGTCCGTATATTTCTATGTCATATACTGTCACTGACATGATATCACTTTTCCTCATGAATATTTAAATAGACATTGTCGAAATTATATTTATTTATTCATACGACCTTTACAACCTGTTCCTGCTTCCAATGTAAACAACGATGCGTTTAACGACTCAAACTTGTTTCTTTTACAATTTTTGGAAAAAAACATATTTTACGTGTTAATATTTTTTGTTTGCAACCTATAAATAATTATGTTTTATGTTTATTGTTGACATTTTAGTCTATAAACAAACGAATTCGTTCACCATTGATTGCGGTTTTCAACAGGTAATGCTTTACATTTCATCGTGTTGTATATTTCTCCGGCTATGTGATATGAGGCCTTTTTAAAGGGGGATTTCCCAAAATATTTATTTCAAATAAATAACATTAACACACTAAACAACAATTGAAAATGGTTTTTCTTAGATTGCAGTATAAAGACATTAATAGTGCATTGACTTGACATATCAAGTCAATGCACTATTATTGTCTATATATAAAATTATTAAATATTTATTTAGTTGATATGATTAATAAACATTCTAAACTACCTATACTACTTTTTTAAAGTATTTCTGGTAAGTGCCAATTCCTATTTATGAACATTGAATTTAAAACAGGTATATTATTAACTTTTTAAATTCTACACGTCTTGTAACATGTGTAAAGCATTGCACACAAGTGGAAACAATTTGAATACAAGTATGTGTGGTCTTGGTACAATTTAAAAAAAAATATTACACAAGAGCCATTGACACTATTACATTGCAACTTAAATGGTTAAAAGTTTTTTTTTAGAAGCTAGCAAATACATTTTAAACGTGTTAAGGGTACACCGAAGTCGTGTCAATAGTTGTCGTTCTGGTATTCTAAAATGTTCATTTCTAGTTATTTGTATATGTATGTGTCCTAACAATAAAGATATTCCATTCCATGATTTTGTACATTTAACTAAATTCAATATTAACATCAACG
The DNA here is from genome assembly GCF_965363235.1 of Mytilus galloprovincialis. Taxonomy (NCBI): domain Eukaryota; kingdom Metazoa; phylum Mollusca; class Bivalvia; order Mytilida; family Mytilidae; genus Mytilus; species Mytilus galloprovincialis. Next base: position 38,940,321 of record NC_134849.1, on the reverse strand, counting down.
CTTGAAAACAGAAAAAAATTAAATGAAATGTTTGTATATTTTACCGTTAGTTGCTGAACATGCAGGTCAAAAGAACATTTGTTATACAACTATTAAAAAATCTGGACAAAAGACATAAAATCTTATTGCGAATCACATTATTATAAAATCGTTTATTGTTAGGAGATTATCATTTTGAAAGAAGTAGGGCCAATTTGCCTGGAATCTTTTTCACAAAAAGGCCAATTTCAAAAATTGCCGACAGAATAAACTTTACAACAAAAACAAAAAAAAATAAAAATGCTTTTTGATCAATATTTCGATTTAAATATATTATGACATTTGCGATTAATTGTAAATGTAACCCTCAAAAAGGATGAGAGTTCAATATGAGGAATTTCGGGTGTTTTTAGATGGGAAAAACAAGGGATACCCCCCGGAAGAACATTTCAAACCAAAAAAAAAAGTTATGTTTCTTTACGACTGTTGTAATTCATAGTACTTTTCCCCTCAAAAATGAAATTGATTCAGTGTGTCCTTATTACATAAAAATCAACTTTTAAAAAAATATTGCAACATCGCTAAATTGTACCGATATAGCTCCTAAATAAGTAGTATATGGATGAGCATCACCATGGCTCCACCAGTAGAGCACATTCATCGTTCGAGTGGACCTTGATCTGAACGGACGTTGTTTTTGTCATATGTGAAAAAAAACACTGTGTTATATGATATTGCTCGGATTTCCAAGCTATATAAAGGACTATTGTGATTCTGACTTGTAACATTAGTTAGTTTGTTTTTTTATTTGTCAAAATTTTGTCCTAAGGTAACTTTTGTGATGATGTAATCATTGTTTTGTAAAAATAGGTCTCGCAGGGGAATTTATGTTTAGACTATTAGGTTTGTATTTCATCATGGAAGGACTACCGTCATTATTGACAAGTACGATACAGAATCCTTGTAATTAATTTAGTAACATTACATTTACAGTGCAAGGAGAAAATGATCAAGCCAGAATATCAATTATGTTAACTAACAGGAGGGTATCAAAAGTAAACGTAAATCAAATTCTACAATTAAAAGTGACAACAAAAGACTGAGGGAATTTACTGTAAACAATAGTGACACTATAATATTAGAATATGCCACAAATACCCAGTGTGCAAATGCAGATAATTGTGTCGAATTAGTTAGCGATATGGACGTTGAAATTATCCCGAATGTCACCCCAACAACGTTAACAGGTGAAATCAATCAGCTGAGAATGTAAATATTGATTTGTGTGTTTACAATACAGGTAAATCGCCTGACTTATCGGAATGTTTAAACAATAACAAAGATGTAAATAAAACTAAATATGCATGGTCAATGGACAATATTGGAGACATTAAGGTAGCAAAAGAATATTGGAAAGTGGATGATGATTCTGATTTCTTTTCTACTTTTAAGTTCCGTAAGCGAAATATAGTACATGTGTGAAACCGTCGGCTTCAAATATTACTGTTATAACCAAACAAATTATTAGGGATTAAAATATAAGAACCGACGAAAGTGTAGCAGATGACTCTTATAAAGAAATCGTATATGATGCAAGTGTTGATGAAAAATGTAACTTGATTTCCGAATTTGTCCGCACAAAATGTAGATTTACAATTGGAAAGCTGATATGCAAAATTGAAAATACGGGTAGACTAATTATTTTGGAAAAAGACTCAAACACATAATAATTAGCTAGAAGTGACATAGAATACACACAGTTTAATACAGTAGTGACACAAGTGATGTTCATAAACCGCTGTATATGAATGCTGAAATTGAACAGGCGATACTTCAAGTGAAAGATTATGCTAAAAATACAAAAATGTTGTAAATAATTTGTGGATAAGTATATTTTTATGAGCATGCGTTTACACATTTGTAAGATTGAGTGTATGATTGTGTTTTTTTTTGCGGCATTTTTCAGGACTGTTGTCACATAGAACTTGTTTCACATTGATGAATTTCAACGTTATTGATCTTGAACTCGCATGTTGGAATTGTGTCCAGCCCCGTAAAAATATTTGATTAGTTCGTTTAAATTTCAGTCTCATTATTTACTGTAAACGAAGACAGTTAATTTTATGTTTTATTTTGTATTTTGCGTAGGTGTCTAATATAAGTTGAATGATTGAACTGCATGAACAATTAGTGTGAGATAGCATGATAGTATGGGACTTGATGTTTTCCAATAACTATGTTAATATGTAAATTGATGTAGAAGTTGATAATGATTTGTGCAATACATTTTATCAACACAAAAGAGCACAGAACTACTAATGAATAATGGTTTTGAAGAAAGGGTTAGAATCTCTCTCAGAATAATTGCATGTTTTGTGTTGTTATATTAAACTTAAATGTTTCTATCATATTTTTTCAGATGTTTGCTTAATTTATAGAGTAATTCTGGTTGATTTTGACTAAATAGTTTACTAGTATATAATTTCACATGTATTAAAGAAAAAAATACGGTATCTCTTATTCTGTGCATTCTTACGACTGTTAATACTCTTGACTTACTTTCTATACATGTGTTTACATTAATAACATATATTCTAGTAACAACTGCCGTCAAACTGATGTAGGTGCCTGTACATAACCAGTTACACGATAATTGATTGTATAGCAATGCAGCCCAAATGTTGCGGGTGTAATATACACATAACTTTAAATAAGGCCATTGTATACAAGTTTCAATACAACACATACATTTTTTTGAAATTTTATGAACATGGTAGTATATGTAACAAATGCAGTCAACAACAATTGCGTCGCCAATTCACAAACTGTGTAGATACTAGTACTGAAATGTTTACCATCGTCCCTACACCGGTACCTATCAGGAAATAAAACAACAGAACAGTACAAATCAATTACACTACACATCGTGATTGTGTGTAAAACATAAAGAAGCTGTATCACAACGAAGGGCCGATATATGTAAATGCCAGAAAAGGCAAAATAACATGTGTTAGTAACACGGGGTGATCTATGACCAACTTATGTAAGATGTTCTCCGGTTACAATATATACATGTATTATATTATTTCATCTTATAGACGATAAAACATTAAAAGACCAGGACAAATACAGATATACATAAATTCAGAATGAGAAAAACACGATTTGAACTTGTTCGATATTATTTGGCTCCTTGGCAAGTGACGTGGTATGGTACCTTGAATAAATAATATTAATAATAAAAAATGAAATCAATAGTAAAATATCAATAGTCTTGGCCGCCTTTTATTTTTGCAATACCTGTTCAAGGTATGAAAATAGATGATATGACGTATTTCTATGTAATATAATTAACATTTATCGGGCTATTGAAAGCACGATTTACCTATCTTATGATTGAAAATAAATCACGGCAAATTGGCCCTACTTTTTTGTAGCTTAACATACTTACAGTAAACATGTTTTTGATAAGTTTCCTGCTACTATGCTTTATTGTTTTCAACTCATGTTGAAAATTTTGAACATTTAAAAATTTCACGAAATAACTAATCTGCCATTGATTTCAAGTTCGCTATTTTCTACGCTGCATCAACACGTATATAACATGTATAACTAGCCGAAATTGTATCTACATTTTAAAAGTTAGTAAAGGAGACCTAGGTTTATTCTTCAGAGGGAAAGAAATACCATATGTTTAAACGTGAACTCATCAATACAGTAAGGCTACATACATAACATATCAACATTCTGAAATGAAAAAAAATATTGACGTAACATCATCAAAATACAAGTTAGTATCGATTATACAGTTTCACCTGTGTATTTTTTTTTAAATCGATCAAACTTGAAATCCTTAAATCCTTGAAACTCATTAGAAGGACAAACATACAAATGTGCGTGCACGGGTACCTTCCTGAGAGGTTGACAAATAGGCTACAAATTAGAAACGCAATCATTATTTTCAACTGTTTCAAAATACTACATTATTTTGGAAACTCATCTATTTGTTTGTTTGTAACTTAATTGATTGATACACCTATCGTTGCTTGTTCAACGTCCAGTGACACATATAAAATGCATGTTTCGAACGGAAACAAACTAACAATGAATAAAATGGTAGTAGAACCTGTACATTGCAAATCGAGGGTATATTAGATATTGTATAGGGACATAAATGTATCCTTGCATGCAGCCATCTATGCATACGGACCCCTCGCCTAGTTGTTGCAAGGGTTTGACAACCTCTCTACACGAGGCATCGGATTTAACGTCTCCCTTTTGACCGAATATAACTGTGGACTTGTACATCATGCTCTGAAGAACGGACGCCCCACTTTAGAAAATGTTTACCGTCGGTCAGAAGAAAACCTGCAATTAATATACGTGTATTCCCCAGTCACTTATGTTGGAGGGCGTAGGATTGAAACTCGAAAATCATTTATTAAACATGTAATCTGACAACAGTAATTGAGTAATTGTATATGTTTATGAATTGTTTCAAATCTCCCAAATCCTGCATAAATATTTGTGTGAGCATCGCAAAAATCGTTGATGCATTCGAATAATATTATCATCTTTATGTGTGATGTACATTTCATCATGCTTTTAACAACAATAATCACATGGTATCGTAGATATGTAATACTTTCGAAAATTTCAAAACGTCTTTCATATATTATAAGAAAATCTTTTTTTAAAATCGGTTTCTATGTTTAATCACATGCCATCTAAATGATAACACCTTACAATAACTGCTCCTATAATGTTCGTTTGTTGAGATACTTTCGTTCGTCAAAAGACAGATGAGTTTTAACGCGCGCGTCTGGTGTACTAAATTATAATCCTGGTACCTTTGATAGCTATTTACACCACAGGGTCAATGCCGCTACTGGTGGACCTTTCGTCCCCGAGGGTATCACCAGCCCATTAGTTCAGCACATGAATATCAATAATGTGGTCATTTTATAAATTTCCCCTTTACAAGAGTTTGAATTTTTCGAAAAACTAAGGATTTTCTCATCCCAGGCATAGATAACCTTAAGCGTATTTGGTACAACGTTTTGAACATTTTGTTTCCTCAATGCTCTTCAACTTTGTACTTGTCTGGCTTTATAAATATTTTGATATGAGCGTCACTGAGAGTTTTATGTAGACAAAACGCGCGTCTAGCGTACTAAATTATAATCCTAGTACCTTTGATAACTATTCACACCACTGGGTCGATGCCACTGCTGGTGGACGTTTCATCCCCGAGGGTATCACCAGCCCAAGAGTCAACACTTCGGTGTTGACATGAATATCATTAATGTGGTCATTTTTAAAAAATTCCCATTTACAAAAGTTTGAATTTTTCGAAAAACTAAGGACTTCTTCATCCCAGGCATAGATTACCTTGATGAGTCTTATGTAGACGAAACGCGCGTCTGGCGAAGTAAATTATAATCATGGTACCTTTGATAACTATTTAATGTTAACTTTACAACACAATGATAACCAATGTTGATCATACGGTCAACATGGTATGTTAAGCTATACAAACATGTCAAAATACACAATCAACATGACAATCAAAAGCTACATTATTCAAACGTCAAACATGTCAAAGTAGCAGGCATTGGAATTATAAGTTCCTACACTACGTCAACATAGAAATATGGTAATGCTGCATTGGCTCTTTTAAACATTTTTAATTAAGGTCATCGTTCTGAAAAAAGATGTTGATTTGGTGTATTTAATGGCTGTTCTTTGAAATAGATGTATTTGTTTTCATTCTGTAAGTATATGTATTACACAACATGCACAGCACTATACATTCGTAAACAGTTATGCTAATTACAACACAGTTAACATTATGGAAGCATGTTTAGTATTGCATGTAAGTGGTCAAAAACGATTTGGGAAATAAGACACAATATAATGAGGATGCAGGACCGTATGTATCAAGTACATGTCCCACATGCTTTGTGTCTTGCGTTGCATAAAACATGGGTGCATAGTTGTATCCTCTTCATGTATGTTTTTGTTTTACATAATGGTAAACAATAGGATATAGCTATACAGAGTTTGCACTATGTTAACTATGTGTATTTTGAGCACTTCTTGGTTTGAATGAATGTTAAGTCAGCGGTTTTAAATTCTTATAACATATTTTGTTGACAGAAATCTATTTCAATACATTGTGACATCATAGAAAATACCTAATGACCTGCCACTAAATTAAAGCGGAAATTATATAACCCTCTCTACTATCTAGAACTCGTTTTGCATCAATATTGTGTACTATATATGTGATAGCTTTCCAATGCAAATAAACGATTGAATATATGATGTAGGATAATATGAGCATGTTATTTGTATTGTACTACACAATTTCCCCTATAATATATAAAGCACTTACCCCCAATTTTCGCAGCATCCACACCAGCTTAACATAAAAAAATAAGAAACATACGAAACAAGAATGTTCTTACAAAAAGGAATGCATATCATAGCAAGTGGTGTTAATACAAGTTCAGGCATTTAGAGAAAAATAAAACAAAGTGATATACAATATGTGCACATGCGGTATGTCATGTTTTCCAACATATAATTTCTGCAAATACGCAGCATCGTGTCATTGTTTAATTTATTATGCTTGGAATGTCTTCAAATCTAAAGTAAATTATAATGTTTAATCTTGAAATAATAGCAAATGTGTATAAGTTATCATGAACGATACTGCCTTTAATTAAGCTATTCAGTTTAACTTTTCATGCACATTATTTCCTCGTGAGTCATTTGCATGATTCTAAGTTAGAATTTGACCATTTTCTGATGACAATATTTCTCCTGTGATGTGAATATAAACATGTTTATTTGGTAATACAAAAAGCAATTACAATATGTGTTCCATGAAATAAAATGACACTTGTTGATACAAATGCAGTTTAAATGCTAATAAAATAGCATTGATTATAAAGAAAATTTACCACACATCTATTTGCACTGAACTGACGTACATAGCATTTTGATTTTTTCCAAATGAATTGCATTTCAAATGCCAACTCAATGAGCAATACATACATGTACTAACCAGCATTTGCTAAACATGCTGTTTATTATATATGTTTGTTTGTAGCTTTTATGAATCAATCAAACTGTCATCAATATTGGGTTTCTTGTTTTACAAGGACGGTGTTGCATGCATGGCTGATCATTTTATCGGGTACTCATTATGAAGTATTAGCTTTGGTCATTGTTGAAGGGTGTGCAGTAACCTATTACAAAGAAACTAACAATAACATCATTTGTTCTGTGTGGTCTTTGGTTGATTGTTGCATTATCCAAGTTCATACAACATCTCGTTATTCAAGTTAACTTACATCATCCAATACTACAATACTATCAGTGAATGTTGTCTCATTGTTAATAGTTGTCGGACTATTGTTAACAAAAAGCAGCTATGATTAACATGATCATGATGATGGTGATGTTAATACGATTGCTTATGTTGACATGTGACGTCTCCCTACCTAAATGTACCTGATGTATAATTGCATTTGTATTGAAACTCGACTAAAAAGGTTTTACTAGTAGTCTACAAGTATTACGTACACTTTACATTATCAATAATCCATTAAAATGAAGTCAGGTCAAACAAACCATATCAGACAGATGATATAAACCTTGCAGTTCTTCAATATTTAAAATTCATGGTTTATAGTAACAGAGAAAAAGACTTAACATCCAGACCATGAACAAGTGGTTATTGTCAGATTAAACCGACCAAATCAAATATGCACACCAAACACTCATGCCATATATATGCGGCAAATAGTCATTCTATACATTTTCAATGTACATGATGTGGCTTATAGCAGACTAAACAGTCGTACAAAGACGGTTACTGGTATGGACAGCTGTTTTTATAGTCCAGTAGTGCTACATGATATGTTACTTTTCATTTTATTCTGGTTTAAAGCAGGTTACAAATATATATTGTAATAGCGAAACATTGGCAAAGAAAGATTAGTTTTTGGATCTATTCACAAATGGTTACTTGATTGATATAATAAATGTAAAAATATACATACACAAAACTGTGGCGAAATCATGTATATAATAAATACAGATATATTATACGATACGATACGGTATTGTATAGTGTGTTTAATACATGTAATATCGCGTTCATTACAATCATATGTCAATAGGACACATCTATATTGTTTTAAACTAAACTGTATGTTGTTTTATTGTATAAATAACAAATGTGAAGTTGATTCTAAGTAGTAACCCACATTGAGAACATCTGTATAAATGTCCATGGCTTTGCACTTCATTTTCTAAGACTGGTGAACAATTGCTATAAACAAAAACAATGTTGTTTTTTTTTTGTCTTTTAATGGTGTTTTAACAATTTCAACTTTTGTCTTTGCAAATATTTGTTGTCTTGTCATTGTTTGCCTCCATATAAAATATATGTATTTGTTTGTACCAGTCAAATATCCAATATTGATTAATAATGTTATCTTAGTAAAAATCTACACAATCATGTAAATATTTTTTTTTTCAATTGTTAATGCAAATATCTTTGATACAAGATTTGAGAAATATTTGGATGCTTGTTATCTTATTTCTAAGATCTGACAGGTAAATGTAATGTAAATTAAGAAAGAAATGGATTATGTTTGTCAGGATCCAGTTTGTGTAATTTAGGAAGAAGATACAACCTTCCTGGTTGAAGATCCATCGTAGCAGAAATGTATATATAAGTGTGATTTTATAAACGACCCCTTCCCTATGCACTTAAAAGATAGTATAATTGATTTTCTGATTGGTCATTTCTTTTTAATTAATTTTCAATTTCTATGAAGTGAGTAGCACCACCGAATTACCAAAGTCCTACAATTTTTATTTTGTTTTATCCCAGATGACTGTTGTGTTATTTTTGTATGCTTTTCGAATAACAATGTTTTTGTTTTGTTTAGGGAAGGGAAGTTTCCAGGGTAGTGAAATTATCGTGTGCTTTTTGTTTTGATCAATCTATCTTATTACAAATTTTGAAAATATATATCTCAATTGCATTTTAGAATGTCCAGGCTCATATCTAGTTTTTGTTAAAAAGGGATGACAAAGAAAAATAATACCCTAAACATATAATTTTTTTGGCATCAAAGTTTTCTTGCATATTCATTTAAACCTGATGCACTACTAGATTTTGAAATTTTGTTGGTCAACCATTTTTTTCATATTCACGAAGCTTTTAATTTGAGTTTTCCCTGTGAGTGAACGAATCTGTATCTTTCTATTTTTCATTTCATATAATTTATTATCCATACAATTAATGTGTCATTGATGATGTTGATATTGTAATGTTTTGCAGAGATATGTGTGCTTACTATTAAATTCAGGGGACAGTGAGTAGTTGTGTATTTACCTTAAATTAAATGTACCTATCAATTGCATGATATCATCTTCATCTACATGTTTGCGATTGAAGGCTATCTTTGGAAAATTTGGAAGACAATTAATCTGTAGTTTGTTGGTTTCTTTTTTCATATTATTCATCTCTTGCACCAAAGTTCCATCATGTCTTGTAATATTTAGCTCCTGTCTTCTTATGTCTAATTTCTGTCCAGCTGCAAGCACAGATTTAGCATCAGACAACATAATCATCAGCTTGTCTTTCTCCGTCTGGGATTGTTCTTTCACTAAAGCGATCATCTGAGCTACGGATGTGTCAACCATTCGTTTACTCTTACTGCCTTCGTCAGTTATTGCTTTAGAAACAGACCCAACGGCTTGATCAAACGATTCCAAGCTTTCTTCAATCTTTCTTGTACATTGTATTTGTAATTTCTTCATTGGTTTTACCTTGAATTTGCGCCTTGTTTTCGTCTCGCAATTGTGCAATTACATCTACCAATTTTGAAAATTTATGACCATTGTGTTTTCCTGTAACACAATTGGCACAGACAAGGACATTGCATGTATTACACATAAAAGATAACTCTTCTTTGTGTTCACTACATCTAGATTTTCCTTCCAGAATACGAACGGAGGCGTTTTGAAACTGATGGTATGTAGACAGCTTCTGCCGTTGATGCAGCGACTTCAATTTCACAGGTTTTAGACGCAGACTGCGCCAATGCATACTGGGAATAGCTATGACAAGTTAGTATATCATATGACATTGTGAATTCATTATAAATTTAAACCAAGAAAGGTCTATAGTGTTGATGAACGATTTTTCAAGTTTTACTCAAAAAATTTAAATAATATTTGTGATTTAATGTTGCCGACAACAGCACACTTAAATATAAACCTATGATTATTTCAGATAAATTGTAATATTTAACAAGTTGTTGTAAAACATGAATATATGTACATTAAATAAGTTAAAAAATATATTATCTCGCATTTCGCCTGTACGTTAGCAGACTGTGTATTTCAAATTTAACTTTGTATTCGATATACATGTGTAGACGTTTTATAATGTCCGCACTTTTTCTTCAAAATAAAGAAATAGAGAAGATACAATATATAAAAAAAACATAGTGTTAAAACTTAAGATGAACGCTTTCATTATTCAAGTTTATAAAAATGTCTGCCAAAAATAGAAATATAAAAATTCTATAATAAAATTAAATTATTTCTATTACATTTTTTAAACGCTTTAATGCATCTTTCACCAAAGACAATTTTAAGTACACACATTTTCCCTCCATGTTACATGAGTTACCTAATATTTGCACTTTTATACCACAAGTTTTCTATATTTGGTGTTTCCGAAAAGTAAATGAATCCAAACTATATACATGATATAGCAAAAATACAATGTGTAACATTAGACACATTGATACTTGTAAAAATCAATTACGCAATCTAAACTCACGAATGATGATGATGATGATGATGATGATGATGATGATGATGATGATGATGATGATGATGATGATGATGATGATGATGATGATGATGATGATGATGATGATGATGATGATGATGATGATGATGATGATGATGATGATGATGATGATGATGATGATGATGATGATGATGATGATGATGATGATGATGATGATGATGATGATGATGATGATGATGATGATGATGATGATGATGATGATGATGATGATGATGATGATGATGATGATGATGATGATGATGATGATGATGATGATGATGACTGCTACAAGAAGTAATTGATATGCATTTTCAGGAAAAGAACAGGTTAAGGTAATATTATACTAACCTTTGTGAAGTAGTTCTTTTTCGTTTATTTACACAATAAGATCGGTAAAGGAATTCATTCCATATAAAAAACGAAAATGTGGTATGATTGCCAATAAAGACAACTCTCCACATGAGGCCAAATGATACAGCAATAAACATCTTTAGGTTAATGTATGGTCTTCAACAATGAACATTCTATCAACTGTTTTTGCAGAGGTTCTTCAATGTCAACCAATCTACAAACTGGGCTTAATACAGACAAACTGGGCATTAATACAGGGCCATTATAGAAAAACAGGGCAATTACAGAAAAACAGTGTAAATAATAAACAGTATTTTTTGGCAGTAATGTACTTGGTTGGTTAATAATTTTTGTTGAGCCTGCGACTTTTGTTGCAAAAGCGAGACATAGCGATCCACAAACGACAAATATTCACTCACCGGTTAAAGTGTTTTAAACTTTAATAACTTTCTTAAACTATCCTGGATTTCTACTAAGCTAGGACAGAAGCTTGTTTATGATCATGAGATAGCTTAAAAAAACAAAAAAAAACTGAAAACTGAACTTTTTTGTTTTTCTGTAAGCTAATATACATTCACTATGGTTAATTTAAAAAAAAAATCACATTTTCATGTGGGGGCCCTTTAATTTATCGGTGGACTATATGAACGTGTTTTTCTCGTTAATGAAGGCCATATTGTTGCCTATAATTGCTTACATCCACTTCAATTTAGGAGGTTGAGCGTACACACACATGCATGTTTATCACATTAAATATTCATGTGCCTGTCCCGAGTCAGTGGCTTGAAATTCGGTGGTTGCCATTGGTTCATGTCTGTCATATTTCTTTTTGTAAAATGTTTTTTTATAAGTTATGCCAACAGTTTTCGAATTTAATTGTTCCATATTTGTTCATGTTGGGACACTTTATAAAAAATTATATAGCCGATTATAAGGTATGGTCGCCTAATATAGGTTTCATGTGAACATCAAATTAATGTGATGGATAGTCGTCGTCTAATTGCAATCATATCACATCTCCTGATAAGTTGGACAGGCGATTGTACAGGAAAGGCCCAAGTGATAGTACAGTAAACTACTAGCAAGCGATTGTACAGTGGCGGATCCAGAACTTTTCTTAAGGGGGGCCCTCTGACTGACCTAAGGGAGGGGGGGCGCTCCAGTCATGCTTCAATAATTCCCTATATAATCAACCAAATTTTTCCCACGAAAGAGGCCCGGGACCCCCCCCCCCCCCCCAGTCCCCCCTGAATTCGCCTATGTTGTACAGTCAATTAATTTATTCGATATTGAAAAATTGTTATTTGTGAATCTCTACTGGTGCAATGGCTTTTTATCTTTCAGAGAGGTAAGATTATATAACAGAACTGGTACTTTTGAAATTTCTGGACACAACGATTTGTATTTCAATGATTATTTACATTTGATCGCTGTTATTTGACAGTTCTGATCGATTTATTAAAAGCTCCTCCATTCGCCGGAAAACGTTTGTATGCATATATCGTTTTTATTATTTGATTGGTTCGTATATACATATAGAATGTTTTGATTACTGTAATAAGCTTCTAGAAGAAACTTTATATAGTATAATTTGAGTTGGAAAACTTTCCATCTTGCAAATTGTTATATTTTTGAATGTCGAAAATGTAGAAACCGTACAGTTTCGTTCCCACACAATATAATAATGATGTAATCGGGTTTTGAAGATACCCATGGATGCCACATTTTTCCATCTTAATGTCTTTCAATGTTTTATTAAAGTATGTACAAATGTAAAATCCTGTGTTGTTAAGAAGGAAATAAAATATCGGAAGTAATTATTTTCCTCAAATTACAATAAATCAAAATTTGCTTCTTTAGAATAGTAATATTACAATTTCCATTAAAACAAAATAAAAACTGATAAACACTAAATCTATTTTTGAATTATCCTTTCGTCAAGTTGAAAATAAATTGCGCTAAACCATTAAGTTTATTCTACAACTATCATAAACTTATCAATTAGTAACGATCAACAGACAATTGTTTATTGGATAAGGTTGATTGAACATTGATGCCTGGGAATTTGCACGCGCTAATTAAAAATAAATTCAACTTCAAAATTATAATATATATTGATACCCAATTTTATATTTATGAGTTATATACTTATATCTTCTCATATCCATGTTTGAGGTCTCATAACAACGTTTTGATGTCCTTAGTGCAAAAACTATGTTTTTAGTGCAACAACAATTTGTATCTCCCTTCAGTGCACTAAGAAGTCCTTTCCGGTATTTCTGCATACCGTACACAAATTGGCTGTGGTGTAAATAAAAAAAAGAGCATAAATTGTACAATTTTTAATTATTTAAGATTAAATTATGCAAAAAAAAGTGTCTTTGTTTTCTGTCAAAATAATATACCTTACATAATAGCATTAACGGTACCAATTTTTCTGCACCAGATGCGCATTTCGAAAATGCATGTCTCTTCAGTGATGCTCGTGGCCAAAATATTTGAAATCCAAAGCTTATATAAAAGAAGAAGAGCTATAATCCGAAAGGCCCAAAAAGTATAGCCAAATCCGTGAAAGGAATCAGAGCTTTGCATGAGGGAGATACATTACTTAATTTATAATAATTTCTAACATTTTGTAACAGCAAATTTTAATAACACAAACAAATCCGTATACAGTTGTCGATAAATACATTGGATATCTTGCATTTCAATAGCATTTTCAATAGCATATTATCAAATTGCTGAAAGATCTCCTACATGTACTTAACAGGGAATCCGTTAGTATTGGAAGCCTCTGTCCTTAATAATTCAATTTTTCTTTCTGCATTATTCTGGTGTAAGTAAGACACACACATTTAGGCTAAGGACCTTCAGTAAAGTGTATAGAATACATAGTTTTGCATTTTATATAACTTCCCAGATAGGTTGCTACATTCTTTCTCTTACACCCACACTAATAAGTTGTGATTTCTGTTTGAATTATTTTTTAATGAATATTTTATTTTGCTATAAATTGTTTATCATAAGTTTCAAAAGCTGCGTCAACTAATCCTGTCTCTTTAACGGTCAAATGAGAGTGAGCCATTTTCACTGTACTATATCATGTATATGGCATGGAACTAGAAAACTTTTTACGTGGTATAGTTATAATATAACCATGATAACTGTTCTTTATACTTATAATTCAACTGCAAGCCGTAAAAATCAATTTGCTCTCTATTGTTTGTTTGCTATGTGATATTTCGACGTGAATAAAACCAACATCAATTACTCCTGATATTTTGAGACGTAATTTACAGAACTCAAACTATATATAAAAATACGAGTGAAGGACGAAAATTCAGGGTTATATGTAGTATAACGAAATCAGAGATCTGTTTTTTAATTAGATTCTTATTACAGCTGATGGGCTTTCTATAGTATAGAAAGTCCTTGTACAGCTACAGTATTTTTTTTTTCTCTTCAAAAAATATTTGATACTTTTTCCGCAATTCACGGTCATATATCGAAAATTTAAAAATCTAGCAATAAAACAATAAAACAAATAAGCTTTAACAATTGTGATTTGACAATTTCACCATAATTATGGAATGCCACATGCTACATGGATTCAGATTTTATTTTAGGAAATCTATTACTACACAATTTATGTGCACCAATCTTTATGAACAAAATTTAGCGTTAATAATTACATCTACACGAAAGAGTGACAGTGGTGGTATGTACCGCCAGGAAAACAAGACGAACTAGTTATGTGTACATGGGCGGATCCAGTCATTTTTAAAAGAGGTTTCCAACAAAGAATAAAGGAAGAGGATCCAATGATATGTTCCTATCAAAAAATGGGGGTCAAAACCCCCACCCCCTCAAATCCGTCACAGTGTGTACCAACGACATGACATTTTACAAATACGCAAATCGATACTTGATCTTAACGGACCGTTTATGATTTTGTAAATTAGAAGTAGGTGAACTATACAGCAGACATATTTATGAAGAAGAAAAAAAAAGATTAGGTACACGTATGAGTGCCTAATACGATATCTTTTCACCAAGACACAATCTGTTAAAGTTGGCAATCATAATTTCAACGCTGAACAGTAAGCTGTAAAGGGACCCACATGTACTAGTGTAAAAAATTCAAACCAACACAAACAAACTAAACAAATAAAAGAAATATAATAGTTTTAGATCCAGCGCTGCAATTTTAGCTAAACATATTAGAGTTCACGTCCTTGTTGCACATAAACATCGTTATGAGTTTATTGAGGTTGGCAATTGTCCGAGTCCTTTAAATTTGATAAAAGAATCCAATATCTCCATCAGTACGAAAATAAACCGAACGTTAATGAAACTATACAACTGCTTGCGTCATAACCTTCAGAACAAAGTGAACAGTTTAAAAAAAAAAAAAGGTCCAATATACTGGAATATGTCTACATCAATACTTATAGATGTTGTTAACATTGTCAGAAAAGAATTAATGTCCTTGGCAGTGTTGATGGAATATGATGGATGATATAGCTTCATGCATGTTCTGCACCGGTCAAATAGTGAACATAAAAATATTGCTTAGTATTCTACACTAAATATCTTATAATGAAAAAACGATCTTTCAGAAAGATGTTCAAAATAAGGAGATATGGTATGATTGCTAATTGGACAACTTTCAACTCAAGTTCGAATGAAGTAAATGTAAGTAATGATAAGCAAACGTAATGCCTTTAACAATGAGAAGAATACATAACGTATAATCGGTTATAAATTGTCTCGCTTGGTGAGTATACGTTGTTGGTTCCTAGAGAGAAATACATAATTACATACTTTTCCTCGAATTTAATTTATCTTATACATCATAAAAAAGATACAATATCATAAAATCAATTTTGGGAAAAACGATGAAATTTTAGTAACCCCAATATAAGTTGGCATCGCTCAAAATCTTTCCCGCTGTTACGAACACAAAATGCAAGGATGAAAGCAAGAAAAAAAAATGTGTTGTATTTCAGTAAATAACACGTGCTTTCGTTTGATTGTAAACATGTTGTAGCCCATCATGCATTATTTCCTGTTTTGTGGATTGGTAAAAAAAGAGGTCAACATAAATTACGTCACACGTATATAAACTATAACAAATGCGCGGACATACGTATTCTAATGCATGCATATTTCCCTAAAAGTTAGTGCTCTCGATCTGTTCAACTATTTTATTACTTTAAATAACATACGTGTGCATGAATATGAGCAAGAAACAATATTCATATTATACCGATGTAAAACTAGACTATCCTGGGCGACGTTGAAAAGGGTAAAAGATTGTCATATGTTGCAACCAATTATATACAAATTATCTGTCAGAAATATTAAAGAATTTAATAACTCAATGATTTGTATAGTAAATCCTTGATGTACCCTATAATCTGCATTGTTTTTGGAATAACGTTTTATATTATTGAAGTTTTTATTTTTTTGGCGCAAATAAAAGATTGGATTTTTTTTTCAAAATTAGCCATTATGCAATGCATCCCCTCTTAAAAGTCCTCAAAAAATAAAATTCACCTGTATTGGTATGTATGGTGTATGTATATTATCATTCTATAAATTATCAGGCCATCAACATACCACGATCCTTTGTTTTATTGAACGGATACGTAATTATATAACTGTTCAATGTTTCAGTTAAAATAGTGACAATGAAACTAAGAAAGATAAATATATATATTGTATGCACGTTCATTTTATATATGGAGGACAACTCCTGGTACGTTTACGCGCGAAACGTCGAATTCAGTTGTCAATTGTTTAAAATAAATAAATAAAACAAATCATTGAGGATTTAATTCAAACTCTACATCAGATTATAAACATACAAGTTAATAAGATAATTGTGTATATCTATAGCATTACATGCAAAGACGCAAACAAAATACTATAACAGCAATATCAATTTTAAGTTATATTGAAAAAATTGACAAAAGCAAACGTTATCAACGAACCAAACGAGTACTAAGAAACTATTATATTGTACATACAATTGAAACTTTACACTGTAATTAGGTCTTTCCACTTTTCCGTGGAAAGACCTATTGGATTTCTTCTGATTATTAAGGTCTTTCCTTTTACAAAAGGGAAAGACCTTACTGTATTTCTTCTGTTTATTATTATTATTATTATTAAGGTCTTTCCTTTTACAAAAGGGAAAGACCTTACTGTATTTCTTCTGTTTATTATTATTATTATTATTCTTTTTCCGCCAAACTTTGACAAATTTAGCCGCGTTAACCGTAAGACGTGTCGCTTTCATGTTCACACTTTGTATCGGTGTCATGAATACCTATCTGGAACTCACCCTGTTAGTCGAAATATTTTGTCGGTTCAGAGTAATCCTTCCGAAACCCAAAAACCTTGTTATCGTTCCAACACCGTAACCGTAATAGGTAGAAAAAAAACAAAGGGTGAAATTTATTCAGGACCAGACCCCGGTTCTTCGTTACATTTGGATCGAAAAGATTCAACGACTCATTGGTAGGGTTATGCCCCTATGAAAATTAACCGGTGTCGGTTGACCACCAAAACTCAGAAACCGTAAGTCGTAGACACCTAGGATCTTCACTATTCATCATCAATTCATGTATCTTTGTAAAATACCTCAAGGTCAAATTTGTATGTTGACCTTGACCTTTGACCTAACACCTTGTTATGGGATAATCTCAGAAACCATTATACTTACAGAAGTTTTGAATAGTGGAAAATGTTTGGGTCAGTATGGCACAACTTTATTACATTTTGACCAAAAAGATTTGACCTTTTTTTAAGGGGCATAACCTCTGTTTTAGGTTTCTGGAAAGACAAAATCATCTTTTACTATATAACCAAAGGTCCTAGACCCATGGGGTCTTCAGCAATGACATTGGGGAATAATGACCTTGACAAAGGTCAAAAGGTCAAAGGTCAAGGTCATGTCCCATATAGCAAATTATGTGTTTTTGACCTTATTTAAAGGATTTTCAGTGTGTTTTAAAGCTTTTCAATACATTTTACGTCTATAGAAACATGTATTTTATATTATAAAAGGAAAGACCTCTCAATTGTTCAAGAACAATTGACAGTTTAATTATTATTATTATTATTATTATTCTTTTTCCGCCAAACTTTGACAAATTTAGCCGCGTTAACCGTAAGACGTGTCGCTTTCATGTTCACACTTTGTATCGGTGTCATGAATACCTATCTGGAACTCACCCTGTTAGTCGAAATATTTTGTCGGTTCGGAGTTATCCCTCCGAAACCCAAAAACCTTGTTATCGTTCCAACACCGTAACCGTAATAGGTAGAAAAAAAACAAAGGGTGAAATTTGTTCAGGACCAGACCCCGGTTCTTCGTTACATTTGGATCGAAAAGATTCAACGACTCATTGGTAGGGTTATGCCCCTCAGAAAATTAACCGGTGTCGGTTGGCCACCAAAACTCAGAAACCGTAAGTCGTAGACACCTAGGATCTTCACCATTCATCATCAATTCATGTATCTTTGAAAAATACCTCAAGGTCAAATTTGTATGTTGACCTTGACCTTTGACCTAACACCTTGTTATGGGATAATCTCAGAAACCATTATACTTACAGAAGTTTTAAATAGTGGAAAATGTTTGGGTCATTATGGCGCAACTTTGTTACATTTTGACCGAAGAGATTTGACCTTTCTGTAAGGGGCATAACCCCTGATTTAGGTTTCTGAAAAGACAAAATCAGCTTTTACTATATAACCAAAGGTCCTAGACCCGTGGGGTCTTCACCAATGACATTAAGGACTAATGACCTTGACAAAGGTCACAAGGTCAAAGGTCAAGGTCATGTCCCAGATAGCGAATTATGTGTTTTTGACCTTATTTTAAGCATTTTGAGTGTGTTTTAAGTGTTTTTAAGGTTGACCTTGACCTTTGACCTTTCAACTTTTTAGTCGATATCTCAAAAACGGTTAATCTTACAGAAATAGTAAACAGTGAAAAATGTTAAGGTGACTGAGGCACAACTTTTTTACATTTTGACCGAAAGGATTTGACATATTCTTAAGGGGCATAACCGCCGTTAACGGTTTCTGAAAAGGTAAAATTAGCTTTAACTCTTGAACGAAAAGTCCTAGACCCATGGGGTCTTTTACAATGACATTGTGGACCAATGACCTTCACAAAGGTCACAAGGTCAAAAGTCAAGGTCATGTCCAAATTATCGAATTTATTTTTTTTGTCATTTTTTAGCGGTTTTATGTGTGTTTGAGAGCTTTTCAATGCATTCTACGCCTATTGGAACATGTACTTTACATTTCGAAAAGGAAAGACCTCTCAATTGTTCAAGAACAATTGACATTTTAATTATTATTTTTTTTCTTCCGCCAACTTTTTTTTCCTTCACAGTTTTTTTGTTTGGCAAGATGTCGCTTAGACATATGGTATATGATATCGAACAGTTATTACGCTTTTGTAACTGACACCGCGTACCCAAAATCTTTTCAATGTAAGAGTTATCTCCCCAAACACTGTTTTTCTTGTTATCGCTTAATATTCGCAACCGTATAAGAAACAGACAAATTTATTTCACCAAATTACTCGTTATATCCTCAGGATGATTTGATTAATTTTGACCGAAGCTATACGGAGACTCCATATGAGAGTTATTTACCCTTTTATATTTGATATAAGTGATATGCATTTTTAACTGGAAAACAATAAGTGTTAGAGGCCTATAGTCTTTTGATTTGAGGTCCTTGGTCCAAAAAAATGAAAATGAGGTCAAGGTCAAAGGTCAAGGTCATGATCAAAATTTTGATTTTGGCTTGTTATCTCTTTTTTTCAGAAATCATATAAGATATCGACAAAATATTTTGATAAAATTGTTAGTTACGACATGTCGTAACACATAAATTTTAGTCGAAAGGGTATGTAGACATATGACTCGAGTTTTCCCCCTGTTTATATCTTATATCATACGTATGGTAATATAACTCATTAACAATATAAAGTAGAGGACTAGAGTCTTTTGATTTGAGATCCTTGGTCCAAAAAAATAAAAACAAGGTCAAGGTCAAAGGTCAAGGTCATATTTATATGTCTTTGATTTTCCTATAATTCTCGAATGGTTATAGATACAGAAAATTTACATAGTGAAAAATGATTGGTACTTCAAGGGGCAACTTTGTTACATTATGACTGTATTGGTTTTACCATTGTGTAAGGGACATAATCCACATTGATGGTTTGTAAAAAGCCATTATTAAGCTTAACTCTTAAACAAAAGGTCCTTGACCCATAGGGTCTTTTGCAATGACATTGTAGAGCAATGACCTTGACGAGGTCACAAGGTCAAAGGTCAAGGTCATGTACAAAGAGGCAAATTATGTGATTTTGGCACTATTTAAAGAGTTTTATGTAGATATATGAAGATGTGGTGTGAGTACCAATGAGACAACTCTCCATTCAAATAACAATTTAAAAAAAGTAAACCATTATAGGTCAATGTACGGCCTTCAACACGGAGCCTTGGCTCACACCGAACAACAAGCCATAAAGGGCCCCAAAATTACCAGTGTAAAACCATTTAAACGGGAAAACCAACGGTCTTATCTATATAGAATAAAAAAACGAGAAACGAGAAACACGTATAAATTACATAAACAAACAACTACTGTACATCAGATAGATTCCTGACTTAGGACAGGTGCAAACATTTGCAGCGGGATTAAACGTTTTAATGAATCCACACCTTCTCCCTTTTTCTGAAACAATAGCATAACATCACAACATAGAAAAACACACGATAAAATATCAATTGGCAGGCTTAACTCAATCAAAAAACGTACATTTATACACAATGAACGAATACATTTGATCTGCGATAACTGAATGCAAATGCACAGTTAATAAAATATCAGGGACAAACCTTCAAGGCCAAAAAGCAAACAAATAAGTCCAAACAAAGCCATGTGTTTGAATACCAACCAGCCAACCAACCAACAAACCAACCAACCAACCAATCAATCAATCAAACTATCAATCTATCAATCAATCAGTGCATGCATGTATTTTTCATGTGTTTAATATAGGGTTCAAGATCTTCTGTTTCTTTTTCGCTTGTTTCAATTGACTGCCAGCAACTATATATAGCTGGGGCTCCCTCCTTGGTATCTTTAAAGAGAGAGCTTTCAACACTTTCTATCTAATCTGTGCAGTCCCCCATGGCCATTTGCCAAGTAAGTCAAATTATGCCGGGACGGGAGCCGATGTTTGTTTGGATGTTTGACAGTGTTTTATGACAAAAGTAGTTCTAGGTTTTTCCTATATGGTGTTATTAACTGTGTTGCACGATGACAACCAACCTGAGCATTAGGAGTGTTGTTTATTATTGTTAATTTCTGTGTCATTTTTGTGTTTCTGTTACCAGAGTATATATTGGTATGATTGTTCATATAATACATTTCTCCATCAACAAATGCACATGCAAAAATGGAACAACTAAATAGTCAACAAATAGTATTCACCACATTGGAAAAAGCAATAAGAACATTCCTGTCAAACTGATAAAAATGAAACAATCATTCAGTGGCGGATCCAGGGGGTTGGGGATGGACGATCAATGCATTTGAATGGGGACATGCAGTTGGAACCTCTCCCCCTCTTTGTCCTGGAACTGGATTGGGGTATCGTATTTCAGTTTTTCGTTATTCTGAAAACTTACATCCATACCCTTGAAGGTGTATATCACCTTAATGAACATTTGTTCAACTGGAACAGAAAGTATGGCATGATAAAAGATAGACAAAAGATGCCAAAGGACATTCAATGTTACATGTTGGTACGAAATAGCAGAGGTACGAACGGACCTGATACCTGGACAAGGTACGAAAATACCTCACTACCATTTCCTGTGTTGCTGCATGTACGATTTTGAGATTCTTACCTTATAACCAGATAACCTTCATTCATATTTGCAATAACGTTAAAAGGTAGACTTCGAGCTGTATCGAACAGATTATTATACGAGCTGTTTTGAATAGATTATCCAAGTATACACCACGTATACACATTCGAAAAATAAAAGAGATCGAGAGTATCATCATTCACCGTTTAACAGGTAAACATACATGTACATGTAGGCCTACATTGCCATTGACATAACAATTTGTATACATGAGTCGACTTCACCAAAGTAAGGATAAACACAAACACTTGTTTCTAATTTGGCAGATCGACCTCTCAAGGACCAAAAGTGCCTGTGAGGCTAAATTATTTGACAAGATACTTCATAATTTCATGTAATTCTGCCCTAGTCCAAATAATACACCTTATCGCTATTTGTCCGCCATTACTGGATATCACACAGGTTCCCGTAAAATTTTGACGTCATAAAACAAAATATGTGAAGCCACAATGGAAAAGTGATTGTTGTATGTGTCAAAAGTTCAAGCGGCCGGGTCAGCCTGCCGATAAGGCTAATAGCGATAAGGTGTATTATGACTTCTAGAAAAGCTATAATGTTTTTTTTCTTTGACGCCTTACATCAACCGGGTAAACCCAGGAAGGTGTTAAAGCAAAAACTTTAAATAGCCTTCCAAGAGGTTATAATTATTTTGACTAGTCATTGCCGGTATCGGGTCCGTTCGGCTTAATAGTTAACATGTTCGCCCTGAGTCTGTTGGCCCTGAGTACGTTTGCCCATAGAGTCTGTTCGCCCTACTTAAAAGATATTAATATTCAGGGATTTGAAGTTGAATAAACTTATTCAGACATTTCTTTGGTACATGTACATTGTATATATTCTTGAAATTTATGGAAACATGGAAATATTTAATAGTTTACGGCTTGTTTAGGATAATTGATTGTTCAATGACAAAATAATTTGGATCACTGATTATTGTGAAACTTGTCTTTTGATCATGTTGATCAATGTTGATGGATTAATAATAAAAACAAACTATTTGTTTTTATAAAATATTCAGCTTGAAATTAAGAATATAAACCAAAGAAATGTCTGAATAAGTTTATTATATAAATTCAAAATATCTCTCAGACTAATCGCAGTTATACTGCATACATTAATTCATGATGCAATTTTTTTGTTAAAAAATATCAATACAGATTATTATTACATTGGTTGCAATGAATTACATTTTTTTCCCAGTGAAATAAAAACTGATATTTATCTCATGCGCGCATCGTAAATTAATATGTCATTTGGTCACTCGTAACTCGTTGAATATTTTTCTCTATTTGAATTCTTCGATTACTTATTCTATAAATACATTGTATTCTAGTATTCTACTCTCTTGACTCTGCAAATCAAAGGGAAAATGATAAATTGATTGCAGCAATATTAATATTCTGTCATTTTTCAACAAATTTTCACATATTCATGATATTTTGTTCAAATACTTTAAAAAAATTATGCGACTAGACAACAATTAAAAAAAAATCAAGGCGAATGGACCCTGTTCGAACAGGTACTAGGGCAAACTTGAATCAGGGCCAACAGTCCCGGATTCATCACCGGCCCTGAAATAATTTGCCTTCTAAAGATGAGTCTGTATGTCTTTGTTAGAAGTAACTATTATAACATGT
Organism: Mytilus galloprovincialis; assembly: GCF_965363235.1. Classification (NCBI taxonomy): domain Eukaryota; kingdom Metazoa; phylum Mollusca; class Bivalvia; order Mytilida; family Mytilidae; genus Mytilus; species Mytilus galloprovincialis. The sequence continues at coordinate 38,916,493 of NC_134849.1, read as the reverse complement.
ACCTGATTTGAACCCTGTACAGTTGTGCATTCATCACACAATTATATTTGTTTTCATTCCTGTTATTATAAATACATGATAGTTTTTGGTCATTTTTAACTTGGCGTGAACTGGTTGACCCTATACATGTAGTCCAAATCAATGCAAATAATTATGACATGTAATGTCTTCTGAGGCTATTAATAATTATACTTTTTTCTTCGATGCCTTACATCCACGTCATAATGCTGAACTCATATTTGCAGTTTGAATTTTACAGCTTTATTAAAATAAAATTTTCAGATTGGTATCACATTGGTGTCGTCGTCTTCGTCGTTGTCGTCCGAAGACATTTGCTTTTCGCACTCTAACTTTAGTCCATCTGTCCGTCCGTCTGTCCGTCCGTCTGTCCGGCGTAAACATGTCGCACCGTAACTTGAGAACGACTCATCCAAATTTCATGAAACTTAACATAGTTGTTTCTTATGATGGTCAAATGATCTGTATACTTTTTGGTGAAAATAAAATAAAAACTTTTTGAGTTACGGCACTTTGTAACTAAAACAGGGGTGTGTTTTTTTCACATATCGCACCGTATCTCAAAAACGATTCTTGATTATGGCTTAAAACTTTAAACACTTCTTAGTTATATTAATCTAAATATCTGTATACTTTTTGGTGATGATTCAAAATTTTATTTTTGAGTTATGGAGTAATTTTGTAAAAAAGGGGGAGGGTTTTTTTTACATGTCGCACCATATTTTAAAAACGATTTATGATTATTGCTTAAAACTTTACACATGTCTTTGTTATATTAATCTAAAGATCTGTATACTTTTTGGTGATGATTCAAAATTTCATTTTTGAGTTATTGAGTATTTTGTAAAAAAGGGGGAGTTTTTTTTTACATGTTGTGCCGTATCTCAAAAACAATTTATGATTATTGCTTCAAACTTTACACACTTCTTTGTTATATTAATCTAAAAATCTGTATACTTTTTGGTGATGATTTAAAACTTTATTTTGGAGTTATTGAGTATTTTGTTAAACAGGGGAGGTTTTTTTTACATGTCGCGCCGTATCTCAAAATAATTTATGATTATTGCTTAAAACTTTACACACTTCTTTGTTATATTAATCTAAAGATCTGTATAATTTTTGGTTTTGATTCAAAATTTTATTATAGTGATGTTTAGTTTTTTGTAAAAAAAAAACAGGGTAGGGGGTTTCACATGTCCCGCCGTGTCTCAAAAACAATATATGGTTATTGCTTAAAACTTTCTCAGAAACTATTTATGATTATTGCATAAAACTTCCACACAAGACGTCGGGCGTATGATGCGCTCATGGCGCAGCTGTTTATTAATATTTGGGCCCGGTTAACAAGTTGGTCCACATTGAGGTCTAAAGGGTCTAAAATTTAACATTATTTGATTTCATCAAAAATTGAATTCTTGGGGTTCTATGATATGCTGAATCTAACCATGTATTTAGATTTGATATTGAACCATAATAGGTAAATGTCCAATTTAAAAAAATTTATTTTTTGAGTTTAAGTTCTTAGACCACATTCATTCTGTGACAGAAACCTATGTTGTGTCAACTATTTTATCACAATCCAAATTCAGAGCTGTATCAAGCTTAAATGTTGTGTCCATACTTGCCCCAACTGTTCAGGATTCGACCTCTGCGGTCGTATACAGCTGCACCCTGCGGAGCATCTGGTTAGTTATTATCTTGAATATTATTATAGATAAGAGATAAACTGTAAACAGCAATAATGTTCAGCAAAGTAAGATCTACAAATAAGTCAACATGACCAAAATGGTCAGTTGACCCCTTAAGGAGTAATTGTCCTTTATAGTAAATTTTTAACAATTTATTTGTTAATTTTGTAATCATTTACAAAAATCTTCTCCTCTGAAGCTACTGAGACAAATTTAACCAAACTTGTCCGCAATCATCATATGGGTATTTAGTTTAAAAAATGTGTACGATGACCCCGCCCGTGAACCAAGATGGCGGACATGGCTAAAATTAGTACATAGGGTAAAATGCAGTTTTTTGTTCATATCTCTGAAACCAAAGCATTTAGAGAAAATCTACTGTGAATAAAATTGTTCATTAGGTCAACTTGTTGTTGGGCTGCTGCCCCTGAACTTGTAATTTTAAGAAAAATTTTCAGCTTTTGGTTATTACAATGTATCTTGAATATTATTATAGATAGAGATAAACTGTAAATAGTAATTATGTACAGCAAAGTAAGAGCTACAAATAAGTCAACTTGACCAAAGTGGTCAATTTTTACCCTTTAAGAGTTATTGTCCTTTATAGTCATTTTTTTACAATTTTCATAAATTTTGATTTTTGGCTGATTAATGATTACAATGATTACTTGAAAAATTGTAATCAATTACAGCTGATTAATGATTACAATTACAATTACCCCAAGTCTGTTGTCAACACTGCTATATAAATAAATACATGTACTATTTACAGGTATTTCTGCAGTTTGTGTTGTTGGAGTGGCAGAGGTTCTTGACTACATTAGAAGCTGAATGTAAAACTGGTTACATTTATTTGGGAACTTATAGTTAACATTGTGGTAAGCTTATTTAGCCAATTAAGATTTCAAAGCATTTAACCACAATATCTGGGCTATGACAATGTTTACTAAAGAAATTTCATCCCAAAAATTTGAAAATTAGTTATAAAATATATAGAACATAATATAAACTCATCAAATGTACAAGCAACCCTGAATTGTATTTAAAGGTTCTCATAAGCAGATTTTATTTTATTTAATAAAAGGACAGAAAATATTAAAATAAAAGTATATTGATTTTTTTTTTGATTTTTTTCTCAAATTTGATTGAAAATGATAAAATTTGAAAGATAAACATGATAAAGTAACTTACCATGTACTGATAACACCTCTTTTTACAGGTATTTCTTCAGTTCTGACTTGTTGGAGTGACAGAGTTTTTTCTTACTTTTGAATGCAACTATAAGAGCTTATTTATATCAAGAACTGAAATAGTTGTGGTAAGTTAATACAGCTTTTTCAGATGTAGAAGTAGCATGTTTAGTAACATAGTTGGCAAAAAATTCAAATACAATTATGTGTATGTTTCAAAACTTTCTTAAAGTGAAATTGCAAAATATTTCATTATAAGCAGTCAGTTTTGATTTTTTTTGGTCAAAATAAGCTTATAAACCTTGATTTATTATTGAATTCATAGTAAATGGTAATTCAACTCATTCCAATTTATTCATGTGGACTTCAATGTAAACCTTAACCATGTTAACTGGGATGAGCTAAGTTTGTGTAGTTATTAATAGGAAAGAGAAACTAGGCAGCCACTGTGAAGATTCCTTTTTTTTTTAACTTGTTCAATCAAAAAACAAATCAAATACAGTTAAAAGGATTATATATAAAAAAAAGAAGATGTGGTATGATTGCCAATGAGACAACTGTCCACAAGAGACCAAAATGACACAGACATTAACAACTATAGGTCACCGTACGGCCTTTAACAATGAGCAAAGCCCATACCGCATAGTCAGGTATTAAAGGCCCCAATATGACAATGTAAAACAATTCAAACGAGAAAACTAACATATTTGTTAATTAATATTATGACATGAAATCAAACCTAGAAAAATTGTCGATATACTTATATCATTGCCTGTGCTTGCCTGTGTATTAATATTTATGTTTACATCATGACATATTTGCTATGCAAATTTTTAGAGATCTTCTTGCAGTTACCTCCATGGTCTCTACTCTATGTATATATTTTTTATTCTGATAAACCGCTTTTTCGTTTATAAGCTTAGATTTTAAGATGTATAAATTTATAAGTTACATGCACTTACAAATATTATAATGGTTTGTGAATTTTTTATCTAGTATATAAGTATTTATACATTTCTGATGTAAAAAAGTTACATTTGAGGAGATAATGATAATCATGGTAAAATGATACTTAAGTGTCCAAATATTACTGAATCAATCATATCTATTGGAACAATCAAACTAAGTACATGAATCAAATAATATCTAAAATTCACACTAAATATTGATGTCATTTTATCATTTATTTAGTACTAAATACAGATTTTTTTTATATTTAATTACAGTTCCTTTCTCCTGTCTGTATCCACTCCCCTGTATCTCATAGCTCATAAAAAAAAGAAGATATGGTATAAGGGCCAATAAGACAACTCTACATCCAAGTCACAACGTCTAAAAATTAAACAATTACAGGTCAAAGTACGTCCTTCAACACAAAGCCTTGGCTTTAATTATTACAAAGGAATGCTTTGTGAACTATCCCTTGGTGTTACATATATTATTTTTTTGCTTATTAGTTTATACAATGAGCTCATATTCCAGAAATTTGAATTTGCTTTATTTTTATTCACTATAAAATTGATAATATTTAGGGTTATTTGAATTTGTTTTTTTTGTTTTATTTTGTAGACAATGACCCGTAGAGGTAAAAAGAAAAGTGATTTTACTAAAAGAAAAGAGCAACGAGACCGAATGAGAGAGAGAAGAGAAAAGCAGACTGATGACAAAAACCTCATCTCTACGGTCAATCAGAGCGGCACCTCTTTAAACTGTCCTATAAATAATAATGAGAGTGTCAACTCTATAAACTGTCCTATAGAACCACATCAGAGCGTCAACTCTATAAACTGTCCTATAGAACCAGATCAGAGCGTCAACTCTATAAACTGTCCTATAAATATTGATCAGAGTGTCAGCTCTATAAACTGTCCTATAGAACCAGATCAGAGCGTCAACTCTATAAACTGTCCTATAAATAATGATCAGAGCGTCAGCTCTATAAACTGTCCTATAGAACCAGATCAGAGCGTCAACTCTATAAACTGTCCTATAGAACTAGATCAGAGCGTCAACTCTATAAACTATCCTATAGAACCAGATCAGAGCATCAACTCTATAAACTGCCCTATAGAACCAGATCAGAGCGTCAACTCTATAAACTGTCCTATAAAACCAGATTGGAGCGTCAACTCTATAAACTGTCCCATAAGTATTGATCAGAGCGTCAACTCTATAAACTGTCCCATAAATATTGACCAGAGTCAAAAAAAGCTGGATTTTGAATAAATTAATAAAAAGCTGGATTTTGAATCAATTGGAACAAATCTGGATTATGGAAAGGTTAAAAGAAATCTTGGTTATGAATCAATGAAATCAAAACAGAGTTCTAAAAGCACACACAATTTAAAAGAAACAATGGTTTCAAATTTAAATGATACAATCCAATTGGTTACAAACTTATCCAAAAAATCAAATGATGCAAAAAATGAACAGACAAATGGCCGTGAATTCTTGAATAATATTGGAAACATAATTGATGAAAAAGAAAATAAACAGATTGGTTTAAATGGGTTTTCAGAATTTGAACAAGATGATAATTTGTTGAAGCTATATAGTCAAAAGAACAAAAGAACAATACCTGAAAACCGTATAGAAGTTAGAAGATCACGTTCTGATAATTGGATAGTTCAAGGTAGTTTTCATCAAGGTGATATCAGATTTGGAATTAATAGTGGGAAGCAATGTGTTGCAAACTGTTTATCAGCTCTTGTCCATAGTAAATTTAAAGATTTAAATGATTGGAATCAGATTTATTTAGACAATGTTTTGATAGATGGAAACAAAATATATAACCGTATTCATGGTGATAATATTCATTTACTTGTATCAGACCTACCAGACATGATTGACATGTCAGGAACATTACTGAAAATATCAAGAAAAGAATCAATTACAGCTGTTGTAGATACTTCTGGAACTATAGATTTTAGTGAATTTGGAAATTCCTTACCTTTAGACCAAGCTTTACAAGAGTCTCTCATAGACTATGATGCTTGCTTTATATGTGCATATGACACCACTTTTTTAGCCTTGAAACATCATCAAGATTTACTTTTGTTTGATTCTCATGCACGAAATGAGCTTGGATTAAAGGACAGCAATGGTAAAAGTTTACTTTTAAAGTTAAGCAATCTGGATCACCTATACCAGTACTGTTGCAACATGATGGCTGGTGCAAGTCAAAATCAATGGTTTGAGGTAACAGGAGTCAGTATTAGTTTTTTTGGACAAGAACCTAAGATAAAAACTAACTCAGAAAGTCATAAACCATTAATCCCCAGTGAATTAAGATTGTCTGAAATTTTAGAAACTGGAAACCAAAATAAGCTTCCTAAAACACGAGAAAATATTACTCCGATCACCAATATATCACAAGAAATATTCAAGATGAACATTTGCAGTAATGGCATTGAGAAAGATAACGAAGTACACATTGATGAGGTTATTAATGATTGTGAATCTGATATTGAGATATTATCTACAGCAGAATGTTTTTATGATTTTATACCCTTGAATACAATTGTAAAGAAGAAGCTTTGTAAAATTGTGAATATACCAAGCAAAAAAATATCCAAACACAATTCTTCAAATTGTTATAACATAGGTCAACCAACTGCTTGCAAAACTATCACAGGTGATGGAAATTGTCTATTTCGAGCCATTTCATATTCACTATCTAATAGACAAGAATATTTTGGAGACATACGAAAGGCAATAGTTGATCATTTGTTAAGAAATGCAGAAGTTTTCAAGTCATTTTTACAGCCAAGATTTAAAACTGTAGAAGAGCATATACAAACTCTCAGAATGGAAGAAAATAATGTATGGGGAACTGAACTGGAAATAGTAGCTTGTGCTGACCTTCTTAAAACAGACATTTATACTTTTTGTAACAACTCATGGATTAAATATTCTTCTTCTCAAATATGTAGCAACAATTTTGTTAATGATCAAGCAATTTATCTTCAACATAATGGAGATATCAATCATTATGAAGTTGTCACAGCTGTAAAACAAAAGACTATAGCTATGTCAACAAATGGATTACAATCTAGACAAGAACATGAGACAAAGTATGAAATTTCAAGGAAATCTAAGGTAACAAAAAAAAATTAAAATTGATGAAGACCAGATGAATGACTCCCTCAACAATACTGAATCAAAAGTGTTAAAAAATGAAAAAGAAAGGATCAGGTACATGACAGATGATAAATTTAGAGCTAGAAAGATAGAGGCATCAAAAAGAAAATATCAGGAGAATGAAGGAATACGTTCAAAAAAAATATGTTCAGGTATTAAAAAATATGAAGAAAATGAAACATACAGAGAGAATTTAAAACAAGCAGGAATTGAGAAATATAATGAAGACAATGAGTACAGGGAAAAGCTGAAACAATCAAGTGTACACAAGTATAAAGCAGATGAAAAGCACAATGAACATGTGAAACAAGCAAGTATACACAAGTATAAAACAGATGAAAAGCACAAGGAACATGTGAAACAAGCAAGTATACTCAAGTATGCGAATGATGATGCACACAGAATTAAGATTAAACAACAAACATCAGTACGTCGTGAAAGTCTTCAGGTAGAAAACAAGCAAATAACTGAGGTAATAAGAAAATTTAAAGATGAAGTTAAAAAAGGTCCAGAATGTGTTTGTGCTTGTTGTTTGAGACTGTTTTTTGAAAAACAGGTTCAGATCTGCAAGAAAGAATCTTACGATAATTCTATATTTGATTCAGTTACAACAAATAAATATGAACACAAATGCACAGATAATTGTAAGACAAATTGTGCCTTTGAAGGAACATGTAGAACAAGTCTATGGATCTGTTATACTTGCCATCGTAAAATGTTGAAAGGTAAAATACCTGCTGACTCCTTTTCGAATAGCCTATTACTAGAAGATGTTCCAGTAGAGTTAAAACAGCTCAATTCAATAGAGCAGCAACTTATAGCACAGAACATTCCATTCATGAAAATTATGGCTTTGCCAAAAGGAGGACAAAAAGGAGTTCATGGACCTGTTGTTTGTGTGCCATCTGATTTGAAAAAAGTGACATCTATATTACCCCGATCTGAAGATGAAAGTCTATTACTGAAGGTAAAGTTAAAAAGAAAGCTTAACTACAAAGGATATGACAAATATCAATTTGTAAGACCAAACCATCTAGAGCAAGCACTTTTGTATTTAAAGGATCAAAACATATGGTATAAAGATGTGGCTATCAACAATGAATGGATTAATCCAATTCCTGAATTAGACGATGATCAAGTAGTAAATGAGGAATCTGAATCTGATGATACTGAGATGGTGATGGAAAACGAAATACAGGAAGAAGAAATGACAAAGTCTTCTACAACAGGCAATGAAAGAGAAATAGAAAATGAACCAGTTAGCTTCATTGATGATAGTTTACGTGGTGTTCAGTTAGACACTTGTTTACAACCTGCTGATATCGGACAAGAGGCTTTAGATTTATGCTTTGACCAAGTATTTAATATAGCTCCAGCAGAAAATAATAGTCCTCTAAGTGTTCTTCAAGAACCAGGAATTGAAGCTAAAACCTTTCCTGTACACTTTCCTTCAGGCAAAAATACTTTTGATGAAAACCGTGATGAAAAACTGACTATTGGAAGGTACTTTAATCTTAGATTGATGAGTGTCGAAAATAGATTTGCCGGAGATACTTCCTATATATTTTTCAGTCAATATTTAACAGAGCTCACTAGCGTGATTTCAAATGTACAGATATCTCTTAGAAAGCAATGCCCTATTTCAAAAGAAGGAAAGAAAGTAACTAGAGAAATGCTATGCAACAAGGAAACCTTAAAAGAATTATTTAAAAAAGATGAAGCTATAAAATATCTAAAACCTATTCGAGGAACTCCTCCCTATTGGCAAAGTTCACAAAAAGATATATTTGCAATGATAAGACAGTTAGGAGTCCCAACATTCTTCTGTTCTTTTTCTTCTGCAGACTTTAGATGGTCAGAAATTGTAGACACAATTTTAAAACAACAGGGTGACGTGCGAAATACTGAAAATATGACATGGGATGAAAAATGTAAAGTTCTCTGTAGCAATCCCGTTACAGCAGCAAGAATGTTTGATAATAGATTCCATAAATTTCTGAAGAATGTTATCATGTCAGAAGCTCAACCAATAGGGAAAATAATCGACTATTTTTACCGAGTTGAATTTCAACAAAGAGGTTCTCCCCACACACATTGTTTGTTTTGGGTAGAGAATGCTCCAAAATTTGGTGAAGTTGAAAATGATGAAATTATCACTTTTATTGACAAGTACATTTCATGTGAGATACCAGATGAAAAGGAAGACAAAGAGTTGCATGACATTGTTATGGCAGTACACCAACATAGCAAAAAACATTCAAAATCTTGTAAGAAAAAAGGAACAGTATGTCGTTTTAATTTCCCCAGACCTCCCTCAAATAGAACATTTATCTCAGAACCAAGTGATCCAGATAAGGATTCAGAGGAAGAGGAAGAATTTGCAAAAGAAATGTTGTCAAACTTATGGAAAGTAATAAAAGAGAATGAAGATAAAAACTTAGAAGTATCTGACATTTTCAAGAAAGCAGGACTAACTCAAGAAAGCTTTGAAAAATGTTACTGTTTCATCACCAATCGAAATACAGTAGTTCTTAAGCGTCAGCCAAATGAAATATACACCAATCAGTATAACCCACACCTTTTGAGAGCTTGGGATGCAAACATGGACATACAATATATTTTGGATGCATTTTCCTGTGTTGTATATATTATAAGCTACATAAGTAAAGCTGAGCGAGAGCTAGGATTACTACTGCTGCAGACCAAAAATGAAGCTGAAGAAGGAAATTTAAATGCTCAACAGACTTTGAAAAAAATTGGAACTTCTATCTTACACCATAGGGAGATAAGTGCACAGGAAGCTGTTTTCAGAGTAACAGGATTGAGATTAAGAGAATGTTCAAGGAAAGTAGAATTTATACCCGTTGGTGAAAATCCATGTCGAATGAGCATTCCTTTGAAAGATCTGGAGAAACAACAAAGTTGTAAGTCTGCAAAAAGAAAAAGGACTGATAGTGACAGTGAAAATGAAGATGAAGATGAGAATAGCACTTGGATGAACAATGTTGTTGATAGATATAAAGGTAGACCACACATTGACATCTTTATCAAAATATGTCTGGCAAGATTCTGTTCTAAATACAGTGTTATACTAGAATCACAATTACCTCAAAAAATTAATAAAGAAACAACCTTCAAACTTGATGGCTCACTTGGATACATTAGAAAGCGCACAAGAACTTCCCCTGCAGTTATAAAATATCCACGCTTCTCACCAGAAAATTCACCAGAAAAATACTATCAAAGCATATTGCAACTTTATTTACCATACAGATATGATGAACAGTTAAAACCACCACTATTTCAAACATATGAGAATTTCTTCACCTGTGGTACAGTAAAATTTGAAGGAGATAATGAATTAAGTTCTGTAAGAGAAATTGTTGTCAAAAACATGTCAGATTTTGTAAAAGATGGTCATGATTTAGAGGAAGCAGAAAAGCAATTAAATGAAAAAGGTCCGAATGAAGATGCTTGGTGTGAGTTATGCCCAGAAGCAGAAGTAAATAGAAGAGAATGTATAGATGAAGGCAAAGTAACAAGTGTGATTGAGGAGGATTTATCAATACCAGATTTGAATAATGAAAAGAGCTCATCATCTGTTGGAACTAATTTGCTGTCGGTTTCTCTCACTAAAAATGAAATTATTCCAAGGCTAAGAAGTCTGAATGTGAAACAAAGAAGAATTCTCTATAAAGTAAGAGATTGGTGCATTCAGAAATCAAATGGAAAAACACCAGAGCCTTTACATTTATTTATCACTGGAGGAGCTGGAACGGGTAAAAGTCACTTGATCAAGTGTATACAATATGAAGCAACTCGAATATTAGCACAAACTTCAGAGAATCCAGGTGATCTCACAGTTCTATTAACCGCTCCAACTGGAACAGCTGCTTTTAATATTCATGGATTGACAATTCATAGTGCTCTTGGAATTTTCAAAACACTGTCACCCGATCATGCAACTCTCAGTGAAGACAAAATTAATTCACTCAGAACAAAGTTAGAAAATTTGCAGATCTTGATTATTGATGAAATTTCTATGGTCATTAAGAAATTGTTGTTTTTCGTACATGAGCGACTTAGACAAGTGAAAAAAAGACAAGACAAATGTTTATTTGGAGGTGTTTCAGTAATTGCTGTTGGCGATTTTTATCAGTTACCACCTGTCAAAACAAAAAGGGTAGACAAATTGTATGTAGATGACCCCTCTAATCCCTCAAATCAACTATGGAATAATTTGTTTGAAATTGCTGAGTTGGATGAAATAATGCGTCAACGTGAGGATGGTTTGTTTGCAGAACTACTAAATAGATTGCGGGTTAAGCAGAAAAATGAAAGTTTGACATTTTTTGATAAAAGAACGCTAACACACTGCTTTGGAGATGGCCCCGATGAAGCCTTGCACATATATCCCACAAATGCAGAGGTTGATAACTTTAACAAGGAGATGATAATGAAGATATGTACAGAATCAAAACTAATTGAAGCACAAGACTTCCAAAAAGACAAAACGTCAGGAAAATTGACTTTGAAAAGAGTCCATTGCACAAAGTCAGATGTATGTCTTCCGATATCTATCCTTTTGTCCGAGGGAGCAAGAGTAATGCTTATCAAGAATGAGGACACCGCAGATGGTTTAGTAAATGGTGTAATGGGAACTGTTATATCTATCAAAGACTTCTCGTCTAACTCCCTCCCAAGTATTATATACATTCACTTTGACAATGAAAGAGTAGGAAGAAATGCAAAGGTACAAAAAATCATAAGTGGAAAACGCTGTCTTGGATTGAAACCCTCAAGTGAAGACATTCCTTTTAGCAATTGTGTACGAAAACAGTTTCCATTAAAGTTAGCCTGGGCTTGCACAATTCACAAAGTTCAAGGATTAACAGTTGAAGAATGTGTTGTTGATCTGAACAAATGTTTCACATATGGTCAAGCATATGTTGCTCTTAGCAGAGTTACCTCAAAATCTGGTCTACACATTAAAAGCATAGACACTGAAAAAATAGACAAGAAAATCTTTTGTGATCCTGATATTGTAAAGGGTGTTTCAGAAATGACTAGATTTTTGCTTGAAATCGATGATGTAGCAGAGGAACCAACTCAATCTTTTCAAATAATGTATCACAACATTCAAGGTTTACAGACTCATGCAGAAGATTTGAAGCATAATCCAGACTTTAGAAGGGCTGATTATATTTGTCTAACTGAAACCTGGACTAATCAAGAACTCATTTGCTTTGAAATGATGGGATATGATGGTTTTCATTTGCCCAGATCTCTAGCTTTCGAAGATGATAATTCTTATTATTCTTCTTTAAAGGAAATGCAGCATGGTGGTGTATGTGTTTTTTACAAGCTTTCTACAGAAACTGAAATATGCAACTTGGCCTCAAACTTAGAATGTATAGTTTTCAAGATATCAAGTAAAAACATTTTAGTTGCTACTGTATACAGAACTCAGAAGTATAGTCTAGGAAAATTTTTGGAGAACTTGGAGATATTAATATGTAAGTTAGTAGACTTATCAGAAAAAATTGTTGTAATTGGTGATTTTAATCAAGATATTTTGAAAGGTGGTTGTACAGTATTTAATTTCATGTCATCAAAAGGTTTCAGACAGCTTGTAGATAGTCCAACAACAGAAGGAGGGACTCTTATTGATCATGTGTATGTAAAAGGATGTCTTGATACACAGATTTCTATTATTCCAACATATTACAGCTATCATGAGGCACTGAAAATAGTAATTCCATATGACTGAAATAGATAGGATAAATATGTAGAACCAACAGACCCATAAGTTATAAATATGAACAGAATTAAACAAATATCAGTTTTAAACTTGATTTAAAGCATTGTATAAATTTAAAAAAAAAATATGCCTCCTAAAGTCCAACCCTTCGTCCCCGTCGTAGGAGGCGGATATCAGCACTAAAACATGATTTAGTGCTGATAACAAACAGGGCTCTGGCAACACACCATACCCATTGTTATCCGACACAATGGGGGATCAGAAAAAATGTCGGAATACTCAAGTTTTTTCTGCAAGGATAGGTATATGTTGGGACCACTAAAATGTGTCGGTTAAAGCAGGATGTTGGAACACTCAGGTATCGATTAGGCAGATAAAACTGTATGACCATTGTAGTTGCTTAAGTGTATCTTCGTCATGAATTAGAAATATTTGTCACTGTATGAAAAACAAACAACAATTTAATCAATTAATCCAAAGGGAAGGTTAGAATAGATAATTTCTGAAAGTAATACACATATTTCAATGTTTATTTCACAATTCTTTGTTATATTTTTTTCTCTCTAAATATAATTATTGATCATCAAGATAAATATTTTCCAGAATGAAAATCAACATTCCCTAGAAAATGTCATCGGTGAGAACAGTTTTAAAAGCGTTTACTGGTGGAAAGACCATCAATAGTTCTTTGAACAATTGGTTTTTAATTGTAATTGTAATTTGAATGATAATTTCCTCATCAAGTAATCACTTGTCAAAAACATCTTTGAAAACATGTTGATTATATATTTTGAGAAATGCATGTAGTGTACTGCTGCTTTGACTTCTTTAAACTTTTTTGGTAAGCACCATCCTTCTGTAATACATAAATATACTTTCATAAAATGAAATTATGTTGTAAAAATCTAAATTGTTTTCCTTATTTGAAATAAATAAATACTACATAAAACTCTGTAATATGTGGAGGGGGGGGGGGGGGTGACATAGTAGTTGCAGTACTTCAAGTTTATAAACTATCAGAAAACACTTATGGAAATCATAGTGAAATGTGAAAAGTTGCCAAAAAAAAATTAATTAACAAGACAAACGGAAACTGTATGCCGGCTTTGTGTAGAACAGATACATATATTTTCGAGAAGAAATTGAACTCGGTAAACATTAAGATGCCAGTGCACGAACGAGTAGATCATTCTCATTTTCCTATCAATATATTTAACCAATATAATGTGCTTCATACCAAACGAATAAGCAGACATAATGTTTCAAAATTCAAGACACTGTTTAATTATTAAAAAAAAAAACAGACACTCCGACAAACTTGCATTTCGATATGATTTTTGATATTTCGATAAAAGGAACCAAAAGTAACTTTACTTCTTTTTCCCATAATTTCAATATATTTAAATACTAAAAGTTTTTCGTAGGTTATTTTTAAGATACTGAAAATCATGATTGAATATCTTCGGCCACCGTATTATATTATCCGCAAATGCCGTATAATTTAAGATTAAATTCCTTTCCAAAGTAAAATCTTGATTTGAAAAAAAAAATGAAATAATGAATACCAATCATAGTGCCTGTTGATGCAACAAAACAATTTTGTGGTCATAAGTTTTCTCGGTATCGAAAAAAAGTCATAATGAAATGTAGTAAGCCTTTCAAACACTAATTTTAAGACAAGTACAGGTAATAGATTAATTATCTTTCCGGTCTGTAATGAGCCAGTGCATATCCAATACATATAGTGTACGGATGTCAAACAATGTTTGATCATATATTATATATATGGCAACAAGTGTTAAAAATGATGTAGGACCGTCAGTATCAATAACTGAATATGAATCTGCACACTGTACATACTTGTGTTACTTGTTATGAATGCATATATTTATTTATGTGTGCTTCTTCCTTTGCGTCAGCTCTAGGATATTTTTTCTCTATTATATTTATTAAAAAATAGCAAAACAGAGCTGTTATATTTAGTGCATGTTTTCACTTAAACAAATGTTAGACCAGCGTTCTGTTATTCTTATCATACGTTTGGTTAGAAGGAATCACATGTAATACATTGTTAATTCAATGACGGGAACATATTTATTGTCAAATGGTGCCTATATTTATGGTAACGTAATTCTGCACATTCTATTCAATGAGTCGTGGTAATGTATGTTTCAAAAATATGATTCTCCGTGCGATAGTGAATTGCATATTGAAGTATTCTTCTATATACAGTACTTAATACCGATTTATTGAGGATTCACTGAATCTCGTTAGAATATTAGTTTAAAAAATGGTTTACTATGTTTTTAATAGCTTTTCATAAACGAACGATCACATCTTAAAAGAATGATAATATAAACTTTTTTTTTATTTGATGCAAACTATTTAATCTAAATATTTCAAACACTTACCCATCACACTTGCTGCAGTTATAGGATCTAACAATCAAAAGAAATTAGAAAAATTTGAACAAGAAATAGTTGCAAATATACTATTTAAATTTTAAGGTTAACCCATTTTTGGTGTCTGATGATCTAAAAGATAAAATCCGAAAAGTGATAAGTGTTAAGAGATAGGACACAACGATTTTGTTTGGAAAATGTGAAATTATAGAAAATTATTTTGGCGTTGATAGTGATGATACCACGGGAGAGAATGAACAGTTGTTAGCAATCTTATAACTTTCATTGTGTCTTTTCTGCTACTTCTAAATGCAATGACAAAAATGCGTTTTATATTTTGCAAAATTATTTGTTTATGTTGAGAGGAAAAGGCATCTCTCATCTTAGATCCAAGTCATAATAGTTTTTGCTCTCCTGATTGCGTGGCAGGATTTATTTCGATTGGTGATTTTACTTTACATCTGGTCTGGAAAAAAAGACACGATGGTATTGTGTTTTTCCGACAATGTTGAACTTAAGAATAGTATATTTTGTAAGGAATACCGTTGATGGAGTTGTTAACAAGAAGCGAATCTTCTATTTCATTATCAATTTATATGTATTAGTATTTGTGTGGTTCCTAGATTTCGTTTTCAAATTTTCTTCCCAGTATGTAAAAAATGAAGATATCTTGTTGGTTTAGAGAAAAAGCATAGTCAACCATAGACTTAAGACATTATAGTTAGTGCTCCCATGCATGCTTGACAAAAAGTTTTATGTTTATATTATCATGATAATGGTCTCGTTAATTTCTTTCTATTTGAGTGTAATTTTATAAATTTTCTAAATCAAATTTATATTTGCTACTTACTAACTGAACAATAGGAATCATAAGATTAATGGTTTGACAGTACTGATGAATGTTATAATTTAATTTATTGCTATGTCAGCAATCGCAAAAAATATGTAATTTGCAACATTCAAGCCATATAGAACAGATTATAAAAAATAAATTTTCTGTGTTTTTTTATTGAAAAAAAGGTTTTGTAACATTAGTAGGTTGACAATATTAATAAACTTTATCATGTAATGTATTTCTATGTCAACAATCGAAAAAAAAACAAGCAGTATGTAACCGATTAGTAAATTGATTTTTATATTGCAAAGTATTGTTGGTGTGTGATTAGATTAGGAAATATATTTAATACATTTCAACTTATTTCTATGTACAATAAAACAAATATGGTGTTTTGATGAAACAATCACTTAGTTTAACTACTGAAACAGCAACAGATGTGTCTTGTAGAGAAACACCATTTTCAACCGTTTACTTGATACATTGTAAATACTGCTCTTATGTATGTTGGATAAAGACATGCACTATGGTTCAAACATGGCGTCACTTTTCAATTTGTTTTTCTCTTTGTGAACGGCCGATGATTTTATAAGTAGGATTGTAATCTTTAAAGGTAATACATATTTCTCTTTTTATAGGTATACAAATTACAGGCATCTTATTGCAGTTTAACTAAGAAATACTTTCTCTAAACCAACTTTGAACTTGCTACTTACGGACTGAACAAAAATATAACAATGTTTTTTTTTTCGTTTATTGATGAATTTTATAATCTTGTGGATATCCATGTAATGAGTTGAAAAAATAAGGTATTAAATATTCTATTTTAAGCTCTATAGAACATTTTATCAGAATTAAATTTTCCATGGATCAAATAATGCTATTGTGTAAAAATATGGTGTCAATCTTTTAGTCCGATTGATGGTTGTCAAAACGGCCGATGAGTTAATAAGTAGGACTCTATCTTTTAAAGGGGACATACTATTGTTGTTGCAGTTTAAGTAATAAATACTTCTCTAAATAAAATTTGTACTTGCTACTTACAATCTGAAAAAAAAAGAAATTATAACATTAGTGGTTTGACATTACTGATGAACGCCATTATTTAATTTATTGATATGTCAACAATAGCAAAACATATGTAATTTGCAACATTCAAGCCATATAGAACAGATAATCAAAAATTAATTTTTTGTTGTAAAATATTGTTGGTGTGTGATAAAAAGTAAAATTAAACCTGGTTCTATAGCGCTAACCCTCTCAGTTTGATGACAGTCTCATCAAATTCCGTTATATTTACAAAGATGCGTTAACTAAACAGACACAATAAATAAAATAGTCAAAATATGGGAACAGTAGTCATCATCGTGTAACAATTTTAAAAGGGACAATTTAACAAAACACAAAACATCTTTCTACAAACACATTCATTTATTTGCGTGTCTGACGTCAGAAAATTGTATACGTCACATATATGTGTCGTTCAATGCACACGCAAACAATTTTTAAATTTCACATAGGCAGTTGTAAATGTCATAAATAAATTGTATGCCATTTCTTTGTGAAAAAAAGGAATCAATTATTTATGTTGCCTTGACGGCTTAAACAGCAACGTATGCGTCGTGTAAAGAAAAACGAACATATTCAACCATAGACTTTGAACAGTATCGTATTTGATTTTATTTATGCTTGACCTATGTTTCAAATACTGTGTAAACTTTAAGTTCGTTTTGCTCGTGTTTAATGTTTGATGAGTAAATATGTAGAATTATAATATCAAAAGGGAAAAACTTTCTTTATTTAACCATAATTGCAGGTATTTGATTGCAGTTAACGTAATAAATACTTCTCTAAAGCAAACTTGAACTTGCTACTTACGGACTGAAAAAAAAAGCGTTATAACATTTTTTGTGTACCATTTTGTATGATTTTCATCATGCAATGTATTGCTTAGTCATGAAATGAAAACATGTATTTAAATTTCGACATAGAAGCTATATAGATCATTTCTCAGAATTGAATCTTATATTGAATAAGTAGTGTTAGTGTGTAAATATGATTTCAAAATGTATTTAATAAAGGAGTAGGTCCGGTAAGGTCTGATATTGGCCTCAAAGTTCAGGTTCATCTTACGAAAGACTTTTGACATTTTTTAAACATTTAAGTGTCTGTTTTAATTGATCCTTGCCATGTACAGTGGACTACAGCAATCATTGCGACAAATATCAATGTTAGGATTCCTCTCTAACAACAACTTTACTATTACAGTATGTCTATTCTGACTTGCCATGTACAGTGGACTACAGCCATCATTGCGACAAATATCAATTTTAGGATTCTTCTCTAACAACAACTTTACTATTTCAGTATGTCCTTCCTGACTTGCCATGTACAGTGGACTACAGCCATCAATTAGTTTATATGAAAGATTTTAACTGATTTAGTCATTAAAAACGCTCCGGTTCAAGCTTAAACATGAAAAATCTATCAAATATGCCAAAAAACGTCACTTTTCAGATGGTTTTTATCAAATGAAAGTAGCCGCATCCGTGTTCATCCTCAACCTTTATATACGTTATGTATTATCATTAAATACAACTTATATTTCAATATTATGAATGGACACGAATGCGGCCACTTTCATGGAAACCGTCTAAAATTTAACTAAAATGCTATAGTTGTGAAGATTTAAGTAATTTAGCACGACCTAATGATGCTAGTACCCGCTATATGTGCATTATATTGCCAAAAACAGCCCATATTTATGTAGCAGAATCATTCTACTTTCCAATAAATAGATAAAAGATAACATTTTCACAATTTTGTAAAACTGCTATATTTTGGGGCCAAAAAGGGGTCTTACTGAACCTACGTCTTTCCAACTAGTTCTATGTAAAATAAAAATAAATGTATGATGTTTTTTTTTATTCAATTAGTGGTGTTGCCTTGTCGACTGGAACAGCAATATATGTTTCATGTAGCGAACAGCAATATTCAATTATAACTTTAAACATCATAATTTTTAATCTGATGTATGCTTAACAAAGACATGTGTTATGCTTCAATATAGTGTCGATTTTCAGTTCGTTTAGCTCTTGTCCAACGTCCGATAAGTGAATAAACAGGAATTTTCTCTTTGATGGAAAATTATTTCATTATTTATCTTTATACATAATTTCAGAATTTGCATTGCAGTTTAATTAACAAATACTTCTCTAAATCAAGCTTGAACTTGCTACTTACGGACTGAAAAAAAAAATATATAACATTAGGTGTATTACCATTATTGACGAATTTCATGATTTATAGTATTGTTATTTAATATATTGCGAAAATAATCTTAAATTTTTTATACATAAGTTTTATAGAAAAATTAATATAAATTGAATTTTTTTTTTGAAAGAGTAATGTTGGTGTGGTAACAAGAATCGTTTGCGTTATTTGATTGCTGTAAAATCAACATGTCTGTCTTAGAGAAACAATAATTCAACCATATACTTAAGACCTCATAGTTTTTTTTAAATTTCATGTATGTCGGACAAATACGTGTCCCAAGTGATGTCAATGTTCACTTCAATTTGATAGTTGTTACCATCTGATGAGTTAAGATGTAGGATTGTAATCTTGAAAGGGAAATTATTTCTTTATATTACCGTTAGTCCAGATAATGCATTGCAGTTCAAGTAATAAATACTCCTCTCTTTAAAACTTGATCTTGCTACTTACCGTCTGAAAAAAAAAAATATAGCATTATTTTTTATAACATCATCGATGAATTTTAGGTTGACAAAAAGTATTAAAATTACGTAGAGCAATTATTGTAACGGGGATCCCGGATTTGTTTTTGATATATAAAAATATTTCTTCCAAAACCCACACAGACGATGCATGTGTAATTTAGGTGTTATAATTGAAAGCGAACTTATAATATTTTATTTGAATTTGAGTTTTTAGTATGTGCATTTTGTTGTTTCCTTAAAATACGTCTTACAAATGCCATACATTAACGATTCATTCTGCATTTACAAATCTAGAACATGTATGATTGAAGTGTTATGTGTCGATAGACACAGAGTAATGTTTATAATTTTCAAGTGGATTTTTGATCAAAGAAAAACAAATATCGTTTGTATTAATTTATGATTTATCTTAATTGAAGGAAGGAGGATACCGAAAAAATGAATTCATAAGTCAATAGTAGCGGACTATCAATAAATTATGAAAAAAGGCAAATGTTTTAGACCTTAACAATTTAAAAATCATAAACTAATTCAAGCCTTCCTAATTCGGATTAATCATACTGCAAAAATACACTGGTACATATTAATATTGAAGTTCTAGTGCTGTCAGATAATAGGCATAACTATGAAAACCATGATAGAATTGACCTCTGTCAGCAAAGATTCAAACGATAAACCCAACCCTTACACGTAATATGATATGTTTATGAAAGACCCAAACATAATTCTTACAACAGGACACAATTGCAAAACGTAGGAATAATTATGATAAAGGACTCCAAACATGTCTAATATACATCATGTGAGTAAGAGTATTTGATAGTTTACACAGTTTTGAGAAGAAGTTCAGGCGAGGGATAAATCATTAAAAAAGGAACAACTTTTTACACGTAGGGCAAACAAAAGCTATCATGACTAGATGTAAGTCAAATCCCGATGCAAACGCATATCAAATTAAGTCTTGTGCAAAAGCGTATTAAGGATCAAGTCTTTTTTTTTTTTTAGATTTGGTTAATCGAAATTTATTAAGGCAATTTTAACACTGGTAAACCAAATGTGTATTCAAATTTCTATAAAAAGTAAAACATAACAGTAGTCATGTGAATCAGTTTTAAATACATTTTCACAACATACTGAATGTCACAACACATATATTGCTGCGACATTGAACTCTGTAAATATAAAGATGCATATTTATAAGTGAGGCATGCAAAAAGAAGACGCATGTGTTTCATGTCTTTTTTTTTCAATTAGGCACTCATTCCACATCTTCCTATATGTATTTAACTTTTCTATCCTTATAAGATTATATAAATATAAAGTATATACTTACTTTTCATAGATAGATCTAATGCCTGTTCGCCTTGAACGAAAATAGATCCAATTAGTTGAAAATGACTGACATTAAAACGATATAACGCATTTGAAAGGAAACAAATTTTGAAATATGCATACTACTCTATGTCTTATCTTAAAAAGTCCTTCATTTGCTTTACTTCTGTCTTCAAACTAAATGTATTATGTGATTCTATTTTTTTTTTGCAAGTGGCAAAAAAGAAATAAAACACATTATAATCAATAATATAAGAGTGATTGCAAAACAAAACATAATCAACATTTCATAAATTGTTCATTTTCAGTGCGCTTTTTTTTTATTTTTACCAATCTTGCAGAAAACTTACACCCAAAAAGATTGAAACCCTCTTACTTGATTGTTGAGATACATGTTCGAAATTAGTTTACACAGAATAGCATCCAATGTCTACTGTGAAGTTGGATTATAGTTTCATATATTTCAGGGATTTTTTTAGCGAACATTCAGACATGTAGATAAATATCTGAATTTCCGAACAACAAAATAAGAAATTCACTGTATTTCATTACACATGAACCGACTGTTGC
The DNA here is from genome assembly GCF_965363235.1 of Mytilus galloprovincialis. Lineage (NCBI taxonomy): Eukaryota > Metazoa > Mollusca > Bivalvia > Mytilida > Mytilidae > Mytilus > Mytilus galloprovincialis. The sequence continues at coordinate 38,894,817 of NC_134849.1, read as the reverse complement.
AGCTGATGGTGCACTCGATTGTAAATTAACAATTAACCAACAGTGGTATCGAACCAGTGCTCGAAATTGAAATAATAATGTACTTGTTTGGTGATTCCAAGGTATTTTCCTTTATTTATCGTATTAATGAATTTATAATAATCACGTTGTCAAAGCAACGTTATGTTAAATCGAGATTAACAGTTATCACAAAGTTGATAATGAATTTCTTTTAGCACGACGTTTCAGTAAGATATCTTTGAAAATAAAGATTTTACTGTATCGCTTATTAAATCCTATTAAAAGATTACTTATATACCTTTTAAAATTCCCCATGTACATACAACATCGAGTGAAAAGTTCTCATTTGTTTGATTTGAATCAGATAGAATTTGAATGATTATTTCTGTTTTTTTTAAAGAAATATAAGTCTCTAATCCTTGTCTTGAACAATCATACATTTGAAGTTGTAAAAACCATCTAGTTATTGAACTTGATGATTCATGTCAAATATTAAAGCCATTCAATATAAATATCGAGTCAAGTAGAAAATAAAAAATGATAGATGGATGGGAGGATGCACTAGATTATGTGTCTTTTAACAAACACAAACTATTTTAAAGCTTTTTGTTAATTCAAATTCCTTTCGATTCTACAATAACTTTTAACAAACGACCCTTGTCCATTTCATTCTTTTCAATATCATCAAAGTTATAAAAACAATACTGAATGCTACAATTGCTTACTTCAAACAGTTTTCAGATTTTATTCTGCGTGGTGGCTTATTCTAGTAATAATTTGAAAACTATAAATAGCACATTTCGACAAGCACTTTCAATTTTCCAGGGAAGAAAACCAATAATGAACTTGAATCGTCTGTTCTAAATGTTCTATAAATGAAGTTAAACTTATCGTGAAACTAAATAGGCATAAAATCACCTGAAAAGGGTTAAACGGAGAAAAAAAACTGCGATAATAAGTTTTTTTTTCTGCTTTGTTTTGCAAATAGTCACTTTATTAACGTATTATATTTAAGGAGATGATGAGCTATGTTGTGACGATATCAAGTGTAAAATTACTACAGTTATAGCTCATACGATACCTTATCGTCTATTGTGTTTAGTGTCTCATTCATTTTAATTATTGGTCACTTAAACAAAAAGTTATACTACAAAAAAACCGAACTCAAAGAAAAAATTCATAACAGAATATCCCTTAACAATGAAAACTTTGAACACATCAAATAGATATAGAGCAATTGTCATACTCCTGACTTTTTTTCTTGTGTAGAAAATTGTCGATTAAATAAATACATGTATTCTATTATTATGTATATATAGACTAGAATCGAAAGGACGAGTTGATTGTCTGTCAGAACTTACCCACAAGTAGAACATCTGTATAGGATTCCAGGTTCTTGCTGCTGTTTTTCTTCTTTTGATGAAGCCTTACTATAGAAAAGATCAAAGTGTTGTTATAAATTTTGTGTGATGTTTTAAATTATAACGAGTACCTTATGAAGTATGTTTATCTTGTTATTTTATGCTTCAACTAACAAGTTCTACGTAATTGTGTTTTCAATGTCAAAGATCCGTGTTAATTCAAAAACGATTTTCATTCTCATGTCAAAGCATTTGTTGGTCAGGTATTAATGTAAACAATTTACACAATACACGACATATGGAACATGAATATATACAGTTTAAATAATACTACAGTGACTTATATGACGATAGTCTGTGTCTTCATTTTCAAGTTAAACTTATTCCTCATTTAACTGTTTCAACTAAATCGTGTACAAGCTTCGATAGCAAAGGCATTACAATGATTAAACATAACCATCCCTCTACTAGTCGTTAATGGTCTTATCAATTTAAGACAACTCACGTTTCGATTAAATAAAAAAATGGTAAGAAATAATGCATCGTTCTGTCCGGTCATATATTTTTTTGTTCAAGTTAATTCATACAGTTAGCTGTGCATTAATCACATTAATTTTTTTTTTTGCATTAATTTTTGACACTTTATATTAGCCTTCAAATGCTTTGTATGTTGTTTTAATTATTATTTTGTGGTTTGGAAGAGTTACTGTATAAAACTATATCATTGCAGCAGACACCTAATGTATGTATATTTACCTGAAAGTATCGGTACCTATAAGTTGCTTGATGTCATCTTCAGTTACAGATTTGTGTTTGAAGGATATATTAGGAAACTCCGGAAGAGACTGTATGTGTAGTTTGTTGATTTCTTCTTTCAGATTATTAATCTGTTGTACCAAACTTCCCTCTTGTCGGGTCTTATCTAGTTCCTGTTTCCTTCTGTCTAAAGTCTGTCCAGCAGCAAGTACGGATTTAGCATCAGACAACATACTCATGAGCTTGTCTTTCTCCTTCTTGGATTGTTCTTTCACTAAAGCAATCATCTGAGCTACGGACTTATCAACCAAGCTTTTAATCATATTGCTTTCATCGGTGATGGCTTTTATAACAGAATCAACTGCATTATCGAAAGATATCAAGCTGTCCTCAATTTTCTTCATATTTTGATTTGCCTCATTTGTCTTGGCACGAATCGTAGTCGCATTATACCCTTGTAATTTAGCGATTGCATCACCAAATTTCGAAAATGTATGTCCATTGTGATTTCCTGTTACACAACTCGGACATGCCGGTACATTGCATGTATTACACAATAACGTTAATTCTTCTTTGTGTTCACTACATTTCGATTTATCTTCTGGGATCAGGTCGGAAGCTTTTTGAAACTGATGATCTCTCGATAACTTCTGTCTACTATGTAACAACTTACAATTATCACAATAATATTCCTCACAGTCTATGCAATAGTGTGATCCAGGGGCACTCATGCAAACTTCACATGTTTTAGAAGCAGCTTGAGCCATTTTGCATTCGTTCAATTGCACAGGTATGACAGGTAATTGTATCACATGACAGATAATTATAAATTTAAATCAAGAACGATAACTAGTTTTTATTATTGATTCACAAGTTATATTTCAACACTTTAAAAAAATAATCTATGTTGTTATGCTACAGAGAAATATAAAATAAGATAAAAATACTTATATTGTAAACGGGATATTGTGTGTATTAAACGTGTGCTATAAATGTTTCATATCAGTTATCAGTCATAGTGTGTATTATATAGGATCTCACCTGTTAGTTAACAGGATGTGTATTTTAAAAGTAAACAATATATATATATATATTCGATTAAATTCAGAGATTGAATATCATCTACATACTTTTAACAACAGAATGAATCAATAAATAAATGGATTAGATATCACATGCCCTTGTATAAATTTATTTTTCCAAATTTTGCTTTTTTTTTTTTTATTGTAAACACACAACGGATTTCTTTTCAGTCTTGTTAAATTGTACAGTAAGAATTATTTGATATGAACAATGTATCAGTAACAATGTTTTAATTCTTAAATATGTTAAAATCGATTTAGACAAAAGCATCCCAAACCAATGTAACTCCATATAAAGTTTACTATTTTTGATTGTCAGTGGAAATGCGTATTGTTATGCTACATTATTGTATAGTTTACATTTTTGATTTGATCTCTACATTATGTTAAAACATTTAAGATACATGTTTCGATATGAGACGATAATCATGTCGTCTTATCTGATATCGCTAAAAAAAACAATCTTCTCAGTTAATGTGGGTTAGCTTGTTTGTCCCTGTTTAAGTTAAATAGCGAGAAAGAAAATACCTTTATATGTATCTAGATTTAGTATAATGTATTATTGTGTAATGCTACAAAAGTTGTTGTTGTTAAATTAATTTCAGATTTCTAAAACATACTTTAGATCTTCACCTTTATACGTTTTTTTTTTATTATTAAACTTTGCATTGGACCTAGTTACAGTTTGTATGTACTGTGTGTTCAAAGACGACAACGACTTTAGTAAAAGAGGGACAAAGGATACCAAAGGGACAGTCAAACTCATAAATCTAAAACAAACTTAAATAGCCTTGGCTAAAAAAGAAAAAGACAAACAATAATACACATGACATAAATAGAAAACTTAAGAATAAACAACCCGAACCCCACAACATCTAGGGGTGATCGCAGGTTTTCTGGATGGGTGAGCATATCCTGCTCCACATGTGGCAGTCGTCATGTTACTTATGTGATAACAAATCTGGTAAATAGTCTGCTTTGGTAGGTTACATTCATGAAATGGAAGGGGATTGTAGTTACGACGTAAGGAACATATCCGATATCATTAGTGAAACGGTTATTCCATAACGGTCAACCAACTTGTAATGGCGTCCGAAAAAAGTACGAAGGGGTGATCTCAACTTCACCATTTGAAACTCTTGGTTTAATACCTTCCTTGTGAGAAGCAGCCCTCTACCAGGAAAATCATGATAGGAAATGCAAGCACGGGAATTTCGTATCAATTGGGATATATGTACCCCGTATGCAGGTGCTGTTGAAATGTTGCTACTTAGAAATGGAAAGTTCACAATTGGTAAACTCCATTCAACTCTTTTATCGTAAAGTTTTGTTTTCAATCGACCCTCATTGTCAATTTCTAGATGTAAGTCAAGATATGAGGCCAAATTAACTGTATCTGTAGTATCCTTTATCTCTAGTTCGATGTGATAAAAGCGTTCCAGATAGACATCAAATTTTGAATTATTTAGTGAAAGAACATCATTTATATAGCGGAAAGAAGACTAACTTCTTATCTTTCTTCCTAAGAAGTTCCTGCATGAAGTCAGCCTCATAATAATAAAGAATTAAGTCGGCAAATAGAGGGGCACAGTTTGTTCTCATTGGAATGCCAACAGTCTGTTGAAAAACACGTCCTCCGAACGTAACAAATATGTTGTTAATCAAGAAATCAAGCATCTTCACAATATCAGTTTGAGAGATTTTTTTTGTTTGAATCCGTGTGATCCTTTACAATGTAGGAGTTATCCCTCCTAATCATGCTAATACAAGCTACTGGTATCTACGTTGGACATTATTTTTGATGAAGCAAAGCAATACCAACTCTTTCAATTTGTCTTTTAGTTTGGAACGTGGAATACTTGTGTCAAGAGAAGAAAAGTCAAACTTTTTTAATACTGTTACAAGATTAAAGACAGTTAGATTATATGTACTCTAAAAGATCTTTTGAATTTGTATGTATCCACATCTGATTCACGCCACCTCTAAAAAAGGCAATTTCACATTAACTTTGAAGTCCGTCTTTGATTGCTGATAAAATAGATTTCTATAATTTAGAAAGAGGTTTCGTGGAGCACTTGGAAGACCCAGCATGTACCTGTACAAAGTCAGAAATATGACAGTTGTTTTCCATTTGTTTGATGTGTTTGTGTTTTGATATTGCCATTTGATTTGGGACTTTCCGTTTTGAAATTGCCTTGAAGTTCAGTATATTTGTAATTTTCCTTTTTTTCCTAATGGTTTATTTCATTTATTTCCATAGCAGGTTGACATAACAAAAAACTATGTTGCTATAAAAAGCTATATTGTAGTGCAACAAAATTAAACTGTTGAATATTTTTTTTTTTATATAGAAGGTGTCAGACCACCAATAACTCCCTCCAATTGAGAACGTAAAAGTAGCCCGACTCTGACTCAAAGTAGTGCTTTTGATGTCCTTGTTTACTTGAACTAACCAACAAATTTGCAGAAATTAAACTTTTGGTGAAAGAGAAATATATCTAGACCATTGTGAGCAAAACTTTACTTGTCTATGTGTTTGCATTAGAAATTGAGGATTAATGCGCTCCATAGTATACTAACTTAAAATGTCCAGAAAACCAGGGGTTAAGCTTGGAATACCTCTGTTCGAAGGTCAGCTATTTTGTTAGAAGGCTTTAAAAGTATGGTGAAAATTGGCATATAGAAAGCTGATACATGTACAATTTAGGATATACCTGGTTCCTATGAAGGTAAATTATTTAGAAAGCTGTGAAAATTGCAAAATGAGGTAAAACAGATAATGATTGTTAATTGGTGGTTGACACCTTTAAGTAGGAGGAGATTGATCAAACACATTCCGATATATTCATATTTTAGAATGGATTTCAGTTGTCATATTTCATTTCGTATAAAACATCATATATCGTGATGCAATCTGTGTTTGTAAAACGGGATATTAGTCAAATGTTCCACACCTTGACTTCTCTGTATTGCCAACGATTTTTTTTCTAGATTATTGAAGTAAACTAATCTTCGTAATTTTTGTAATTCAAGGAATGTTTGATGCTTTATTACATGTAGATGACTCGTTTGTACAGTCTATGTCTGCGTTTTCTTTTACATTAGATAATAAATCAGCTGTATGGACATCATGATTATATTTAAATACACAAACACACATATATAAGTTTGCAGCGATGCATTTCTTAATCGCTTGACTTTTGTAAAGTACGAATTACGAAATAAGAAATGTCTGTCAGTGAAAATAGTCATTTTCTATCACATTTTTTTCAGAACCTTTTACTCTCCTAAATGTGTTGTCTTTTTTCTGTGTTCTTTCTTGATTTTGTAAGGTTGTCATGAGGTCAATAGGTTTACGAATGGACCATTTACTTTTTTTCTTCTCCATTTAAACTTGACAAAAAAAGATTTCAAAATAAGTTCCATATTTAAACTTCTAAATATATGTATAAAAGCCTTATATGAACAAATACAAATATATTGTCAATAATTCAGATTGTTTGACGAAATAAATTACAAGAATGCAGTATATATTGCTAAACTGCTTTCTGCTGGTATTGGTTGTCTGTGTTTATTTCGCAGTAGAAGTCCTCGAAGCAGGTAGGTTACTTTATTTTCAGTCAGTTCACTTAATGTTTCTGTATTAATATCGAAATTTACAAGAATTTTATTTTATTTCTTACTCAGATTCGTGAAAGATTACTTATTTCTCATTAAAAAAACACGCCAATTATTGGAAATTGACCAAAGCAATGCATGATCATTTTTTTTTCGTTCTTAAAGAATCTGTTTCGCTACAGAAGAGTTTTATTGACTTGTCTTATCTGCGACTTATTCCTGCTGCTTTCGAATCTTTTAAGATTAAATTTGTTAATTGTTACCCACACTACACAAATTATGCTTCCTTATAAGAAAGTAACCCTTTATCTATGACAGGAAATGCAATCCGTGACATACGTATAATTCTTAAAATATATACTCAATAGGCAGAAGCAGCTTAAATAGTGCTACATAGAACAAATGAATGACAATTGAGAAGCTAAATTATCTTGTTTACAATAAATGTCTGCTAAACAGGCTCTCAATATCAGTACCTAAATACATGTATCAATGAAGATATAAAGCGGATTATTTGTTTTGTATTTTAAGATCGATTGGTTTACGTTTGAAAATTAAGTCTTTGAACATATATGTAGCATTGCCTGTAGCATTGCCTGTATGTTTCTCTCGTTTCTCTCTGTAGTTAAAAGTCCACGATAAAAAAATCTTGCAAGAACAATATTGGATTTGAACAAAAAAATTGTCTGGTTGCCGCTTGCCATTTGGTTAACAGATATACGGCCTACTTTCGTAATTTTATGTATTCGTTTGTTTTTGTGAAATAAAAAGTTTATCTCGATTTCAGCAGCAGAAACTATTATACTGAAATGATTGAACCCTTTGCCTACTCTGCTATTTAGTTCCGCCATCAGTAGTATGCGTATTTTAATATAAATAAAGGGGACTAATCAAACATGAAATTGAAAAAAAATCAGTCGGTTAATTTCGTCATCAGGTAAGTTATAGACAGTCTTAATTTCTTACGTCAACGCCGTTCGTAAATCGTATTTCAATCGAACCCACTCCCTACAAACATTTCGTACTAAATGTTATATCAATATGATTTTAGGTCCATAAGGAGAAAATGGAGAACAAGGTAAGTAAAACAGCATACATTATTTAACTTTTGTTACTGCTTTGATTTGAGCGTCACTTATCAATCTTGACTAGCCCGAACGTGCATTGATCTTTGTAATGAACTTTTCAGCAGTCAGTAGTATTTTCAGCTGTTACACCACAATTCAATGAAATAAAGCATTTCGATTTCACATACAATTAAAACTATATCACATAAAATGCATGCGTTTATCTCAAATCAGAAACCTTTAATTCAGCAGGTGTCATGTACAGCTGTATATTTGCTTATTTTCCCTTCTTTCTAGAATGTAAGTTGTTTTCGTTTAAATTGTTTTACTTCAATATTCCGTTACCAATACAGCCTGATTATTGATATGAGTTTTGGTGATCTCAGAAAGCCGTTTGATGATAAAGAAATGTTAACCTGTTGGTTATTTGATGTCTGATTGAAAAATGTTCCATTTGCAATAATGCATATTGTAATATTATCGACTTTGAACTAACTGGTATTAAATTACCTTGTTTTCAGTTTTACTTCATCAGCAATAGTTAAGCTTCGAAAACGTAACGTCAATGTCATCCTTTATTTAGATTTGTCGTGGAACGCATTTTGTTGATTCAGTTAAAAAAATCATACTTATCATAACATTTATTCAATTATAGGATCAAAAGAAGAGATAGGTAAGTAAAATAGCATGCAACATCTCAACTGCAGTGTGTAACGTTCAAACTATTAGAAATACAAGTGTATTGATGATCTCAACAAAGTATACCGGGTTTTTACTGCATTTGGCTTTTGTTTACCTTGTTCTTCGAGAGGCACTGAAGAGTCTTGTAAGTAGATAAAACGTGACTCTAGGGATACAATTTTGTTAACGTGGAATCTAAGGCGAGTTTACTACACATTCATATGCATGTAGACAGAGACATTCGCTGTCACATCATCATTTTAAGTCATATAAGATATTATTCTTGCCACGTTAAACAGTTTTGTTATAATCATAAAATTGCAACAACAAATAAACTTTTAAAGACATAAACAATTTATGACGATGTATGATCTGTTTTTTAATAAATGCACAATGTATTGTCCTACATTTGTTACGCTTTTCATTCACACCCACAACTTAACTTAATCATTGATATGGGTTTTCGACAATTAGGATTTGCAATACAGTATTGCTGTAAAGATAATTTGTTTTTCATCATTTCATTGTACATGAATAAGTCTTTTTTTTGTCATTTGAAATGGTTTTCCTTTTGTCATGCCTTTCAAAGCTTTTGCCTCTCTATGGGTTTTCACAGTTTCAAAGCCGCTATGTTGGTATCGTATTGTTAACACCTACATTATTTCGTGGGATTTGTTAACAGTTTCATTTGTACTCGTTATGCGTATTCTTCAATGTATATTGAAGAACCATAGGACCATAACAAATGTGTTGTCAATCAAATATAATTTTCCTCAATTGTCTATTGAATTGTCGTCAAAAGAAATACTCAAATTGCAATAATTAAACGTCAACGTCATCCTTGTTTATTTATCTTAATATTCTGTATCTCAAGAATCTTCGCTACCTGGTGCAATACAACTAGCTTTATAAACGACCGTTTTAGATTGATAGTATCTACATAAAAAAGTTAAAACAGCAGAAAAAATGACAGGTTCGTGTGCTTGTTTTCGAGATTTTAGGCTTTCCAAATTTAGCGGGAAACAATTATCTTAACACTTTTCATACATTTGACGTAGGCAATCCTTTTCTTTCATTTGTCTTTCAAAAACAATGGCATAATAACAAGATTTATTTAAGATTTTTAAACTATATTTTTTCAGTTTATGGGAAGAAAAATAAGAAACACAATTTATAATTGCACTACATGGATAAAAGCAGAGAATTCCGAATATCTGGCAAAAATTTAAAAACAAGAGTAGCAAACATCCTAAACATAATCAACAAAAATATAAATTCAGAAGGAGACGCTTAATATGAAAGTATGACTGTATTTGTGCTTTAAGTCGAATGCATCTTCTTAAATGCATTTTATCTACGTAAAGATGACAGTCGTATTCATCAAAATCCAACTGCCATTGAACTTTATGTAAGTACGTAAATTATAGAACGATACGTTTTCTCTCTTTCGGGACCAATAGGACATACAGGACCGAAGGGCATGACCGTTTTTGACACATATCTAATACATCCTATCACAAATTCTGTAATGCTAGATCATCCCAATCGTATAAACGGCATGATACCTGTTATAACAATAATAGTTTTCTCACTACTATTGAACCAGTTGACATAATGTCATTTTAAAGCCTTACACTTGAATTATGATTGAAAAATCGATCGCATGCTTATTTGATTAATGTCAATAGTTTGTTTTAAAACAATACAGTAAGTTGGATTTAAAGAGTAATTCGATATATTATAAAAGGAATTAAAGCACTGACACGATCTTCAGAAGTGTTTTATTCTAGCAAGATGTGAAGATCATATTTATATGTATATCTTTAGCTGCCACAACATTGAATACTCGGGTCTCCTATCGTGCTTACTATTCAAATATATTGTTGAAGTTTAACAGAACAAATTTAGTTTCAATAAATCAAAATGGTAAAACTATCCTTTGTTGCATTTAGATATTTCAGTTGCTCACGGGAAAATGAACATATAATTTTCTTTTCTTTGATCGGTGATGTTCCTTTGACACCATCTTAAGATATTTAGATATATTACAACTATGCCTCGACTGAAGTGATGTTTTGGTATTCGATGAACATAATCTATTCAGTCAAAGACAATATTAACTTTGTGTTGTGTTGCCACACAAAGCTTTACTGAATTCATAAAGATTTTGTTTTAAAGTTTGGTTGTGCCACAAAAAAAATTAAAAAAAAAATTACACCAAACAGGAAAGGACATTTTCATTTTACAGAGATGAAGACACATTTAACAGAGCCCGGAAATAAGGAAACGAGCCGGGTAAATTTATGGATCCTAAAAAGAATTGTTAAAACGGGTAACTTAATCAACCCTATACTTATAAATAAATATTGTGTTATAGATTTGGTAATCCGTACATTCAAATTTAAATTGTTTTATTTGTATATAAATTCATGTGTTTGCAATCTGTCGATACATGTTTCTTGGCATTATACAAAGTTATGCTTTTCTCTGACTGTTTGCGTCTTTATATTCAATCCAAAAGAAAATGCCTATACCAAGTCAGGAATAAAACAGCTGCTATCCGTTTGTTTGATGTGTTTCAACTGTTGAGTTTGTCCATTTGATTTGAAACTATCCGTTTTGAATTTTCCTCGGAGTTCAGTATTTTTGTAATCTTGCTGTATTATGCATATATAGCGTCACACGATAGACATGAACATAGTTACAGCTATTGATGTGTCTTTCAGCCAAATTGGCTTTAAACCGGAAACTATCAACTCAAAGCGCCTTTCATGCTGTCAAATACTATAAATATCCACGACGTGTAAGCTCTATATGACCTATCATAACACTGGATTATAAGCCATGTTGACAGAAAGAGCTTGATATATAATAGATATAGGAAGATGTGGTGTGAGTGCCAATGAGACAACTCTCATATAAGAATTTATTCGGCAGACTAAGACTTCTTGGATACATTTGGTTTGAACGAAATTATCAAATAGTACAGTTAAACATTGTACCAAATGTCATACTTTGAAGACAAAGGTTTAGCAAGCCATTATAAGGTTGTTTACTTGATTTGAATCATGTGTTACCATTAGGGCGTTGTTCCAATGTCCTGTTTAAGGTAAATCATTTGCATTGCAAATAATATGATTTGATACAGGTTCAATATAACCAAATTACTATATTTCTGTTAATATCTTTTGTTGAATTTTTAACTCATTTTTTACTTTTTAAATCAGCCGATAAACATCAAATCTGTTTTTTTATTATTATACCCAATATGCCTGTTTATAATTTGTGTTCCAATAAGTATCTGACTTCAAATTATTTTTGTTTCATCATTTTGATTAAAAGTACAATATGTACTATATCAGACGTCGACTAATTCTAATTTTTACTGACACGTTTTAGCCACATACGCACATTTGTTGTAACACATAATTGATCTATAAATGTGTCTTTTGAAAAGATAAGTCATACCGTCAAACATGTGATTCAAGACATGAAAACGTAATGCTAACTTGTATTAAACAAAGTCGATTACGCCTCCACTGTGGATCAGCTGCTATTGCAATTTACAAAGGATATAAACAAATTTTATCAATGCTTCTCTTGTGTCAATATAAGACGTCTCAGGAATTGAGTTTATGATTATTAAAATCATGAAAGAACTGCTTTTAAGATTTAGTCACGTTGCTTTACTTATTTCTGTATCATTCTATAGTCTAACAATCTATTTTAACAAGGGGTCAACTAAATACCATATATTACCACTAAATATTTAAATAATAATTTACCCGATACGTTTTTATGAAAAACAAGAAAATGTATCTCTAAAAGAATATAACGATTATTTGTCTAAATACGTAAATACAAGCTGATATAAACTACAGATGTACCATGAACCTATAAAGTCGCATCAAGGTGCGGACGGGATATATTTTTTACTTTTTCATTGATGTACACATGAACATATATTATACGTTTGTTTAGATCACACAAAATCATACATATGATAGTGTATACATCCAATCCATCCTCTAGGGTGGGTCACGATTGGGTTTTAGGCCAGCATCAGAGGAGGGAGGAGGCGATTTACAACTGTATTACGGTTTAAAAACAGAATAAAAAATATGTAAAAAGTGCATCATATAACAATGTATAGTTTCTTTCTTAATTTTCTATTTCACATGCACAAATGTCATATTTTTCAAGTCTTCATCGTCAGTTGAACTCTTATCATATGCTATCATTACACAAAAACTCTGATAAGGATAACTGTTGATCATATGGACTAAAATTCATTTCTGAAACAATTATTTGCGCAGAATTGCTTTTAATTTTACGACATATTTTTAAGTTCGAATATTTAATGATTAGGATGATCATACAAACCTAAAAAAAGGCAATTAAAATTAAAATATCATATACAAACTATCTTACTTCAGGAGTTCTTACTGACATGATCATGATCAAAAGATCAGCTAATAATTGAAGACACCGTTTGCAATATTATCAGCTTACTAATATGACTAACTTTAGATTCTTTCTTTCATTTCTGATTAAAGTATATTTTTTTTAGCATTTGTGTGAACCATTTACTTGGCGAATGCATTAATAACAACTATATACATACAACGATACTTTGTAAATTAAAGTACAACTTGGTACAGATACCTGTATATTTATACTAACCAGTCTTTAGAGGCTTATGATCCACTGTAAATTATGTATGAAAGTTTATATAAATATATTTCAAAATCATATTATTACGTATTATATCGGAGGTTTAATTCTTGTTATTTAGAATGAAGTTTCAATATATTCGTTGTGTTTAATATTTTTAAATGCGATACTATTGATGAAAGTATCTAAATAATTGTATATCGATATTGATTTCTCATTGAGTTTGATAAACACTAGCTGAAACTTCTCACTTGGTCTCCGCTGTTGAAACTACTGAACAGAAAGTTGCAAACAGAAATATGAATAAATCTCTTGTCATCTTTTTCGCATATAAATAGTGTAAAAAAAAAGTGGATTTGCAATTGGAAAAGAGGTTGTGTGCATTATTTTATGTAATTTTCTTTGATATCTGGTAGCTAATGAGAATTTCAAGGGATCATGCAAACTTAGTGAACATTTATAGCCATTTTTTTCACTTGATATCTTTGTTTTTGCTATATTCTTTAAAACTGTCGTAGTGGAATGTGTACGATTAATGATACTGTTCCTGTGGTTAGATAATAAATATGACAAATATTCTACAACTATAGTATAAACTATTACTCCTTCATTTAAGAATAAGAAGAAATATCCGTTCTCAAATTTAAATTCCGACGCTATCCATACATTACATTTTGTATATCAAATCATGGGTTTATGTGTTAGTATTTTGCGCAAGATTATCACATGGCAAGCCTGCAATTAAATGCGTGGCTTGATGCAATACTTTTTATGTTTATTTGATGTTATATAATTTTCAACCGTTGCTTTTTTAATAGAAAGATAAATTAATTCTTCACGCCGCGTCTTAATCCTGCAATCAATTCAAATCTTGCTGTTGGATAGTTTTCATACAAATTCATACCTCATTAATAATATGTCATCGGCTTTAGCGATATGCTATGAGATACGTGTAAAAAAAGTTTTATCCTTTTGATACATTTGAACTAATCTAATTTATAATAGTTTATTGTTATCTTCAAAAAGTTGCCATATTATATTTGATTTTATTGAACGTATCAATTATGATGGTTTAATCTTTATCTCTGCATCAGCGTACTTTTTTTTTCTTTTTCCATCAATATCTCAGGACCAGTTCAATAGGACTACATTGGCATGAGGTGATATTTGATAACCATGACACAGAAAGTATTAAATAAATAAAAAGATAGCTGAAACGCATTTTGTGAGGTCGGCAAAGGCATATTTCAAAATGACTATAGGTTGGTTGAGAGAAATATCTAATCATTACTATTTATAATTTGTGTTAACTTATTTGATCACTAATGTTCATTCATTGGCTTTCCTGTGTTTTACCATATCTTTCCGAAGACTTTTGTATATATTCTTTTCTTTTTATCTTTAAAACAAACGTATTGTTTAGTCTGTACAGTTATAGATATAGTTCGAAAACACCTCTCTTAAAACTGATCGATTTTTACAATAACTATTGTAAATGTTTTCCAATAAATGTATAGCGTGCTTTAAGATGAGTAAAAGTGCACCATTTTGTAGGATGAAAACTATGACATTGTGTTTTAAAATTAGGAACGAAGAAATGCATGCAACATTGCAACATGTTCTACGCACTTACTCTTAAACTCTGTCGATGAATTTAAATGACATAAATATTGATTCATCAGTAAATTACTTGAAAACGTCCAATCACGTAGTTAACTTCCTTGGTCGTGTTTTTAATTATAATGTGTAGGAGAAATAGGAATGTAGTGTAAATCAAGTCTGGAATAAAGACCAAGAAAACAAATCAAAAGTAAAAATACAGTATTACAAGATATTTCCAATATACCATATTGATATGTATATAGTAAACAGTAAAATAAATACAAATGAAGAAATAAGAAGAACATTTAAGCGAAAACTCTTTAACCGAGTGGCAAAACCCAAAGCTAAAACACATCAAACGAACATAAAACAACTGTCATATTGAACAACTGAAACAATTGCAGCAAAACATACTATATAGTTTCAATGCGATCTTGAACAAGATGATTACTGTTGCAAGGCAATTATAAACTGATCAAGTGCATATGATTCTAAAAATAATATAGTTTAGTGTTTGATCGTTTAATTATAAAAATCTCCCCCATTTTCAGTTTGTTCAAGCTATTGCACTATTAGAATAAAAATACAAGTTACAACACATATCAAATGTGTACTTGGTTGATAGGATGTAGTTCGACTAGCTACAATAGATTCAACGTGCAACAAAAACAATGTGTTTTTGCCGGTAATTAATTGCTGTATTCCAGTCTTTAGTAATGTCAAAGTTTCGTAATAATTTTTTTCATGACATAATTCAAACGCATTTTTTATTACAATATTAGATAACCAATACAAAAAACAAATTACATGGATTGAGTTTTGATTTTTGTTATATAGTTTTAAGAATACAGCACTACTGAAATTTTTCATACAGGGGTTGAAAACAAAGCAAAGCATATTTCATCTTTTCAGATAAACACAGACATAAATATATACAGGGATATAAGGGGTATACCTAAACAAAACAACATATCTGACAGAAATGTTTAACGTTACTACATTTTGTAGAATCATTCGTGTGTAACTGTTCAAGAGACAAATTGTTATTTACGGCTTCAACATGTTCAGCAAAAAATAAAACTTAGCCTTGACGCACTTGTTTGTGTCTAAATAACAATTAATTGAATGTGGTATTCATCAACGCTTCCTCTGAATGAAGAATACACTTTTATTTTCTTTCCTTATTAATTCTGTAATATTGCTTATAGCTATTCGCAAGTTCGCACAGTATGTACAATTATCTTATACAGCGTTGTTATTTTAAAAACTGACAGAATTAAATGGTAGTGTACAGTTAACTGTCATCAATTGCAAACTAAATGCACATACATGAATGTGAAAACCAAAGATTAGTTCATAAGAAACTGAAATTAAAAAATGGTCTTTGTACAAAACTTCAAATTGCAGAACCAACGAAATTATCTGAGGAACAACTATTTTATTAGAAATACATATTGAGTACGTCAATCCACATTTTATATGCTATGATTTTGTGGAATATTACATGTCCATGTACACATCCATTGATAAGTAGTATTTCTTGAAAAAATAAAAAACAAAATGCGTTTGTTTGTTTCGCCAAGGAGGCTGGCGTTAGAAGTCTGGCTTATTCTGGTATTCATTCTGTGTAATTCTAAAATTAATTCGCTTGATCACTTTCTTGCAACCAAATATGCACGACTGAATTAAAAGAATTGACTTATTAAAATAATGGTTTAATTACAACACCATCATTTTGGAAAATAGAACCGAATCAAAATCAGTTGTGTTACCAGTTTCAATTATTGTTTTCAAATTGTATTTAACTCGGTCATATTCACACTTTTCATTTGCTGTCAATTTAATATTTTGAAGAAGTTTTTTAAATAATTTACATGCTAAAGTATGTATTGTTTTCTAGAGGCAAATTACAACAACTAAGAAATCTAAACAAAAAAAAACTTTCATTAATGACCCAAATGAATTATTTAAACATTTCTAGAGTTTTCAGAAGTTAAGGACACGTCTAGTTGTTCTGGTGTTTTTCTCTGACAGTTGATGTGTTTTCCTAGGATTTATGTTGTAACCTGGACATGTTTTCTCTTATTATAATCGTTGTATGACTTTTGCACAGCGGTATAATACTGTCACCTTTATTAATATGAAAAGTGAACAAAAGACTCAGCATAGCTTATTAAATATTAGTTTTGTCTTTTAAACTCCTTTTCTAGCTAACATTAATTAGCTATAAATAAGGAATATTCATGATTACAGTTAAAATCATTAAAATGATGAAATATCAACTTCTGCATTTGAAGGTTATTTGTTGTTATCGCTCTAGCATACGGTGTTAATATGACATGTACAACATTCAAATAAGACAAAACTAAAATAAGACAGCAATTCAACAATGATCTGCCCTTAACAGTATGATTTTCGACGCGTAATAATTTCCTGTATCATTTAATGAAACATGATATATAATTATATATCTTAGACTCTTCTTTTTTTAATGCCAGATATGTTTCTCTCTGTTCTTAGTTTTTCTCCTAAAATGCAAAAACATGAACCCTACTTTTTCCTTTAAAAAAACTCAATAAGGAAAACTTGATGTGAGTAACACAACGTATATCAAATAATCTAACGACAAAGTCATCATATGGAAGACTACTGAGCTGTTGATTGTATCCAGAAGGCATTTAAACAGTAAGACGATGGTAGAAATTGTAAAAACATCATCTAACATTATGCATATATTTGGATCATATGCATTAATCATGTTAATTAAACATATCATTCTTGTGCGAAATTCATACTAAGAAGACAGTACTTTTTGGGCTAATGAATCTGTTTCATTGTTGACCCTAGCATCTGAAAAGCTGTTTTAAGATGATTAATAAAGTGGTGGTAAACATACATTTCCGTTTGAGCTATTTAAATTTTGTCTCAATTGGTTAATAAAAAATCATTGAAACTTGACTTGAAGCAGGCGCAAACATGCGGCGATATTAAACATTTTAAGTTTGTATTCCGATTATTGGATTTATGTGATAGATACATGTACGTTTATAAGATAACCCTTGTTGGTTTATTTAGACAACTGTATAACGATTGCTTGATCATCAAGTATATGTTGTATAAGGCTAGCTCTCCATGCAGTTTCAGTTAAATCAAATAGGAAGTAAGTAAAGACGTCCGTAGTGATGCGAATAAAATACATAATTACCTAAATAGAGTCTTCGTAGTCCAAGGAACAACAAAATATCCTAGTGGTTGGTTGGCATTTGTATTAGTCTAGTTGATTTAATTTTGATGTGCAAGAACTTAGACCGTTACTATCAATTTTACTATATAAATTGTTAGACATTATTATTATATTCTTACCTTTTTAGTGTTATAATACTGGTTGGCATCTGTTCCAGTGATTGTCATATGTATATTATGTTTATTGTATTTAACAATCATAGCAATGATTCTGAGGTTAGAGTCAAATATTTGCAATTGACTCTAACAATTTCTAAAACGAATCGTCCTATGTTTTGTATTGATTAAGCATTTATTCAATGTGTTTTATTTTTGAAGATTGGATATAGATTATCAAAACATTTTCTTTGTAATTAGTATTATCAAATATACGTTTACTTACAAATGACTAGAGACACCTTATCGTTTATGATTCGTAGGGTCATGTGTTGATGTTTTTATTATCAATGTATTAACTATATATATAAAAAAGGACATTAATGACACATCAAATGAATAGACTTTGAAAAAAGTAGCCATTGAATGTCTTAACATAATACAACCCTAGTTTAACAGAGACGAATTGTCAGATCTGTGTAAGATCTACATGATGCTACTGATGTTTGTGAAATATCAGACAAAATTAGTATTACATGGATAGTCCCCGATGAGACAGACTAAAAGTACAAAAAAAAAGTTAAAATCAGATTTTTCCGATTATCAGAACAATAGTTTTAGACAATGTTGGATTTGATATTGTATATACATTTGTAAGTGTATTTAGACGGTGCAGGATATTCAATTTCCGGGCGATGACGGGAAGCAACTGAAAAGCATAAAAAAGACACCGAGTCTTCAACTGTGTATTTCAATCTGATGTTAGATGGATGATTGTTTTTTTTTTGCACTTCAAGAAGTTTTGAACAACTCATGTTATACATTCATTATTAATGAAATTGAAGTAATGAATTTGTTTAGCTTGAAATGCATTTAGATACATATGCTTCTGATCTCAATTTAAGTAACACATTATGTGTATAAAAATGTATTTAGGGTTTTGAAGTATGTTGATAAGCTATCTTTTTTGGCTTAATCATTTCTAAGAGTGACTTGTGATGTAGTGCTTATTACGGATTAGTGAGTGTGATAATTCTGTTTATTATTGATTGATCGATGTTTGCCTTACGTCGCTATATGATTAAACAAGTATGATATGATAATTTATATTTTTATACTTCACGTTAAAATGCCAGATTTCGATTATCTGATACGCAGGAGTTAATTTACTCTTTCCCCTGGATGAGCAGGAGACATTTTTTTGTTAAATATCAACATCTAGTGAAGACCAAATTATCATAGATTAGCAAAGTACCTACTACCTTTTAATTCGTTAAACATATACTTTCAAATGACATCAGACACCTTTTTTTCTAAGATAAATGTGATCATGTTTTTTCTAAATTTATATATGTAAAAAAGACATCATTGACACCTTAAAAGAATAGACTTTGAAAACGGTAGCCATTGAATGTCTTAAAAAATACAAGTCCAGTTAAAACAGAGGATAATTGTCAGATCTGTGTAAGAACGACCGGATACTAATGACGTTTGTGAAATATCGAACACAATTAAATCACAAGGACAATCCACGATTAGACTGCCTATAAGTACAACAAAAGGATAACATCATTTTTTTCCAATTATCAAAACAATTATATTGGATTCCATCCTGTATATAAGTGTATTGAGACGAAGCAGGAATTTCAATTTCCTGGCAATGACGAGAAGCAGCTGGAAAGCATTAAAGAGACCGAGTCTTCGATATGTTTAACTGTGTATTATAATCTGATGTCCGATGAAAGATTGTATTTGTTGCACTGCAAGAAAATTTAAACAAACTGTGTGAAATATGTGTTATTATTGAAATTGAACAATTGAATTTGTTTTGCTTGAATTGCATGTAGATAAATATGTTTTATTTTGAACTAGACAAACACATATTAATCAAATAATTTAACAATCATTAATTGACATTACTTAATTCAATTGTTTATTGCTACTTGCTTTACATTTAGAAGAACTTACAACACCGAGATGAATTACAAAACATATTCAGAACAAATATAAGTTTTTTTTAATACTTTGAAGGGTATGTGGTATAATTATCAATAACACAAATCTAAAAAGAGAGGACGAAAACTAATGCGTCAAGTTAAACTTTTGTAATAGTCGAGTAATACTAAAACGATAACAAGTTAATAGCACATCTATAAATGTTTGCAAAAGCAACATAAATCTAAGGGGTCAACACATGTGTTTAAATGTCCAAAATATACTTTATCAATTATATAAAGGATTATTCGTTTTGAATTTGATATGTCCTTTTTCTAATATTTTACTGTTTACTTTTTGGAAGTCTTTAATTCTATATGGTAGTGAAGTATATCGTTGCTTGTTGCTTGTCTGTTCAAAGTGGGAATATATGAATTTGGACATGGTTAAGTCAACTAATGGACCTCTTGACAGCTTGTTATTTTTATTTCAACCTAGATAATACTGTTCAAACTTTAAGTAATTCATTTTATCATGATATACTATAGGTTGCATTTCTATAAATTGTGACAATGCAATTTCCCTTAGTAACTCCTTTTACGGCTAAAACTGTACCACTTTTACTAGGAAGTTGTGAAAAAAAATCGTATCCTAGAATTGAAAGTCCATATGCACTCCATTTTTTTTTCAAAGGTCAGAATATAGGGCTGTGCGGCATATTTTCAACGTTTTTGTGCCCCGAACTTCTCAGAGTTTAAAGTAACACTAATTTTCTTAACTACCCCTACCTCGAAAGAAAGGTTACCACATATTTCAATATAAACAATACAACACATGTTTATTTACTGGTAACATTTCCAAGTTATGTCTCTGTGAAATGGAACACAGAGAGAATAACTGGGAACCAGTATGTAAACAAAAATTAATTTTCTATTAATATTCAAGATTTCCCCAAAAGAGGCGTGGTTTGAGAAACATTTTTTTCAAATAAAATCAGTTTTTTTCACATTTATACTCATTTATCAGAAATATAGCCTTAAAGAAATCACTGTGCGTAATCTTAGTTTTTCTTTACCATACATTGTATACCCTTTCCCCTCTTTCAATTTTTTAAAGAATTTGAAAACAAAATTTAAATTATTGCCAGCTTACCCTATTTGCATATGTTCTGATATGAAATGCCTAGAATTTGTTTAAAACTGTTTTGATAACATGTTGAAAGAATATCAGAATACTTTAAATGTAATGTTTATCAGTCGGTCATAATAACATACAAGATTATATAAAGTATCCAATCCTGCCTCTGTCGCCAGTCCACATCTTACAGTATGCCTATTTGCCAATTAAAGTACATATTTTCTGCCTCAAATGGTCAACTTTGAATTCTTGTCTAAACAGTATCATCTGTAACCATATATCTGAAACAATTTAGCTAATATATACACTAGAAGTGTTCAAACAAGGCCATATTTCCAATAGTTGTATTTATGCAGATACCAGTCTGAGATATAAACTCATTTAAAATGTTATAGAAATGACTGTTTACATCTGATTTTTGCATAACTTCCTAGCAAAGCTATTGTTTTTTTTATATTAATAACTTGAAAATCATAAAATCATAGCATTTACAAGTAAAATTATTTGTTTTATGACCCAGGGGTAGGCAATTTTCTATGTGTTTTGCCCCTAGAGCCTCAAATTTTCTAAATCATTCTGCTGTTTCTAGTAATTTGGAATATTTAGTACATATTCAGGATACAACACATTATTGTAAGTTTTGTTGAGATATTTTTGTATTTCTAACTTGTATTTATTATGCTGTGGTGACAAAAAGGCGGATGTAGGTGTTAGAGCTAATTTTTGGGTTATCGACAGGACACAAACATGCCATAAATAATATTCAGGAAGGATCTACGAGTTTCAATGACTGCGAAGAGTAAATATAAGCACTTTTAACAATTTAACTGACAAATATGCAAAGATTATGAAATAATTTTGTATTCAGGACTTTAAGTAAACTATGCATACTGTAAACTGTGAATTTATGCCGATTCATCAGACTGAGGGCCCAGGATTCTATTAATCTTCATGAATTATTTATAAAACTTCATATTTGATTTAATTTCTATAAAATCTGTGAAATAAAGCAAGTTTGGTTTAATTCTGAATGTTCTCTTTTTTCACCCAATATAGTTACTTTAAACTCAGACACAAGGTGCATTTATATGTGTATTTATCTCGTGAAACAAGGTATTAGCTTGTTTCATTGCACTTTTGTCATACATCTTTCAATACAAATTTCGATATGTTATCTTTAAAAAACGGAACCCAGCAAATTTTAAAAAATATTGTTTAAATGGCGCATGTTAAGTTGTTTAAGAATGTATTGTATTTGATACATGGTTTATGACATCAACGCATTTTAATATAATCAATAGTAAATTGAATAAACAGATATTTATCATATCAGGCACTGACAGTTATCTTGTGTTAAACGCTTTTCATTCTATTGATACATACCTATATTAAAATGCATATTAATTGTGAGACACGCTTTGCATTAATCAGTCCTTAGCACCATTTGAAACTCAAAAGAACATATTATACCGTGTACACAATTATAATTTTGATAAAATTGCATTTTGATTAATTCATGTTTTGGTTAAACATGTTACAGGGAAATACCACTATTTATACTACTACTAATAATTCATTGAAATTTTGCATGCAGACAGATCATACTTATTACAATATTTTAGTGGAAAACATTTTGGGGGCACCGATGTTATTTTCGAGATATGACGTCATCAAAACTGAAAGAATTGCGTTATACCAAAATATGGAAATAGCGCTCTAAATTGCTTTAAAATGGCAAAATTATTGAAAAACGATTTTAAACTGGAATATTCAAATACAGTCAAATGTTATTTGTACCTTAAACACATTTGATTGTCTCTGTTTCCTTATTTTTGGCGGCCTTTGGACATTTCCCGCCATTTTTAATTGCTATTTATAATAGATTTTTCTTGAAATGAAAAAAATCTACTAATGTTTTTCCCTTCAAACTTAGGCATAAATTGCAGCTTCAGGGAAGATTTAAAAAAAATAAATAAAAAAGGGGATTCACCAATGTTTTAAATCCGTTAAAACGGGAATAATCTGATCGTCGAAATTTGGCGGGAACTATAAACTTTTCTGTTAACGTTATAGAACGGCGTTGCTGGCATAACAGCATTTCTTGCAATGCTTGGTCTGATATAAAATGTATTAACTATATCATGAATGAACATTTCTTTTTTAGGTATTATGATTATTCATTAATATTTTTATCAATCTATCGAATCGTTAAATATAGGTACAGTAACATTTTGTTGTAAAGTAATTGTCAAAGTTGAAGTCATCTTTAGTAATTAAGTCTTTCCACTTTTCTGTGGAAAGACTTATTGTTTTTCTTCTGATTATTATTATTATTATTTTTTTTTCCGCCAAATTTTGTTCTTGCGATAAATGTTTGTTTCGCAATATGTCGCTTAAATATTTCTCATATGGTATCGTATAGTTTATGCGCTTTTAAATTTTACCCTGCTAAGCCGAACCATTTTCTTTGTAAGAGTTATCTCCCTATTCACTGTTTATCATCTGTGTGCATCTCCTTCGTAACAAAAAAAGATAGTGACAAAATTCTTTTTACAAATTGTTCGTTACATCCTCAGTAATTTTTGGCGCATTTAGATCGAAGCGATTCGATGAAATTTTATAGGAGTTATCTACCTTTACAAAATAAATTTGTCGGTATGTTTAGTTAACTCATAAACCGTTAACCGTATAACCCTGGAATGTTTTTATTTGAGTCCAATGGGTCCCAACTTAGAAAATGAGGTCAAGGTCAAAGGTCAAGGTCAAGTTCTAAATTTTGACTTTTGCTTGTTTTTGCATTTTCTCCGACACTTTGAGAGATACACATAAAAGAACAAGTGCAAAATGTCAGCTTTATTGTAATGAAGATATGTTACATTTAGTCCTATACAATTAAATGGCATCTTATAGGAGTTGGTGCCCCTGAAATGTCTTGATATGAAGTTATTTGATTATAACTTCAATTAAGTTCATTATAAAGACATTTGACCTCATACAAAAGGTTAAGTGACTAATGACCTTGAAAAATGGCTACCGGAAGTGACCTTTAGAAAACCGTAAGTAGCTATTTTTGCAATTTCTTTCACCTAAAAGTACCCAGAATCCATATATTTTGTCATATAGATACATGAACAGATTACTGAAGACTAAAAATGACTTCCAACAAACCGGAAGTGGCCAATTATCTCCCATTCTACATACAAAAGTATATAGAAACTATATATTTTTGGAATCAGTGTGAAAGAAGCTATCATATGAGACCGGATGTGACATTAATTTCACCGGAAGTAGCATATTATCTCCCTTATATCACTCAAAAATATAATTAAACCATCATTTATCGCATCAGTATAAAGAAACTACCTTCTTATCCAAATTACTTTAGTTTGGAAAGACTTTCAATTGTTCTCTGAACAATTGGTTTTTAATTCTTAATTGCATTTGTTGTATAGGAAAAACGAATGTTTGTCTCCGATGATGCCGTATTATGCAAATCTTTATAGGTAAAGAATCTTCTCTCTCAGAAGACCGAAGGTATCCGTGCTAAAAAGTAACACGTTCCTTTTAGACTACAGCAAGACTAATTTCATGAGCTTGTCTATTCGCACCGTGTAGATAAAACCTGAAATGCCGTGTTTAAAATTACATAAACTCAAAATATTAATAAAAACTATTTTCGTAAGGAATTAAAAAATGGTTACCATTTCCGTAATTACACAACGCTTCATTCGTCAGTTATTCGAACTGTGGAAACCAATTTTTTGTCTGAGTTCTATCATCCCGCACCCATTTTTCATACATCGTTTCGTGTTCATTGTACACAATGTGTTCAGTGTTCATCGCCTGGGTATGAAAGCTTTATGTATTACTTTTATATGATATTTCCGTTCGATTATTCGCGCAACCTTGGTCTGTTATGAGAAATACAATGCATCTGATAATTCAGTGCTAATACAGCTTGACAATAAAAGACACATCGATATATTGATATCAGGCACATAATGTTCCCTGGCAGTTGATATGTAATAAAAAATGCTTTTAACTTATAATAAACGGAACTAGTTTTTTTCTTATTCTGTTACATCTCTTCGTGTTTCTGTGCAAAGGTTGATATATTTTATCTAACTCTAGTTTGTTTTGTTTTATCAGATGACAAGTGAAGTGTTGATAACATGTGTAGACATTTTAATTAGTTCGAGTTCCAGTTAGATTTTGAGTTGAAGTTCGAGCATCATTTTGAGTTCGCATACTAACTCGAGTAAGAGTTCTAGATAAAGCTCGAGTTCCGCTTAGAACTTCCAATTTCTAGTACTACTGGGGGATATTATGAGAAATGTTGGTAAAGGTTAAAATTTTGAGATCCGATATTATTGTATATCCGATGAAATTAAGAGAAATATTGCAGTTTCTATTTTCTGTTGGTGCACCTCTTTTTCTTTGAATGTTTATTCTTTTATCACATTTATGTTTCAATATGGTATATATACTTTTTTTACTAATACGGATTAAGAATAGGTAATTTAAAAATGACTGATTAATTCTGTTTGCCATTTTCAGCACTCTGATATATCATGTTGGCCATTATTTTTAAAGAACCAAGGTATCAAGAGAAAATCAGCTGCCTTTGTATTAAAAAAAATCGTAAGGGTTCCGCGGAACCCAGTGTCTCGCTTCCTTTTGCTATTAATCCCTCGACAAAAATGAGAGGGAAAAAGTCAACATTCCACTCGATACTATCTTTTCATTGTAAGAGGCTTCTGTCCAAGATTGGTAAAAATTAAAGATAGTTTATGAATCTAATAAATGTTTTAAAAAATTTAACTGTAGACTGTATGTAATATTACCTGGAAGAAAAACTAAGGTCATTTATAAATAAAATACCGATAAACAGGTACAAAATTTTAACAAAATTTACTTCTAGATACTAGCTTTTAATCATAAACAAACTTCAGTCCAAGTTTGGTACAAATCCAGAATAGTATAAGAAAGTTTTAAAATTTTTTTACCACAAAGTCAATGTATTGTATCCGGGCAGAAAACCTAAGTCTATTTATAAGTAAAATACGGAAAAAATGGATATTCTTTTTTTCAAATTTACTTGTGGATACTATTTTAAGATCATAAACAAGCTTCTGTCCAAGTTTGGTAGAAATCCAGAATAGTTAAAGAAAGTAATTCAAATTTCAAAAAATTTAGAAACAGAGGGAATATTTGTGGACACCGACGCCGACAGAATGTAGGATCGCTATGTCTCCCTTTTTCGACTGAAGTCGAAGGATCGACAAAAATTCATGTCCTTTTCAGTCATGATCGGATTCCGACAATCTCTATATGTCACTGTTTTTTGACAGGCAAGTGATCACATTGAGAGATATGAACACGCACCTACATATGAACTACTAATTTTTGTTTTGTTTTCCCCCGTCTTTTTCTTAATTTTTGCAAAAATTTCAGTGGCAAATATTACACGAAATTCGGCACAAAAACATTTTTCTATATGAGTTGAATACTCTTTTACAAGACGGACTCTGGTGTGATGGTTACAGTTTAGCACTCTGAAAGATATGTTACTCTACATAAATACATGTATTTGTGTGTTAAATATTTCTCTTGTCGGTGACTTGTAAAGCCAAATATACAGTGTGGAACTTTTCTTGTTGTATTCATCAATAGGACCAAAATAACTAGGCATAGTGTTTGATATTCCCATATTGCTATGACGTCTAGCGGTCGTATATTTTAATCTGCTGGTCGTACAGTTTGCTGCATGTATATAGCTAGAGTTTGAAGAAATACAACATATATTTTTTTGGTGCTTAAACTATGTAAGCCTTTACAAAGCATTAAAGAAAGATTGAGTTTGATTTATTTTATAATACGGTGCTAAGTTTTCAATGATTTCGACAGCAAGCAACCGATGTAAAATTTTGTATGCTTCTTACAGGGATTTTTTAATTGGCGTTTTTCTTAAATAACATTTGATCTTTCAACAACTATATGATTACTCTAGAAATCACTCTTGTTCATGTATTTATAAAAAAAGACGATGTGGTATGATTCCCAATGAGACAACTATCCATAAAAGACCAAAATGACACAGACATTAACAACTATAGATCACCGTACGGCCTTCAACAATGAGCAAAGCCTATACCGCAAAGTGAGCTATAAAAGGCCCCGATAAGACAATGTAAAACAATTTAAACGAGAAGACTAACGGACTTATTTATGTAAAAAAATGAACGAAAAACAAATATGTAACACATTGTTCTCCACCTCCCCAAAAGATGAAGAAAAAAAATAGAGAGAAAAGACAGACGTAAGATACCAAAGAAATATTTTAGGAAAGATGGATGACACTTGGATAATTTCTGTCGTCACATGCGAAATAAATAATATTTCAAACACTTCACACATTAACGACCAATGGTAAGCTAAATACATATTCTGAACTAAAACATATTGACTTATGCATTTTTACCCTGCTTTTTATAACCCGACAGGGTGAGCCTGATAAATACAAATGTGAAATTTAGTTTTGATGAATTGTTTATACATGTAGTATAGAAGACTATATAATACTGATGTTTCATGTGATATGAGAAACTCCTTGTTCTTGTTTACGTCCCTATGCTGGACAGAAAACTACAAGTTCTGGAAGCTGTACGCTTACATGCTGTTTCTCTTGGTAAAGTATATTGTTATTTTTTTTCGGAAAAAAATACGCTGAATCCCACATACCGCATCGCGACGATACGCTGCCAACAGCTGGACTACACTAATGACAGGACGATTGCCCGGATTGTGACAGAATATTCACCGGAACTTTCTTGTTATTTGATAGATTATTCTAATATTTGAATACCTTAGAGATACAAGACTATTTTATATGAAAATCTAGCAAAAATAGTTTAAACAAATAGTTTGAGCAAAAAAAAAAAAAATCACCGGACGGAGTTCACTCTATGTACGCTTTACGTATATTGAACTGATCGACAGAAAGTGTTAATATCTCTTTTGCTTTACAATATTTTTTCATACCACTAAGAAATCTGCGAGATTAATAGTTATCTTATATGAAAATTTTAACTTAATGATAAAACAAATTGTTTTTCTACAAAAAAAAAAAAATTGACCCGACGGATTTCATATTCGCCAATCTACGTGAAATAAAAGTTGTTTTTTTTTTTTTCATATATACAAAAGTGAGTTGAGCGGACGGTAATTCATATCAAAACCACTATCGGCTATTTTTGTTGCCATACATTGTGATTGTGTCCATTTCAAGTAGCATTTTCATTGTTGCACTTAAATTAAAACGTGGTTTGCTTTCTTCTGCTTCAGTGAAACGTCCCTTCGAGCTAGCCGCCATTTTAGAAATTAGTAACCACTGCGACGGAATCGAAAACGGCGACGTCATAATACGGCCACGACACTATAGCGGCATCGATAGCAATGCGTATAAACAATAGTGTGATTTCCCTTTAACAGGTTACGGGATTTCTTGCTAATTGATTAGAAAAAAAATATTGACATCAAACGAAATACTTATAGCAAGTGATTCGATACGCTGGTGATTGAGAAATAAGACGTATGCAAATTAAAAAAAAACAACTTGGTTATTATTTCATATGAGCATTTGCAAATCGCTAAAAAAATCGTCCCGGGTGAATCAACTAGAAAGCCAATGAAATTACACGGAAAATCAACGCCACAACCATACGGTGGACATGCTAAATAATCAAGGGTCTTTTTTCATTTTTACTTTTTGCCTACTATATTGTTGACTTCTATCCCCCATCGTTTATATTTATTAAAACAGATAATGTGATACCATTGTTTTTTTTTCTTTATTCATCTGTGTTATTAATATATCTATATTCATTCATTATATATTATCCATTCTACCCTTCCCCACACTGCACGACCCAAGCCCCCGTAGATCTATAATTTATAAAACAATGAATGAACAACAGCTGATTGAAAAAAAAACATATATTGATTTAGTTTTCTGTATGTTGGACTTTTTCTTTGTTTGCCATTGTGCTATCAAATAATTTCAGTCTCAAGTTCAATGGAGTTTGTGGGATTGTTTGGTATCTATCGCTTCTCTTTAAAATAAGAGTTTCGAGATTTGGCACTTAGAAAGAACGGATACCTGCCTTCCAAAATTAAGACAATGATTAATAAAAGAAAAAAAATCATGTATTATAGGAAGATTATCTTAATTGTGATGGGAGGCAGCTAATTTTTGTTTTTTTTTCAAATGAACAATTTCTAAATTATCCAATAGATAACTTGAATATAATTCGTTTACTTAACCGACATAAGCGATAATATATGAATATATCAGTGATAGTTTGCTATATTCTTTATTTGGAAAATGTATACCAATTTGTCAAGAAGGATATATGGCAAAACTGCCAATGAAACAACTATTCACCAACGTTCAAATACAGTGGGTTTAACAAATATAGAGAACTGCATGGCCTTTAACATTGAGACAAAGTCATTCCATATAGTTATCTATAAAAGGCCGCGACATGAAAAGTATGAAGCAATTCAATTAAGAACACTTACAGTCTAGTTTATTACAATTGTTTTTAGAAAAGACAAATATGAAAGACATTAACCATCGACAACCACTGAACTACATACTCCTGACTTGGGTCGGGCACATACAAAAAATGGCGAGGTTAAATGAGTGTAAGAGATCAACATCCTTTATTCTGTCACAGTGGTGCGAATGTACAAAAAAAGTACAAACTATAAAAATCAGTTTTAAAATGCGATGTTTACTTGTCATTTCTTTTGACCTTAGAAATAATTAGCACTTTTATGTCACAATGATCTTCACAATAAGTGTAATGATCTATAATGTCCTTGGTAGTCTTGGATTATTTCATGCATATATAAACGTCTTCATCTTAAAATATGATATCTTTGCTAACATATTGTGTAAATTAATGACTACTTTAAGATTTCACAATCATTTTCTAACATGATTGTCTTTGAGATGACAACGACTGTCTAATACGAAATATCTGTGTCACGTATGATCATAACAAGAGTAATGCAACGATGAATACATCATTACGATCAACAGATTTATTTATGAAATATGTTGAAAAAAAAAAACATCACAGCGTCATATAGGAAAATAGTCTATATTAAACATTTGAAAACACATTTCCTTCCAATAAAAAAGACACTATTAGTACTATTCAAAAAATGTATCTCCTTAGATTTAATGCATCGATATGATAAATACCGTTCATGTTGGGATCACATATTTTTCTTACAAAAGACATAACATTGTTTAGACCACTGATGTCATATCTATCTTTAATATTTTGATATTCAAACTTGAAATTATTTCAAAATGGAATAATG
The DNA here is from genome assembly GCF_965363235.1 of Mytilus galloprovincialis. Lineage (NCBI taxonomy): Eukaryota > Metazoa > Mollusca > Bivalvia > Mytilida > Mytilidae > Mytilus > Mytilus galloprovincialis. Next base: position 38,864,172 of record NC_134849.1, on the reverse strand, counting down.
GGCTACTATTTTCGTTGATGTTGTATTAATGGCTTTCTTAATACCAATTTTAAGTATCTTAACATATACAAAGCTGATAAGATACAGAGGTAATTGCTCAACGTTACTGGAAATCCCTTGTAAAGCTTGAAATGCTTATGAATTCTAACTATTATTGAAGACTGAACTACAAAAAAAGAAATCATAGTTAGTTGGTCACTTGGTATGTTTTAGAACGATTTCCCAATTGCAATCCCTATGCTTTTTGTGGCTGAAGGTCAGAATTGCTGGGTACCAATTATCTTTATCTCAAAAGTGTACGTTCTCAGTTTTACTGGATGTATTACCTACACAAAGGTCATTATAAAAGGCGCAGTTTTGAACTTGGCCATAATTTATATAGCCACACTATATGCAAGTCTCCTACTGCATCTGTAAGTCAGTGTACTTAACTGACCCAGAATAAGAATGTACTGTCAAAAACTTTCAAAAACTATTCATAGCATATTAGCAAACATCATCAACTGAGTCAAAATATGTTTTTTTAAAAGAATACAATCTTTTTTCCAATTGTTGTAAATCATTACTGTTCACCAATATCAAAATCTCGCAATGTCGCTCACGTATTTGCAAGATTTGCCATTTGATCTTTTTAGACTGGACCTCAATTAAAAAAAAGAAAAACAGTTAAAGTAGATTTGCTTTGGTGCAAATCCATTTGCTCCCATCATTTGAAAATTGCTAGCATTGTGACTTCAAAAAAGCAATCAGATTAATACTCACCATGACGCGACGAAGATGGATTGACCCAAAGAAAACCAATCACATGGACTAAGATTTTTTAAAGCTAAAAAAAACCAAAACAAAATGTTTGGATGCACACATACAGTTATGTCAACAGTTTTATGACAAAATGTTACATACAAACGCAAATACAAATAAAAAGATAAATTTAATGAGGGAAATTGAAAAAGATGTACAAATTCTAACCTAGATATACTTATGAATCAATACCATGATGTATTTTGATGTCTAGAATAGCCACTGCATAATTTACCATAAGTGTTTCAGACAACACTTTTAAAGAAAGGACGATGAATATTTTACAAAACCTCTGCTGAATATTCATTCAGTTCAATCGCCTTTAACGTTGTAAGCAGGTGCAAGTCATTGTATATTGTATGAGTTCATATTTGCATCATCTATAAGATGTTAACATTAGTTCAGTGCTGCCTTGTTGAGGAAAATTGATAATTCCAATATTTTAAACCGCCTCGTTTCTCTCGATTTTGGCATTTATAACCGTTGCTGTCAAATTCGAATTGGTATTGGAAGAGGTATTTTTGTATTCCAACTTTGAGAGTACAACGCACTTAGTCAGGTAGAAGAACACGTTCCGAATTCCAACTAGAAAAGGAAAAAACCCATAAAACCGCACAAGCTTGAACGCTCCATTACATCAATTAACAAATGGAAAATAACTGTCGTATTTCATAACCGATGATTTAATTCAAAAACAAAATAAATCACGCTCCTTTCTAAATTCAGTATGCTGACATTTAAATTAAATATTGTATCATTTAAGCCCCGGTCACAACAGATCGTACGATTTTTTTTTCGTGGAAGATCGTTAAAACAGATGTCGTGGCACTGTCGTGTAAATTAATAAAACAATATTTCGAGTGGTCACATCAGCAATGACATGTCCATGCTGGTTCCACGATGGGTACACAACAGAAAAAAAAAGAAATGTAATTGTACTATCGTGGGTTTGTCGCAGGTCAATCGTGCGACAGTCGTACGGCATTCGTGAGTAGTTTGAGGTTATTTTTCAGGATTTCATATTAAATGGTGCACGTGTTACTGGAATAACCGTTTCACAAATGATATCGGCTATGTTCCTTCGAAACTACAGTCCCTTCCCTTTCATAAATGATACATACCGAATTAAGACTATTTACCGGATTTGTTATCTCATTAGCAACACGACGGGTGCCACATGAGGATCAGGATCTGCTGATCATTCTGGAGCACCTGAGATCACCCCTAGTTTTTGGTGGGGTTCGTGTTAGTTATTCTTTAGTTTCCCATATTGTGTTATGTTTTTGTTTGTGTTTGTCTGTTTGTCCTTTTCATTTTTAGCCCTGGCCTTGTCAGTGTATTGTCGAATTATGAGTTTGAATATCTCTCTGGTATCTTTCGTCCCTCTTTTCTGTCGTGTCACTGTCGTGCTACTGTCGTGCTACTGTGGTGCCTCTGTCGTACGAATATCAAACAACAATCATGGGTCACTCCCACGTTTTACGAAGGGATGATTTCAACTTCGCCATTTGGAACTCTTGGTTTAATAGCTTCCTAGGAAGCAGCAACCCTCTATCAAGAAAATCATGATAGGAAATGCAAGCACGGGAATATCGTATCAATAGGGAGATATATACCTCGTATGCAGCTGCCGTTGGAATGTTGCTACTTAGAAATGGAAAGTTCACAATTGGAAGGCTGAAATTATCTCTTTTGTCATAAACTGTTGTCTTCAAAATGGTTTCAGTTGGTACCCACGACAATGTATCACTCTCACAACAGCCACACGACAGTGACACGACAAAAAATCGTAGAGCAAAAAAAGTGCATGTCCAATATTCGTCCCACGACACACGACAGCGCAACAATACTAAAAATATCGTGCAACTGTCGTGCAACTGTTGTACAACTGTCGTGCAACTGTCGTACGACAATAACTAATGACCCGCGATTTGATAAAATTTCATGTTGTGGCTCTGCATAGATCTGTCTCGGATTCTTTGTGACCAGGGCTTAATGAATCCTGATGAAACAAAGTGTCAGAAATCTTGTGATATACCATATACGTGATGATGATATTTGTATTACATTGTCAATATCAAGTCTATTTTTTTACAAAATGCGCATATGGAGTACCAAATTCTAAACCTGATGTATTGCATGAGTGTTTATCTCACCTCCTATACATTTCTAGAAATGTGATTGGTTAAAAGCGTCCTCTCGGAGACCGTGTATATTTCATATTAGCTTAGTAGGGAGGCGGAACTTATTTCCTACACGGTTAGTAGTGGTGGTACGTCCCTTTATATTCCATATTAGGTAGTAGGGAAGCGGGCTTATTTCATACACGATTGGTAGTGGTGTTACGTCCCTTTATAAAAACAGAACACGGCACTGAGAAAAAGTCGTATCAGTTTCAACAGACGAAAAGATTGATGATTCAGATTAAAATAAATTCATAAAACACATTTAAAGCTAAAAAGTTGTAATTGTTGGCATCTGTTTTTGTAGGATCAATGGAAGTTGTTTCTTAATACTAATAGCATTGAAGACTTACTCACTTTGATAGGTCAGTAGTCTAAATTTCACACGTTAAGACATTCAGTGAGATACATTCGTTACATAGTGTGCTAGTGGCCTAATACGGTATTTATATGGTCAGCGAAGCTCGAATCCCATATGGAATTTAATGACCTCATATATACCGTATTAGATCCCTAGCACTCTATGTAACTAATATTATGTGCTTTCTTTCGATATTTAAATAAAATATCCTGAAGGGAGAACATATTCCAAACACGTTTACTTTTTATTTTTCGATACAATTCGACAACAAAATCAAAATGCTCTTCCTGCAGCTGTCAATGTTTGCGATCAACAAACCGAATGTTTTTGGGGTTTTTTTGTCAGCTGCTCGTTGTGTATTCATTGTAAGTGTCAAAACAAGTGCATGACCGATTGATTAGCATGCATCTATGCATCGGTTTAATAATGTTTAAATACATGACACTCATTTTATATGACTTTTATACGATTTCCTTGCAGATAGTATAATTTTAACTAATAATCTGAATTACAACTAGTCTCTATTAGCATGATGAGGAGAGTATAACTCGTACTCCATATGACTGAGATATTATATTAAATGTGTTGCATTAAATGAAAAGAATCATAGTGAAAACAGATATGTTCACGTAGCACTTCCGAAAAGAAAAATCCATTGCATTGTATGTGGATACATTGCATTTCAAAAAGGATGTTGGTTTGTCAAGTCGTCTCATCTCGATTACAATATTTTATATCAAAAACGACATGAGCAATGGTTTGATCTTGTATACATGTTTTTTTATAGGAAATGTTATGTCTTATTGGTATTTTTAGTCGTTTTTGACAGATATCCAATACATACTATCGAACATTGAGTTACACTTAGGTCAACTCTAGCTATAAAACGACAGGATAACTGATATAGCAAGAATAGCTTTATCACCACTGTTAGAAACATTGACAGAATGTCATTTTAAGGCCTTACACTCGAATTATGATTGAGAAATTGAACACATGCTTATTTGATCAATGTCAATAGTTTTTATAAAAAAATACTGTAAGTTGAATATTAAAGAGCAAAGCAATACATTTTGAAATGAAGTAAAGCCCTGACACGAATTTCAGACGTATTTTATCTTAGCGAGGTGTGAAGATCATATTTATATGTCTATCTTAAGTTGCCAAAACTTTGAAGACTCAGATCACCTAACATGCATTTCACGGGAAAATGTTTTGCCACAAATTACTTTAAATCTTTACTGCATACATACATAGATATACAAATTTGGTTTGGAAGTTTGGTTGTTCTTAACAAAAACGTAAACCAAACAGGAAAGGACATCTTCATTTTCACAGATATGAAGCTACATGTAACAGAGCCCGGATATTTGGAAACGTGCCGAGCAAACTTTTGACCTTATATGGAAATAATGTTCTACTGGTTTTGTAATCAGTACGTACAAAGCAAATTTATTTTTATTTTGTATATACTTTCATGGGTTTGCAATCTTTTGATACCTGTAACTTGGCATTACGGAAGGTTCTGTCTCTATCTGACTGTTTACGTCTGTATACTTAATAAACAAAATGCATGTACACATATCAGGAATATGACAGCTGTTATCGACTCGTTTGATATGTTTGAGCTGTTGATTTTGTCCATTTGATTTTGGACTTTCCGTTTCGAATTTTCATCGGAGTTCAGTATTTTTGTGATTTTCCTTCTTGTTATACACTAATTATGCATGTAATGTCACACGATACACATGAGTGGCTGGTTGTTATTGACTTATAGTTCAACACAGCACCAAGTGTTATGAATGTAAATGAGTTACTCATTTAAGTCATACACAGCTTAAAACCACAACAAGTGGTGTATGCAGACATGACCTACTTTTTGCTGAACAGTAACATCATATTATATATTATATAGAATTGAGAAAGGAAATGGGGAATGTTACAAAGCGACAACTACCCGACCATAGAGCAGACAACAGCCGAAGGTCACCAATGGGTCTTCAATGAGGCGAGAAACTCCCGCACCCGTAGGCGTCCTACAGCTGGCTACTTACAAGTACAGTGATAATGGACGTCATACTAAACTCCGAATTATACAGAAGGAACTAAAATTAAAAATCATTCAAGACTATCAATGGCCAGAGGCTCCTGACTTTGGACAGTCGCAAAATTGCAGCGGGGTTAAAAATGTTTATGAGATCTCAACCCTCCATTATACCTCTAGTCAATGTAGAAAAGTAAAAGCATAACTATACGCACATTAAAAGTCAGTTCAAGAGAAGTCCGAGTCCGATGCCAGAAGATGTAACAAAAGAAAATAAAAAAAAAATGACAATAATACATAAATAACAGCATACTACTAACAGTCAACAGACATGCCAGCTTCAGACCTCAATTAAACTGCTTAAAAGATTATGATTTTATCATATGATTATCTGGCAGAATCCATCCGTTTAGGGGTTTAGTATGATACTATCATAAAATATATGAGAAGAACATAACGCGTATCATCCCAACAACTGTTTTAAAAACAAAAGTGGTTAGTTCCGGTTTAAAGACCCTATAAGTGAACCAATATTAAAGCCAAAATATGGAATCTTTAATGACCTGACAACAGTATCGTAACTATATCCCTTCTTAATAAGTATGTTAAATAGTTTTGTTAGCTTTTGAGGTGCATACTGATATTTTTGTGCTTTGTGCTTTAATGAATATTCCCATAACATATTGGAAGTGAATTACCCTAAAGTACAAGATGTCTGCATGTTGAACTATACTTACGAATTATTTCCTTATACGGATGATAAAACTTAGAAAATGTTTTGACTAGTTTGTGATATCGAAAGCCCCGGTATATTTATGTTTTACAAAATATAGTATGCGTTATTTTAAAGTTAAAACATATTCTCATTGATTAGTTTCTATATAATAGAAAGAACAACAATCATAATACATCACAACTGATATTAGATAAAAGTAAGAGACATTTTTGAATCAAACGAGACATCATTCCTTTTAACAGGTTCGAACACATATTTATGTTTGTTCCAGACAGATTGGCTTCAAACCGGAAATTATCAATTCAAAGCAAATTCCATGATGACAAATATTGTAAATATTCATGACATGTTAGCCCTATATCACATATCATTACATAAGTTTATTAGCCAAGTAGACAGAAAGAGATTTATTAATAAGAATTAACTCGGCAGACTAAGACTTTTTAGGTTGATTTGGTTTGAACGACATTATACACTGTTACAGTTACTATTATTTGTCTGTTTGTCTTTTTTTATTTTCTAGCCATGTCGTTGTCAGTTTATTTTCGATCATGGAGTTTGACTGTCCCTATGGAATATGTCGACCCTCTTATTGGCAGGTTTGAGACACATACTCAAATTTAATGTAGCAAATAATGGATTGATATATGTGTCTTTTGAAAAAAATATTCATACAGTGAAACACGTGATACACATGAAATCGTAATGCTAACTTGTATTAAATAAGTGGATTACGCCTCCACTTTGGATCAGCTGCAATTGCAATCTAGTAAGGAAATAAAGAAATGAAACTCACAGGTGCTGTTGTCTCAGTCTAATACATATGAGATATCGAGTTTATTATTATCAATATCATGAAAGAAAAACTGCTAAAAATTAGTTATGCTGCTTTCTTTCAATCTGTATAGTATCATAGTCTAACAATTTACTTTAATAAGGGGACAACTTACTACCATTCATTACAACTAAATATTTAAATGATAATTTATCCGATACGTTTCACAAAAACAAGAAAATGCTTTTATAAAGAAACATAACGAGTATTTCACTAAATACGTAAATACAGGCTGATATAAACTACAGATGTATCATGAACCTATAAATTCCAATCAAGGTGCGGGAGTGATATATTTTTAACTTTTCCATTGGTGTACACATGAACATGTATTATACATATGAGTAGATCACGCAAAATCACACATATATGATAGTGTATACATCCAATCCATCTTCTGATTGGTCAAGAATGGGTTTTAAGCCAACATCAGAGGATGGAGGAGGAGATTTACAACTGTATTAAGGTTTAAAACCAGAATATACATAAACAGCATCAAATAACAACATGAACAATATATACCCTCTTTCTTGTTATTCTATTTCACATGCCACAATTTCAGCTCTTTCAAGTGTTAATCGTCAGTTGAACTGTTATCTTATATTATCATTAAAAAACACCCTGATAAGGTTAACATTTGATCAGGTGTACTAAAAATCCATTTCTGAAACTATTATTTGCGCAGGACTGTAGCTTTTAATTTTTAGAAAAATGTTCAAGTTCGGAATTTTAATGAGCAGGATGATCATACAAGCCTGAAAAATAAAATAAAGATTAAAAGATCTGATACAGACTATCTTGTTTCAGGAGTACTTACTGACATGATCAAGATCAATGACACAGTAAACAATTGGAGACACATTTTGCAATATTCTCATCTTACTAACATGACTCACTTCATTTTCTTTTTTTGAATCCTGATTAAAGTATTTTTTATAGTTTTTGTCTGAAATAAAAGAGGGAAAAAAGATACAAGAGGGACAGTCAAAGTCATAGATTGAAAATAAACTGACAACGCCATCGTTAAAAACGAAAAAGACAAACAAACATAATTTTGTAAAATAACAGAGCCCGCGCCACAATCAATAAAATGGTTAAATTATAACGACACCTGTATTTGTTGTCCTTGTAGCATTTATCATTGAAATAGTTCAAATTGTGTGGGATAACTATTTATATTATAGTTATATATAGCTGATGATCAGGGGTTTAGTTATATTTATATATGTATATACAAATATGTTTTATGTTATTAAACTAGTTCATATTTTCTAACTATATTAAAGTAGGAATTACACATACCTATTCATAAATATATTATTTATGCAACTCCGTATTTATTTTAACACAAGTATATTTCATGGATTTTTCTAAGGCTTCCGATCATCATCCGCCCAGCCAAAATTTTAAACATTATGATACTCTTGTTAGATTCTTAATTTCAAGGATGGTATATACAGGTGATTTTATCTATAGACGATTTCGATATCTTTCCCATCTCAGACAAAACAAAAGAGCATATTACATGTATCATGTGTATTAAGATGTAATTACTTAAATATGTTCATAGTTGTATTAGTTCATTTTATGTAATGATAGGTGTTTATTCGCCTATAGTATGCATTTAGAACATAATTAGGTTTTAACTACATACAAAAGATAGCTTCCATTGGGGATGGTGATAACAATTAATCCTGGTATTTTATAATATTATTTTTAAAGTTTTATTTATAGGTGATGTGCTATCTATAGCTGATTATAATATGTTATATCAATTAAGGAATACTTGCATTGATTAAACTTCAATATGGAGAAGTTTAAGTTAATTGATTGACTTTGACCACTGCAGAAGTTATTATATCTGACATATTTTTGTTACGTTTGTAGGCAATGATAGGTGGCCGACTGAATAGTTTACATGCAGTAGGGTCATTAAGTATAATTGACAAATGTTTCCGTAATACTGATAATAGCTTCCGAATCGAGGGATGGTACTTAGTGACCATAGTTAAAGGGATGACCTTGTTATTAGATTTCTTTTTATATTTCATTGCATTTTCTCTTTTGGTATTTAAGGCTGAATTTATGCAATTGTGAATTTCGTTAGATGAGTAACCTCTCTCTAATAACTTAGATTCAAAATTTTTTATAACATTTTCAAGATTAGATTGATTGCTGTTTAAACGTAAGTGTCTTAGGGTTTCCCCTTTTACAAAACCTTTAAATGTTCCAATAGGGTGTGCACTTGTTCTATGTAGAAACTGATACGTTTCGTTTTTTTTAATGTTGGATTTTGTATCTAATATATTAGTGGATTGAAATCGATCGCCCGTGTATATTTTGACGTCTAAGAAATTAACAGACGTTTGGGAATATTCAAAAGTAAACTTCAGTAGTTCATGTTCTGAATTTGCTATATTGAATAGCACTATAAGTTGTTCCAACTTTCCAGAAAATAAAATCAAGCCGTCATCGCGAAATCTTTTGTGTAAGATAACTTGTTTATTAAATGGAAATTTTTTCAAGATCGAGCTTATAAATGTGTAAGCTCTAGCATCACAAATAGAGGGTGACGGAACTGCACCCATTGAACAACCAATTTTCTGGACGAAATGATTTCCGGCAAATTCAAATTCATTATTATATAGTACTAGTTTAAGTATATTTAGAAGATAATTTTTATTGATTAATGGGATTTCATAATCGCTTTGTCTCATGTCAGTGTACGCACTTTCTATGGCGCTTATAAGTTCATTATAGTACATATTGGGTATACATGCTTCCTAAGTCATAGGTGCATAAAATTATATCATAAGGACATACAATATTTTCTAACACTTGAAGTATTTGTGTAGTGTCCCTAGTATATGTATTTTGTTGTTTCACTACTGATTGGAGAAAGTAATCTAATAATCTACCATTTAATTCTGTAGGGGAACCACATTGTGAGATGATGGGTCGTCCAGGTATCTTAATTGTAATTCTATTATGAATGATTTCTAGATTGTTTATCATACTGCCAGACAGTTTATGAACTTTTGGCAAGAAATATAATCTACCACATTTGTTATTTTGAAATCCTTGTCCATGGAACTTGTAAGTGGTCTTATTTATTTCGTAAGTGAGATGAAGATGTTCTACTAGTGCTTGAACATCGCTGTGGATCACGTGTGTGTTCGGGGTTTCTTTTTTTTTCGTAATGAATGCTATCGATATGCATTTGACCTTGGGATATGTATGTATCGCTTTTAAGAATAACTATATTATTGTTCTTATCAGTTTTTTTTTATCACAATGTCGGCCCTTTTTCTCAGGGATTTTAATGCATTCCATTTGTTTTTTAGATAAGTTACTATAGTGGGTTGAAAATTTAAAGTTGTCAATTTCCATCTTTGTTTGAAACATATAAGTTTCGATTGCATTATTTGCAAATTGAGGTGTATATACAGATTTAACATCAAAGGGATGTAGTGGTTTGTAATTACCGTTATCGAATTTAAATTTACATCTCATTTTCCGACAGAGATCATTGAAATCCCTGTGGATATTAGTTCGTAGTCTATCAGTGGAGGGTGTCGGGATAAATTTCAACCCCTTTCCTAAAATTAGGTATTCATTGTCACTTAGTGTGACATCTGAAAAGTTTTTAATATGTTTTTTTTGCTGAAGCAATGTTATAATTATGCTTCAGAGATTTCCTGCGATTTTTATGATTTTGTAATCGCTTAAGCTTAATTTTAAGCTTAGCACGTCTATTCGCCATATTGATGATCAACAGAATGATCTTGACAATAATATAAAGCCAACACATTAAATAGTTCAGCCAATTAAAAAGCAGAGATAAAATAGTGGGGGGTATCTTTAATTAAAGAATAAGTAACAAATCCTAGTGCAACTCAAGTATAGTATTATAAAATTATTCCAATGTTAACTACACATTTCACTTATTAATGGTTTATTGTTGTCTTTATCGAACACACGATCGTATAATGTTGCAGGATTTCTACAGTTACGAAAAAAGTTAATAGTAATAACAATAGTACACATGACTTAACATAGAAAACTTAAGAAGAGCCAACACGAACCCCACCAAAAACTAGGCGTGAGATCAGGTTCACCGGAAGAGTAGGCAGATCCTGCTCAACGTGTGGCACCCGTCGTGTTACTTATTTGATAACAATTCCGGTAAATAGTCTAATTCGGTAGGTCACGTTTATGAAAGGGAAGGGGATTGTAGTTACGACGTAAGAAACATATCTGATATCATTTGTGAAACGGTAGTTCCGTAAAAGTCAACCAACTCGTGATTGCGTCCATAAAATGTACGGAAGGATGATTTCAACTTCACCATTTAGAACTGTTGGTTTAATACCTTTCCTGTGAGCACCAACCCTCTTTCAAGAAAATCATGATAGGAAATGCAAGCAAAGGAATATCGTATCAATTAGGAGATATATGCCCCGTATGCAGGTGCTGAACCATTCACTTGGCAAATGCACGAATAACAATGCTTATGATGTATTGTCAATTATGTACATTTCAAAATCATATTATTCCGTATAATATCTGAGGTTTAATTCTGATCATTTACAAGGAAATTAAAGTATATCAGAAGTGTTTAATATTTTGAATTGATATAATATTGATGACATGATTATATATATATTATTGATTTCTTATTCAATTTGACTAACACTAGCTGAAACTTCTCTCTTGGTATCCTTAACGGAATGTTGCAAACAGTGATATGAATAATCGTCTTGTCACTTTCCTCGCATACAACTATTGTAAAAAAACTTACAATAAGAACAGATAGTGTGTGCATTGTGTTATAAATTTGTTTTGAAAAACTGATAAATAATGATTATATTTATGAAGAACAATAATTGCAAGGGAGAAAAAAAAAGAAATGATCATCGAGACAACATATACAAATTAGTGAAAATTTTCAAAATCGATAGCCCTTTTTTTCTTTTTATAATTTATTATTTTTTTGCTATATTCTTCAAAATTAGAATTCGTACGATTAATAATACTGTTCTACGGGTTAAATAATAAATATGACAAGTATTCTACAGCTATAGTATAAACTATTACTCCTTCATTTTATAATTCATTCTAAATTCTGACGCTATCCGTAAATTACATTTTGTATATCAAATCATGGGTTCATGTGTTCGTATTTTGCTCAAGATTATCAAATGACATGTCTCAAATCTGATTGCATGACTTGATTCATTATTTTTTTGGTAAATTTGTTGTTATGTAATTCAATTTTCCACCGTTGCTCTATCAATAGAAACATAAATTAATTCTTTACAGATCGTTTTAATCCTAGCAATCAATTTAAATCTTGCTGCTCCTGTGTTGGATAGATCTTATACAAATGTATACTTCATTAACAATATGTCAACCTCTTTAACTATATTTTATATAATACGTGTAAAAATAGTTTTATCCTTTTGATAAATTTGAAAAAATCTAATTTATAATAAGTTACTATTAATGGTTCATAAATCTTCAAAGATTTTCTATATTATATTTGATTTTATTGAATGCATCAATCATGATGGTTTAATCTTTATCTCTGCATCAGTGCATTTTTCTATTTCAATCAGCATCTCAGTCGTAGTTTAATAGGACTACACTGGCTTGAAGCGATATTTATATTTTATCATAAAAACTATGAGCTGACTGTTAACTTACACTAATGCAAAATTGTTCAAGAATTGTACTGTAACATCGCAACTGTAAAACGAAACATCAGGCTCAATACGTACTCTTCCATTTGTATTATAAAGGCAAATGTATTGAGTTTGTGTTGCTACTTTGAAGTAATTTATTTTAGTGTACACGACAAGTGTTGGTAAGCTGTTGTAGACATTAACATGTTAACTATTAATGGTTATTGGTCCTATGTAAATTGCGCTAGCCATAGACAGGTGTGATACTTACATAATTGCGAGTGTCATCGATTGTCGTCTCACAGATATTTTTCACTTAAATGTCTATTGTAAATTATTAAATTCCTGGACTGCCTTCGTTTGAGAATTAATGAATGTTGTGTCTTCCTAAATACTATTTATGACAAAGTTATGATTGACTTGTATTAAGTTGTTAATTGAAAATCAGGTAAGAATGCAATTTTGATATTTATTAATTGATTAAATAATAACTAATATAAATCTTTATTTTAACTCAACATGTGTATATTATTTTCGGTAATCATATTGTGTTTTTTTTTTCGATAATACATTCGGTATCAGAAGATTAATCGTTTGAAATAAAGTGTTTGCTATTTGTGTTATTGGATTGCTGTTTGTGTTTTTGTCATTTGTGTTCCAGTCAAGACGTTATCAGTTTATTTTCGACTTATAACTTTGAAAGTCCCTGTGGCATTTGGTGTTATCGCTCTATCATACGGTGTTAATATACAATGTATAACATTCAATGATCTGTACCGCTAGAAAACAAAAATAAGACAGCAATTCAACAATGATCTACCCTTACAAGAATGATTTTCGACGCGTGATAGTTTTCTGTCTCGTTTTATTGAGACATGATATATTATTATATATCTTAGACTCTTCAATTTTTTTTTAAATGTAAGATATGTTTCTCTGTTCTTTGTTAGGACCAGGAAATGACTTTTCTCCAAAAAAAGCAAAAACAAAAACGATTCCTTCTTGTTCCGTTGAAAAAGATCAAGCAGGAAAACTTGATGTAACACAACGCATATCAAATAATCCAACAAGAAAATCATCAAATGGAAGACTTCTGAGCTGTTAATTGTGTCCAGATAGTTTTTAACAGTAAGACGATGGTGGATAATGTTGTAACATTATATAACATCATTATAAATCAATCATATGCATTATTAACACATATCATCTTGAGCGTAAGTTCATAATAAGAAGACGGTACTTTTTGGGCTAACACATCTATTCATTGTTTATCTAAGCAACTCAAAAGCTAGTTTCAAATGAGAAATAAGTTAAGTGTAGTTATACATAAATTTGCGTTTAAGCTATTTAAATCTTGTCTCAAGTGGTGAATAAATAAGTTCAGTGGGTCTTGACTTGATGCAATTTCAAACATGCGACGAAATTCAACATTGTGATTTTTTTGGCCACATCAAATTTGCATTTTGTTTATTGGATTTATGTTTCTAATTTGTGTGTAGCCTTGTTGGTTAATTTAGATAATTGCATTACGATTGTTTGGCAACCGCATCAGGTTAATATTTTTGTTGAGGCTAGGTGTTCATCCAGTTCCGGGTTTATAAAATTGAAAGTAAGTAATCACGTCCATAGTGATGCAAATGGAAAAAAACCAATATTGGCTAAACACGAGTTTTCATGGATTGACTGGTACTACATTAGTCTTGTTGATTCTTCGGAAAGAACGTAGAGTGTAACTATCAGTTTAACTATGTCTTTCTTTAAAACATGCAAGTTCAAAATATAAATGGTTCGACACCGCTTTTGATTATACTCTTACCTTTTCATGAGTATAATACTAGTAGACATCTGTTTCAGTGATTGTCATATGTATATGATGCCAATTGCATTTATTCACCATATCAAGTCTACGGTAACATTCAAGTATTTGCAATTGCCACTAGAACTTTGTATGATAATCGTTTCATGTTATACATTAGTAAAATAATGTAATAAATAACTAATCAAGTAGTTTTCAATTTGTTTCCTATCAGGAGATTGAAAACTATTATCAAAGTACTTTCTTCTTTTGAATTAGTAAACACATATTGTTATACTTACAAATGAACAGAGACACCTTACCTTATATGATTCTCAGAGTCGAATATTGATTTTAATTATAAGTTTTTGAATTACATATTATATAAAAAAAGGAAATCATTGACACCTCAAATAAATAGACTTTGAAAAATGTAGCCATGGAATGTGTTCTAAAAATACGACCCTAGTTTTACACTGAATAATTGTCAGATCTGTGTAAGATCTACAGGATGCTATTGACATTTGTGAGACATCATACAAAATTCAATCACAAGGACAATCCCCGGTAAGACTGTCTATAAATACAACACAGGTTAATTTTAGATTTTTCCAATTATCAAAACAATTGTGTTGGATTCTATCCTGTATACAAGTGTACTTAGATGAAGCAGGAATTTAAAACAAAGAGAACAAGTCTGTAGCAGGAGCCAATGCGTATTTTAATCTGATGTTTGATGAATGATTGTATTTTTGCACTTCGAGAAAATGTGAACAAATCATGATATATACTAGTTATTGCTGACATTGAATTATTGAAGTTGTTTTGTTTGAATTGTATTGAGATATATATGTTTTATTTAAAACAAGACCACCACACATTAATAAAATAGTGTAATAGTGATATGTTGGTAATACTTCATCTAATTTTTAAGGTTGCTTGTTTGACATTCCGCTGCAGAAGTAACCAAAACAAGATGAATAGTAAAATATATTCAGATAAAATTACATTTTAACTTCTTATGTATCATTAAGGTTATATGGTATACTTTCATTGGTACAACTCTTTAATAAGTAATATGTAAAGTTTCTAATAGACGAGTAAAACTAACAGTATAACAAGTTAATGACACATCAGGAAATGTGTGTAAAACAAGAAATTCCGTAACCTGTTTACATATTATTATATTGTAAAAGTAACATATATCGTAGAGGCAATAAATATATTATTAATAATTTGGAATTTTTGTCAGATTTTTTGGAATCCTCTGGTGTTATCCATTGTAATGCCTTAAAAAGAATTTTCATTGATTCCCATTTTTCTTTTTGTAAATCTGTAACATTCAAAATGATTAGCCATCTGAGAAAGTCTTATAAGATTTTAACTATTTAAATAGTTTTTGAGAACTTAAACTTGTCAATGACAAAGCTATGAAAAAGTTAGAGAGAATATTTTCCCGCCTAATTTCATAGTTAATATCTCAAAAACAAGCACATTGACCTATATATTTGTTTTTACTTTTCAGTCCCTGATTAATCCCGTATCAATATAAACTAGTGTTTTGAAAAGTTAATTATTTTGAAACTGAGAAGCGAACTCCTTTGATAAAGTTATTCTATAAAAACATTTTCGTTTTAAATTTACCCTTGAGGATGGTATGTATTGTTATTTCAACGTTCACTTCAGTTTTCGGAAGTCTTTTATTTATATATTCTAGTGAAGTATATTGTTGATTATCGCTTGTCTGTTGAAATTTGACATAGTTTTATCAACTTTTGTCTTGTCATTTTTTTTTGTCCTTTTCAAACAATATGATAGTGTTCAAATTTTGAAAAGTTTATGTTATGAAAACATACAAAGGTGCTTTAAAAAAACTGAGATGCAAGATCCATTCGTGTGTGTGTATTTTATGTTTCACAACAAATTATCTTGGTTGTCTGTCTTTAATCTTTCAATTCACATTTGTTTTCTTAAAAAAACACAGAACTAAGCAAAACTTAAAAGAAATGGTTTTTACATTGCACATGTGAAGCTGTTTAAGATTTGTGTGTATAAACAAATTCAATATAATTTAAAATTAAAATATTTGTTATAGCAGGCATTGTCAATTGTCTTATGTTCACGCTTGTCCACATGTTTATACAAATCTATAGTAAGTTATGTATTATAAGACACGCTTTGCAGTAATTAGTTCTTAGCACCGTCTGAAAATCAAGAGAACATAGTATATCGTGTACAGCATTATAATGTTGTTCAAATAGCGTTTTGATTAATTCGTTATTTGATAAACCATGTTAACGGGTAACAGGATTTCTAGATAACTAATTAGATAAATATTATACTTCAAACGAACAACTTATAGCCAGTGATTCGATACGATGATGATTAAAAAATTACGGAAATTATTATCGTTGCTGGATACATCAACCAGAAAGTCATTGGCATTTAATCAGGATATATACGACAGTACAAATGTGCTCCCTTTTAACGTCGGTTATTGCATCAACTTGGTATTTCTGTAATATGTAAACTAGTGCTTTGTCATTTGTTCAAACCGGTAGCACACCTATTTATTATGCACTGATTGTCTTAGTTCATTCTTTATTGAACCATGTGTTGATTCACAAACGATCATCTGCTCATGAACTTTGTGTGTTAACAATATATTCATATTCAGTCATTATATAAAATTTCACAATTTACTCATTATTGTACTTAAGGAAGATTATATTATTGATGATGGGAGGCAGCTAAAAATCGTCGTAAAAGCTACTTAACATAAGTGATACTTTCCTTTAATTTTTAATATGACAATAAGGATATATGATATGATTGCCAATGAAACAACTATCCACCAAAGTGAAAACGAAGTTGACTTAACAATAACAGTTAACTGTCTGGCCTTCAACAATGAAAATAAAAGTTTGGTTATAAAAGCTCTGACATGAAAAATTTGAACCCATTGAATTGAGAAACGCACTGCCTTATTTACTGCAATCCGATTTAGGAAGACGAATATGACAGTCATTGAACTACAAGCTTCTAACTTTGGTAAGTCACATACATAATAAGTTTGGGTGGGGTGGGGGTTAAACATTTGTTAGCGATCAACCCTTCCTAAACCTGTGACAGTGATGCAATCGTAAAAAATAAGACGAACTAAAACATCATTTAGAAAATATTGTTTATTTATCAATTAATTTAATCTAAGATATCAACATCCCTTGCATGTCACAATCATAATAAGTTTAATGACCTTTTATGTCTTTGGTAGTCTGTGATAATTGTATGCAAACATAAACGTTTGAATCTTAAAATATGTTATCTCTGCCAACATATTGCGTAAAGAAATGACTACTTTGAGATTGCACAATCGTTTTCGAACATGATTGTCTTTCAGCTGTCAACTATTAATCAATTATATATATTGGTGTTTCTTCTGATCAATTAATACTTATGCAACGATTAATATATGATCACGGTATTTGGATTTATTGATGAACAATATCAAGAAAAACCTTTTAAATTAGCTTGATAAAATACACGTTATAACACACATTTCTTTTCAATTAAAAGACACTATCGGGAATTATATTATTCAAAAATTGATTTGTCCAAGATTCAATTCATGGATATGATTATTACTATCCATGTTTTACAAAAAGAAAATTTGAAGGACACATTAGTTTACCAGAATGCATTGACTTACTTTTCTTTAATATCAATACACTGATGTCAAATATTTAGGTTATGATTTAATAATTAAATATAAATTATTTCAAAATGGAATAATGGAGCACTATTGTCTTTGCTCGTGAATTAATGGCTTTCATAGAAATAATTTTAAGTATCTTAAAATATTTAAAAGCTGATTAAATACATATGTGAACATGGAAGATAGAGACTTGGATGTTTTTTTTTAAGATGTAAACGATGTATGGGCTATGCAAATTGTTTGAGACTTCAATATAACAAATGGTTGCTATGTCAGTGGTCATTTTGTATTGTATGTAGTAGAATATCTTTTTTAAATGCAATCACATTATCTTATGATTGGCTGTTGATTTACATCTGTTTGGTACATACACTCTCTATCCAGAGAATATACCTTTTCAGTTTAACTGCACTTACAAAATCAGCCAGTAATCATTTAAAAGGCGAATCGTTTATCATAAAAGTAGCCACACTCCATGCAAGACCCCATTCATCAAATGTTGGTCAGTGTTAATCAATACTGTACTGACCCAGACTAAAACTAAAATTTACAGGATATGCACACTCATCAATCGAAAATAAACTGACAAAAACATGACCAAAAAGGATAAAAACAAACAGACAAATAATAATACAAAACCCACAACACAGAAAAATAAAGACTTAGCAGCATGAACCCGGAATTATTAGCAGATCCTGCTCAACGTATGAGACCGTGTGTGTTTCACATGTGGTTAATCTACCCCCGAGAACATAAATATATATGCTGTACTAGATGTCATGACGACGATGACAAACAGTTTGTAATGTAATGAAATATTCATAAGGGAACATGATTAATTTTGTGATATTCATTAAATACTGTTTGCGTAATGTTTGCTTAAAATACATAAAATCTGATGGAAAATATTTCATAAATGTTCAGGACGACATCATGATTTAAAGCGCTCTGATAAATGCACCATCGATATCTATGTTTTGATAAATTGACATGACTTCAGTTTTCCTTTTGTTTTAATAGTCAAATAGTCAAAACAGTTAAGTATATTGTACTAGTGTCATTTGAATAACTGACATTTTAGACTCTCTCAAATAAATGGGAATTATATTTGTGGTAAAGCGTTATTTGTAAAGCGATTTTATGTAAATACACAATTTCCTGATAATGGCTACGTATTTTTGTTGAAGCAAATGCAATTACAAAGTTTATGTGAAACATCTGGTTAGAGCTTTTCTTGAGATTATGTTTGTATTTGCTCTGACTATATATCCAATATTATTTTAAGACTCAGTGACATTAATACTGAATATCAACCGACGTAACCTACTTTGGTAAATGGATCATTCGGTGTATGGCATACTTGAAGAGTACACGTCAGTTAATTCTCTACAAGTTTGTCTAATGTGAATATAGATAAACCGTTCTAACCTGGCGTATAGTACTCAAATATCATGCTCTATCTGTAAAAAAGAGCAAATAGAAACATTGTTAAAATAGTCACATCTAACAGGCAACATTACCAACATGTGTGCAAGGGTTTTTAGTAATAATTCCTGGGTGTCAGAAAATCGTTAAAACTGCTAAGAAAAGTATTCAAACTTAGTTCTTGACAAACTTGTGTGTCGGCCATATATAAATTCTATATAAAAATTTTCTTAAACTAATTGAACCAGTCATATTATAGTTCTTTCAAAGTAGTGAGATTAGACCGTTTGTATCATGTTTGTCCTTATGTGTATCCGCTATTATAATCCGATTGATAAGTACGAATTCATTCAGATAAGTCCTGACAAATGACAAACGATTTAATATTCATTAGGAATATGACTGTAAAATATTTTTCTTTTCAGTTTTTCTTCATATTGGTTTATCGTTCGTGTTTGTAAAAAGGTGATTGATTTTAAAGAAAGAAATATGTATATTGCACAGTGTTCATTTCTGTAATTAACTTGTCTAAACATGAACTAAAAATCATCTTCAGTAAACAGACATCATTCGTAAATAAAATTCAACATCTGATAGGTTGAGAGTTTTTGCATCCAATATTTTATAGTAATATTCTATACAAAGCAGTACAGACATATCGTCATTCACTTAAAAAACAAACAAAATCTTTAAATACACAAGGGAGCTGCATTGAAGACCCCTTGGTGGCCTACGAATGTTGTCTATTCTTTGTTCGGGATGTTTTCATGTTGACACATTCCTTGTTTTCATTCTCACTTTTACAATAGTGTTTTCGGGTAATTTAAGACGACATTTTATAGAAAGGATATTGATTTATTTATAGGGTCTTGCCATCGGAAATGCACACATTTTGTTTTCAAACCAGTTGTTGGACTGATACGGATTATGTTGAACTCGATATAATACTATATTCCTAACGTAAAGGGTTGTGCTTGTTGTTCATATTACAACGATATATTATGTCTATCAGTAAAAATGTGGTCTTGATTTGATGCAAGTACAAACTAGAAGTCCTTTGTTAATTAATGTATCATTGTATTTTTGTCTAAGCGTCTTCTGTTTCCTTTGCTGACATGGATTTCCTTTACGCTTAGTTTTACTGTGCGTATTTTGTGTGAATGTGTTCTATATTGCAAAGAAATGTAGAGGGGCTAAGATCTCAGAACACGTCGAACCCTTCAAAACTTTTGCACCTGTCATAAATCAAAACCTTTTTGATGTCGTTAGTCTATCATGCCTTTCTAATAGTAGCTTTAGGAGTTTGTGTCGGAGTTTAGTATTAATTCCATTGTTGTTGAATAGGTAAATATTTCTTGGAAGGAACCAACTGAAGCCTTTCATCTAGACCAATAGAGACCAATTGGTTGCTCTTGACTGTATTCTACTCTTTGGTAAGATTGTTCTCATATTACCTATTTCTGTATTGAAAAACATACAACAGATAATACTATTATTTCCTGCAATCTGTACTTAATTTAGAACACTTGCATGTAATTGACCAATAACTTATCGATTATGTTTTTGAATATCAATAACAAAAATGGCCACAGTAGTATACCGCTGTTCGAAATTAATCAATCGATTGAGAAAAAAAAACAAAATCTGGGATAGAAACTAAAACTGAGGGAAACACATCAACTATAAGGAGAGAACTACGACACAACATACACAACACTAAAATGTACCTAACACAGAAACGAACTATAATATAACAGTGGCCATTTTTCTGACTTCGTACAGGACATTTTAACGAAAAAAAAGATGGTGGATTGAACATTGTTTTGTGGCTAGCCAATCCTTGAACTTTTATCGCAATCTTATATAAAACACTAAAATGACACCATTACATGACAAGAATACAGAACAAATAAAAGCAAGAACATTCAAGACATAACATTACACAAATGATCAATAAATAGTACATTTCGACAAGGAAACATTGAAGTGAAGACGAAACAAAACGACAATGCAACACACACAGAAACAAACAATGCGATAACATTTTTTAATTACCTATAAGTTTCTATTTGAACTCATTTAAAGGGAACAACCGAAGCTAGTTTGATAAATAAAGTTAGAGTTTCTAAAATTTGTTTAACAATAAGCCGTGACTGTTGGAAATCAGAAAGAATGAAACCAAAAATGAAAGCACAGTATAATTTAGTATTTAGATTAATATAAACATAAGCTTGAATCTTGTAAATAACACGATATAGCACTGTTGTGGCTTATACCAACAACTGATCAATCGACTTATTAATAAAACATTTCACCTGCAGTTAAATCAGGTATCCATGGTTTAACTATGATAAAAACCTGAAATGGTTTTATAACTGTAGCTTAAGTATTTTAAATACATATTTATTAGCCTACTTGTCACTAGATACTGTCTCCACATAATTAATTCACACTCCTTTGGGAATGAAATTCATTTTACATCCGTATCGATAATGATAAATGATAACAAGAGTTAAAGGATAGATACAATTACCGTCTTAAACAACCTCACACAAATGTTTCTGATCAAAGACGTCTACAATATAATAAATGAGCAACTGTGTTAATTATGAGTAAGTTGATTCAAAAGACGTTTTGAAAATGTGTTTATCTCGGACAACATGTATTATGTGTAACGCCTGTCTTTTACTGATATTCACATATATACCAACAGTTAATATAGCCTGTTGAAAGATGCATGATAAACTATCTATTCACTTTCTATAAAAATAGTTTCCTCTTCAAAACCACTTTTAAGGGCGTATCTAAAGATGAAAATACACTGTTTGTTAATGTCTAACGTCACCAACAGTTCTGTTGGCTATTTCGGTGGGAGGGGATACGTTTTTTTTTGTTAAACGCACTTGCCACTCGCAAGAAACTAACTTACACAACAGTTAATTTATCGGAGAGCCTGCATTTTTATAATAAATTAATTGTATATACACAACAATTTAAAAAGTTATTCCCTTATAATAACAACGATGGATAAAACAGAATCATATTGAGAGTCTCTCACATTTTCAGTAACAAATTCATCGAAAATATTACCACTGGCATTTATATATGTCAAAACCAAATCCAAAACTCAATAAAAAAAAAAAACGCTTTGTTTTGTTGTTGAGACATAATTCATTATGAAAATAATCTTCATGATATGTTACCAATAAGAAAGGTAAAAGGAAAATGAAGAATTATAAAAAAAACCCACAAACATCAACATAATTTATTCTGGTAATAAGCATAGTTCTAACTGCTGTAAATTCTAAACCACTGTACCCGTTCTTTTTTTTTTTCTCTAAATATCACATAGTACTTTCGCCTAAGATATAATGTTTACAAATATATTCAGAAGTAATTAATAATCATGTTGTCAATTACAGCTGACTTTACAATGAAGGGTTGTAGGCCGTATGGTGTCTTATATTTGAAATTTAACTTCGATCTCAAATGGTTTTTGTACACAGTTGTTTCAATGGCAATCCTGCCAAATATCCTTATAGTCTTGTCACTTATTTTTATTAAAAAAATACGTGTGGGAATATTGTTTTTATCTTATTTTTTTGGAAATAAAAAAAAATAGATTTATGAATCAATACCATAATGTATTTTAATATCTAAAGTAGCCTCTGCATAGTTTACTATAAGTTTTTCAGATAAATGTTTTTTGAGAAAGAACGATGACTTATTTTACAGAACCTTTGCTGAATATTCAATCTGTTCATTCAACCGTAACGTAGTAAAACATATGAGTAGCAGCTTCGAGTCATTGTAAAGTGTATGATTTCATAATTGCAAAATCTATAAGATGTGAAAGTTAGTTTATTGCTGCCTATTTGAGGAAAATGATCATTTAAAAAGTTAAACCGCATCGTTTTTCTCGATTTCGGTATTGATATCCGTTGCTGTCAAATTCGAATTGGTACTGGCAAAGATGTGTTTGTATTACAATTTTGAAAGAGCATCTTACTTAGTCAGGTAGAAAAACACGTTCGGAATTCATATTTTAACCAGAAAAGGAACAAACAACTATAACCCCAAAACACACTTGAACGCTCCCTTACATCAATTAACAAATGGAAAATAACTGTCATATGATTTAATTCAAAACAAAATAAATCACGCTCTTTTTTTCATTTTTGTATGCTGACATTGTCATTTACATTTTGTATCATTAAGAAATACTGATGAAAAATCTTCAGACAGATCGTGATTTACGAATGTTTATTCCTAACGAATGGCGACATTATCATATTGTTTCCCACACACCCGATTGTATTATTTGATATAATACGCTATTAATTATAACATTGTATACTGCACTCTTACGTTATGTTAATTTACATTTGTTTAAACTGTTCTTTGATAAAGCAATGTTTTTGCCTAGTCGAGTTGTACTGAATATCTCAATGTGATGTACATGCACTTTTATTTGATTTTGCCTTCAACATGTTTTGACTTTATCATGTATATCATCAATATTAAGTCATTATTTGTTAACGGAATGCGAGTCTCGAGTATTCAGTTCTTAACCTGGTAACTTGTGTGGGTGTTTAGTTACCTGTGGGTGTTTAGTTACCTGTATATGCCATTTTTTCGACATTTACATATTATCGCAAAGCAAGAACATATTCCGAAGACGTGTATTTTTGACTTTTCGGTAACTTTCGACAACACAATCCAAACGTTCGTCTTCGTTTAATGTTTGTTATCAACTTTCAAAGAATGATTTTTTTTTCTTTTCAGCTGGATTTAATGTTATTGTTAAAACAAGTGCATTCTGACAAGTGCACACAATCCAAACGTTCGTCTTCGTTTAATGTTTGTTATCAACTTTCAACGAATGATTTTTTTTCTTTTCAGCTGGATTTAATGTTATTGTTAAAACAAGTGCATTCTGACTACTTAATTTAAATGTATATATGCATCGGTTTCAAAAGTTTAATTAGCTTGACACTAATTTCATATGACTTCTATACGATATGTTTACAGATAGTATTATTTGAATTGAAAGATCTGAATTACAATTAGTTCTGTAATAACATGATTAAGAAATCCTGACAATAATATTCGATCTGCATACCAGTGAGACGTGCTATTAAATGTGTCGTATTAGTGATTGATTTAATTAATTAAATGTGGAGTTTCAAAGTTGAAACAAATATTTAGGTATGCATTCTAAGACAATAACAATCAAAACGAAGGAGTAAACAAAGATTCACAAAACCAAAGGAACTTTACATCACAATTATACCAGGAAAACAACCACAAAATTTAAGAACACACATGGAAAAGAAAGACAAAATAGGGTATGTTTTTGTTTGTGTCCCTTAAATCTAAAACAAAACAGTACTAAAAAAGTTTCGAACGATACTAGAATGACAATCAAATTTAAAGATTGAAAATAGACTGACAAACGTATGGTTAAAAAAAAAACAGACACATTAGTACACAGGAAAAAACATAGAAAAATAAAGACTAATCAACACGAACCCCACCAAAAACTGGGGATGCATGTTATAGGTGCCCCGAATAGTAAGCATATCCTGCTCCACTAAAAAGTCATCATTACGATATCAATATTCAAATGTATGAACTGCACCTTGTATTTTTGACTTGGAATTCAAAGTGTGTCATAAAATGATAATTTGTACTTTTAGGTATCAATGTGACAGTCGAGGCATCAGTCGAAATGTGCCTTTTGCAATCAAGCCGTCAGCATGCCTCTTTGGTATCGTTCGTTGAAAGTTTGTATATACATGTATATGAATAAATTTGGCAAAATTAGAGCACTTTCATTGGTTGATTTACTTTTTCTATCAGCCCATAGATGACACTTTTATGGAGACACAACCACATTACCGGAATTTCTTTTTTTTTACAATAACAAGGAACAGGTTTTAAAACGTTAAGCTTTATACAGGGACATCGGTACTTAAAACAAAAGTAAACAAACAAGTTTTACTGCTGTGAATGTAAAAAAAAATGTTAGTTCTTCCTAGTATGCACATAATTTTACTGACATGTTTTAAAATACATTACAACAAATTACGGCAATTTTCGCGTGAATCATAATTCGGCAATTTTCGCGTGAATCATAATTCGGCGATTTTCACGTGAATCATTTTTCGTCTGCTATAATATAATCATGGGAGATACAGAGATGTCAAATTTTGATCTCGGCGATCCATTTTTATATTTGCAAGCCTTATTTGATACTGAAATTGAGCTGGAAGAAGTGCTGCACCAATGCCTTCCGTAGAAGTATTAGCTAGTACAGAAATAGTGTCAATAGAAGTACAAAGGTCAGATCCAAAACCACAGAAAAGGTGTCTGATAAAGAAATTGTAGCAGGCAATCAGAATTAACAAAAAAAAACACAAAATGGGCAGTTAACATCTTGCAAGGTACGAATGGCATAGTTATCAAACACAAATTCAACAAAATAATCATGAATGACATAGTGTACATGTACATTGTGATTGTATTTTATGTGTGACAAATATTCAGACCAGGATTTGCACCTGGAACCTTTCAATTTTAAATTGAATGCTCTACTTTGAGCTATCTGAATCTATAATTCCACATACAAGTACAATGTAGATGTACAATGTTTTTTCATGCACTTTTGTTAGATTAATATAATATAAACTAGAAAACTAAATATATAGCCTAATTTTTGTACAAAAAGATTGCATTAAATTTATTTCTAAGATAAAATAACTATTTTGATAATTATCACATGTTATTCTGCTTCTTTTTTTACAGAATGGAGCAGTGAAGTTATGGTGAACCAAGTAGACTTAACAACTGTATCATCTGAAGATTTAAACATAATATTGGACAAATTTTATGCAGAGGCCACCCCTAAATTTGCAGAAAAAGAGAACAAGAAATGGCGTCAGCTCAGGCATACACATATCACAAGAATTCTTTTAAAAGTATAAGGCCAGACATCAATAAGTTTCTTAGAGATCTAAATAGGAATATTGACATTGTCCGGGACAAAGAATTCAGGATGTCAAATGACATTTTGGATGGGAAATTAAAGTACAACATGAAAAGTGATTTCTCTAGACCTACAAAGCACAAGGAAGTTATTTCAAAGTCAAATCTCCATAAAATTAGTACATACCTGTATTCTGCTGGAAACCCAGTCCTTCTTCGCTATAGCGTTTGGTACAACTTAGCTATGCATTTTATCTCACGGGGTATACAATTCCACCAGCAATTGAATCTTGCATCGTCCACATTCCAAAAAGATGAAAATGACAGGAAGTATGTTACACTATCACATGAAACACGTAAAAAAAAATTACAAGGTGGACTTGGCAATTCAAAAGCTTCTGCCAACAAAAGGGTGAACGAAACAAAATCTGACAAATGTTGCATGAATGATCTGCACTACTGATTGATAAAACAGATCCTAAAGCAGAATCACTCTTTAATCACTGTGATAAAGATGCAAATCTCTCACCAGATGAACAAAATACATGGTTTTTATTTCCAACTCGGCATTCAATAATTGTGTTTTTTAATTTTCTGGACAACATTGAAGCAGCAATCATGGCGGCGATTACTGTACTGACGTAAATTACTCCGAGACGTCATGTGACGTCATTGTGTTGAATTTAGTAAACGTTTACGTTTAAATAAAATTTGTGTGTTTAAAAAGTTGTATTTAATTTATTTATAAGTAATGACTGTAATTTAAATTATGTCTATTGAGCCATACCATTAATTACGGCGGTGCACATTGCATAATTCGCGTAGCGAAGCGAATTATACAATGTGCACCGCCGTAATTAATGGTATGGCTCAATAGACATAATTTAAATTACAGTTATTCCTTAAATGTTATTCGACTAAATTATAATGTTGGATGTTTTTGTTTTGTTTTCATTATACGGTCTTTAAATTCAGTAAATCACTTTGAAAGTTCCCAAGAAATTTTGTTCAGCCTTGTTGTCACAAGCAAATTATACACAAACACGAGGGAAGATATTTCATAGATATTATCGTTCAAAATATGTTCGAGCTTTACGAAATGCACTATAGAGGGGATCTTAATAAATGGTCTTTTGACATGGGTTTTACTTAATATATGTGGTCCCTTAAGCAGGTTTGTCTGGGTTTAACATTTTCTGCACGGAGAAGGTACCACTTTCGATAAGACGATTTCCGTTGTTATTGCATATGAATGTGAATACATTGCATGCCATAAAGGATTATGTGTTGTCAAGTATTATAATCTCGACAGTAGAAGCACTGATCACAATAGTTCATATCAGGGATTATCAGTGAGATGGTTTGAACTGTGACATACAGTATTGTATAGGAAATGATATGTCATCTTGCTATTTCAAGTAGTTTTAGACAGATAACCAATACATGCTATAACAAATTGTTTTATTACTCTCAATCTATCAAACGGCAGGAAAACTGTTTAAACAATAACATGTTTCCTAATTCTATTGAAGGAATGGCATTTCAAAGTAGTACCCATCAACAGTGAATGAGACATCGAATGCATGCTTATTTGATAGTTATCAAAAGTTCTTAATTCAACAAAAAAAATACTATGCGTTCGATTTAAAAAGCAAACCAATATAATATAAAATGAATTATTGACATACAATGATCTTCAAATATCCTAACTTGCTTACTGTTCAAAGTTTCCTGTCAAGTATAAAATAACTATTGTCTTAAATGTGTTCCATGCATTTTTAAACGTTGCTAAGAAATGATATATTCGAAGCCAATTCTATTTCAAATACACGAAACTACAAGGAATATTTGCTAAAAATTCTAATTAACAAATATGATAAAAAAGTAAGTTTTAAAAACACCTATAGTGATTTGTCTTTAAATTTGAAAACAATGGCGTATTTTTGGGTTGGTATATGATGCAAGTTATTTACACTATGACGATTGTTTATTTATATTTATGACAATTTATTTGTCGCGTAGAGTTGAATTTGTAAACACATTATTTATCAGATTCCCTACAAATATTTCATGGAACATTTCAGATTAGCAGGATTGATTAAAAACTATATACATTAGATTAGAAAAACTAGTTCAAACTTTGAAATAAACCTTGAATGTTTTACCTTCTTTCCAAGAGCTTTATTATTTTTGAAAATGAAATTATACTCGATTATTTATTCAATGCATTGTAGCATTATGCCCGAAGTGCATTTATTGAAGGTCCTACATTACAAAAATACAAATAAACAAAAACTTAAATAAGATTAATTTAATATACATTTTTGAAATAATTAAGATGTTTTTATCAAATGATACATCGTGCCTTTTAACATGTAGGACCATATATTTATGTTTTGTTTTCAGACAAATTGGCTTCAAACCGGAAATTATCATCCTTGAGCAACTTTCATGATGACAAATGCTACAAATATCCATTGAATGTTAGCCCTATCTGACCTATCATAACAAAGTTCTATAAGCCAAGCTGACAGAAATAGCTTAATTTATATAAACCAATCGTCAGACTAAGACTGTTTTGATTGATTTTTTTTTTAACGACATTATCAAATGTTACAGTTAAACAGTCAGACATTAAAGTAAGAGGTTTAGCTAACTATACTACTAAGTCATTCGGGCTTTTTCAATTGCTATATTAAAGTTTAAATGGTTTGCATAGCAGATACTATGGTTTGATTCTGGTTCAATAAAACATATTAATGTTCTATTGATATTGTTAGTTTAATTTTCAACTCATTTTTACCTTTGCACATCAGTTGATAAAATTCAAATGTTTGTGGTGTTATTTTTGTAAGCCAACACGATTTTTAAAATATTGTGATCCAACATGTATTTGACTTCACATTTTATCACTTTTAAGAAAAATACAATGTGTACTACATCAGACGTCGACTAAGATTATGTTTTTATTGACAAGTTTGAGACACATACTCACACTTGTTGTTGCAACTAATTGATCAATTAATGTGTTTTTTTAAAAGATTTTTTTAAATCGTCAAACACGTGCTACAAAACACGAAAACGTAATGGTAGCTTGTTTTAAATAAGTACATTACGTCTTTACTTTGGATCAGATACTATTGCGACCTACTCTGACTATAAGCACATTTAATTCACTGGTTTTCTTGTGTCAATCTAAGGAGATTATTCTCTACATCAAGGCATCACTGCTTTAAGAATGAGTCACGTAGCTTCATTTATATCTGTATAATTATAGTCGTACTTTGATCAGAGGTCAATTGAATACCATCTGTTACCACTAACTGTTTGAATATCAATTTATCGGATACATTTCACCAAAAACAAGAAAATGCATTTATAGAAGAACATAACATGGGAATATTTCAATAAATACGTAAATGCAAGTTGATATAACCTACAGAAGTATCATCAACTTATAAATTTGTATCAAGATGCAAGTGTATACATTTTTTAATAGATATCAAAGTTACCAGGAGTATAATTTGATACGTCAGACGCGCGTTTCGTCTACATAAGAATCATCATTGACGCTCAGATCTAATTGATAAAAGCAAAACAGGTACAAAGTTGAAGAGCATTGAGGACCTAAACTCCAAAAAAAACTTTTTCATTGGTGGACACATGAACATGTGTTATACATTTGTTAAGACCATGCCTAATCATACATATATGATAGTGTATGCATCCCATCTGAGGTGGCTCACGATTTGGCCTATTAACCAGCATTATAGGAGATAGGAGTGGACTGACTACTATACTTCAAGCCGTGTTCAGGTGGAAAACATAATGTTTATAAACGGAATCATATATTGTAGCTTATTATTGTTATTGTATTACAAATGCCACAATTGTAAATTGCCAGGTACAAACTTTGATAATAGAAACAACTTATCAAGTGAAATGAAAATTCATTTGGACAAACGTGTTTGCACACGAGTGGTGCTTTGCATTTGATGGCATAATTTCAAGTTCTTAACTTATGAGTAGGTTGATCATACAAATATGTAAAAGGTTTGCATTTTTTTATAAGGTTATTGAAATAGAAATATCATATATGGCATATCTATTCCAATTTAAAAAATAGATCCCGATAATACATACACAAAGTCGTGAACATTTTCGAACTCGACAGTTCTTTTTTTTTCATTTTCCATTTCTATTTGATACTTTGCTCTACAAAATTGTTGTTGTGGAATTCGTACGATTAGCACTACAGTTATACGGGTTAAAGATAAAGTTGACTAGTATTCTACATTTAGTAAGAACATTCACACCTTCATTTACTAATAATACAAAGGAATAGCCGTTCTCGAATTACTAATTCCGACGTTATCCACATATTCCATTTTCGTTATCAAATAGAAGGTTTATGTGCTAGTATTGTGTGCAAGATTATTAGATGGCAAGCCTCAATACTGAATACATGGCTTGATGCAATAATTCTTTTGTCAATTCGATGTTATGTAATTCAATTTTCAACCGTTGCTCTATCAACAAAAACATAAATTAATTCTTCACGCCTCATATTAATCCTAGCAATTAATTCAAATCTTGATGTTCATGACTTGGATAGATCTTATACACATTTATACTTCATTAATAATATGTCATCCTCTTTAGAGATATCTAATGAGATACGTGTAAAAAATAGTTTGATCCTTTTGATAAATTTGAACAAATCTAATGTATAACAGTTTTCTGTTGATGGTCGATCAATCTTCAAAGACTTACCATATTATATTTGATTTTATTAAACGTATCAATCATGATATTTTAATAGTTATCTCTGAATCAGTGCATTTTTTCTATTGCAATCAGCATCTCAGTATCAGTTTATTAGGAATACATCGGCATGAAGCGATATTTATATTTTATTATACAAATATCAGATGACTGTTAACATACACTATTACACAATTGTTCAAGAGTTTACTGCAACAAATACACTGTGTATCATACTTCAAAGGGTTATCAATTGGTGCCATGAAAAAGAGAGACGTTATCTAACCAAAATGAACGTTACAAACGTTGTTGCATTAGAATGACGAATTCCATGCTTAGACAGTATTCTAGAATAAGTAACATTAGATACATGTACGCTGTATTTACATGCGTTTTAAATTACCTAACAATCAAATATACAATGCTTAATCTTCTTTCTTTCAATCATTAATATATTGTTTTACCTTCTCTGTCTTTAGTAAACCTTGTATCGTCAAAGTTAACTTGTGACTGATATATCCATTAGACTCCATATGACCCCCAATACATTTGCCTTAGGTGTGCTGTGAGGAACTAAACATGATATTTTTACCGAGTGTCCACATGTTTTTGGTAGAATCGTTGTGATAATTAATAGACTTTTCTGCTTCATGAATAACTTACGCGACTGATGTTCAACTGTCTATTTCTGCATTTATTTTGCAGAAAATATTAAACTGATTATGCAATAGCCAGGCTGACTTTCAGCGATCAATAATTATCACTTAAACTTAACGAGATTCTATTTTGATAATCTGCAAGATAACACCTGATTATGAATATATAGAAGATACTTGTTTTGTCCAAATGAGAGAAACCTCGCCGATCTTTCTTTCTTATATCATCTTTGATCATAAGAAATGTTTTCCGGATTACTTAAACGTTTGTACTTTAATAAGATTCTGTAGTATGTGCAAGTATGTTAAAACATCAACAAATAAGGGAAAAAGTCGGAAATTACATACCAAAAGCAACTATAAATATGGAACGCCAAAACTGTCTTGTTATGACCTTTTTTTATTATATGATGTGCATTTACCTTTATATGATCTGCACTTGTCATTTTATTATGTCCATTTACCTTTACATGATGTGCACTTGTCATTATATGATGTGCAAACACCTTTATATGACGTGCAAATTTGCATATATTATATACAAGTATCTATATATGATGTCCAAACATCCTTATATTATGTGCAAATGTACTTATATGATATGCAACCATACTTATATGATGTGCAAACATTCTTATATGATGTGCAAATATCCTTATATGATGTGCACATATACGTAAAGTATGTGCAAATGTACTTATATGATGTGCAAATATACTTATATGATGTGCAAACATCTTTATATGATGTGCAAAATCCTTATATGATGTGCAAACATCTTTATATGATGTGGTTGTGTCATTATATTATCTGCTTGTAATCTTATATCATGTGGTTCGGTTAACTTGATTATATTATGTCGAAGCGTCATTCTATGATGTGCTTTCATCGTCGTTATGGTCAATGAACATGATTACGATTAGACTGATTACTATCTACGTCATAACTGATTCCGATCTGCTTCTGCACAATTATATCAACCCGGATAAAATCTGTAGCTATCGTTTGGAAAATGGTTGAGATGTAAAAAGAAAAAAAACCTTGACATGTTTGGTCCTCGATTTAAAATGAAAAAAATCAAACCAGATATTATTAGAAAATTGTGAAGTTTAGACGATGGGTCTACATTAATGAACATACCAGGTCTGAAATAACGGGCATACAGTTAACTAAAGGTATTAAATTAAAGAAATGATTCTGTTATGCCATGCTCTATGCTCATTGTACTAGGCTTATATTTGGCAATATCTTTATATATTGCGTTAAGGTTTTTTTCAAGAACTAAGTATATGAATTTCCAATATGTTCATTGTTTTGTAAAGTTTGCATTGCTGATCATTTTAGCTGCGGAAGTTTGTCTTTATATATCATGTTTCTGAAGAAAGACACAAAAATGAGTAATGACCAATATAATGGACCGATTATTTGCAAACCTCAGAAAGAGGGGATAGGATTATAGGGAGCCTTCAATTTTGATTTTTTAATAAATAAAATGGTGGTATGCAATTGTTTATATTGATAGATTTGACGCAGTATAATGTTTTTGCGATGTGTTCGTTATCCGTAAATACCTTGTTGCCAGACGAAAACTTTATGGAAATAAGGGGCCAAAAACGGCACTTAAAACAAGTAATTCTTAGGGTTCTTTGGTATGTTGAATTTATCAATATATTTAGATTTCGGATATTGAACAATATGATAGGTAATGTGTCACAAACTTATGATGTGTCAGATATTGAATAATGAAAAAATTCAAATTCAGACCTGTATAAAGCTGGAATGGTTATGTCCATACTTGCCTTAACTGTTTAGGGTTCGACCATCATCGTACTCCCTCTTCCCAGTAAAACTAATAGTTTTGACTCGAAAGACGTCAATTTTACGCCTAGCTCCGCTAGCCTCATCTGTTAAAATCTAAATCCTTATTTTTCAACAAATAATTTCTTCTAGCAGAGTATGTTTAATCTGAAGCTAGTAATATTGAATGCAGGTGTGATAAATATCAATGAGACCATAACCGGCATTTCCAAATTAAATTCCAAGTCGCAAACAGCTTCCACACTTGAAGTTCTAGATCCACTATTGACGTGCTATTTTAAACTTATATAATGCAAACGGAATTTAATGCGGTATTTTTTTGTTATTACGAACACATGTATTGAAAAAGGTGTGTGTAATTGTTCTCTGGTGGGTTTTTTTAGGAAGGGGGGGGGGGTGTAAAGTTTATGTCTTTAGAATGATTGTGTTTTCTACCTATTTCACGGTAAATATTAGAGAAATTCCCATCTTTCCTACCCCGTCCCCACCACCAATGATGAAAATTGAAAATGACAATAATTATAATTTAATTATTTTTAAATCTGTTTTTATAATATAAAAAAGAAGATGTGATATGATTGCCAATGAGACAACTCTCCTCAAGAGACCAAAAATGACGCAGAAATTAACTATTATAGGTAACCGTAAGTCCTTCAACAATGAGCAAAGCCCATACCGCATAGTCAGTATAAAAGGCCCCCTGATGACAATGTAAAACAATTCAAACGAGAAAGCTATTTTGCTAAGACAAGGTTTCTCTATAAATAAGTATCAAGATAATAGGCAATAAAACAACAAAACTCATAAGAGCCAAAAATGCCCAAAATTAGACCTTAACATTTACCATAGAATATATTGCACTATTTTTTTTTTCTAATCTATTGTAGTTTTAAAGATAAAAGCAAAATATTAAAAGTCACCGCCGTAAATCTTTACCTAGAAAAATTAAAAACACAACTCTCTATCTGTCAGAGACCATCAGGCCTCAGTAAACAAAAAATAATACAGTGTTTTTATGTTCATTCAGACACAAATCTAATTAAATTACGGATATTGTGTAACCAAGCTCTGCTAAGGCGGATCTGCAAACGCTCCATTCTATTTTCTGTTTAACGACCATTGGGATTCTCGGTTTTGTCGGATTTATATACACCTTCAAAAATGTGAAGGCTGAATTTCATTGGCTGATGTAATATTTACTAGAACAAACAGTATCAAAGGAGTGAAGTACTGAATATCGGATGACCGCAAGTTCTCGTGGATGGTCACAAGCAATCTTAATACCTTAAAGTGAGGTTAACTTACAGAGATATATTTTTTGAGACATGTTCGTGCTTGGATGAAGAATAAATGACAGGGAATTCAACCTCACCGTATTCACAATTATATTGTAGTGATACAAATCAGTATACTCTGGTTTGTTGTTATATATAAAATTAATATTTGTATATAACAGTGACATGTATACATAATTTTGATTCAAATGCTATTCTACTATAATTCTAATAATAGTGCAGTGCCTGTGCATAGTGAAAACTCATCTGTAATAATTCGGATTTTCTAATAGTTTAGATTTATGTAGGCATTCATTTTTCCAGCATAAACGTACTTGAGATATTATTTCCGCATGCGATAACAAAATTGTTCTGTACGTGTGCATACATGTATATATTACTTACAATGTATTAATTCATTGCTAACGACACGACATTTTCATATTATTAATTTAATATGTTCTGAAAAGAATGTTTAATGAGTATTACTTGAAGCGCCAATTAATGTTATTTTGCACTCGATTATGTCTGCGTTTTTATACCATCAATTACATGTATCAGTCAAAATCGAAAGTCAAATTTCTGTTGCGACAATACATCGGAATGCCATCACGGTCATCTTGATGTGAACATGACGTGTGGGCATGATGACGTGTACCTTGTTCCAAGACAAACATATTTTTCGACTTTAATAAAAAAAAAACTCTTTTTTAAAAATAATATATATATTTTTTTAATTTTATTATTAGGTCTTTCCACTTTTCTGTGGAAAGATCTATTGTTTTTCTTCTTTGTTTTTGCTATAAATATTTGTTTCGCAATATATCGCTTAGATATTTGGTATATGATATCGAACAGTTTATGCGCTTTTGAAATTTACCCTGCGTAACCGAATACTTTTCTTTGTAGGAGTTATCTCCCCAAACACTGTTTACCTTGTGTCCACAACTCCTTCGCAACCGCAAAAAATTACGACAAATTTATTTTATAAAATTGCTTGTTATATCCTTCGCATGATTTGTCTAATTTCGACCGAAGCAATATGAACGTTCCATATGGGAGTTATTTCCCCTTTTGTATTTGAAATTTTGAAATGTATTTTAAACTGGAAAACCATAAGTGATACAGACTTAGGGTCTTTTGATATGAGGTCCTTGGTCCAAAAAAAATGAAAATACGTTTAAGGTCAAAGGTCAAGGTCGTATTTTAGATTCTTATTGGTCTTTGATTTCCCTATTACTTTGGCATGGTTATAGATACAAAAAATTTACATAGTGAAAAATGCTTGGTACTTCAAGGGGCAACTTTGTTATATTATGACTTTATTACCATTGTGTAAGGGGCATAATTCACATTGATGGTCTATATAAAACCATTATTAGGCAAAACTCTTAAACAAAATGTCCTTGACCCATAGGGTCTTTTGCATTGACATTGTGGAGCAACGACCTTGACAAAATTCACAAGGTCAAAGGTCAAGGTCATGTACAAAGAGACAAATAATGTGGTTTTGGCACTTCTAGAAGAGTTTTATGTGTGTTTGAATGCCAACCAACCAACCAACCAATCAACCAACCAATCAATCAATCAATAAATCAATCAGTGCATGGATATTTCCGTTTCATGTGTTTAATAAGGGTCAACGATTTTTTTTGTTTCTTTTTCGCGGTTTCAATTGACCCTATCCAGCGTGTTTATAATCAATCAATCAATCAATCAATCAATCAATCAATCAATAAAGGGTCAACGTTTTTTTTTGTTTCTTTTTCGCGGTTTCAATTGACCCTATCCAGCGTGTTTATAATCAATCAATCAATCAATCAATCAATCAATCAATCAATCAATTAATCAATCAATCAAGCAAACAATCAATAAACCAACTAATCAATCATTGCATGCATGTTTCCGTCTCGTGTGTTGAATACGGGGTCCAAGGTCTCATTTATTTTTTTCGCTTATTTCAAGAGACCATATCCCAAGTGTTTAAGTTATAAACCAACCAACCTACCAACCAACTAATCAATCATCTTTCCGTCTCGTGTGTTTAATACGGGGTCCAAGTTCTCATTTGTTTTTTTGTCGTTTGTGTCAAGAGACCATATCACAAGTGATTAAGTTATAAACCAACCAACCAATTGACCAACCAACCAATCAATTAATCAATATGTATGACAGTTTATTTATGACAGTATATTTAAAACAATATGGAATGAAAAAAACTCAATTATTCAAGAAGAATTTCTGTGTCATTTGGTGTCTTGTTGAAAGTTGTCTCATTGGCAATCATCCCACATAGTCTTTTATATTTCAATTTGCCGCTGGACGTCAAGCATACATTCATAATCATGTCAGTGTGCAATAAATGCATGAAAATATAATAAAAAGATGAGAGCAAATGTCATTCACCGAGTTGAAGGTCATCCCATATCTCCTTTCATTCCATTTTTATTTAGGGGGGGGGGGGGGGGGGCTCGGTGGCCGAGTGGTCCCAGTATCTAGCCTGTCAACATTTACATGTAGGTTGTGAGTTCGAATCCCACACGTGGCAGGTAAGCTCGACTGCAATGTCAATTGAATATAATTGATAGTTTTTTCGTACCGAAAGTCGGTGTTTCTTCCCGGGGACTTCGGCTTCCTCCATCAATATAAACTCACCACTGCGAATTAGCATGATAGTGTTAAAAGTGGCGTTAAAAAGCATTCAATCAACAAATTAATCAACCAATCATCCATACCGATGTAATTATATATGCAAGGGAGGATAATTTTGTAGCTATCGTTATAAAATATTTTAAAAATTGACTTTGAGTTCATTGGTGTCTTTTGCAATGAATAGAAATAGGAAGATATGATATGAGTACCAATGAGACAACTCTAGATCTAAGTCATAATGTGTAAAAAGTAAACAATTATAGGTTTAATTACGGCCTTCAGCGCGGAGCTTTTACTCAAACCGAACAGCAAGCTGTAAATAAGAGCCACACATTTTGTTTTTATCTTATTTTCGCCGCTGCCGGGAAATACTTCAACTAGTTCCTGCATTAATTGATCTTTATCTTCCGCTGAAATGTTTGAAACGTTAATTTTTGTTAAAATGCACGTTCTCTAATTTTTGTGCTATTTTCACATTTCCTGATTGGTTTGAGAAAAATATTTCTACTCATTAATAAAAAATCTGTTCTCGGCAAATGATTAGTCAACATTTGATTATGACGTCAAAATGTTTTGTTTTCTCCTCAATTTTCCTATTGTGACTTCATGAAAAAAGACGACATTGCCTGATGACGTCGCATATAAAGAGCACAAGTTTCTGGAATTCTTTGAAAAAAGAATGATTAAAGTCATCAGAGAAACAGATTCCGAAACTATAACTGTGTATTACGACATTTCTCCACTCTCGACAGTTAAATTTATTTTTTTTAAAAATGCTCTGCAAGCCTCGCGCTTTAAATAATAAAATCTAACTGTCTCGAGTGGAGAAATATCGTCATACACTTGTTGCAGTGTAGGAATCTATATGTCTCACTTTATCTTAAAAATGCACTTTCGCTTAAAAGATTAAAGATTTATTTCTAAAACGTAATAAGTTAACTGTATGCTCATTATTGTAGATCCCGTATATTCATTATTGTAGACCCATTGATTATAATTCATAATTTGACAATTTTCCATCAATATTTGGTGTGATTTTTTTTCATCTTGAGGAACAAACATGTCAAGGTTTTCCTCTTTTTAAATAACCTCAGATTTGATCCGGGTTTATACCAATACTGCAGAAGCAGATCGGAATCAGTTACATATGTATGACGTAGACAGTAATCAGTCTAATCGTAATCATGTTCATTGATCATAACGACGATGAAAGCACATCATATAATGACGTTCCGACATCATATAATGAAGTTAACAGAACCACATGATATAAGATTAAAAACACATAATATAATGACACAACCACATCGAATAAAGATGTTTGCACATAATATAATAGAAGATTCACATCATGTAAGGATAGTTGCACATCATATAAGTACATCTGCACATCGTATAAATACATTTGCACATCGTATAAGTACATTTGCACATCATGTATGTATGTTTGCACATCATATAAGCATGTATGCACGTCATATAAGTATGTATGCACATCATATAAGTGTAGTTGCACATCATATAAAGATGTTTTGACATCATATAAAGATGTTTTGACATCATATAAAGATGTTTTGACATCATATAAGGATACTTGCACATAATATAAACATATTTGCACGTCATATAAAGGTGTTTGCACATCATATAATGACAAGTGCACATCACATAAATGTAAATGTACATCATATAAAGAAAAATGGTCATAATAAGACAGTTAATATGTGAACGTCTAAACTATAAGTATTATGTGATTTTAATTAATTTTCTTACATTGGTTGCAATGAATTTCATTGATTTTCCAGTTACCGATAATTTTACATATGAAATAAACGTGGTTATTTCACACTCTTATTTCATACATTTAAAAGCGTTGTCAAGCGGTCGATAAGGTTCAAAAAAAATGTGCATGTGTGGAAAAAATATATATTTCTTAACATTTTCTACATTATTTTATTAACAAAAACATAAATGCTATACACCAATGTAATTAATTTTGATGATTCCAGCTAGCACGTCGGTATTTACACATTGCCTTTGAATAGTTTTTTTAATTATTTGTGTAATCTTATAATTGTTGTGTTACTCCTTGAATCTAGTTTGACTTTCCAGTGTTTTTCTATTGCTTTCCGAAAATGTGTGTCCTATACTCTGTATAATATTCCGATAACGAATGTCACAGAAACAATTCGAAAATATGCATCTTAGAATAGATCGATTGTTTCCGACAAGTATTGTAAATTTTCCCAGAACAAATGTTATGCACTTTAAATATAATAAAAAATGCATAAATTTGAACGATGGAAACTATAATTTTGTTTTTATGTTGAGGAACAAACAAATTAATACAAGTAAAAAGTCAATTGTTCATGAACAATTAAAAGGTTTTTCCTTCTTAGTTAAAAACATATATGGTTTCTAAGGACTTTGATGTTCATAACAAGTGGTTGCTAAGGACAAAAATTATTCCTAAGGATAAAACTATTACTACCAGTATTAAAAATGTCATATGTACTATTCATAGTAAAACAATTTAAAAGTTAAAAAATAAGTGATTGCTAGGGTCTTCAATTATCGTTGTTAGGGATAAAAATGTCATTTCCAGTATCAAAAAATTCATATTTATATTATTCATAGCCTTCTAAGCTCGAAAATATATGGTTGCTAAGGTGTTTTATGTCGTTGCTAGGGACCTTGACCTGTGACCTTGACCTAATTTCTTAAAACTTATTATTTTGAATATTTTTGCATTCAAAGTTTGTTTCTATCTCTAACCTCTTTTGAGTTATAAGCAAAAAATCATCATTTCGGACCCGAAAAAAAGGTTTCGTGCCCTAGGTCCATAATAGTTGGTACAATAATTTAAAACCCACATAATAAATGTTGATCTGGACAAGACACATTTTCTCTGTTATATTTTATCAGCCATCTTTTACAGTTATTGAGTAAATTCGATAACAAGCTAAGGTCAAAATCTAGGTTATGACCTTGACCTTTGACCTTAGGTCAGTTTTCTTAGTCACGTAAATTGATGATCATTGGTGAAGATCCTATGTGGCTACAACTTACGGTTTCTGAGTTTTAGTGGCCATCTAACATCAGTTAATTTTCAAAGGGGCATAACCCTACCAGTGAGTCGTTGAATCTCGTCGATCCATATGTATTAACGAAGAACCAGGGTCTGTTCCTGAACAAATTCCACCCTTTGTTTTTTTTTCTACCTATTATGGTTACGGAGTTAGAATGATAACAAGGTTTTCGGTGTTAGGGGAGATAACCACAATAAAGGAAATGAAACGGGGTCGTGCCCTCACCAACAGAAAGCTTTTGGTCAACCGATACTATATACCTAATATCATTTTAACATGTCATGTACTTTTTTTGGGAAATGTCGTTAAAGTTTAGCGGAAAGAATAATAAAAATAATAATAATAATTAAAAACCAATTGTTCAGAGAACAATTGAAGGTCTTTACACCAGTAAGAATCTATTTAAGAATGACATTATATTAAAATTTGATTTTAAATGTCAGTTTCAGCATCAAATGACAGCTTATTTTACGCTGATTCCAAAAATATATGGCTTCTATATAAAAGAATATATAAAAAGGGAGATATTCTTTTACTTTTGGTTTAAAAAAAATATTTCCGCAATTGTTTATATAGTTTACTTAACACTGATTTCAAAAATATATGGTTCTATATACTTTTACATTGATTTAGTACAAAAAATAGCTACTTCCGGTCTACAAAAGGTCACTTCCGGTTGTCTTTTTAAGGTCACATTGCTTACAACCTAATGCAAAAAGTCCCATGGCTTTATCATTTGTACATATGAGGTAAAAAGCAAAGGTCAACATCTATAACGTTAAATTAGCAAATGACCTTGTGCTCAATTTCAAGGTCAAAAGCCAAGGACCTTAAATCAAAAGACTCTAGTCCTCTGCTTTATATTGTTAATGAGTTATATTACCATACATAAGATATTAGATATAAAAAGGGAAAAACTCGCATCAAAAGTCTACGTACCTTTTCAACTAAAATGTATGTGTTACGATATGTCGTAACTAACAATTTTGTTAAAATATGTTGTCGATATCTTATATGATTTCTGAAAATAAGAGATTACAAGCCAAAAACAAAATTTTAATCATGACCTTGACCTCATTTTCATTTTTTTGGACCAATGACCTCAAATCAAAAGAACCTAGGCCTCTAACACTTATGGTTTTCCAGTTAAAAATGCATATCACTTAAATCGAATATAAAAAGGGAAATAACTCTCATATGGAATCTCCGGATAATTTCGGTCAAAAATGATCAAATAATCCTAAGGATATAACGAGCAATTTGGTAAAATAAATTTGTCGGTTTCTTATACAGTAGCGACATATAAGTAATAACAAGAAAAACAGTGTTCGGGGAGATAACTCTTACATGGAAAAGAATTTAGTTCCGCGGTGTCAGTTTCAAAAGCGAATTTACTGTTCGATATCATCTACTAAATGTCTACATTTGTAAGCAACATCTTGCGAAACAAAATAAAAGCGAAGGAAAAAAAAATTGGCGGAAAAAAAATAATCAGAAGAAGAAAAAGTACAGTAAGGTCTTTCCTTATAGAAAAGGAAAGACCTTAATTATTAAACAAGTTCGACACACTTACCCTATTACTCTTGAAATTGTTTACATTTCCTAAATAGTGATTCATTAATACCTTTTTACGTCTAATCACGTTATAAACTTCTGTGTGCGCGTGTTCAATGTTAATGTGTAGGAGAACAAGAATTGAAGTGTTAAATAAGAAGAGAAAACATAACACAAAAAAAGCAAAAAAAGATCAATGCTAGAGATTCCCAATCTACTTTATTGGTATGTTAAGAGTAAAAGGTAAAATCCCAAACAAAATATATGAAGTCTGAGGAAAATTACATGTTACAGCAAAAAGTCACTAATCAAATGGAAAAATCAATCGCACAAACACATCAAACAAATAGACAACACCTGTCATATTGAAAAACTGAATAGGCAACAGCAAAACATATTGATTAAAGTCTGGTGTTCAGCATGTTGAATTTTGTTTTATTTCTATTGTACTGTTTTGCAAAGTGTCAAAGTAAATGCATTGTCAAAATGTAATGATAATAAAACGATCCAAACCAATTTCAGTCAAAAAAAGATTGTCTAATTTATGACGATTTTGAACCTGGGTTTGTATGCAAACATTTCTATTTTACCGACAATAACAAAATAAACATGTATATCTTTTTTCAATTTTAAATTTTGAAGTATTTCACATCCGAATTGTCCTGCTATTAACTGATTGATATTGTATTTTCATGCATATTAGAAAATTTAAAGCGTTTACTTAACCAAATGATGTAATGTACAGGTTTCCTAGAAATTTCGAATAAAATAATCTAAAACGCTTTTTAAATTCGGCATGAGTCCTTTTTTAGTATTTTATATAATTCTGAAGGTTATTCTCTAGATCGCTTTATATCATCAACATATGTACGACTGGATTATAGATTTGATGAACTAAATAACCGTTTTACAATGTTTTGGTTACGACACTATCATTTTAGAAATAAGAGCCTAAACAATATCAGTTTTGTTACGAATGTAAGCTTTTTGTTTCATATTGTTGCCAATTCGGTAATATTGACATTACGTAATTTTCCTCTTATAGTTGGTGTATTTACCTCGGCTTTTTTTTTACCTGGATGTGTATTCTCGTATAATAATCGATTGGTGACTAACGAACAGCGGTATAATACTGTTGCCTTTTGTGTTATCTTTAAAGTGAATAAAGATTTAACGTAGCTAGTAATAAATAGTTCTGTCTTTTAACTCACATATTTTGCATAGCTAAAAATATTAGATGTGGTATATTACCAATGAGACAACTTTCCACAAGTGACCCACATAACACATAAATTAACAACTACAGGTTACCGTACGACCTTCAACAATGAGAAAAGCCCATACCGAATGACAATGTAAAACAATTCAAATTATTTGCTTTATTTATGTACACAAGATTAACGATAAACAAATGTGTTACACATACACGATCGACAACCACCGACTTATGGGCTCCTGACTTGGGACAGATATACCTACTGAGGCGGGATTAAAATGGTTAACTTGGGTATGTATTTGATATGAGTGATATTCATAATGACAGTTAAAACCATTCAAATCATAGACTATCAATATGTTTTATTTTTTATATTTCCATCAGTAAAGACTAGTATGATTCACGATTATATAGATATATGTACATTGTATATTTAAATCATGGCTATCATTACAACATAAACAAGTTCGAAGGTATTTAATCATTGATGCTTGTTTATTTACTTCATTTTACTTAGACTCTCAAAATTTACTTTACTGTATCTCCTCAAAGCGTTCGACCCCATAAAGGGCATTCAGCAGATTTATTTGGGATATTGGTGTTACTTCATTATTGCTACTTTAAAGAAAGCTATTTCAGCATACACGACTATGGTTGGTAAGATAATGTAGATACATGTATAAACTAGTAATTGTTATAGTTGCTTCGTAAATTGCGCTAGTCATAGACAGGTGTGATACTTACACAATTGCAACTGTCATTGATTTCCGTCTTACAGATATTTCTCACTTAGTGTAATTGTATATATTGTTTATAAAAATTATAGAAATGCAATCGTCTGAGAATTAATGAATAATTTGTCTACCTAAATACTACGATGTTATAATTGACTTTTTTGTCTTGCTACTTGAAAATGAGGAAAGAATGAATCTGGATTATTATTAATTGATAATTAAACTTAATTGGTTAAGATGCTAAATGATAACTGCTGTGAATCTTTACATGTGTAAACGTTTTCAGTTTGATTTTTTAGTTTCCGATAATACATTCTGTACATGTTGATAACCTTATCAGATACACACTTAAATGTAATCTCAATTGAGAGTAATTTGTTTTAAATTGTATATTTGTTATTGTCCCCTGGCATTTTATACATTTTAGGAAATATTTTAATGTTGGTAGATTTTACGTTATAATCTGTTTTCAAGGTTTGCATTTTATACATCTGTAGACAGTTTTTTTTTCTTTGAAGAAAACGTAAAAACAG
The DNA here is from genome assembly GCF_965363235.1 of Mytilus galloprovincialis. NCBI lineage: Eukaryota > Metazoa > Mollusca > Bivalvia > Mytilida > Mytilidae > Mytilus > Mytilus galloprovincialis. The sequence goes on along the minus strand of NC_134849.1, from coordinate 38,819,316 downwards.
ATTGTTCCTATCTTAAATTTACCAAGTATTATGATATATATACATATACATATATATATATCTATACATGATATCATTTATTTTAACATTTCAACTATGTGTTTCGATTATTGAATCTATGTTAAATATACGCGTATTTCACAAATATTGTTCCTGGAGTTATCTATATCAAATAGAAAGTAAGTAAAAACGTTAATAGCGATGCAAATGAAAAACAACATTGACTTAATAGTGTGTTTTAGTTCAGAAATATTTATTTATAGTGGAATATGAAACCCCTTTCCACCATGCGGGTGCTAGCTCTGGCTTGTAGCGGCATTAGCCTGCTATTTTTTTCAAAATTTGCAAGGGTGTAGTTTACGTTCAAGAGATCTTGCTCTCTTCTAACACAGGTTAGCCATTTACCGTCCTCTTCAAACGGACTATCATCGTTTTACAAGACCCTACTCGCAAATAGTGTCAAGGGAGAGACGAAAAATCACTTCATGCAATTTTCTCCCCGAAAACGGTATTTAAACAGAAATATTTGTGTTAGTAGTCCGATGTTCTAACCACTACACCACGGCTCTTCTAAAATTGTCTTTGTAATATAAGGAACTAGAAACCATTACTTTGCATTTACGTTAGTCTTATTGATGTCATGGGGAAATAGTGTGTAACTGTCAGTTTAACTACGTTTTTCATAAGTAAATACAAGTTTAGAATATAAATAGCTCGACATCGCTTTTGATTGTACTTTAAGTTTTCGGAAATATAATACTAGTAATCATTTGTTTAATTGATTGACATAAGTATAAGATGCATATTGTATTTAATCAAAGCATTCTCAAAGCATCTGTTTTGTGATAAATAAACAAATATCATTATACTTACAAATGAACAGACATATTATCTTATATGAAACGTAGGGTCGTGTTTTGATTTTTTATTATAAATTGATGAATTATATATGTGAAAAGGAACATAATTGACACATCAAAAGAATAGACTTTGACAAATGTAGCCATCGAATGTCTTTAAAATATGCAACTCTAGTTAAACATATGATAAGTGACAGATCGGTGTAAGATCGATCGGAGGCTACTGACATTTGTGAGATAACGCACAAATTTAAATCACAAGAACAATCCCCGATTATACTGCCTATAAGTACAATAAAGGTTAACATCAGATGTTTCCAATTATCAAAACATTTGTATCGGATTCTATCCTGTATATAAGAGTATTTAGACGTGGAGGGAATTTTAATTTCCGGGCGATGAAGGGAAGCAGCTGGAACGCACAAAAGACCGTGTCTATAACTGTGTATTTCAATCTGATGTTTGATGAATGATTGTATTTTTGCACTTTAGGAAAACTGATATGTATTTGTTATTGTTGAAATTAAAGTATTAGATTTGATTTGGTTGAATTGCACTAAGATATACATGAGTTTTTTTTAAGCAAATTTGTCTTTAATCTTTCGATACAAATTTCAATACGTCTTTTTAACAAGCAAATCATTAAACTATTTTTCAATTGCACATGTTAGCTTGTTTCAGAATGTCTATATATATCTGTTTTTGATATAAACATATAATATTTGAATAGTAAACTATTTATTATAGCAGGCATTGCCAGTTGTCTATTGTATTGCATTGTCCTTATTTATATAAACCTTTATTAAGATATATATTGTTAGACACACTTTGTAGTAATTAGTCCTTAGCACCATTTGAAAATCAACAGAACATATGATATCGTATACAGCATTATAGTTTTGTTCAAATAGCGTTTTGATTAATTCATGTTTTGGTTAACCAAGCGACCAGGTGAAATACGTTCTTGTTAATTGCTTAGAAAAATAGTATATTTCAAAAGAACTAATTATAGGAAGTGTTCTGATACGCTGATGATTAAAAAAATGACACAAACTAATAACATTGGTTCTTATTTCATAGGAACATTTGAAAATTGCAAAAATAAATATTTGATGAATCAACTAAAAAGCAGTAGACATTACCGACATTACGAACAGTGGATATGTTAAAGAATCACCTGTTGGAGTTTCAACCAAAGACGATTAATGATAAAGTTCTTTTTTACAAACAGAGTTGTATAGTAGTGTATTGTTAGTCGTTTAAAACGTCTCCAGATAAATCTTTCGTTTATTCATATCGAGATTATTGCCTATAAAAATTGGGGTCCAAGTTTGTTATGTGAATAAGTACTGCCAATTATCCATTCTAAAGTTGAAGACAAATTGAACGAAAATGGTTCTGATTTGTTTCATTGAAAAAGCAAAGAACCAACATGGATACACGTATATTGTCTCAGTGACATATCGTACTGTAATTGTACATAAAGTTCTATAAAACTGAGATTCATCAAGATCCTGAATTACTTGATTGACATTATATTTGATCGGGAGACAAACTACTGTGTTATACTATTGATATGCTTTCGAATGGTTCATCATTTATTCGTATGTAAAATTGGTGCATTTAAAGGACACGTAAACGTAGGTAATTGTATCGGGTTTTCATTTTGGTAAAACGATAGTACTTTTGGTTTTATCATTTTAGCTTACAAGGTCAAACCTATATATTATGATGAAGTAGTATACTTAACGAAAAAGTAGTTTTTCATTTACCTGTGTAGAATAAGAAACCGTTTTTTTTTTCAAAATTGGTGATTTTCTAAAAAAAAAATGTTAAATAGTTCACAGTGGTATCTTACAATAGCTTTGTATGATCTTAGTTGCTTACTTTTGACCTTAGATATTTATCCCTTATAATTGTTTTAACTATGTTTAGTATTCATTTACCGCAGATCAAATTTAGCCGGTCATAGTGTGTTAAGTTACGTTTTTTTGATTGAGTTAAGCCTTCAATTGATATGTTAACGTGTGTTTTTCTATTTTATATTATTGTTTCAGAAAACGGGAATGAGTCTTGTACCATTAAAACTTTAAATCCCGCTTGAAATGTTTGCACCTGTTCTAAGTCAGGAATATGATGTACGTTTTGTCGTTTGTTTATCTAATTTATAAGTGTTTCTCGTTTCTCGTTTTTTATATAGATTTCACCGTTGGTTTTCCGGTTTGAATGATTCAGTACTATTAATTTGGGGGCCCTTTATTGCTTGTTATTCGGAGTGAGCCAATGATACGTGATGAAGGCCGTACATTGACCTATAATGATTTACTTTTATAAATTGATATTTGGATGGAGAGTTGTCTCATTGGCACTCATACCACATCTGCCTATATCTATGTAATGTATCATGCCTTAATCTACGAGCTAACAAATGAATATGAACACTCAAGGTTAACTCTTCTATTTGATATTGTTTTAATTAATTATTGAAATTTTTATCTATAATGTGATGTTTATATTGATATATTATATAAAAAAGAAGATGTGATTTGCTTGCCAATGAGACAACTATCCACAAAAGAAGCAAAATGAAACAGACATTAAAACTATAGGTCACCGTGCGGCCTTCAACAATGAGCAAAGCCCATACCGCATAGTGAGCTATAAAAGGCCTCGATACGACAATGTAAAACAATTCAAACGAGAAAACTAACGGCCTTATTTATGTAAAGAAAATGAACGAAAAACAAATATGTAACACATAAACAAACGACAACCACTGCATTACAGGCTCCTGACTTGGGACAAGCACATACACAAATAATGTGACGGAGTTAAACATTTTAGCGGGATCCCAACCCTCCCCTAACCTAGGACAGTGGTATAACAGTACAACATAAGAACGAATACCAGCTACAGCATTCATTTAATTAACCTTTATTCTAGACTCATGACATTTGTGTTGTTGACTGATGACATGAACAATTATCTACTGTTGTTAAATTTACTTTTGTGTGTATGACTTGTTTTGTATCATTTGAGTAAGTGTCAGAAGTTTGTCTAGCTATAAAACCAGGTAAAATCCGCCATTGTCTACATGAAAAAATGCCTGTTTCAAGTCAGGTATATGACAGTTGTTATTAATTCGTTTGATGTGTTTGAGCTTTTAATGTTGTCGTTTGATAAAGAATTTTGCATTTTGAATTTTCCTCAAAGTTCTGCATTTTGTTAATTTTACTTTTTGCTTTCTATATTATTGACTTTAGTTAAACAAAAATGTCATATTCAATTTGCTTTTTTTCACATTTGTGTTAACAATATATGCATGATTAATTGTCCGTTTTTAACCAAATGGATATATTGTGAACGGAATTTAGAATCAAATGCAGTCAGCATAGTTGATTAAAAAATCGGTTATTGATTTAGTTTTTTTCTTCGGCTTTCGTTGCCTTGCTTTGTCATTTAATTTCGTGCTTTGATGACTCTTCGCTTCAATTTCAGATATGAGTTTTGAAAAGAAAAATAGACTTGGCAACTTAAATAGAAAAAAAAAACATTATATGTGCCGTCCAAAATTATGACAATGTTAAATAAAAAAAAAATACAGGAAGATTATCAGAATTGTGATTGGAGGCAGGTATTTTTTTAAATTCTTTTAAATTAACCAATAAGTAAATTGAATATGATTCCTGAGTGAACCGACGCTAAAGATACTGTAAATCAGTAAAAACGTACTAGTATACTCTTTATTTTGAAAATTGACACCAATATGTAAATCAGGATGTATGATGTGATTGGAAATACGATAATTATCAACCAAACTTTCAATGAACTGGACTTTCCAATTTTCGCATAAAGATGACATTCAACAATGACAAAACTCCATTATGACTTCAAAAGAGTCTGACATGAGAAATATGAAACAACTCAAATGAGACAACTTACGGCCTAATTTATTACAAAACAAATTTGGAAAGACAATTATGAAAGACATTAACCAACGACAACTACTGGAGTATATGCTCCTGTTTTGGGTCAGGCACATGCAAACTTTGGCTCTGTTACACGTAGGTGAAAAATAATCACGCCCTTCAAACTTTGATAGTGGTGCAACCGTATAAAACAAGAACAAACTATACGAAATGCAAAGTGTTTTTGTCAGTTCCTTTCAGATTAGACAGTAACCATATATACAGCCCTTTTAGGTCACAACGATTTTCAAAATAGGTTTAATGATCTATAATTTCCTTGGTAGTCTGGGATTGTTTCATGCAAATATAAACGCCTTCATCTTAAAATATGATAACTCTGCCAACACATTATGTAAATCAGTGACTACTTTGAGATTTCACAATCGTTTTTTTACATGATTGTCATTGAGATGTTAACGACGACTTCTAATAAGAAATATTGGTGTCAACGATGAATAAATCATTACGATCAACAGATTTATTTATGAAATATATTAAAAAAAAAATAACTCACAACGTCATATATGAAAATAGTTTATATTAAACATTTGAAAACACATTTACTTCCAACAAAAAGACACTATTAGACTTATGCTGTTCAATAAATGTAACTCCGTAGATTCAATGCATCAATATGATATATACCGTTCATGTTTTACATAAGTAAATGTTGAAGAGCACATTGTTTTTACCAGAAGAAAACAACTTGTTCAAAAATTTGTGTTCCCAAGATTCAGTTTACTGATTTGATATAAAGCGTTCATGTTTTACATACGTACATTTTGAGGAGCACATTATTTTTACCAGTAGACAAGACTTTGTTCAACAATTGATATTCCTGAGCATCAAATGTGAAATATAACTATTATGTTTGGATAATTAAAATTGAAAATGTTTATGTCCTTAATGTGTGTTATGTTTTACAAAGAATTCAAGACAAAACACTATATTTAATTGCTTAATGCTTGATGTTTGCTTTATGTATACAATCAAACGGAAAATATTTTATGAATGTTCAAGGAAAAAATCGTGTTTAAAACAGTTTTGATTATAGTTTCCGAAAATACGGCATCCATATATAAAGGCAACAGTAGTATACATTCAATGAGAATAACCAATATAACATCAAAACCAAATACATGAATTTGGGATAGAAAAATTTACAATGTTTTGATAAATTTATATAACTTTAGTCTTCGTATGGATTGTTGTGATAAAAAAATCGAGAGAAATATATAAGCTAAGTATGTATACTAGTGTTCTTTGTATACGAGACACTAAGAACTATCTTAAACAAAGGGGAATTATACTGCGGTATTGTGTTATTTTTAAAGCTTAACTCCATCACAGATAATTACAATAATATTAAACAAAGGACACGTTCATGTAAATTAACCATTTTCTTATAATGTCAAAGTAATCTTGTTGAAACAAATACAATTAAAAAGTTCATGTGAGACATCCTTTAAGAGATTTTCTTCAAATTATGGTTTGTATGTACTGTGAATACATCTTGAAAATTGTATAAAATAAAAGTCATTAATACATGTAATATTTATTATCAACCGACTTAACCTAGTTTGGTAAATGGATCATTCGGTGCATGGCATACTTAAAGAGTACATCATTTCACACTTTTCTGAAATGTCTGCTGTGAAAATTGAGTGATTGTTTATCTTAAAGAAATCATGTCATGTAAGATAATGTCATTCAAAGTCAAATACAAATGTCCATCTAGCGTGTCTATAGTGTTCATTCTGGACAAAAAAAGTTACAAATAGTTATTTTGAAACACGGTTTTTGAATATGCTATAATGTGATAATGATTAGGCTTGTGATTGTAATTACTATGTTAGAACAGAGTTAGGAAAAAGCAGATGAGATGTAAGACTAGTTTACCTCTTTTATATGTGCTAACTCATTTTATACTATGCATATCATGATGAAAATTAAAGAAAAAAATCTGTTTTTTTGTAAAAATTTCGAATTTAGGTTTTAAGAACTATTTAGCAAATTATAATTGAACTTTTAAAATGCTTTGTTTTATGAAGTCCGTTACTATTGGTGTTTTTCCGATTCTGGTAGGAATTTCAAAATACAAAACACTGGAAACGGTGTAAGTTAACATTGAACATATTTTAGGCATTTTATTTGTTACATGTGACACGTGACACTTCTATACTATCATGTTTATTATTTAAAAATTCAACTTGGTTGCTTGACAGTATCCCTACATAATTCAGCTGCATCTACCTGTACACTTTATTTCATAGTTAATAGCGTAAACACTTTACTTGATGTGGCATGTCATGAAAAACGCAATGTTTACAATCCATTCTGTCATTTCAACATTTCGTTTTTACACAATTTATACTTGATCCTCGAATTAAAACAGTCGGAGGGTAAAACTTAAAGATGATGTATAGAGCATTTTTACAACTACAATTTCAAAATTTTATTAAAACTCGGGTAATAGAAATTGTAAGACGGATTTTTACATGTAATTCAAACCATTTTGATACTTCAACTTAATCGTAAGTAGTTTAATAGTTATTATTTGTAAATAAATTAAACAAATCTGTTTTTCAAAGAAAATAAAACCTTGTATTTTGGCATAATGTTAACTATGGCTTAGAATATCACGTAGGAACAATTTCAATCTTATACTTTAACGTTTTCAACATATGTGTAAATCCGTGAACATTGATATATATTGCTTAATCACAATACTATGTTCATCAAGTCAAAATATTTGCCAAATTGTATTTCAGAACACTTGTTGAACCGTGTTGCAATTATTATGAGTTTAAGGGGGCTTGTGGGTCTAAATCAACTTTTTATTCTAATATTAGATTTTTCTATTTTTCTCTATGTCTTGCACCTAATAGAAATATAAAAAAAAAGATATGGGGTCACCGGTCATTTAGGCTCACAATCTCCCTCCTAAAGAAGCACAGATTTTTGTTAATGTCCTTTTTTTCTGTTGAACTAATAGGAGAAATATTGGTTATATCGAAATCAAAAAGAACGTAATTACAGAAATCTCTTAAATTTTACAATTATTTAGTTGATGTACAGCTTGGTTGAAAACAATAATAACAAATATAGGTCACCGAAGAGTTAGAAAAAGATATTTCAATTTAAACGTCAAAAAATTGCATGTTTGCACCAACAAGAGATAATTCGGAGCTTTTTCAATGATATCAAAATGTTTAAAGTTATCCGTGGCCAAACCAAATCGTGTTTTTGTACCATATTATATGGTAATAACTACTAGTGTAATAAATGAAATTTGTATTGAAAAAAAACGTTTAATTTTTTGCTAATTTTTTTGTACCGTCGAACCTCCTTAATTATGAAAAACCTTTGTGCCTTTTTATTCGTATGCTTATGTACTGTACACCTCATTTTCAAGTTCAATGTAAAATATAATTCAGAATCTGAGAACTTGGATTTGCCTAAAAAGGAAAGCATGCATTAATTTTCATCAACTATAACTTCTTTTCGTTTTAGGATTTGGCAGAATTTCATTAACAACCCAATTGACTAACACAATTCAATTGAAAACATTAATTATCATATGTTTTTTATTCAGTTTGAAGGATTAGTTATTTAGTGTTTTATTTAAAATTACACGATTTCGAATTATTTGATTTATAACAAAAATATTCATTAAATATTCAAAATCTTGTAATTGGAATCAACGTTGATCTAATAAATACACACCGACTTTAATTATTTCGATTCTAATAGGACAAATACGATCATTAAAAAAACTGAATTGACGGTGGGGAAAGCTGTGTGTGTGTGACTGTTCTGTTTTACTCCCTGTTAGAAAAACCTCAAATATTCTAATAAATCCGTTCATTGCATGGATTATTTCGTGAACAACCGCTAAAACAAAAATCTGTTTCATTCTCAAAACCAACAATTATCATTTTGATTTACATGTTTTTCTCGTAAGCTACTGTCAAACCCAAAGTTGACATCTCGTAACTAAGGAGCCGCCATGTTGACTTGCTGAAATCAGTAAATATGCGAATATTGCAATCAAATAGAAAATCAAACAAAACCTACCTCAATTTTAATATAATGGTAAACAACATTTCAATGGTTCGCGTAACAGAAAACTTTCAACTCTAGCGTTTTCATTTGTATGACGTCAGGTTTTGAAATGACTTAAATGCGCCAAAAAACATCAATAGACTTCGGCAGAATTTTATTTTATTTTTTTATTTAGTTTGTTTCTCCGAGGTCTTGTGCATTACTTCTTTTTATTATGCATCCGAATAAGAATAAAAGTGATTTTTTTCTTTTTTAATTGCAATTTTTAAAACAATAAAATCGGCAAAGGGTTTGCAATTAGGTTTCAATACATGTGGATTTACGTGGGAAGTATATTGTAACAGCCATTATTATGTACACCACGGAGTCTGCGCTAAGTATAGATATATCGAGAATTTTACCACAGTGTTGTTTACAAAGCGAAAGAAGCACGTCATATTAGAGTCAGTTTCAAAAGTCAATCTTAATTAGATACTAATTGCATTACACATTGATACTTCACGTGGCATTATTGATAAACAAAGTAAAGTTAGTGTATCCAATATTATGTATGTCTTATACCAATGCAGATGTCTTTTCCGATATAATATCTCTACCAATTACATATAGTTTGTCATTTAGCGATAATAGAAATTGTAAGACGGATTTTTACATGTAATTCAAACCATTTTGACACTTCAAACTTAATCGTAAGTAGTTTAATAGTTATTATTGTTTTGATTTTACGCAATAAATATTTGTTGCTTTTCTTAGAAATTAAATTTAAAACTAATGTGTTAATGTCTAAAGGTTAATATATGACTGACTCATATTAACTTTTTCTAAATATATATATATATATATATATATATATATATATATATATATATATATATATATATATATATATATATATCTATATATATATATATATCTAAATTCGTTACTTCAAAGTATTTAAACAACATGAACGTCATTATTTAAACAAAGTTTGATCGGATAAGTATAGTGTAATTATACTTACAATATTTTCTCAGTAATTATAACACTTCTAGAAATAACACATATGAAACGATTTGTAAATTATAGAAATTTGACAGAATTTATTTGAGATAGAACTCATATATATATTTCATACAAGTTAAATAAAAGTAGAGAACAACTGTTTAATTTGGTTTCGATATTCACTTTAAAGTGAAATTTACTTGTACTAAGTCAGGAATATGACAGTAAGTTGACATTCGTTTGATGTGTTTGAGCTTTTGATTTTGACATTTCGTTCTAACTTTTGCTTTTGAGGTTGATTTGTTTTTTTTTATTATTTACTTCAATGACATTGGAAAAATAATTGTACATGATATATCGACAAACATACCAGTTTGTGGGACACAATCGCATTTACTCTTATTCATATAGTTCTGCAATTACGCATTATATATCACGTATTATCTACAATCAACTGAAAATGTAAAACATGAAAAAACAAAACAAAATGTAGATTGTATTGGTCTATTCATCATTTCAAGATTCATGATTCAAGTTTCAAAGTCGATATTTAATAAACTGCATAAACACAAGCTCTAGTGAGTTATTAAATCGAAATAATAACAACATACATTACAAATACAAAAGTCATGAAAACAACACAATTTTCAACATATAGTACACAGTAATATACCATAGATGACTAGTATAAGTTAAAAGCATAGTACACGTAAAAAACATAGCACAAGTTAATGATATTATCAAATAGTCACACAATAAAAGCACTGGCATGAACATGCAGATATTATGTTATTCCAATTGTATGTAATAAATCATTGATATCATTGATATTATTTGTAATTGAAGAGGAGGTGTTTTAATTTTGGAGAGCTCTGACCTAAAAGAGGGACGAAAGATACCAAAGGGACAGTCAAACTCATAAATCTAAAACAAACTGACAACGCTATGGCTAAAAACGAAAAAGACAAACAAACAACAGCACACACGACACAACATAGAAAACTAAAACATAAACAACACGAACCCCACCAAAAAACTAGGGGTGATATCAGGTGCTCCGGAAGGGTAAGCATATCCTGCTCCACATGCGGCACCCGTCGTGTTGCTTATATTGCAAATATTCCTTCAAGGTTTAACGTAATTCAGATAAGGTAATTAATTATCTGAATAGAAACCCCTAGTATTATTTATTTATAATAATTACCATATCAATGATAATTCATGTCATATACCCAACAGTGACAACGACACAGTGGGGTTTGTTAACTGACCATATATATACCAATAGTAAATTGTGTATGTAATTTGCTAGTTTGTCTATAAAGGACTCGTAAGACTTTAGTGAAGCTTGAATGATAAATATTTGAAAGGCCGAATTACGTATGAAGGTAAAAAAAAACGTATTACTAATTTTTACACAAATGACTCTTGACATTTATTAAAATAAAATAAGATGAATGAAATCTTATTGGATACGATATCAAAATATTTTGTAATATACTGTGGTACATGATTCTGTTTCTTCATGAATGTTAAAGAACAATAATTAAATTCATTAGATACTATATTCCTAATATGCATTTCAAAATGTAAGATTTTGCATTTTCTCTTTGAAATGTAAATCGTTTAATGTAAGTTCTCGAATTCATCACTTAAATTGTTTCAGTGTTTATATAATCATGTCTGTTTGAAATTTACATTGAATAACAATATCAAATTTTAAAAGAAAAAGCAAGTGTCTTCTTAATATACAATATCGGATGAAATTAATAACTAGTATAATCTAGTTTAAAATGCAACTTGTAGTTAATTTCAACATGTAGAGAATACTCCATATAAATAGAAATGTTGAATTTGAATAATGCATTGTATGGGATAATGATGGAAAGGTTGTATGACAGTTTAATCGGATTATTGGCATCAGCTTGTCTGACTGATCCATTTCATACAAATGTATTCATGAGTTCACACTGTAGGAGTTACCTTGTTGGGAACAGTTCTAATTTTTTTAAACTGCTCTCCGGAACTGCCAAGTAAAATATTTTTTTTTAAATTATGTACAACAGTATTCCTGACACTAACATATTACGGACAGCTTCTGAAGATAGCGGTTTCAACCTAGAAAAGCTTAGTACAGCTGCTGCATATAACATGTGATGAGAGCGATGTCTCTATAACAGTTATAGTCATTTCTTTATTTATATACATCGATTGTTTTTTTTTTATTGAAGAGGGCAAACCTGACATACTATTTATTATTAAATCATAATAAATTTAACATTTAAATTGTCATTACAAGCTGTAATGATTATTTTCGAATTTATAACAAGTGTAATGACAATCGAAGTATGATACAGTTATTTTATCTACATAATTATTTTATTATACCAAAATGACTTCAAACTCCACGTTTTTCGTCTGTAGCACATGAATCCATGGTTATCAAGGATATGCTGTCGATATAGCTACTAATTTTATTTGAGAACAAGACACTAGCGAAAAGTAAAGTTACAAAAATAGTGAACTTAAAGGGAAAATCGATTCGGAAAGTCCATAATCGAATGGTAAAATCAAATAACAAAACGCATAAAAAACGAATGGACAAGGACTGTCTTATGCCTGACTTGGTACAGGCATTTTCAAATGTAGAAAATGGTGGATTAAACCTGGTTGTATTGCGCTAACCCTCTCACTTTGATGACAGTTTCATCAAATTCCGTTATATTTACATTGTTTGATGCGTAACTAAACAGACACAATAAATAAAATAGTCAAAATATGGGTACATCAGGAATCATCGTATAACAATTTTAAAAGGAACAATTTAACAGAACACACAAACATCTATCTACAAACACATTCATTGATTTGTTTGTCTGACGTCAAAAAATGTTATACGTTACATAGATTTGTCGTTCAATGTGCTTTAACAATTTTAAAATTTACATAGGCAATGTTAGCATCTAGAGTTAAACAATAAAATTATGTGAGAATAAATTTCATTCAGTTTAATACGTCATATCATGACAGCAATCTCTTTATTTTGATTCACTACATTTCTAAGCTGAATATAATTTTTTTAGTAAAGCAACCTATTCTTTTTTCAGTTGCATATATTTCTTAATTACTTTCTTCTTTAAGACATGTTGATACATCAATCTTGTTGGATTTTTTATTCAATAATTTGTCTACATTTTTTCAATACGATTGTTATTCATTATCGTTAAAAGAAACAAAACATGGCAGTACTCTGAAAATGCATCTCTGCAAACTAAGTAGTTTTAGAGCAGGCTTTACTGTAACAGAAGGGCGAAAGATATTAGAGGGACATTCAAACTCCTTTATCTAGAATATACTGACAACAACAGAACAGAAATAAGACAAATAAAAGTACATGGTCCTGACGATTTAAAGTAGGATTAGGTTTTCCCAACGGAATTTAAAAAAAATGCACATGAGAGTCAGTCGAAAATTGATGTTACATTTTCATTGCTGTAATGTAAAACTTGCCTTACATAAATGACAATTTTGACATGCAGAAGGTACACATACAGAGTCTTATTTAGTAAAAATGACCTATAATTCCATTTTATTTTCTTTGAGCGATGCTCACAGCTTGATGAACAGTTTTGACAATTATTTGCTGAGTCCTTGCGATACCATTTGCAAGAGAAAATGACTGCCAGTATTCATTAAACATTCTTGTTCTCTTATATGTTTAATTAAACATATGCTTTATCCAAATTCACTTGTGAATGTGTTGACCTTCTAGATATGCATGAATTATGTACCACTTGGCATCAACACTTCATCTTTTCATTTTACTGTCTCTCGGGGTTTGTACATGTTTGTTATAATCAGAAAGTTTTAGCATGTTATATATTCAAAAAAGATATAAGAGGGACATTCAAACTCCTTTATCTAGAATATACTGACAACAACAGAACAAAAATAAGACAAATAAAAGTAAATGGTCCTGACAGTGAGTTTTATGTAGTATTGTTTAGTGTTATGTTTCTCGGGAGCTTCGCTAAGACTTTTTATATCATGTAATTATTCTAATCTCAAGGCATATCAGAAGAAAAATGAAATTAAAATTGACTTCGGGATGAATTATTCCGGTTAAAGAGATGATCCCTGTATTTTAGTACTATTTGTAGTCAAGGTGTTGAATTTCCATTTTCCAAGAAGCATTTAAGATCTTATAGATGCTTGATTTATTATCAATTTGAAGTTAAACATGTAAAAGGGAGAAGGTTTCGTACAATTAACACGTTTAATTCCGCTGCAATTGTTTGCACCTGTGCTTTGTCAGGAATCTTATCTTTAGCAGTTGTCGTCTGGTTTTTTTTTTGTTTTTTTTTTTTTTTCATTACAGAAGATTGATATAGAAAAACAACATACTTTTTCTTCTTTTTCATCGTTATAATTCGTGGAAAGACAAATAATGTCACACACCTAATCTTCATATACTTTATTAAAATCGGTAAGCTATACTTGTATTTATCGTGTATTGTTTTTTTTTTATCCCAGCCATTACTTTAGCCGTATTTAGTATAACTTTTTTGGAATTTTGAATCCTACATGCTCCACAACTTTGTACTTGTTTGGCTTTATGCGTCTGGCGTACTAACTTATAATCCTGGTACCTTTGATTACTTTTTACACTACTGGGCCGATACCACTCCTGGTGGACGTTTCGTTCCGAGGATACATTGTATCACCAGCCCAGTAGCTAACACTTCGGTGTTGACATGAATATCAATAATGTGGTCATTTGTATAAATTTCCTGTTTGCAAAACTTTGAATTTTTCTAATTCTAAGGATTCTCTTATCCTAGATATAGATTACCTTAGCCGTATTTGGCACAACTTGTTTTGAATTTATAATCCTCAATGCTCCTCAACTTTTTACTTGTTTGGTTTTATAAATATTTTGATATGAGCATCACTGATGAGCCTTATGTAAACGAAACGCACGTCTGTCGTACTAAATTATAATCCTGGTACCTTTCATAATTTTTTTTTCTTCAAATCTATGAATTATATAAAACGAGAAATCATTGACACTTTAAAAAATGGACTTTGCTTAATGATAGCCATTGAGTGTCTTAAAAAATACAACTCTAGCTAAACCAAGGATAATTGTCATTTCTGTGTAAGATCGACAGGATGATGCTGACTTTAGTGAAATATCGGACAACAAAAAATCACAAGGACAATCCCCAAGTAGACTTCGTATAAGTACAGCACAGGTTACTATCAGACACAATTAAATCACAAGGAAAATACCCGATTACACTGCCTATAAGTACAATCAAGTTTTTCCAATTATCAAAACAGTTGTATCGAATTCTATCCTGTATATAAATGTATTTAGACGTAGCAGGAATTTCAATTTCCGGGCGATGACGGGAAGAATCTGAAAAGCAAAGAACAATCTTTAAAATGTTTTATTGTGTATTTTAATCTGATGTTCGATAAATGATTGTATTGTTTGCACTTTACGCAAATTTGAACAAATCATGATAAAAGTGTGTTATTATTGAAATGGAAGTATTGGATTTGTTTTTCTTCAATTGCACTTAGATTTTAAAAACAAGACAAACACATAGTAATCAACTATTTTAATAGTCATGTATTGACATTACTGTATTATTTGTTTAAGGTTGCTTGTTTTACATTCAGTTGTGTGTGTTTTTTTCTGTTAACTAAAGAGTTTTGTATCATGGCAAGTCTGTCTTTCGTCTTTCCATTCAAATTGCAATCTATTTTCATAACATATTTGAACAAAGCAAAACGTAAACATAATTTAAAAATTGCACATGTACAGATGTCTAACAAGGTTTAAGAATGTTGTGTATTCAATATAAACAAATTCAAATATTAATGAATCGTAAGATAGTATGCATTGCAGGCACTGACAGTTGTCTTGTGTTTAACGCTTTTCCTCCCCATGTGTACATACCTATAATAAGATATATATTGGTATACATGAATTGAAGTTATAATTTTTGAGCACATTAGAAAATCAAAAGAACATAGTATATCGTGTACAGCGTTATTATTTTGTTAAAATTGCGTTTTGATTAATTCATGATTTGGTTAACCATGTTAACAGGTGACATCAATTCTTGCTAATTGATTACAGAAGTAGTATACTTCAAACGAATTACTTATAGCAATTGGTTTGATACGTTAATAATAAAAAGATTACGGAAATTAATAACCTTGGTTCTTATTTCATATGAACATTTGAAAATCGTAAAACAAATCACAGATGATTAACTTAGAAAGCCAGTGGATTTCACTCGGGAAATCAGCGACACTACTAACAGTGGACATGTTAAACAATCACAGGTCTATTGTATGCTCCTTTTGAAAATTCAGCCAAAGATGATATTAACAAAAATATCCTTACAAACAGCGTTATATTGTGTGTTAGTGTTTGGTGTTAAAAACTCCTCCTGTTTCGTTAATCAATATTGAGTATATTGCATATGAAAGCAAAGGTCCATGAGAGTTGTGCGAATATTTACTCTATCCTCTTAAACAAACAATATCCATTTCGATGTTACAGAAGTATTGAACAAAAATAGAAATGATTTGTTGAATTAAAAAAAAAACAAATACAGACAAAACAACGTGGATAACAAGAGTTAAATCGTACTAAATTTTATAGAAGATTCTATAACACTGAATTTAATGATGGATTTTTTCTTGATTGACATCATGTTTGATCGGAAGACAAAATACAGTTTTTATTAATGATATATTTTCGAATGGTACATCAATCCCACCCTTACCTGTGACAGTGATACAACCGTGCAACATGAGAACAAACAATAACCATCTGATTCATAAAAAAAAACAACAATGTCTCTTTTTCAGTGCATTTCAACTAAGATGTCAGCAGTCCTTTCATGTCACAATGCTCTTCATAATAAGTTTAATGATCTATAATGTCCTTGGTAGTCTGCGATTATTTCTTGCATAAACGTTTTCATATTAAAGTTTTATATCTCTGCCAACATATTGCGTACATGAATCAATGTCTTCAGATTTAACGATTGTTTTCCAACATGATTGTCGTTCAGCTGTCAACTATTTAACAATTATATATATTGATGTCACTTATGATTATTTAATATGTATGCAACGATGAATAAATCATCACGGTTTGTCGGTTTATTTATGAACAATATAAAGAAAAATAAACCTTTAGCATGAGAAAAGTTCCAGAACACATTTCTTTTTAACCAAAAGACACTAGCAGTGATATATTGTAAAATTGTGAATGGAAATGGGGAATGTGCCAAAGAGACAACAGCCCGACTATAGAGCAGACAACAGTGTATGTTCCCAAGATTCAGTTTACTGATTTGATATAAAGCGTTCATGTTTTACATAAGTAAATTTTGAGAGCACATTGTTTTTACCAAGAAGACAAGAACTTGTTCAACAATTGATATTCCTGAACATCAGATGTCAAATATATCTATTGATACTTATATATGTTTAAGACCAGTCTTGAAATCCAAACGTGTTTTTTTTTGTCCCTCAATATAACGCACTCTTTAAGTGTTTGCTTTATGTGGACAATTAGACTACAAATGTACGTATCTGTGACATTCACAAGATGAAAAGTACTTATGGTTAAAAATAATTGTGTTAACATATATTTTCAACAGATTGCTTTATTCAAATAGCTTAAATATCGTATGTCACAGTGCATGTTTTTCCTAGTACTACGTACTCATTCATGTATGATTACACAGAAAGGAATGCAATGTTTTGTAAATAACCTTTATAAATGATTGCCATTATTTCTTTAGAAAGCATTGTATGTCCTTAATATAATAAGTGTTTTATGTTTTACAAAAAATTCAAGACCATATACTATGATTGATTGATGTTTGCTTTATACATACAATCCAACGGAAAATAGTTTATATGAATGTTCAAGGAAAACATTGTGTTGTGAATAGTTGTGATTATAGTTTCCGAAAATAAGGCATCGATACATAATGCTTGATAACTTTACATAACTTAAGTTTTCGTTTGTGATAAGCAAACAAAAAGAAATACATCAGCTAATTATGAATACTAGTGTCCTTTTCTTATAATTGAACTCTCTTGAATAAAGGGGATTATTCTACGGTATTGTGTTTATTTTTAAAGCTTAACTCCATCGCAGATAATTACAATAATATTAAACAAATGGCACGTTCATGTAAATAAACCATTTTCTTATAACGTCAAAGTAATCTTGTTGAAACAAGTACAATTACAAAGTGCATGTGCGACATCCTTTTAGAGATTTGCTTGAAATTATGTTTGTATTTACTATGATTACATCTGGAAAAAGACTCGGTGACATTAATACTTATTATCACTCGACTTAACCTAGTTTGGTAAATGGATCACTCGGTATATGACATACTTAAAGAGTACATCATTTCACACTCTACTGATTTATCTAATGTGAATACTGCAAGATTGTTCATCTTAAAGAATTCATGTCATGACATTTATGTCATTCAAAGTCAAATACAAATTTCCATCTATCGTGTCTATAATGTCCATTCTGGACAAAAAGAGTTACAACTAGTAATTTTGGAATACGGTATTTGAATATTCTATAATGTGATAGTAGTAACTATGTTAGAAGGTAGTCGATTGGATTCAGGACTCGTAAACCTCTTTTCCATGTCATGACGAAAATTTGATGAAAGACTCGGCTTTAGTCAAATTTCTAGTCTGTCGTCCTAAATGGTTGTTCCAACTTAGGTTTTAAGAACTAGTGATTGTTTTCGATTCCAAAAGGAAATTCAAAGTACAAAACACTGGAAACGGTTTGAGTTAACATTGAAAATCGTTGTGACATTTCATTTGTAACATGTGACACTTTATAAAACTACTGTACTTTCATGTTAATATTTAAAAAGTCAACGTAGTTGCTTGACAGCATCCCCACATAATTTAGCTGCATCTACCTGTATACTTTATTTGCTAGTTCATATCGTTAACACTTTACTTGATGTGGCATGTCATTAAAGATACAATGTTAAAAAAACTTAATAATTCATTTTGTCATTTAAGCATTTCGTTTTCGCTGACTTAGAAGTGTTTCCCGATTAAAACAGTCTGAGGGTCAAATTTAAACATGATATAAAGAGCATTGTAACATTTACAGTTTCAAAATTTTATTAGAAATCCGGTTTGATATGAACACTGATGCCTGGTGGTGGAAACAGACCAGGTGTGTGTATGCTTTTGAAATATATGAACATTTACTTTACAAAAAAAAAAAAAGAAAGAAATATAAAAGTGTTTTAAATATATGTTCTTAATAATGAGTCTGTCATTCTAAGATGTTCCGTTTTAATATCAACAATATTTATATGTAACAAGCAGTTAGGAAATTAATCATGTGTACAATGGTATGCATTTGGTATGCATAACTATATGTGTAAGACTATAACGTTAGTAATCCGGGAACCTTAAGTAAATTGCTCAAAATATTTTTGTGTTGGAACAATGTCATGATTTCTGTTTAAAATATTTTCTGAAACCAATTTAAATATTCATTTTGAATGTTCTTATCAGTGATAAGGTCCAACAGTGTGTTTTCTTTTGTTGTGTGTACCACGATTATAATTTTCTGATTGAATTTCCACGGAATTCAGTTTTCTGTGTGATTTTACTTTTTTGATGAGCACAGGTAAAAGCAACAGCAAAAGTTGGTTTTAATACCAAATTTAGAATATCTAAAATTTATTTAACAGCAAAACGTGACTGTTGAAAGTTCAATGTAGACTGAAAAAATGCAAATGCAATTGTTAGCTTTGGCTGGTAATATTCACATAATTCTAAGGGTATTAATATAAACATGAGCTTGCATCTATCATGTTTGTCAATGTACAAAACAGTTTTGGAAAGACAAAATGACAGACATTAACCAACGACAATCATAGAACTGCAGGTTCATGTCTTTGGTCTGGCACTTACTTATAATGGTGGGGTTACAAGCGATCATACATCCCCTTATCTGCGACAGTGGAGAAACCGTACAACAATAACACAAACTATAGCCTGTAATTCAGTGGTTGTCGTTTGTTTATGTGTTACATATTTGATTTTGTTCATTTTTTTATATAAATAAGACCGTTAGTTTTCTGGTTTGAATTGTTTAACATTGTCTTATCGGGCCTTGTATAGCTGACATTGCGGTATGGGCTTTTCTCATTGTTGAAGGCCGTACGGTGACCTATAGTTGTTAATGTCTGTTTCATTTTGGTCCCTTGTGGACAGTTATCTCATTGGCAATAATACCACATGTTCTTGTTTATATAAGCAAAATCAGTGAAAAAACAATGTCTTTTGTCAATTCGTCTCATCTAAGATATCAAAATCCCGATCATGTCACAATAATAATCACAACAGGTTTAATGATCTATAGTGACCTTGGTAGACTGTGATTATTTCATGCAAATATAAACGTTTTCTCCTCAACATATGATATCTCTGCCAACATATTGCGTAAATTAATGACTGCTATGAGATTTCACAATCGTTTTCTAACATGATTGTCGTACAGCTGTCGAAAATTTACCAATTAGAAATATTAATGTCAATTAGGATTTATGCAACGATGAATATGTTATCACGATATTTGGAGTTATTTATCAATTGCATATTGAAATATAAAACAAAAGGTTGATAAAATAAATAAGTTCTATTTAACCTGACCAAAAGCGATTATATGAATCAAAAACTGGTTTCTAAGTTCACAACAAGAAGCTTTGAACATGTAGGTACTCCAAAATCAAATTCAAATATCCAATATTTATGTAGATTGTGGACAAAAGTGGCTGCTGCATGTTTTATAAGGTGCTCTTTGAATTAGCTATGTGCATAGTAAGTTATAGTCAATAGCCGTACGATAATTTCTTATTTCCTCGAAATGGTGTTAAGAGGGCTGATATGAAAAAAAATGTATTACATGTTACCGGCTATGATCGTAAATATATATTTCCAAGTTTTCAGCATATAACATTACAAATGGTGACTTTTCCGAACAATGTTAATTATATTTTGTTGATCTATTTGTCGTCTATAAAATAAACCCTATCAAAACGTCACTTTTCTCTCCTGATGAGACATTTGATAGAAATATTTTATATCGGATGCATTATATTTAACTTTACGCCATTAACTTTTGTTGGAACACTGTCATGAATTCTGTTTAAACAATTTCTGAAATTAATTCTTCTAAAATATTAAGGTCAAACATTGTGCAACTTGTTGATCTTTGCATATCTACCACGAATTTAATAAAACGTAAAACACCACTGGTTAATCGATTTTTCAATAAATCAATGAATTACATAACGTAACATTTCACCTGCGAGTAAATCAAGCATCAGTATTTTAACAATGATAAAAACCTGAAACGGTTTATAGCTGAACATGTAGTTTACGAATCATTCACTAATCTAAGGGTTATACGTGTCACCAGATACTGTCTCAAAATAATTAATTCACACTCTTTATTGAATGAAATTTCTTTGACACAACTATCGATAATGATATATGATATCAAGCGTTAATGGATAGACACAATTATTGTCTTTAATGAACTCATAAAAAGTTACTTACCAAGGATGTCTACCATATAATTAGTGAGCCACTGTGTTAATTGGGATTTCGTTTCTTCAACGTGATAATAAAAAAAAATGTTGTTTATCTGAACGAAATGTATAAGGGGAGCGGTATGTCTTTTTCTGATAGGCGCTCGTATACCAATACGTAACATAGTCTATTGAAAGATTTATGATAATCCTATGAATATTTACCGGCTATGTTATACCATAAGCAACACCACGGGTGCCACATATGGAGCCGATTTGGAGTACCCTTCTGGAGCACCTGAGATCACCCTAAGTTTTTGTTGGGGTTCGTGTTGCATAGCCTTTAATTTTCTATGTTGTGTCTTCTGTACTATTATATGTCTGTTTGTGTTTTTCTTTTTAACCATGGCTTTAGCCATTTTCGTCCCTCTTTTTTGATAAATTATGTAAGTTTCTACAAAAACTTTCAAGACATTTTAAGAACCTGATTTTAAAGACGAACATAAACTCTATGTTGATGTGTAGGTCACCGGCAGTTATATCGTCTATTGCATGCGGGTAAGATTTAATTGGTGAGGTGTTCGGAGAAAAATGACAACCTTCAATGGAAATATTATCCAAGTCAATTACAGAAACTCGCAATATCATATAATAAGTCCACTTTTGTCTTAACAAATTATGTTCATATAATACCATACTGCTATGGTTAAAACAAATACATTAACAAAAATCATCATGCGGCACCCCATAAGAGTTATAGTTATGCTATGAATACGGTGTTTGTGTTTAGCGTAAATACAATTAAATTACAGTATCACAAAGTGTATCAAACAAACAGAATATGTGCTTGATGACAAACCAAAAGTGTAAGTCAGGCTATATACTCTACTATAACAAGTTTGATGAATTTTAATATTGTTTGATCTTTTAGATAATATAGAAATAGTTATGTTTTGTTTAAATTGTCATGTCACATTATATTATATTTTCGAATTTAATAATGTGAAATTACTACAGATCAAATTCAAACGTCCATCTATTGCTTTCATTCGTAAAGAAAAGAGTTAGTGTTGGTAATTGCTATAAGAATATGGTATTATGTAATAATTGTACGACTAAATAGTTGTAGCAATGTTACCGAACAATTTTGAAGGCGTTTTAAGAAGCAACTGTAGTTTGTGTTTGTTTGTTTGTTTTGGTCACACATTGTTGTCAAAATATGTCAACATTAGAAAATGCATGTTCTAAGTCAGGAATATGACAGTCTATTTGCTTGTTGTGTTTGAGCTTTTGTATTTGCCATATGACTTTACATTTGAATTTACTCTTGATTTTTGTGATTTTACTGTTTATCAACGGCTAAGTCGTGTCAAACCACATGCATATCATGACATCAACAAAATCCGATTTTAAGAATATAAACAGTTTGTAATTGTCTATCCAAGGAGTTTAAGTAGTAAACCATTTGAAATATTTTACGTTTACGAAATTCTGTACATGGGTATATTTAAATAATAAAATAGATAGTACTTGCATCTGTCATTTATGCATTCTATTTGCATATAATATAAACGATTACATATTAATTTTCCTTAAACTCGATTATCATTTTAAAAAAAAAAAAAATACTGTGTGTTTTCTATCAGTTCTATGAGTTTACTGCTAGTGCAAATCGTGCAACGAAGAAATGATGAATCTTTTATTTTATTTATATATTTATTTTATTGTCAATAGTCTCTGATTTTTCTTTATTGATCTAGCTAAAAAAGTTAACAAATCTACCTGCACTATGCATTAGTTTATAACTTAAAGAAATCACAACTTGTATTTAGAAACAATAAGTCCACAATGTAGTCAAATAGTCGACAAATCATTAAATCTAAGGAGACTTAAAACAAATCAACCACATTGAATATAAAAATATATGACTCTGAAATACATTGTTGTTCGATCACCTATGTTTCTCTTCGTAAATACATATAATTGCAAACACTTCAAGTAGTTTGATCAACATCATAAGTGTTTTCAATATTCATTTTACATTGAAATACGAGTATTTGAATATGTTAAATATAGAAGGGAAAGTACAATATAAACTAAGAAAGAAGCAGAACGATTTTTTTTTCTCTGATAATATTCTTTAAGATGTACGGAACCTTTTTAACATCTTTATAAACTTGTACTTCTTAGGAAAAAAGATAAGAAGTTAGCAATATCCTTTAACTCTACTTTCCGCTATATAGATGATGTTCTTACACTAAATGATTCAAAATTTGGTGACAATGTGGAACTCATCTATCCAATCAAGCTAGAAATAAAGGATACTACAGATACAGTTAAGTCGGCATCATATCTTGACTTACATCTAGAAATTGACAATGAAAGTTGTTTGAAAACAAAACTTTACGACGAAAGAGTTGATTTCAGCTTTCCAATTGTGAAGTTGCCATTTCTAAGATACAGCATTCCAGCAGCACCTGCATACGGGGTATATATCTCCCAATTGGTACGATATTCTCGGGCTTGCATTTCCTATCATGTTAGAGGGTTGCTGCTCACAAGGAAGCTATTAAAGCAAGAGTTCCAAATGGTGAAGTTGAAATCATCCCTTCGTAAATTTTATTGACGCCATCACGAGTTGGTTGACCGTTATGGAATAACCGTTTCACAAATGATATCGGATATGTTCCTAACGTCGTAACTACAATCCCTTTCTCTTTCGTGAATGTGACCTAGCGAATTTGACTATTTATCGGATTTGTAATCACATAAGCAACAAGACGGGTGCCACATGTGGAGCAGGGTTTACTTACCCTTCCAGAGCACCTGAGATCACCCCTAGTTTTTTGGTGGGGTTCGTGTTGTTTATTCTTTATTTTTTTTGACCGCCTAAGACTATATATTTGTTCAATTTTAGCTACACCAGCTGGTCATTTTTGTATCAGATTTAACTACAATGTCATTGGATATGTTAAATTAATTGAAAAACTAATAGACAACAACGTCAACAAATTCTTATCAGGTGATTGTATCAAGGATATTATTTGTTTAGTAGTTCAATGCAGCAATACCATAACAAATACGAATTTGTTTCATGTTTATCTATATGTTATAAAACCTTCCAAACATTTAAAATTAAGAAGAAATTGCATGTTTGTCCACGTGTAGCAAACTAATTGGCCATTTTTGATTATACCAGCTGATCAACATTTGTATAAGATAAAATAAGATAAAATAATGTTTAACTCTATCATAAATTAACAGATATTAAATGATGCAGTTGATCTCGAATGCAAATATAGAAAGACTGTAACTTGGTTCTAATAGATCTGAAAATATTTAGGTCAAATAAACACAACAGTACATAACATATTTATACAATATCTTTCCATAATGCTGTCGATTTCTATAAGTCTAATATTAAATGGCATTATTTAACAGATCAACTTAAGCTCACACAAATACATACAAACGATTAACTTGACTTATTTCTCTTCGTTCCTTGTGAATAACAAGGCTGCCACAATCGCTTTCCACCTGACTTTATTTTGGGCTATTATTTTTGCTTTGCTCTAGCTCTTTCCAATTTTCCTCCAGCTCCTTGTGCCTTGATTTTCTCCAGCTGTGAAATAGTCTCCCCATTCTCCGATGTCCTTGATGGTTCCATTCTGAAGCCTGTCTAGTGATGTTACCTTCAGGTTTCCTCAAAGTGTGCCCAACCCATTGCCTTGTTCTTTAGCTTTTCTATTGCTGGTTCCTGGTTGGTTCTTTCCCATCAGCATTTGTTACTTATGGTTTCTGATTACCAAAATTTACAAATTTGGCGCAGTCATTTCTTGATAAAAACCTGGTTTTGATGTTATACCTTGCTGTAAGTTTCCAGGTTTCCGCACTATAAAAAAGGACTGAGTTTACGTTGGTCTTGAAAATTCGAATTTTTTGTGTTTTCTGTAAATGCTGTGTAAAACTGGCTTCAGTATAACTTATTCTTGTCTGATGTCTGCATCTGTCCTAACAGTTTTATCCATGATGCTTCTTTAATAAGTTAATTGGTCTACTTCTTCAATAACTTCTCCTTCAATTGACACTGTTCCTCCTTTTCTGGTCTTTACTTTTATAGTTTTTGTCCTCTTGATGTTCATTTTTAGCCCTAGTTGTGTTCCTGTTTCATAGAGTTTGGTGGTTTTGTCTCTCATGTCTTTCAAACGGTAAGATAACCAAGCCAATCTAGGTATTCTATCCTTTATGCTAAGTTCCATTGTATACCTATTGGTGAATTGTCTAGTGCTTGCTTAGTAGTCTATAGCTATCAAGAATAGTGTAGGGGAGAATATGCAGTCTTTTTTCACACCAATATTAACATGGAGAGGGTTGGTTAATGATGATTCATGTACCACCTATACTGTGAAATGCTCGTCCAACGCATTTATCAATTTCACAGTTTGTGTGTGTATACCATACTGCCTTAGCAGTTGCCACAGCCCTTCTCTGTTGACACAATCGAATGACCGTTCAAAAACAATTTAAAAACTTAAAGTAGTATTTAAATTGTTTGTTATAAATCATTGATATCATTTGAAATTAAAGAAGAGGTTTGAGTTTGGTTTTGTCTGTGTTAGACTATACATTTGTTCAATTTTAGCTACACAAGCTGGTCAATTTTGTGTCAGATTTAAGTAATTGAATATGTTGAATCAATTGAAAAACTAATAGGCAACAACGTCAACAAATTCTTTTAAGATGATTGTATCAAGAATATTATTCGTTTGGTAACTCCAATATGCAGCAATACCATAACACGTACGAATTTGTTTCATGCTTATGTATATCAAATAAAACATTGAAAACATTTCAAATTAGGAAGAACTTGCATGTTTGTCCACGTTTGGCAAACTTATTGGTAATTTTCAATTAGACCTGCTGATCAACATTTTTATTAGATAAAATAACGTTTAACTCGAACATAAATTAACAGATATTAAATGATGCAGTTAACTTTGAATGCAAATATAAAAAGACCGTAACATAAGAATACACCACATATTTTTGTTTTAATAGATCTGAAAATATTTATGTTAAATAAACACCACAGTACATAATATATTTATAAAGCATCTTTCTATAATGTTGTCGATTTCTTTAAATCAAAAATCAAAGAGCATTATTTAAAAGATCAACTTGAGCTAGCACAACTACATACAAACAATCAACACAACATACATATCTTCTTATATCTACATGACTAAATGTTAAACTTAGTTTAAAGTCAAATCTAAGACATATGGCATGTTTACGGAAGCTTTAACATTTTTAAAACGTGCTGTATATTCCAAAGGTTTTATATAAATGTTATCGATAATTACCAATGATTTTTCTTTCACTTCATGATGTTGACAATTTCGGTTTAGAAAAATGTTATTTAATAGTTTTCAATGACATTGCATTCCTGAATTAATTAATATATCTTCGTTGAATTAAAGGTATATTTAAACTCATCTAAGATTTATAGTTATCATTTGTATGCATAAGACACGGGTTTCGGCTTCTATAAATTCGTTAGTGACATCGGATGAAAATAGTCAATTACACAGCCTAATAAAATACGAAGTTGAAGAGCTCTGATAACCAAATGAAACGTAAGGATTCTTCTAATAAATTTAAAGTAGACTTTAGTATTTTGATACCATCTAATTTATAATATTGACTATATAAATGATAACTCCTGTCACAACAGAACATGATTGCAAACTGAACCCAGCAGTAAAAATGGCACAATATGGTTTAATTTACTAACCATTTGTACCGGGAGTACAATGTGTACGTTATATGATCGTGTGTCTGCTATAGACTCATAAGTGAAGCTCGAATACAAAAGAATTAAAAGGTGGAATTACCTACGAAGGTAACCAAACACATTATATCTCTAAACAAAATCACAAATGACTCTAGACATTTATAAATATAAAGTAAAGCTAATAAAATTTTATTTAATACGATATCAAAACATTTTATAATATACTGTGGTAGATGATTTTGTTTTCTTAATGAATGTTGAAGAACAATAATTAAATTCATTAGATGCTTTTATTTAATATACAATTTTAAATGTTATGCTTTGCATTTTCTTTTTGTAATGCAAATCTTTTAACGTAAATTCTCGAATTCACCACTCTAATTATTTCATCGTTTATATACTAATGTTTGCTTTAACTTCACATGAATAAGAAATATCGAATTTTCCACAAAAAAAAAAGAAAACAAGTATCTTCTAATTATACAGTATTGGTTAGAAATTGCAAACTAGGATAATCTATTATTTGATTCAACTTTAAGCTAACCTCTCCATGTGGGGAATACTCCATAGAAATACAAATGTTGAATAAAACATTGTATGTGCTAATAATGGAACTGTTGTATATGATCATAATCGGATTATTGACATGAAAGTGTCCAACACTGATCCATATCATACGCTGATTTATTCATGATTTTACACAATAAAATTTACCGACATGTGCTTGCACATAAGTTGGGTACAGTTCTCTTTTTTTCTAAAATTATATCCGGAACTGCAGAGATCATTTTTTTTTTTTTTTTTTTGTATTGTACAACAGTTTTACTGACAATGACATATTTGGAACAGCTTCTAGCCGTAGTGGTTTTATAGTGGAAGATATTAGCAAGCAAAATCAAGGGAATTGTGCAAATGATGATACAAGCATGAAAATTAGCACGAAGCATCATTATTATATACTTTTTAAGAAAAACTGCTTGCCATAAGAATATTTCTAAAATGGCTGATTTTTTTTTAGATTGAAATACTTATTTTTCTGGAAAACGTTTTCTCTGACCGTCTCTGAGTGAAAAATACTACCAGGTTTGATGGATACCTTCTAAACATGTGACGTTTGTACTAGAAAAAAATATTTGACATGTTCTTGGTTTGCGTATGCGTTAAAATGTAAATTCACACACACACATTTGAATTATATAATTACATGCTTAGCGCTTTTGAATTTCTAATGATGTTATAAATTTGTTTGATAACATTTTTTAAGGTTATGATACATATGCGTTTAACAATTTCGCGCATGCGCAAACTATTTATTTATAAAGAACGAATTACACGCACTGCAAGGGCACAATGATGGAAATCGTAGTTCATCTAACAGATGAGGATTTTAATATCTTAAACATATCTTGATCGTCATTCATTCCTCTAGGCATCTAGTACACGCCTGGTAAACCATCTAATCTCAATCAAATGTTGAGACGAAAAAAAGTATGCTGGCACTTCCTGTTGAGCTATTCTGGTTCAAAATATTCAAAATAAACACAGGGTAGGTCAACTTTTCGTCAATTTACTGAAAATCAATGCGTTTTTTTGTAAAATCGGAGAATGTCATGCCAGAGATATTTGAATTACAGTTTGTCTCGTGTATAACACAAATGAATGTGATTTAAAATGACATCGTAATGACTTTTCTCTAGCAGGTAAATATGGCCAGCGCAGTCTGCTATTCACAAAATGACAGTGATATCATTGATAAACTAGCATATATATTAGTAAATTAGTATTTTTCTAAAACATTATAAACATAAAATTATAGTTTGTTCTTTGTCTTTACTAATATAATTTCATTATGCTAAATATGTTATAAAGTATGTCATGTTGAGATTTTCTGGTATCGGTTGAGATATTCTCGAACAATGTTGAGATCTTCTGGTGAATGAAATTTTCAACTATAAAAAGGAAGATGTGGTATGACTGCCAATGGGACAACTGTCTACAAGAGACCAACATGACACAGACATTAACAACAATAGGTAACCGTACAGCCTTCAACAATGAACAAAGCCCATACCGCATAGTCAGCTATAAAAGGCCCAGATATGACAATGCAAAATAATTTAAACGAGAAAACTAAAGGTCTAATTTATAAAAAAAAAAAAATATAACGAAAAACAAATATGATTCAATATTTAACACATACACAAACGACAACCACTGAATTAAAGGCTCCTGACTTGGGACAGGCACATACATAAATAATGTGGAGGGGTTAAACATGTTAGCGGAATCCCCCCTTTACCTGGGACAGTGGTATATATAACAGTACAACATAAGAACATACGAACGAACTATAAAGATCAGTTGAAAAAGGTTTAACTCATCAGATGGACAAAAATACAATTGGACGTGGCCGGGTTCTTGAACATCCCGACAACAAAAAGACAATAGGAACAGATCTGAGAGTACTCGCAGTTATCTGACAGCTAGTTCAAAGCCACTAACAACTAATAAAAAAATCATGCAGGTTAGACTAAACTATCAATCCGTACACATCCAACATCCAATGAATTTAGTGTAAAGACGTCATAATCAGTCAGAGAAAAACATGACCTTGTGTAGCTTAGTATCAATTACATATACAACTGTCAAAATGCATAAACTTGCCGTATATTGTTTGACATTTCAACAGTCATTTTAATCTTGTCTGTAGTTATCACAGCAGCTTCTAAAGAGGCCTTTGGTTGCAATAGAGTATAAATAGTATATAGCTGTGTTTTTAAGTACTAGTATTAAAGTTCTAATGCTGGAGATTAAGTCTAGCGTTTGAGATGCAGTTTTGCACAGAATCTTTAACGTCAAAAATGTTGTAATTGACATCTCCAGGGCTAGAATTTATTTATTTTTTTTATGTGTAACATATTTTTTTTCGTTCATTTTTCCTTTATATATCAATAAGGCCGTTAGTTTTCTCGTTACAATTGTTTTACATTGTCATTTCGGGGCCTTTTATAGCTGTCTATGCAGTATGGGCTTTGCTTATTACTGAAGGTCGTACGGCGACCTCTAGTTGTTACTTTATGTGTCATTTTGGTCTCTTGTGGAGAGTTGTATCATTGGCGATCGTACCACAGAAAGAACATTGATAATAAAACGGATACATACAAATTGAAAACAAATCGCGTAAGAAAAATCAATTATTGGTATGTTAGTTTTCTTTGGTATCATTAATATTTTTAGCTCAACTTCTTAATCATGATCAGGCAAAATTATTGGCTTTGTATTCTGACATTATTTTTTTTCTTATTCCTATTCCACCCCATTTTCCGGCATATTACACGTCCGTTTTATTTGGTCATTACATCGCGGACTCCTAACGGATGCAAAAATTTTGTAAATTTAAAACTTTTGTTTATCCTTTCGGCGTTAGTTCGAGCTATCTGGCAAGGTGTGACAACAGTTTTTAGCAGATATCGCATGCTTAGCATAGACACACACATTTTTTTATAGAATTGAAGTTGACCAGACCAGAGTTCAAACTAACTATCTCCCACAATTTACCTACGTCGAATCCAGTTTTAAAATATTTCAAAAGAAAACTGAATTAATATTCAGAAATGGATAATCATTAAATTCAAAAGTTATTCTCATTTAAAAAATTGCAAAGTAGATGTACATACAATGGAGATTACCGCTAACTGCATAATCTGAAGGAGAACTGTTCTAGCGGACAAATGTGGAACTATCTCCTGACACTTTTTAAACAGTTCCAGCTAGAACAGTTCTAACAAAAAGTGACTTGGTCATTGGTAAGTTCTATACCCAGAATTGATTTACACAGTTCAACCTGGAACTGATCCTGACAGTTCCAAGGCTAAAAAAATCTTAGTCTCGATCATTCAGCCGCTTTATTTTTCAAAGTAGATATATTTAAATATGCGTCTGGGTAATCGAGACTAAAAAAATCTACGACTAGAACAGAACTACGACCTGATTTCGCCACGAACGCATCACAATTGTTTGAACATGTTTAAACAATAACAGTTGGCTACTCTCAACACGAATACCAAGACCTCATCAAGACCATAACACGACCATACTGCACTACGATCGCCAATAGCATTATATTTTTAGAGATCGTAGTGCGATCACGGCCTAGTGTGACGGGGCTCGGATGAAAAATTTTGTCCTGCATTTTTTTTAGTTGTAATCTCTGTCCTGCCTTTTTATTTTTCACTCTATACGGTCCTGCCTTTTTTTTATTAGTTAATTCTGACTTTTTTTACCTAAATTGTCATCCTGCCTTTTTTTTTGCAAAATGTCTCATCATGCCTTTTTTTTTGACTCAAAACTCCTGTCCTGCCTATTTTTTTAAATTTCATCCTAACCCCCCCCCCCCCCCCCCATAAAAATCAAATGGTAGCTCCCTTATAGTACTTACAAAGCAATTTTAAAATCGAATCAGATTTTTTTTGTGATAAGTATTATAATGACAAAAATATTTAAGTTAGCACCACCTTTTACCTGAAATAATGTTTACGATAAAATAAACCTAGAAAAGGGGTCCTGTTCGATTGTTTAGTTTTTAACTATTTTATTTCTTTATAAATGAACGTATTTTCGGCATTAAATAAATTTTGATCTCTGTTAGGAATCGAATTCATCCAAATCATATTAATAAATAACCATTGTAAAATAATCTTATTTATATTTGTAAGGCATGCATTTTTCTATCGGCAATGCTTAAAATTGTATCTGAGTGTATTTAGATTTACCACAGACAGAAAACATGAATCAGGTTAATCGTAAAAAACGGTAAACTCGAATAGTACAGCGCAACCAGAAAGTCTCAACATTGTGACAGAAAGACTCAACCAATACCTTTATATCTCAACCATTTATATTTTTTTTTTCTGCTCAGAGTAGGCTTGACAAAAAATATTTGGGCAATTTACAGACGTGGTTATCGTAAAGCCTAAAAAAACACAAATAATTGACATATTTTCTTGCTAGTCATTAATATCATAGCAGTTATATCGGATTTAAAGAATGTAAACAATATTATCCGTACGAGAAAAGTGATTGTGACTTCAATTTAAAATAGTTTAAACCAAGAAGAGACATATTAGTTACAATTATGATTTATCTATGGTATGACATTCTCCGATATTACAAAAAGTCATTGATTTTCAGTAAATCGATG
The DNA here is from genome assembly GCF_965363235.1 of Mytilus galloprovincialis. NCBI lineage: Eukaryota > Metazoa > Mollusca > Bivalvia > Mytilida > Mytilidae > Mytilus > Mytilus galloprovincialis. The sequence continues at coordinate 38,786,812 of NC_134849.1, read as the reverse complement.
AAAATTCGACCTACCCTGTGTTTATTTTCAATATTTTGAACCAGAAAAGCTCAACAGGAAGTGCCAGAATACTTTTTTCCGTCTCAACCATTTGGTTGAGATTAGATGGTTTACCAGGCGTGTAGTATCTATTCGAGTATGAAGTGTTGCTTTTGATGCCACTGTTTGAAAAAAAAACACCCTTTCAGTTGTAATGATCAAGCATTCAATGGATAAGATGAAAAAGGTGGTTAACTTTCTAAATATCGGGCAAACAGTTTGAAAGGCCAGATTTGTACGAAGAACATACGTTTATCGTCATCTTTGGTGGATTGCACATTAAAATGACTTGTTTTGCGTATTAAATTATAATCTTGGTGCCTTTGGTGACTATTTTACAACACTGGGTCGATGCCACTGCTGGTGGACGTATCGTCCCCGAGGGTATAACCAGCTCAGTAGTCAGCACTTCAGTGTTGACATGAACATCAATTAAACGGTCATTTAAATAAATTTCCTGTTTACAAAACTTTGATTTTTTGGCAAAAATAAAGTATTTTCTTATCCCAGGAGTAGATTACCTCAGCCGTATTTGGCACAACTTTTTGGAATCTTGGTTCCTCAATGCTATTTAACTTTGTACTTGTGTAACTTCTATAGCTGTTTTGATATGAGCCTCACTGATTAGTCTTACGTAGACGAAAGGCGCGTATTGAAATATAATGCTGGTGCCTTTGGTGACTATTTTAAAATTCTGACTGATATATTGCGTGATAGGGAATGGACATGTGTTCCACGGAAGCCAATAATGCAACACCAAGAATAGCAGATGTTTTCGTGTATGTTCAAATGTAATTTGGAATAGACACGCGTATCAGATAACTTCATATGTGGTTTGCTTGAATTGATAATGCCAGCCGTTATGGAAGCATTAACACAGAACATATAGTTCATGACTCTGTGACGTTCAAGTATGACTGTGATCAAAGGGTGTAAGGAAAGCGAGTCATATCGACCATAGTTTATTTCTGGCGCTCAATTATGACTAAAAAACTTCATGCTCCTTTGGTAGTACGCTCATTTCACGAGTCATATATCGTAATTTACAAACAGTTCATATCAAGCATGATACCAATGTTGGTCTTGATCGTGTAAATCATGCTCGATGTTACTCATCTATCTCCAAGATATGGCTTCCCTTCAACAACATCACCCACACGTGGCAATGAAATTTGCAAATGGTAATTTTTACTGTACGTAAGACAAGCAATTTGATTTCTTTTATTACAATTGATCAGACACAAACACAGAATAATAAGTCGTGAACGGCGATGCTGGTACCATACCTTAAATCGAGATCCCTTCGAGACAAAAGATGGTAGCTGGACCAGATGTCAGTAGACTGGTAGATAAATTTGAAAGATTTAGTGGTTTGGTTCATTCTACAACAAAAGAACGACGTCATGAAGACTCTACGAAAACACAAAAGGGTTACTTCGAAAAACTTTAAAGGCTTTCTAAAGTGATGAACAACTTTGATAATCCATTTCTAGAAGAGTTGTCAGATTTGTACAAAATTTACTCTTTTAAGGAAATTGTTGATTCAGAAGTATGTAAGATATGTATTTAAACTCCAAGATATTGGGACCAAACAGCACGATCTTTTGAAGCAAATTCGAAACGAAGGAGAATCTGCTTTTTTAACCAGATGAAAAAGAACATTTCCATATAAGAGCCGTAAAATGAAATAGGACACTTCTTTGTCAAAAAACAAAGCTAGAGAACTTGAACACTGATTGCGATCTCTTTTCTAGATTTTTCATTTCTTCTTTAGTCATTAAAACCAAACTGATCCTCCGTCTATATGTCAGGATGTGGTATCAAATCACAGGAAATTGGTATATTTTAACATTCTGCGATTAGCCTCAACTTATCCGAATTCTGACGCATTTATCGTTTGTGGGGCAGCAATGGTTAATTTATTGCCACCACTTGGGGCAAACATATTTGATGATAATGTAAAGGATATCATACTGCCTTACACGAATATTCCTTCGATAAGTATCCAAGAGCAGACATCGATTTGTTGTTTACTGAATAAATTATTTAAAGGCTGGTACAAAAACAAAAGGCATAGTACCAGTGCTAGCCGGAAGTTTGTTGATTCTGGTAGAAAGTTTTGAATAGTTTTCTCTGTGATGATGATGAGAAAATGGAACTGTTCAAATGTCTTGCCGACACAATTGCTTCTTTAGAGACTAATGATAATATTTATGCTACTCAAGTTGAAAATGTACTTTGCAATTTCAATACGGATACTTCCAAGCTATCCCTTTGTAACCGTGAAAAAGCAGATACACGAAAGATTGTCCATGATAAGCATACTGCTGAAAACGGTTGTAAAAAGTAATTTTAAGTAGTACTGACAGAGATAATATTAGGAATTGCAGTGCTCCAAGATTAGGTTTGAACAAATTGTGGGTAGGTTTTTGAAGGAGTAAAGACTTTCGACTGCTTCCTGTATATGTCATATCAAATGCGTTTGGTCCTCGTGTAGCAGCTTTTCCTTTCTTCCATGCATATAGTGGGTGTGACACTGAGTCGGCATTTCATTGGAAAGTGAAAAGTCAGCGTGGCAGACATTGGAAGTATTCTCAGATGTAACAGACATTTTTGCCCGATTTTGTATGAAGACATAGACATGGACATCATAGAAGTATTTGTTTGTATCATGTACGGAAACATCACCGTTTGCTGTTAAGGAGGCACGATTACAATCGTTTGAAAGGAAGCAGCGGCCCTAATATGCTATTCTGCCTACCACAAAATCATTATGATGACCTGTAGTAGGCGGAATAGTATCATAAGGCCGCTGCTTCCTTGCAAACGATTTTAATCTTCTGGAGCACATCAAAGGAGAAGCATGCATCAAGGTGGACATTTTTGGGCTCGTCTGGATTTATGCATTCGACAGGTCCATGTACGTAGAAATGACCACAGGAGTTGGGTTAAAGAAAACAAAACATTATAACTGGAAACCAAACTGGACTTCTTTGCTTGCCGCTGATCCCCATGTCATGTTTTTTTTTTTAAATGCGAATGCTAGAAATTCAGCTGTCTTGGTAACTGTAAATGCTACCTTTCAGGTGTTCCGTGTACATGTTTGTGTATTTGTAACTGTAAGATAACTATAAGATAAGCAACCTGTCTTTCTAAACAAACTACATATGCATTTGAACTTAAAAAAGCAGTTATTGCTCTTGTTAAGTTGATAGAAATGATAAAATTGACATTTTCCACATTTTGACGCCATTTTTGGACCGGAAGTCACTTTTTTTCTTCATGTAGGTATTGTTTGTTCGTACTTTAGAAACCCTTCTTTAAGTTTTATCAAAACTGACATTGGATTATATCTGTTACACAGGTTTCCAATGACTCACGAAATGTAGCCAATTTGATATGACGCCATTTGCAAAATGAGCGGTGGCCATCTTGAAAAAATGAGAATTTTTTATGGTCAGCAGTTGACTTTTTTTTAATTATCATTTTGTCCACCCATATACCAATTGTCATGCTTGTATCACGATTTGCACAATTATGTCTATAATATATCCCACTATTACCCTAGAACAGCTAAGTACATTTGCTGCATAGAAAATATGATGAAACAGATATGAGTAGTTATGGACAGCTCTTTATCAGTATACAGTGATTGCTTGTTTTTAATAAAGGGGACACTTCTAACACAGTATAAAGTAATTAAGTAAAATAGTATTAACATTTAACATCAAGTTTTAGCTGTAATGATGATTATATATTTCTATTATTTGCAATTTACAATAAAAAAAAATGGCATAGTATTTTTCTTTTCACATATTATACTATAACAAAATGACACTGATTGTATATGTTTTCTGTCTGTAATAATGATAGTTCTTTGGTTATATTATTCATTCAAGTGAACAACATTTTACGCTTCAATGAGCGTATGAATCCATAATTAATATGGTTGTACTACATGCATAGCTATTACATGTATTAATCAAGTTAATTGTATACCATGACTTACTGTTTCATGAAAGGGGACACTGCTTACACATAATACATGTATCTATTAGAATGAAATGTGCATGGTCATTTCAAGCTAGATTATAGATACATCGTTTTTGAACCATCAAAACCTGATCTATTCTATTTTAACAAAATGACAGTGACTTTGTCCTTTTTTTCCGTGTGCGCATGACTCCATGGTTATTATGGTTATACTACCTAGCTATTATTTTAATTTTAGGACAATGTAACCAACGAACATTAACATTCATTATGATACCTCATATAATGATACAAATCAAATTATACTATCTAGCTATTATTTCGAGTTGAGGACAATGTAACCAGCGAACACTGACATTCAATATGATACCTCATATAATGATACAAATCAAATCATTTTGAATTCTTTCATTGTTTTATTTAATTGGCCACTAGTATAAGGCTGTAACAGACAAATCAACACATTACAAATTAAAGTCATTAGTCAAGCAACGTATGTCTAATGACAGTTGCATATATTTTTGAATTGGTGTTTGCTTTTTTAGACTTGTTTATAAATATTTTTTTGTGATTTCAATAAGATTTCAATAAGATTGTACTTCTTTGTTATCAGGAACTGAAAAACATATCAGTAGTCTAAAAGTGAATTTTGGGAAAATTACAGGATTGTTTAAACTCAGGTGCAACATCCCAAACGTAGTTTTAACAAATCCATTTCCATACATGATTAATCAAACGGTGGAAAATAAAGTAAAGTGACCTTTTTTATATCTGCATTGTCACATATGATTAAAAAAGTGCTGAATCGTTGTAAATCAATGTTATGATAAAATCTGCATCAGATACGTATACAACTACAAACGTGTTATGTTCCTATATTCGTTAGCCAATATATGATAAAATTAATGTTGTACCTGGAAAAGCATTTTTTTAATAGCACTGTAACCATGTTAGTTTTTTAATCAAATTTCGCATATATGTTTAATGCGGAAAAACCTGAGCGTTACATTGTTCTCGATGATTTAAAAGCGGGTTAGTTTTTTTTTCCAACGAAATATCTAAAAAAAATTGCACAAGAAAGTCAGTTAATCTAGAGTGAGTAGTCCATTCTCTCCATGATATAGTAAGACTTGCATAAAACGATTCTATTCGCAAGAGAAAATATCTACCAGCATGCAGTATATAGTCTTGTTCTCTTAATATCAAATTACCAAGATCTTCAACCAAATTGACTAGCATTACAATATATTACGGTTACAATATTGTTAATGTGTTTCCTTCTTGATATTCGAAACTTGTTTTATATTGTCCTGTCGGCGCCTTTTATAGCATGTCCAGGTGACAATACGTTTTATTTTTGTCATACACGAGTTATAAAAAAACAATGCTAACCTGATATTTTGAGTATATTGTGTAGACAAAACATAAGCTTGATCATGTATCAACAAGTAGAACATACATTCAGCTGCGATGTATTATAATGTATCTTTGCTTTTTTTATATAATTATGTCAATTTGTTTGATAAATTATATGTTACTATATTCCTGTTTTTTTTTATGTTACAAAACACATATTAATATTCTAAATGATCGCGAAGTTAATGCCCTTCTATGATATATATGATATGTGCATCATATTTAGAAGAAAATATGTTTTTTTATAAAGACACATATGTTTGTACAAACGCCTAAGGCAAATCCTTAAACACAAATTTATATGAAATATGTGTTTTAGGGTAACATTATTTTTTCTTTTTTATCAAGTATGTGTAAAATGGTCTGGCGTTTATAATATGTTACCAACGTCATTACACTAAACTATTCAGTGTGTAATGTTTGGTATATTGTTATCTAGACTTTTCGATCGGAACCTTTCTAGTCCTCATATACGAAAGCAATTCCATTGCAGCAAACAAAATAATTGTATATTAACTGATTTATATTCAAGTTCTAGCTTTCATCTTTGTCAAAGATGATTGAGCGTTTAATTAACCACATGTTTAGTAAAAAAACGTATTATATTATATGGACGAAGTCTTAATTAGTGTTTAAATTGACCTTTATAAGATTACTCTCCATAACCTTTTATGAGTTCAAGATGTGTTCAAGGTCTATGTGCAATTGATATATACTAAGTATATAGAACACACTGAGTTCAGACAACTAAGGTGTCATGCTTTATTTACCTTATCGCTATTCAATCACCATTATCGAAAATCACACAAGTGCCAAGAATATTTGTATTTTACAACACACAAAGTTTGAGACATTCAGGAATGTTGCTTGCTTTACAGCAAAAGAAGTTAAACATCACAGATTTTTGTAGACAGTGTTGCAGATTTTTAATACTAAAAAACGCCTTTTACATTGTTGTTTCGGGGCCTTTTAAAGCTGACTGTGCGGTATGGGCTTTGCTCATTGTTGAAGGCCGTACCGTAACCTATAATTGCTAGTGTATGTGTCATGTTTGTCTCTTTTGGAGAGTTGTTTCATTGACAATTTTATCACATCTTCTTTTTTCATATCTATAATGAATTCAGAAAGAAGGAATGAAGCACCTCTTTTTATGTTCTTGTTAGAATATAAACATTTCATCTCTCCTCTCTATTACGTTTTCTGTTTGTCAAATTTAGGTAAATAATCTGGCAATTACTTAATCAAAGTGTTTTTGCATCCGGGGTAGATACATTAAAACGTTCGAAACCTCCAGTGAATGGGATATTAGGCGACTATACAAAACATTTGTATAAAGATACATAATCTTTAATCATACGAACATGTTCTAAAACTTTTGAAGATCATATACAAGTTCTATTTGAAGAAACGTGCACCTGGCATACCAAATTATAACTTGGCGAATTTATGAAGTTTTAGCAATAAGACAATGGCACTGCTAGTTGAAATTCCATTCCCGAGGGTTTTAGCAATCCTGAAAATTGGTGGTCGGTAATACGTGTTAATATAAATATGATCGACAGACTCACGTTGTGAGTTTAATGTAAAGAAAACACAATTGAAGTCTTTTTTTCTAAAATTTATTGATTTTCCAGTGTAAGGTTAAAACCGATATCGGACAGTTATTCCGAAAGCAATCCGATCACAGATAATCAGATATACTGAGATTAGATTAATACATTTTGAGTTAGTAATAACGTCCAACTTGCGATATGTTTGAGTAAGCTGTTAATAAACCATATGCGTTGCTACACCTACCAATTATTATGTAGACAAAATGTACAATAACTATCAAAGTATATTATTCTAAGGTTATCAAGCGTTAATTGAGTGAGTTCAGGAGGTGTTCAAGATTCATGGGCTATTGTCAAACTCATGTAAATTCGAAATCTGTCAAAGCAGATTATTACGGGGTATTGTTTCAGTTCTATACTTGTTATCAGCAAGAACATTTGTACTCTATTTATTGCGGATATTTGTTGTTTTTGTTTTGATAAAACATATATCCTGTCACATGATCACAAAATAAATGTATGATTCAAATTTCGGTTCGTCAGACAGTTTATTAATATCATCATCGACCTTGTTATATTTTATAACATACTTTATAATGTATAAGCAAACAAACATTTGAGCATTTGTATAAAAAGATATAGTAAAAATCGGCATATTCATGACGGCATAGTAGATCATCTTTTGATGAAAGGTTACTAACCGCTGGCTTTACCTATATAACTTTTGATGAATGTGTGTACCACATTGTTTCAGACCTATCTTCCTGTAGGAAACCAAGCTTTTAATTAGAAACTCGTTTTGAGTACAATAATCTGAACTTCTTTACTAAAGATTTTTTTTTTAAATTGAAAAAAAAGATATCAGACAAAGAATGCTGTTTAGTCTGTTGACATACAAAGAACTGATGTAAAACGCTTTCAATCAATAGGCGATGAGCTGAATTTTCAGCTTTAAGAATAAAATTCGGTATTCGAAAGACCCACACGTATTCAAGTAGGAAGACTTCTTCGCAATTATATAAAGATTTACATTGTGAAAATAAATCTAGTTGTCATTCAAACACAAACAAATGACGAGAAACAGTATAGATGTCTGCTTACTTCCTTTTACTTTTAATTATCTCTAAATTTCAGTTGCTTATCTCCTCAAAGCGTTTACCATCTAGAGGAGCTAAATATGAATATAGTAGCATGTGACATGCATACATGCAGCTCTTTCAGTTGGGAAATTGGTGCTACGGTATTGTTGCTACTTTAAAAAAAGTTATTTCAGTATACAAGACTAAGGTTGGTTAATTGAAGTAGATATAATCTTATAATCTATTAATGGTTATTGTTGCTACGTAAATTGTGCTTGCTATAGACAGGTGTGATACTTACAAAATTGCAATTGTCATCGATTTCCATCTGACAGATATTTCTGACTCATTTGTCTATTATAAATTATTAAATACTAGGACTGCTTTCGTCTGAGAGTTAATGAATATTGTGTCTACCTAAATACTATTTGTGAAAAAAATATATTTTACTTCTTATTATAATAGAACTACAGTTGGGTGCAGACCAAGCATTACATAAAGTAAACGCAAGTTAACGCGGCGTGCACATATTTCGTTAGTTAACTTTAAATTTCGCGTTTACTAGTAAACGCCCGTTTACTTCATTAACGTTAACGCGGTCAAAATGGAAATTTCTAATGTCTACTCGAGTAAACGCGCGTTTACTCTGTGTCCGTTTAGTCAGTAGTAAACGGCCGTTTACTTCAGATTTCACAAGTTTAATTTTACGTGCACGTAAAAGTAAACGGGCGTTTACTACAGATTTCTCAATTGTATTTTTACGTGCACTTGAAAGTAAACGCGTGTTTACTTTTCGCGTAAACTAATTGTGTATCTTATAAAATAATCGTCGTGTGCATTTGTACATTTATTTATGTTGTTAAAATGACTTAATATTTTACGTATATGTGTTTTGAACCTTAACAAAAAACACTTTTTATTAGAAATATAAACATTTATCTAGCGGATATTTCTAGATCATTACGAATTGTTTCGTCAATAAATTCTAGATGTACTTCCTGTAACATTTTCTGTCTAGTGTTTACTTTAAAGTCAGTAACAGATCCGCTCTGACGGAAACGTCGTAGAAATGCACTTATCCCCTGTCTAGAAACTTGAACATTATCTGATCGTATCAACTCATCTCTAACTTCAGTATGTTTTTGCCAGATCTTCTTATACTTAATATCCTCTCACGAATGGTTTTCCATTTTGTTCTTATATGCAATGATTAATTTTCAATAAATTAATTAAAGAGGTGTCATTTCATTAAATGCAATCGTCAATATGTTGATCGAAAATGGACAGATGAATATTTTGATGTACCTTATCATGTGATATATAAGGTCAGTGTATCCAGGATACGAGGTCAATCTGCGTTAACGCGCGTTTACTACAAACAGTAAACGGGCGTTTACTTTTTTTTTTTTACAAAAATAGAAGACACGCCTTTTTCGCGTTAACGCGAAGTAAACGCGAAAGTAAACGCCCGTTTACTCTGTACAAAATTAGAAGACGCGCGGTTTTCGCGTTAACGCGGAGGTAAACGCGAAAGTAAACGCCCGTTTACTATTTATGTCTACTAAAATTTCGAAGTTAACGCAGAGTTAACGCGGCGTTTACATGAAGTGCACGCGAGTAAACGCCGCGTTAACTTTTTAGGCCCGTTTACATGTAATGCTTGGTCTGTACCCAACTGTAGCTTGCTTCTTGAAAATCAGGTAAGAATGTAATCGTTTATTATTAATGTATACTTAAACTAATTTGGTGAAGATGTTAAATATTATCTGCTATGAATATTGACTAAATTATAACATGTGTATTACATTTCGGTATTTTCATTTTTTTAAAGTTTTTGATAATGCATAAGGTATAAGTAAACAAAATATCGACATACACTTTAATGTTATCTTAGTGTAGAACAATTCGTTTCAAATAGTTTATTCCTAATTTTCTTCTAGTAATTCATGCATTTCGGAACATTTAAATGTCTATGGAGCTTACATTATTTGTGTTTTAGTTTGTATTCAAAGTGTATAATTAGTCAATCCGAAGACAGAGCTTTCCTTGAAGGAAACGTAAAAACAAATAGTTGTTAACGATACTTCTATCGAGTTATATTTTCTATGAAAAGTAGTTATAAATGTTATCATTGATCATTGTAATTTGTCTAGTTTGATTAAATCAAACGTTGGTAGCATGAACGAAACTAAAATGGACCACACTTACACAGCTGATTTTAATCAGCAGGTTTCCTCTTAATATGAAGTTTTTTATATCTTAAACTGGGTTTGTAATAATTTGCAACACGAGAAGTGTAACATTTAGAGCAGAATGGGCTACCCTACTCTGACAATGAATTATAGGGCTAGTGTAGCTCAGACTTCAGTTTTCTATGTTGTGTTCTGTAGGCTGATAATTGTCCTTTAGTCTCTTTCATTTTTAGCCATGACGTTGTCAGTTTCTTTTCGATTTATTGAATTGAATGTCTCTGTTTGGTATTTTAGTTCTCTCTTATACATTGTGAGTATACAATTTTAGTGCAATGACCTGTCCGACTGCAAACAAAAAAAAAAAACGAAAGAATTTAGAGATAAAAAAGACACTTAATTACACAGTGATCTTTCCGAAAAGCTTTTATCGGAACGTGAGATGTTGTTATCGCTAAAGGAAACATTACCTATAGTTGATATCTAAGATACTTTATTTTTTTCAAATACCATATATTTTTTCTCATCTAATACTTCAACAACAAATTTATCATCAGGGAGACTCTTGAGAATTTAATTGTATCCAGATTGTATTTTAAAAGTAGCAAGAAGATGGGGGAAAATATGAAAATATAATAAAAATATTTAACATTTTTTATATAAAAATGAAAATCAGTAATTTGATATATCATTCTTTAGCGAGAATTCTATATAAGAATCAGTACTTTCTCGGGCTAGTATATCTGTGTTCAAACAGCAGTTTCATTGTTCACTCTAACATTGCAAAGACTTCAAAAGATGAAATCAAATAAAGTGTTGTTATACAGTTTTCTTTTGAGCTCTTTAAGTTCTGTCCAAAGTGTGTCCAAGGTGAAAGATAATAGCCATGAATGTCTTTAAGATACACTTGTTAAACAGAGGATAATTGTCAGACCTGTGAAAGATGATGATCACCAAAATGCTACTGACGTTAGGGACACATCGGACAAAATTTAATCACAAGGACATCCCCGATTAGACTGCCTATAAGTGCAAAAAAGGAATAACATCAGATCTTTCCAATTATCCAAACAATTGTGTTTGATTCTATCTTGTAAATAAGTGTATTTAGACGACAAGGAATTACTCTTTCCAGGCGATGATGGGAAGCAGCTTGAAAGCACAAAAGAGACCGAGTATTCAATATGTTTAACGGTGTATTGTAATCTGATGTTTGATGAATAAATGCATTTTTTGAACTTTTTAACAAATCAAGATAATTATTTGTTATTATTAAAACTGAAGTACTAATTAAGCCATGTCTGGTCTAGCTGACATGTCCTAGGATCACGTCTACTCTAGCAAACCTATCCTCAGGTCTGGTCTGAAACAGTCCTTAAAATTAATACATCAGGTAATATCTACTAGGAGTTAGTTAACTTACAGGTCTGCCAAATGTTCCCAAGTTAACCTATAGAGCAGTTGTAATGACAGCTTTAAGTTAACTTGTGTACAGCTTAGGACAGCACCGATCGGTACGAACTTACAAACCCAGGAAAGATATGCTAGTCATACAGTTTTGTAACAACTAAGTCCCCTCTGCCATCGAAACATCTGCATTTAAATGATGCATTAATTAATATTATCTTAACACGAAATAAAATAATGAATCCATCATAATGCGTTTAATGGAAAGAGACAGAATTGTGTTGTAAAGTCTGTCACGTTTCAGTAGCTGAAAGGAACAATTGAAAATATGAACACATTTTCATATATATATATATATATGTGTCACACTTACACATTTTAAAGCTATACATCTCGATTGAAAGAAAGACTTTGTTTTGTCTTGCAGACACTATAAATTTCTACCCTGTACAATTTGAAATATTTCATCAAAACTGTATTAAAACAATATAAATAAGACTTTAATGTTACAGGTATATGTAAATTTGCAAAATATTCAATGTATTTGATGCAACAGATAGAATATTCAAAAGAAAGTCAAATTAAACCGTAGAGATTTTCAAAATGTAAATACAACAATTATTTTTTCAGCGAACATTTAGTTATAGAAACATTATCTTGAAAATACAAGTACGACAATATAAACATGTGATGACAATATACGGTCAAAATGTCAAGATGTAATGTTGATTTCTTTTTCTTAAATCAAACAAAACCGTTTTGAACTATATGTTATCTGAAGAACACATATTAACATATATATTGTTTCTGTCGTTGGTTTGTATTACGAAACCTGGTCTTTCACAATTGTAATACATTCTGCAATTATTATTCCTGATATGTTAAAACGAGAATGTATGGAAGTAAAAAAGACAGTTGACGAATTAGAAAAAAACTTAAAGATAACTTTTCATTTTTAGCTGAATACGCGGTATTGGTTTTGTTTATTGATGAAGGCTGCGCTCAAACATTTATTTGTTAACATATATGAGCCAATCCATTCAAAAAGGTACAAAAAGTCCTTTTGGTAAACTTTACAGGACACGTTATCAAAGTGTGTTATAGTATATTTGGAAAACGATTTTATCCGAAAAAAAAAATACATTAATGTAAACATTCATAAGATTGTCAATTCTATCCCAAATTTGTCAATTAAAACAGAAAAAGAAGTAGAAATATAGAATGTTTGGTATTTGAGCAAATGTAAAATCATTTGTTCCCCGGACTAATGCTATACCGACCAGAATCTAACAGTTGCCCGGTTAGATTGCATTGATACCATCATTGTAAGCGAGAGTCGTATCCCCACTGATACCGGGGTTAACATTAACAATTGGCAAATCAAGCTATTTAAACTGTACTTTGAAAATGATTGAAATATATGACAAAAATAATCAAACATTTTGATAAAACTAAAGAGAAAAAGGGGGAGGTGTCTCAACATTTGCAGCTGCAGGTAGCTCACAGCTTGATGATATGAGGAAAAATAAATGCGTTTTATAAATCACAAGTATACTACCAATAATTATGCAAACTTTTTAGAATTTCGTAAATTTTTCATTTTTGTACCTTTTCGCATGGACTGGCTCATATGTAATAAGGTCGCTATCAGATGGTTGTCTCACTAACAATTATGCATTATCTGCATTTTTTGGGGTATTATTGCCGTCTTTTAACTTTCCTTCATGTTTATTAAACACGTGTTAAGGGGTCGTGATAAACTATTTGTGATTTGTTTGGCAAATGAACAAACACACTCAAACAATTTAATTATTAATTTCACCAGGTTTAATATAAATTGCAGTTTACTTCATGTATTTTTCCTTTTTCTTTTGTATTTTCTGCTCTTCTATATAACCACCTCAGATCAGTAAATGTGCTTTACACGAAACTTGGGATTCATCGAACACACACACAGTAGTTTTACCTCATACTGTTAAAAATAAAGTTGTCAAATTTATTTTTCATAATTTCTTACCTAAAGCAGACCTCTAATTATTTCATATTTATAAAAAGAAACAAATGTCCTTCAAATTTGGATTGGTTTATCATCGAAACAGATAAAAAAAAAACGTGTTTTAAAGAAAAAAAAAACAAGAAGTGTATGCTGTCTGTAAGTAAATGTCAAGTATGTTCCAATTCATAACTTCAAGCGAATATAAATTATTTGCCAAATAAACTCAACACCTTTCGATGGGATCAACTCGCCTGACAGTGTGCAGCAAAGCTTTAATTTTATTAAAGACAAATGCAATGTGACACATTTTCATCTGTTACTGTCTGCCTGGGCCACTTCAGGTAACAAACACAAAAATCAATCTACAAAAATAAAAACAATTGTCATTACGTTGGCAAATACATATTATGAATCAAATACAGATTCTTTTCTTACACACATTGTTATTCACATTAATTAAAAATAACACACGAAAAAGACATTAAATCAGGTGGGAGGGTGCTAAACTGTATTACCTCGAATGACAATATCTTTTATTCACAAAACCGCCAAAAGTATAGCACAAAATATGTGAAATAACCTTATTCAAATGTTAAGGTCAGTTCTAACTTGACCAATGGAACACATTTAAGCTATTACATACTTTCAAACACGTGTAAATTTAAACGTTTGAGGGTTTCTAGTTTTTAGTGGTTTTCAAGTTTTTTGTATTCATGTTTCATATTGTCTTAAAGACCAAAATCAATAAGTTGAAAATCGCATGCATCGTCAAAGTTAATTACATTTCCTTTCAGGAAACGCTCATGGCTGAATACACAAAGCCACAGTCATACAATTATGTGAGTTGAGAAGACGTTGTGATTTATTTTTACGACGACGCTGTTTTTTTTTTGTTGTCTCATTATACTTAATTAGTATAAAAATACCAAGGTGCGACAGCATTGTCCTGTAGACAAGTATCTGCCTACAGACATATGATGTGAATAATTGCAGGTCATATCCGGTCAAAAATGACAAAACAAATACATTATAGTGATTGATGAAACGAGCTGGAACTCTATTACTTTCAATAATTCTTACATGTACAGTGTGAAAATAAAGCAGTAATGATTTTTGTTAGGACCGATGTCATATGCGTATATATTTGATTGATTGATAACTTGGAGCTTAACGCCACATATATCGTCATGATTGTGGTTTTCGTTGTTTCAGTCTCTATTGGTAAAAGACGCTGAAGCACTATAGAGAACCACTGACCTTCGGATAGAAAACTAGTCATTTAATATTGGAAAAAGACCTCACTTGACACGAAATTAAAATTCACAGAAATTTAACTTATTATACCACTATGTCACCGATACCCCTTTATAACTGGGCTACTAAATAATGTTCAGAAACACAATTAAAAGATTAATTTGATTTCCTTTCATTCTACAACGAAACATTTGTTTGCTTGTATAAGCTGTTTAGGGTTTTAAACCCATGTTAGGTTTTAATTGTTTTTATTTTATTCAAATGTTTGTCATTGGATAATTCAATTGTTTGTCCTAATTGTAAGACAATTAAAACTAAGTAAGTATCCTGCAGTTAAGAGCATTTTGTTTGTATCTATATAGCACATAATTTTTATGCATTTCGATTTTTGTCATATACTGTTTTATGAAAGATTAATTTGTGTGATGAACGTTTATAAGTGTTGAATTTCATCTATCGCTGCACTTTTACTTCAATTCGTTCAATTGACACAGTTTTATCTCCATTTGTGTTTATTTCCACATTTTTTATGACGATTTGCGTATAAAAAAAAATATTGAATTTGGAAAACCGACAGCTTGAATTATGAATAATTGTCAAAAAATTATACATCAAACTGATTTAAAAACAAGAATTTCCCGTGTTTAAAAACATGGATCATAATACATGTCAAGGTGACAATACTTATTACTGTCCTACACGTTTAATAAAACAATCAATGCTTACTTGCTAGTTTGAATTATATATCGTACGCTTAACATAATATCGAGTATGTATCAGTAAGTAAAACAGACATTCATCAGCGATGTACAATAATGTTTCTTTGCTTATTTTGATATAATTGAACCAAATTTGTTGATCAATCTATGTTTATATATTCACTTCCTTTATGCCAACAACACATCTTGTTTTTGTTGATACATCTCAAAGCTAATACCCCTGAATGATATTATCATTGGTATACAATATGTGCATCATTTTGAGCAGGAAATGTTGGTTTCTTTTTTATAAAAGGATGTCATTTTGTTTAAACGCTTTATGCAAATCTTTAAACATTAATTTACATGAAATGTTTTTTGGGGATAACATTATTTCTCTTATCTAAGTATTTGTTTATTCCTCTTATCTAAGTATTTGTAAATGGTCAGGTTTTTCTTATATAATTGCGTTTCTACACTAAACTAAGATACGTACATTTTCTGGGAAGACATAATTCTAGTGATATTAACAACGTCTTTCAGCGGAATTTTTCTTATCTTTATATACGAAAGCAATTACATGGCAGCAAATTAAATAATTGTATATTAACTTTATACACGTAATACATTTCATCTAATTCAAGGATGATTGAGCGTTTAATTAACCACACGTTTATTAAAAAAGAGTATTATACTATATGGAGAGAATCTTAACTGGTGTCTAAATGAATCTTTCTAAGATTACTCTCCAGAACCTTTATGAGTTCAAGATGGGTTCAAGGTCTATGTGCAATCGATAATAACTCATTGTATTTAACTCATTTCGTTCAGTCAACTAAAGGAGCCATGATCTACTGACGTTATAGTTTTTAATTATCGTTACTGACATACCATTAGTTCCTGGAATACCTTTAATTCGGAACAAACAAGTTTGAGCTATAAAGGAATGGTGATTGCTACAAAAGACAGAAAGTTCAAACGTCGCAGATTATAATGCAATTGTTGCAGATTTATTATATCAAAAACGCATATTATGAAATAAAAAAGGAGGGATGTAGCACAAATTTATGTGTTCTTGTAAGAATATGAAAGTGTTTGTCTCCACTATATTTCCTCATTCACATTTCTAAGTAAATGATATTTCAGCAACCTATTTTTTTATCATTTGTTTTGTTTTGGGGTGCATATCAAAGAATTTTTAAACCTCCATCGGATGGGAAATGAAGCAATTAGAAAATATTCTACTAAACAAAGACGAAGAAAAACAATTTTAATAATACTTTTTAGTAAACATACCAACATATTCTGAACCTTGTTTTTACCCAATGCATGTTTTGTTTAACTGTAGGGTAAATGTTTTACGAAACATGTATCAAGCATTTTAAATTATAGGTTTGGCAATCTCGAGGAGTTTTCACAATAATTAACGGCACTGCATGTTAAAATTTCATCATCCACGAGGCTGTATGTAACTAATAATACAAATTTGGCAGCAGGTACTTCATTTTATCGTACATATGAGTCATTGCGTATGTATTTACTGTAAACATAACACATTTTTAAGTTTAAGATGTATCATACTCATTCGCTATAAAACGTAGTCGGTGTCAATGTAACTAAAACATATATTCTCAAATGTTATTTTTTCATGTTAGAACAAAAATCTCAATAAATCAAAACTAAAATTAAATTAAATTAAAATAAATTTTTGAAACAAATCAACATGTTACTATTAACATCGGTATTTTAAACACGTAAGAACATATGTTTATGTTTGTTTCAGACAAATTGGCTTTGAACCGGAAATTAACAGCTTACACCAACTTTCATGACTATAAATACTATAAATATCAATGACACGTCAGGCCGATGTGACAGATTGTAACATAAGTTTATAAACCAAGTAGACAGACATAGCTTAATATATAAGAATTCATTTGGCAGACTAAGCCTATTTGAATTGAGTTGGTATGAACGAAATCATCAAATCTTACAGTTAAACATTGCACCGAGTATCAGATTTGAGGTGAGAGGTCTGGCAAAATATAACACCAAGTCGTATTAAGGTTGTTAACTTGTAATGTGTTACTATTCGGACTTTTTCAAATGCCACATGCATATTTATTTTTTTTTTTTTTGCATAGCAGATAAAATGATTTAGTTCTGGTTCAAAATAACCAAATAATTATAATCCTGTTAATATTTTAATGTCATTTTTTACTTTTTGCATTAGTCGATAAAAAAACAACCAATTTTTTTACCAATATGACTTTTTAAAATTTGTGTTCCAACACGCATCTAACTTTACTAATGTTGTTTTGTGTCAGAACTTTTTGTTCTCCATCAGACGTCGACTAGGTCATGTTGTTATCATTTTATTGACCAGTTTGAGATACCTAATCAGACTTGATGTAGCAAATACTTGATCTATAAATGTGTCTTTTTAAAAGATTATTCATACCGTCAAACACGTGATACAAGACATGAACACGTAATGCTTACTTATATTGAATAAGTAGATTACGCCTTCCCTTTGGATCAACTGCTATTGCGATCTACTGAGAACATTTATCAACTTTTATTCACTAGTTATATTGTGTCAATCTAGGAGGTCTACGGAATCAGGTTTATTATCATCAACTTCATGAAAAAAATCTTGCTTTTACGAATTAGATATAGTCCTTTGTTTGATTTACATCGGTATACCATTATTATCTGACAATTTACTTGGATAAGTAGTCAAATAACTACCATTCATCTATATCAAATGTTAAAATTATATAATCGTTATTGGATCTATCCGATAACGTTCAAGAAAAACAAGAAAATACATAAAAGAACATTACAATGGGTTATTCAACTACATACATTGATGTAAGCTTATATCTAATACATAAATATAATTAACCAATTAATTTCGCATCGGTGCGGTAGGGATATGTGTTAAACGTTTTCATGATCATAATGTTGATATTTGTTTTAAGACCACGCATTATCATAGACAATCTGATAGTTAAGAAAGTCAATACATCCCCCCGGTTTACCCACGATTGGAATTATTAGCCAGCATCACAAGAGATGGAGGTGATTTACTACTGTACTTCCATCCGTGTTCAGGTAGAAACACAGAATATTTATAAACAACATCATATAATATCTTTCTTGCTATTCTATTACACATGCCATAATATCAGATCGTTCAAGTGTTAATCGTCAGCTGAACTTATATCATAATTTGTAATTCAAAACACTATGATAGGTGAAAGGATAAAGGTTATGAATCGACAATCATTTTAACTTTAAATAGGTGTTAAATATTCTTCTATATTCTTCTAAACTGTTGTACTGGAATTTGTACGGTTATCAATACTGTACTACGGGTTGAAAAGAAAGATGACAAACATTCTATATCGATTTTATAGACTATTACTCCTTAGGTTTGGAATAAGAAGGAATAGCAGTCCTATAATTTTAATATTCCTCACTATCCATATCTTCCATTTTGCATATCAATTCATGAGTTTATGTGTTCGTATTTTTTACAAATTACCGCCTGGCAAGTCTCGTTACTGGATGTATGTCTTAATGCACTACTTATTTTGTCAATTTGCTGTTATGTAATTCAATTTTTAGACGTTGCTTTAACACTAGAAACATAGATTAATTCTTCAAAGGTAGTCTTATTCCTCACAATCAATGTAAAGCTGGCTGTTCATGTGTTACATAGCTTTTATTAAATTGTATACTTCATTAATAATGTGTCATCCTCTTTAGCGATGTTTTATGTGATACGTGTAGAAATAGTTTTATCCTTTTGATAAATTAGAACGAAGCTTATTTATAATAACTTACTATTAATGGTCCATAAATCTTCAAAGAGCTGCCATCTTATATTTGATTTTATTGAACGTATCAATCATGACGGTTTAATCTATATCTCTGCATCAGCGCATTTTTCTATTTCCACCAACATCTCAGTTAAATAGGAATTTATTAACAAGAAGCGATATTTATATTTTATTATAAAACTATTAACTGATTGTCAATATACACTAATCCTTTTTATGGATGTAATGTATTAAATTTAAAGTCGTAAGTAATGTTCTTTAAAATGTGTTTAACAGTTGCAGACCGTGCCGATATGCGTAAGAAAAACAAATATCTCAAATTCCAATAACATTGTGAAAGTTTAATATAAAAAAAAATTAATATAAGAAACACGGTTTTTTTTTGTCTGTTGACATACAAAGAACATATGTTGAAGATGTTTTTTTGGCTTCTTTAGACTAAAATATGATATTTAAAATCCGATGTATTGCTTCATAAATAATGACGTTTTTTACACGCCAATTGTCTTCCAAATGTTTTTTTGTAGATTCGTAGGTGTTGACGTTTGTGATAATTTATAGACTTTTTGCCTCTAAGATTGCCTAAGCGACTGATATTAAAATGTCTATCCCTGCATTATTTTTCTGAAATTAATCATCTGAATATTCATCAGTCAGGTTGACTTTCAGTAAACTATTTATATGACCAAAACTTCACACAGTTCTTTTTTGATAATATACAAGATGAGATTTTATTATC
The DNA here is from genome assembly GCF_965363235.1 of Mytilus galloprovincialis. Taxonomy (NCBI): domain Eukaryota; kingdom Metazoa; phylum Mollusca; class Bivalvia; order Mytilida; family Mytilidae; genus Mytilus; species Mytilus galloprovincialis. Next base: position 38,766,601 of record NC_134849.1, on the reverse strand, counting down.
AATATATACTTGTAATGTCGATAAAGAGAGGCCTCGTCATTATTTCTTGTTTACTTCAAATTTGATCACACGACGTACGATGTTTTACGAATTCATTATACATTTCAACATTTCATGGTTATATTCATTTTGTAGCATCGTTCATCTGTTATTGTTCAGGAGAACAAAAATAGTTCTCTTCACTTATACATTTGTATTTTGAACTACAATCAATTATACTGTTCGTAATCCCTTGAAAATCCGACAATTTTCAGTTCTAAAATAATGTATTGTTATGTATAGCTCAAAAATGTTCAGCAAAAAATAAACCTGAGCCTTGTCTCACTTTTTTGTGTCTGCATGACAATAAATTGAATGTGTTATTCAGCAACGCTTCCTCTGAATAGAGAATAAACTATTATTTTCATTTATTATCAGTTCTGTTATATTGCTTATAGATATTAGCAAGTACGCAGAGTGTGTTTCTAGTATCCGAAACAGCGTTGTTATGTTAAAAATTTACAGTATCGAATGGTCTCTTACAGTAAACTGTCATCAATTGAAAACTAAATCCATATTCATGAAAGTGAAAGTCAGAGATAATTTCATAAGAAACATAAATTTTCAAACAAAATCTCTGTTCAAAATATACAATTACTGCATCAAAGAAATTATCTAAAGGACAACACATTTCATAGGATAAATTTTCAGTATGTCAAACCACACTATATGTTTAACTTTTGAGTAATTGTCATATTTCAAAGTTTTAACTTATGTGTTTCATAGTAATATAAAATCATGATTCTGCTTTTTCTGGCATTATCTATCATTCTATTAAGCTTTGTCAACATGCTATACTAGGTTTGGTTAGTTGTTTTAGGCATCAATATAATTATAATCTATTGGTGTTTCTTGGTGATACGTAAATTGCGCTAGCCAAAGACAGGTGTGATACTTACGAAATTGCTACTGTCATCGATTTCCGTCTGACAGATATGTATCACTTAAGTGTCTATTTTAAATTATTAAAATCCTTGGAAGGCATCCGTTAGAGAATTAATGAAGTCTTAAATACTATTTGTGGCGAACTTATAATTGACATTTTTTACTGTAGTAGGACTGACTTGCTGATTGAAAATCGAGTGAGAATTTAATCTTGATAACTAATTTATATTTAAGCTTAATTGGTTAAGATGTTAATGATAACTGCTATGAAACTAACTTTATTATAACACGCATACAGCATTTTGGTAAAAAAAAAATAGTGTTCGATAATACATTTGGTATAAGTAGAAAACTGTATCAGACATACACTTTAATGTTATTCCAATAAAGAACACATCGTTTTAGATAATTTTTCGTTATTGTCTTCTAGCAAATCATGCATTCCGGAAACATTTAAATATATATGGAGCCTACGTCATTTTTGTTTTAGTTTTTTCATAGTTTATATTTTGTCTATCTGCAGTTTTTCTTTGAACAGAACGTAAAACATATAGTTGCTAACGTTAATTCTATCAAGTTACATTTTCTGTAAATCTCATCATTGAATATTGCATTTTGTCTAACTTGATTAAATCGAACATCACTATCATGAACGAAACTCGTATGGACTTTTCTTACGAAACTGATTTCAATCAGCTTACCATTTATAAAGTTTTCATATATCTTATTCCGTGTTTGTACTGAACTGAGCAACACGACGAGTGTATTATTTGTAGCAGGATCGGCGAACCAGTCCAGAACACTGAATAGAAGGGTTCGTGTTGCTTAGACTTCAGTTGTCTATGTTTTGTTCTGCGGACTATTGTTTGTCTGATGTTTTTTGTGTTGTTTTTAGCAATTTTGTAGTCAGTGTATTTGCAACTTATGAATTTGAATAATCTTTTTTTTTGTATATATGCTCTCTTATATAGCGTTCATATAACATTTAAATGCAATGACCTGTCCGTCAAGTAGAAGAATTTGGACACAAAAAAAATAATTCCACAATGAACTTTCCTAAAAAGCTTTTTTTGACACGTGATCGTTTTTTTATCGCTAAATGAAGCATGAACTATAATTGATATTAATATAAGATTCTGATTTTTTTCAACAGCCATATCTTTTTGATTTTTGTTTTTAATAAAGTAACTTGTCCAGTAAAAAAAAAAAAAAAAAAAAAAATAGATTTAGGAATATGACAATTGTTATCAATTCGTTTGATGTGATTGAGCTTTTGATTTTTCCAATTGTTTTAGGACTTCACATTTTGAATGTTTCCTCTGCGTTCGATATTCTTGTTATTATTATACTTTTGTAGTTCATACAAGTTCAACATGTGTGGTTCGGCTCAGCTTCCGATTGTACTTTTAATTTTCCCTGATTATAATACTACACGTACTAGGAGTCAACTGTTTTGGTGATGATCATAAACATATATGATGATGTAATTATTTTTTTTGTGTTTTATTTTGCGATTTTCAAATGTCGATATTCAATAAGAATTGAGGTAATTATTTTGTGTCTTTTCTTTAATCATCCGGGCATCGAATCACTTAGTATACGTAGTTCGTTTAAAGTATAATATTCCTCTGATAAATGAGCAAAAAATCCTGTAACCTGTTATTGTGGTTAACCAAAGCATGAATTTATCAAAACACAATTTTAACAAAATAGTAATGCTGTACACGATATAAAATGTTCTTTTGATTTTCAAATGATGCTAGGAACTAATTACTGCAAAGCGTGTCTAATAATACATATCTTAATATAGGTATGTAAAAATATAAGGAAAAGCGTAACAGAAAAGACAACTTTCAATGCCTGCTACAACAAATATCTTACTATTCATTTATCATGTTTATATGTGAAAAGTAAAATCACAAAAATACTGAACTTAGAGGAAAATCAATTCGGAAAGTCCATATTCACATGGCAAAATCAAAAAATAAAACGCATCAAAAACGAATGGGCAAGAACTGTTATATTCTTGACTTGGTACATACATTTCCAAAGGTAGAAAATGGTGGATTAAACCTGGTTTCATAGCGCTAATCCTCTCACTTATATTTACAACGGAATTTGTTTATATTAAATACACAACGTTTTTAAACATTGTCAAACATCTACACATTTGCAATTTAAAAATTATTTTTGTTGCATATGAAAGCCAGTGTCACAGGTTGTCGTGTGAATAAATATTATATCCTGTAGACAAGATTAATCCATTCCGAAGTTAAAGACAACTTGAACAAACGTGGTTCTGATTTGTTTCATTTGACAAAAAAGAACCAACGTTGGTACGTATTGTCTGGCGTTGTCAGTTTGTTTTAGATTTATGAGTTTGATTGTCCCTTGGGATCTTTCGTCCCTCTTTTGTCTCAGAGATAAATCGTAATATATTTTTACCAACATTCTATTTTCTTTAAAATTGAAATTTATGAAGATGCTGTATTTCTTGATTGACATCAAGTTTGATCGGGAGACAGCACACTGTGTTATACTATATATGCTTCCGAATGGTACATGATTTATTCCTATGTAAATTTGAGCATTGGAAATAAAGTTAACGATGAATGACACTTAAACGAATGTAATTGTATCTGGTTTGAATTACAATTATAGTACTTGTGGTTCTGTGATTTGTTCTAAACTATATATTATGCAATGATTTTATTGGTTCATTATACATTGTGTTAATTCAAAAACTAATGTGTGTCAAAACTACAAAATTAAGTCTTCCATTCGATATTATCTTTATCTATAATTGAATTTATGTATCTATAATGTTATCAATACAAATATCCACCATCTTTCAAATGAAGTTAATTTAACAATTATAGGCAACTGGATAGCCTAACGACCTGATTAATTACCAAATAATTATTAAGAAAGAAAACCATGATAGACATTTACCAACGACAACCAATCAACTGCAGGTTTCTGACTTTGATCGAGCACATGCAATTTATGGCGAGGTAAACAAATTGTGAGAGATCAACACTCCCAAACCTATGATAGTGGTGCAACCGTACAAAATAAAAACAAACTATCAACAACAGTTAAAACCCTTATTTTTTTCAGTTTTTTTCAGTTCAGATGTCAACAGCCCTTTAATGTCACAATGCTCTGAACGATAGGTTCAATAATCTATTATGTCCTTGGTAGTCTGTGATTATTTCCTGCAAATATAAACGTTTTCAAATCAACATATGATATCTCTGCCAACATATGCCGTAAATTAAAGACTTTTCTGAGATTTCACGATCGTTTTCTAACATGATTGTCTTTCAGCTGTCAACAATTTACCAATTACATATATTAGTGTCACATATAATCAATTAAGATTTACGCAACAATAAATATGTCATCACGATATTTTGTACTAGAAATATTGGTGTCACTTATGATCAATTAGGATTTATGCAACGATGAATATGTCATGATGATATTTTGTCTTACTCTTGCAATATATTGAAAAACAAAACCTTCAGCTTGATAAAAATAATAACTCTTTTTAAACATGTTAAAACACTCTTTATACAACCAAAAGACATTGTCAGCGATAGACTTATCCAACAATTGATTGTCCCTAGATTCAATTCATCACTATGATATATAGAGTTCACGTTTCACATTAAGAGCATTTGAAAGACTCATTATTTTTACCAGAAGACAAGACATTGTTTAACAATATATTTTCTTGAACATCATTGTACTGATGTCAAATATATCTTATGTTTTGTAAATTATTTCAAAATAGGATAATAGGCCAATATTGTCGTTGATGTAGAATTAATGGCGTTCATGATAACATAACCATTGTAAGTATCTTTAAATATACAAAGCTGGTTAGCTACCAATGTGAACATGATCTATAGACTCTGAGGTAATTGCTTAAAGTAAATTGACATGCCTTTTAAAGCTTTAGTTCCTTATGAGTTCTCTTTATTGTTGAAAACTGCAATATGACAAAGAGATGATAGTTAGTTGGACATTGTGTATGCAATAAAGAACTTTGTAATTGTAACCATACTCTATTCTATTTGTGGCTGAAGGTCTTCAGTTGTTATGTACCAATTATCCTATCCCAATAATGTACGTTGTTAGTTTTACTGAATGTATTACATAAACATTGGTCATTTAAATGTTGTAGTTTATGACTTGTTTGTGGTTGGTATGGCCGCAGTATATGCAATTCACCTTTTGCATATGTAAGGCATTGCGCACAACTAACCCAGGGAATGAATTAACTGTAAAAACTTACGTCAATTGAGTCCAATTAAAATTTTATGTAAATGCTTAACTTTGTTTTAAAAACAATGATTTTAAGATGTTTAAATCATGCATTGTTACCATTTCACAATTAGACTAATTATGTGTACAATTCACAAAACGAAAAGTATTTATGAATAAAGAACATTGCATTTACAGATATTTTTATCATATTGTTTAATCAAAAAGCTTGAATATCATCTCTCACCGTACATATTTTTCCTAGTTCCAAGGATTCATGCAAATATGACCACAATGAATAGTAATGTCTGTATTATAATCAAGGTGTGCAAATGGTGAGGGCCTTCGTACCTTTTTTGATAGAATTTGGTTTCCTGTGTTTAACGTATGTTTCATGTTTTACAAAGATTTAAGACGGTATACTTTCATAAAATAAATATAGTATTTGTTTGTAATACCTTGGTCACAGTACAAATCAATCAATAATTACTGTGCTCATGCATACATTTACTATGTATACAAAAAAGAATATACACTACATGTTTACACAACTTTCTAATAGCACATGTAATCATTCAATCATGAGGAATTGTAAATATACTCTAGAAAATATAAACATGTCGGATGCAATGACAAAGATGACACTCAATTCAATTGAAACATTAGAAAGAAACCTTTTTTTCTCAAAATATAAACCAACTTATTTACACATTTAATCCTTTATAGTCCACTTTGCGGCATTTTGAATTCACAAATCTCATCTTTACTAGGAGTGGATAGATAAACAAAGATCCGCGTTGTACGACGATTTATTTACGCGGTATTTTACACTGCTTGCGAAAATCGCGAAAATCAATTACTCGCAAATATAAGTTGGTTTACAGTATTCATAGATTGATGTTTGCTTAATACATAAAATCCAGCAGAAAGCATGTCATGAATATTCAGGACGACCCACTGTGATTATAGCTTAGTAAAATGAAGCAGTGATATCATTGTTTCAATAAATTTAAATAATTTCCGTTGAATTGTAATAGTCAAATAAAAAAATACAAAAGCTAAGTATGTTGTGCTAGTAACCTTTGTAAAATTGACATTGAAGACTTGCTCATAGAAAATAATTAAATTGCTGTATAACTTTATGTGTAAGGCTGAAATCAATCTCAAATAATCACAATAAAATCAAATGAATGAATGTAAACAAATCGTTTTCTTATGATGCCACAGTATCTTGTTTATATAAATACAATTACAAAGTCTATGTGAGACTTCCGATTAAAGGTTTTCTTTAGATTATGTTGGTGTTAACAGACATTAATTACATCTCGAATATTTTATACAGACTCGGTGACATTATTACTTATTATCCCCCGGCTTTACCCAGTATAGTAAATGGATCATCCGGTTTTCGGCATACTTTAAGAGTACATCATTTCATACTTCATTGATTTGTAAAATGTGAATATTAAAGGATTGTCCATCTTAAAGAAATCACGTCATGTAAGATAATGGTTTCGAATAAGCAAATGTGAAGCGTAATATGTCATTCAAAGTCAAATACAAATGTTCATTTATCTTGTCTATAATGGAAGAAAACAAAGTTACAACTAGTAATTTTAGAATACGGTATTTGAGTATGCTATAATGTTATAACGATTAGCTTCTGATTGTAGTAACTATGTAAGAAGAGAGTCGATGAGATGCACGACTCGTTAACCTCGTTTTAATGTCTGTATACAGATGGGTGCATTTCTAACATTGACACAAGTTAACATAAAGCAGTCCTTTGGATGGTGTATAGGTTAACTTGGGAGCAATTTAGTAGACCTGTAAGTTAACTTTATCCCTAGCAGACCAGACATCATGTCTCCTTGTTTAGGACTGCTGTAGATCACACCTCACCTGTTCACAGGAAAGGTCAGCTTGACAAAACCAGACCTGAAATGTGTGTATGACTGCTTGTTGCAAAGTTAACTTCGTCCAAAGTTATCTTCAATACTGGCCATGTCCCTGTTTTGTTTTAACTTTTCGGGCAATCATTATACAGTCCTAGGACCAAGTTTGATGTTTAGATTAACACATGTAATGTCCTAAGACCGTTCACATCAATCGTAAAACCTGTCCTAAGTTAACTTTAACCAATCCTAAAGTCTTCTTATTAAGGTAACTAGTTGTACAGGTTAAGACTACACCCATCTGTATCATGATGAAAATTTGAAAAAAAGAACCGGCTTTTGTCAAATTCTAGTCCGTCTTCTTAAAGAGTTTTTCGAATTTAGATTTTAAGAACTATTGAATGTACAATGTAGAATAAACAAATGCAGATGGACATGTTGGTTTTTGCTTGGTAATATTAGCATAGCTCTAAGGTATCTGCTTAGATTAATATAAACGTGAGCTTGAATCTTACTAGTTTATCAACTCCACTATATAGCGGCGTAAAATAACCACAGAACAATCGACTTTTCAATAAATCAATGAATGACACAACGTAACATTCCACCTGCAATTAAATCAGGCATAAGAAGCTTAACGATGATAAAAGCCTAAAACGGTTCTATAACTGTAATTTAAGTATTAGCCTAAGGGTAATACTTGCCACTAGATACTGTTTCCACATAATTAATTCACACTCTGTAGTGAATGAAATTCCTTTTACATAATTATCGATAGAAACAATTATCGTCTTTAACGAACGCACAATAATGTTACTGATCAAGTGCGCAACTGTGTTAACTAGGTTTAAATTGGTTCAAAAGAGATCAACACAAACAATTTGGTTGATGTATCTTAATCTCGGGATTTGTTTTTAAAGTGTAGCGGCATGTCTTCTATTAACTTTTAAATATATAGCAACGTATTCGAAAGTTGAAATTGTTGATTTAAAGAGATATGTTTGATAACATGTAATCTATATATAAGGGGCAAAAGGTAGAAGAGGGACATGCTTACCTATAGATCGAAAAATAAACTGACAACACCTTGGCAAAAAAGAAAAAGACAAATGATTGAAAACAAGACACAATCAAGAAAAATGAAAAGTAATTAACATGAACCCCACAAAGAACCTGGTTGATCTCAGGTGCTCCGGAAGTGTAAGCAGATCCTGCTCCATATGCTAAAACTATAAACTTGGCATCTTTAGATGAAGATTCATTTATTTCAAAATTACTTTCTTCATAAGAAAGTGCCTCTACCAAGTCAGGAATATGATGTTTAACGTCTTTTTCATTTATATTGGCTCTTTTGAAGGGTTAGTTTTGTTTTGTTGGAGTGCTCGTAAAAACACTGATCGACCTTTGAAATGACTACTTATTTTCACACTATATTACCGTTATAAATCAACACGCTTGCAAATTCTATCACATGTTCAGTAACTGAACTGAACTATTATAAATATGAACATATTTTCATTTATATATGTCATACTTAAAGCCATATTGCCATTAAAACACATATTTTGTTTTATCATTCAGACATGCATCAATGTCTGACCAGACAACTTGCAATAGTTTATTAGATTTGTAAAAACAAGACGTAGAAGACGTTGATGATAAATGTATAAATAAATTTGTTTCATGCAACAGCTAGAATATTAAAAGTAAAGTCAATTTAAACAATATCAGAGATATTGCAAGGAAAGTTAAACAATTTGCTTTCAGGCGAATATGTCTTACCTTGTCCCTATCTTGAGTATACAATTATACAAACAAATATGATGACAATACATGAATATCCCTATATGGTCAAAATGTAAAGATGTGTAGTTGATCTGTTCTCTTAAATCAAACAAATATATCTCAGATTATATGTTTGATGAACAGCAAACATTTACATATAGATTGTTTTTAGACATTGGTTTGCATTGTGGACTTGTCCTTAACAATTGTAATGCATTCTGCATATATTCTGCTTGACAATAGAAAGGACGGAAAAACAGTAGACAGTGGAATAATTTTAAATAAGGAACAGAACCAGAACTTGTTCGTTAAGTTATAATCTACGTTATACAATATATAACGTATTTTCTATAGCTGTAAAAGGAATCTATCATAAATCACTGTACCATGTCATATCTATTTTCATTGATATACAAACCGATTTAATAGTAAATAATTAATTATCAGATGGTCATACATTTCTGGTTACGTGGTATGGGTTTTGTTCATTTTTCAAGGCTGTGCTGATACATTTAGTTGTTAACTGTTTTGTCATAAGGTCTCTGTTAGATAGTGTTCTCACTGGCTAGTATACATTATCTGCTCGTTCTAATATTAGGTATTATTGCCGCTATTCTCTTTCCTTCATGATTCTAGAACTACGTGTCAAGGGTCAATGTGAATCTTTTGTACTTTTTATGCCTAAAAATACCTACGTTTAATTTAAATTTCATATTTTTTATTTTTTTTTATTTCTATATGACATATTTTAGCTCTCCTGTATACCCAAATCAGAGATGTTAATTCAAGATACATAGAACACATACAGATTAGAATTTCCTCAAAAAGTTAAGAATTACAACTGGTTAAATATTTTGAATATCATTTTATACTTACAACAGTCTTCTGATTATTTCATATATTCAAACATAAACAAACATGACAAATGCCCTTAGACATTTGATTGGTTGAACTTCGAAACAGTCTGAAAAAATAACAGGGTTTCGAAGAAAATTAATGTATTCTGCCTATAAAAAAAAAGAACAATTCTGCTTTCGAAAGGAACTAAAACCTTGTAGTATTGGCATAATGTTAACTACACATGTATGGCTAAGCATATCTTATAAGTACACATTTAATGTAATACTCTGCCGATTTCAATGTATGAACATTAAGGTATACATGCATTGTCTGATGATAGTATTGTGTTCTTCAATTTTGAAATTACCCTTACTAAATTTCACAATTCTCATGGCGCCGTTATGTGATAGGTTTAATTATGATTAACCTGTTTGCCTATTTATGTATATGCGTATGTACTGTACACCTTATTTTCAAATGTAAAGTAAAATATGATTCGAATATCTGATAATTTGCATATAATAATTGCCTTCATTAATGATAATCATACTTCAACTATTTAGCGGGATTTGATTTGACAGAACTCGATAACAACCCAATTGATTAGCACTTTCAAATTGTAAATTTTTTTTATCATGTGTTTTTCAAATTGAAGGATTAAGTAATTAGTGTTTTCTTTAAAATTCCACGAATTCGAACTATTTGATTTAAGACAAAAATATTCATTAAATATTCAAAACCCTGTACTTGAAATTCTCGTGAATTTGATTAAAACACATCGATTATAATCAGTAGCAAAAGTCAATCTGAATTAGATACTAATTACGTTACATATTGATACTTCACGTGACAATATTGATAAACAACGTCAAGTTAGTGATTCAAATACTAGGTATTTCTTATACCATTGCAGATGTCTTTTCCGATATATGACATCTCTACCAATAACATAGAGTTTGTTATTTAGCGATAATGGATATTGTAAGACGGATTTTGACTGGTAATTCAAACCATTTTGATACTTCAAGTTAATCGTAAGTAATTAAATAAATATTATTGTTTAGATTTTATGCAATAAAGATTTGTTGCTTTACTTAGAAAATTAAAATCGAAATAAATAGAAAGTTTGCAAACAATGTTTTAAAGATAAATATAATAATGTAATACATGACTGAGTTTTGTCTTCTTGTTTAAATATATTAATATTTTAGTTGAAAGTCTGTTATTGGAACAAACTGTAATCGGATAAGCATTGTTTTATTATACTTACATAATTTTCTCAGTAATTTTAATACTTGTTCTAGTAATAACAAATATGAAATGATACATTTGTAAATATAGAATGTTGACGGAAGCTTTTAGATTTAAAAATCATATATATTGTATACAAATTATATTAAAGTAGACAACAACTATTTAATTTGATTTTGATATTTACTTAAACATGTTAAAAGTGATATTTGTATTAAGTCAGGTATTTGACAGGTAGTTTCCATCCGTTTGATGTGTTTTTGATTTAGATTTTTGCATTTTGTTTAGAATTTTTCTTGGAGTTCGATATTTTTGTTATTATCTGTTTTGCTTTATTGGAATCGAAACAATAAACGTACATTGTTTATCGAAAAATGGGTCAGGATAAGGAATAAACTACCAATTACCTTTGTTTTCATTTCGTTTGTATTGTTCTATAGTAAGATATCATGTTTCATCTACAATTAGGTAAGCATCTAAAAAACGAAAAGACAAAAACACAATCTTGTCATTGTATTGCTTAATGCATGACTTGCATGATTATACGTTATTGTGTTATTTCAACGGCTGTTACAAATTATAGATATTATTTGAAATTGGGTGAGATTTGGTGACAATCTAAAAATCTAAAACAAATGTGTTGATATGATTGGTCAATGCACAATCGCGTGAACATGCGGATATTGTAGAATTTCAATTGTCTGTTACAAATCATTGGTATCCTTTGAAATTGAAGAAGAGGTTGGGTTTTGGTTTTGATATCTTAAATCAA